>NC_134533.1:36630817-37263317 GCF_050624435.1 Tenrec ecaudatus | reverse complement strand
GCCTACCATGCCCTTTCCTGGCTTCCTGGGGCTGCCTGAACAAAGGGCCTGAACAACTGGGCAGCTTAAACAACGCGAATTTAATGCCAGCCCCACAACGCTGAGAGCTTGGAGCCCGGCCAGGACCTGGCAGGCTGAGGAGTCCCAGTGGAAGATCTCAGATGACGTGGAGGCCCCCTCTGCCATCAAGTCTGTTTGGGCTCATAGTGACCTGATCGAACTACCCTGTGTGGGTGTCTGAGTCTGTAAATCTCGGTGAAGGAGAAAGCCTCGTCTTCCTCCTGCGCGGCCTGCAGACCTTGTGGTTAGCAGCCCGGGTGTAGCCCCATGCTGCCACGGCTTCTTTCTGGGAGGCTAGCTGTCTGGATTCGGGTGTCAAAGGGCCAGAAGGCTCTAGGGGATGATCCTTTCCTGTTTCTCTCAGCTGTGGGGAGCCCCCAGAGTTGTGTCTGCCTGTGGCCGTGGCACAGCATGGGCTGAGGGAAAGTGGACCCCTGTGAGCTCCAGGAGCTTGGCTTTCACCAGCCTCACTGTTGTCTTGCTAATATTTCCAAAATAACTGATTCGAAGTCCTTTGGTAATCCTAGTATTGATTTCTCCACCTCCCTTATCAGTAAAGCTTCTCTAAATGGGCTAATTGGCCCCCTCAACCCTGTTGTGAAGTTGGTTCTTATTTTTTAAATGAATGTAATCAAGTCAAGGATGGGACTTCTTGGGGGTTTGCCTTAAAGTATGATTTAATCAGAACAGACGCACCTCTCCTACAGACGCCCGAGGGGTGCGCCTTTGCTGATGAAAGCCGCTGGGTGCAAGTGAACACGTTGCTTTTCCCTGCCATCGAGTTGGTTCCAACCCATAGCGACCCCGTGCACAACAGAACAAAGCTCTGCCCGGTCTGCTCCGTCTTCACAGCTGTTCTTACACTTGAACCCACTGTAGCTGCCACTGCGTGAATCCATCTCATTGAAGGCCTTTGCCTTCTCACTGCCCCTTTGCTGACCTGAGCATGATGCAGGGAAACATAGCCTGTCACTTACAACTTCTGCAGTCGTCAGGATTCTCCTGCTGAGGGGCTTCCAGCCCAGATGGGTTGTTTCTTGTTGCACATCGTGGAGACGCCAAGTCTGAAGGTGTAGATGGATCTAGGGGTCAAACGATGTCTCCCATTATTGTCCTTGCCCTCTCTTCACACTTTGCTTCCCCGTAGATTTGGAGAGGCTCTTGCCTCTCCGTGGCAAACTGGCTGTCAGCACAGTCCCAGGCTTATATCCTATCTGAGATAAACTCCACACGCAAGAGGACATTTCTTTCTTGGCTGCCCTACCAAACGCCTGGAGACCAGGTCTCATTGGATCGTTTGGGGCCCTGTGCTCACCCCCACGCAATCCCTGTGGTCAAGGGCATGTGCCGCTGTCTGTGATGGGCCCGGCGTTAGTCACCTGCCAGCCTGGGAAGAAGGGTTAGGCCTCGGTGTTCATCTGGATGCTCGTACCTAAAGAACTTTGTCAGGGATGCCAGGCAAGCAAAGAGCACAGATATTCTCTAAGTAGGTAAGCGCTTTGCGTGGAAGGAATTGATCTACCGGTTTCTGTTTTATTCCTAAGATGAATCACCAGGGTAGTCCTTTGCTTCGGGAGTGCTAGTGTCTGTTCTTGATGCTGTGTCTAATCTGTGGTGTGACCATCAAAGGTATACACACTTGCCAAGCTCCTAGGGAGTCACTGGAAATATCTTGATATCTTCGACTCATGAACGGGTGGCGTCTTAGAGCCAAGACATAAAATAAAGGTGGTGTCTGGCGAGTTCTCTGAAGAGAGCTGCTCTGAAAATGCAAGTTGTTTCTTTACAGAGGAAGACTTATTGTTGATGAGAGGCAAGGATCCAGTGATTTCTTCTCGACTTTGTCACTCTGCAGAATCATGTGAACATCACCTGTCCCAGTTAGGCCTCGCTTCTCACTGGTGAAAGCACAGAGACCAATCCCTGGTGCTTCTTGTGGAAGAAGAGTCACAACCCTCACAATAGCCCTGTTTCTTTCCCCCTCATTAAGAGGGTCCCTCTGAAGATAAGTGGAGAAGCCCTGGTGGTGCTATGGGCTAGACATTGGGTTGGTAACCTCAAGGTTGGCAGTTCAAATCCTCTAAAGACTTACCATCTCAGAAACCCTAAATCAGTAGCGTTCCCATGAGTTGGAATCAATTCAAGGACAGTGGGTTTGGTTTTTATTTTGTTTTGCTTTGTTTCATGACAAATAGCGTTCCTAACGGAGCATATGGTTACCACATTCAGCTGCTAAGGTGGGAAGTTCAAGACCACCCAAAAGGGCCTTAAAAGAAAGCCTAGCAATCGACTTCTCCCCAAAGCAGCCCTCGAGAGTTGAGCCAAGAGCACAGTTCTGTCCTGACACGTGTGGTATCACCATGAGTTGGCATGGACTCCAGAGTCACTGGCTTTAATGACAAGTGAAAAGAAGACAACCGTGCAAATACATGACTTTTCTAGCGTAGCCGAGTGGAGCCTCTGGACGGACCGCTCCCTGGAGCCGAAATGCGCTGTGTCTGCATCAGACATGGCCAGCTTCATTGCATTCTGGATGTAAACATCACCTTCCCCAAGAGACCTTCTCTGACCGCACGATCTAAAGCCATTCCTCATCCTAGTTGTTGCTGGGTGTCATCTAGTCAGCCCCGACTCATAGCGACCCTCTGCACAGAAGAACAAAGTATCAGTCCTGCACCATCCTCACACCGTTCTACTTGAGTCCGTTGTTGTAACTGCAGTGCCAGCCCATCTTGTAGAGAGCCCTCCTTGTTTTCACTGCCCCCCCCCACACACTTTTCTTCACCGGGACTAGTCTCTCCTGACAGCGTGTCCAAAGTATGTAAGAGGAAGTCTCAGCATCCTTGCCTCTAAGAAGCACTCTGGCTGTACTTCTGAGTCAGATCAGATTGGCCTTTTAGCAATAGTACTTTCTTTCTCTTTTTTTTTAAATTTAATAAATCTTTTTATTGGGGCTCATACAACTCTTACCACAATCCATACATACATCAGTTGAGTAAAGCACCCTTATACATTCATTGCCCTCATCATTCTCAAAATTCTCCTTCCACTTGGGTTCCTGGAATCAGCTCATTTTCCTTTTTTTCCCCTCCCAGCAATGGTACTTTCAATAGCCTTCTCCAGCAGCACAGCTCAAATGCATCCATTCTTCTTCTGTCTTCTTTATTCTTCTTTCACATGCATTGAAAGTACCAAGGCTTAGCTCAGGTGCACCTTTGTCCTCAGAGTAATAGCCTTGCTTTTCCATACTTGAAAGAGATCTTGTGCAGCAGGTTTACCTAACACAATGTATCCTTTGATCTCTTGACTGCTGCTCCATGAACATTCATTGTATATCCAAGCAAGACCAAATCCTTGACAACTTCAATCTTTCCTCCCTTTGTCATGATGTTACCTGTTGGTCCAGTTGTGAAGATCTTAGTCATCCTAGTTAGCCTCTGTCAAACTGCCTTAGCTTTTATGGGGGCTGGGTGTTTGTTTGTCCTGTTTTAAATTATAGTAAAATGTACACAACATCTATCATGTAAACTATTTTTCGAATATATGAACCAGTAGAATGAGCCACACGCAGCGTGCTATGCCATTGTAACCACTAATTGTTTCCAAGATGTTGCCATCGTCCCAGAGCAGCTCAGTTCCCAGTAAGCGTTAACTCTCTGTCCTCCACAGCTCAGGAGACCCAATCGCCTGCTTTCTGTCACTATGCATGTGTCTGTTCCAGACATTCCATAGGAACAAGGCCATACAAATCTGACCTTTTGTGTCTGACGTATGTCACTCAGCATAACGGCTTCAAGGTTCATCTGTGTCAAGGATGTATGTATCAGAACTTCACTTCTCTTCATGGCTAAATAATATTTCAGTTTATTCCATAGCATATTTTCCCTATCCATTCATCTGGGACATATATATATGGTGATGTAATGTTTGACTTTGGGAGGCCTCACCAGTGGGTTTTCCATCATGCTACACCATTCTACGTTTTCTCCAGCCATGGACAAAGGCTCCAGTCTCTCTATATCATTACCAACACTTGTTGTTTTCCATTTTTTTCTGTTTGAATAATAGCCATCCCAGAGAATGTAAAGTGGAGTCTCATTGTAGCATTGCCCTACCCCTGATGGTGTAGTGGTTAAGCGTTGGCTGCTAACCATGAAGTCGGAAGTTCTAAACCACCATCTGCACTGTTGGAGAAAAATGAGGCTTTTGACTGCTATCAGGGATTCCAGTCTAGGAAACCCTGTCTCCCCTGTCCTTTAGAGTCACTGTGAGTCAGCATCGACTTCGTGGTAGTGAGTTTGGTTTTCTGGGTTTGAGTCACTGATGATGTTGAGCATTTTTCCATGCTGTTATTGGTTATTTGTTATCTTCTTTGGAGACACATCTTTTCAAGTTCTTGCTCTCTTTTTAGACCACTGAGTGTGTCCTTAAGCCCTGGTGGCACTGTAGAATAAGCACTGGTCTGTTAATTGCAAGGTTGGCGGTTCAAACCCACCAAGCTCTCCTCAGGAGAAAGTTGAGGCTGTCTGCTCCTCTGAAGATACTCTTCTAAAGATTTACAGTCTTAGAAACCCTACATGGAGTCACGATGAGTCAGAATCCACTCGATGATGTGGGTGGGTCGTTTGTCCTGTGTCGTAGAGCTTATGTACTGCTGATCAAAAGGTCCCTTGTTTAAACCCCCAGCTGCCCCGAAGAAGATAGATGTGACAGCCTGGTTCAGTAAAGTTTACAGCCTGGGAAATCCTTTGCGGGCACTTCTGCTCCATTCCATACGGTTGTTATGAGTCAAAATTAACTCTAAGGCAGCTGGTTTGGGTTTTAGTTGTCTTTAAATGTTCTTAGTAACACTCTATCTCTCCAAAATTACTGTGTTAATGGCCTTCCGCCAGTAGAATGTAAGCTCAAGTAGGGCAGGACCATTGCTGTCTTGTTCGATGGTGATTCTCAGTCTTCCACAGTGCGGCCTTGAAGTGGGCACTCAGTAAATATTAGAGGGAGGAAGGCAGGAGCCTCACGTGGTTTCTGGGTCCTTAGCTCAGAAGGGACACCTCTGTAAGGAGAAAGTCTATCAATAGTGGCCATATTAAGCTGCCATTAGCCGCAGGGTTTATTAACACATCCAAGAGCCCTGCCAGTGAAGGTGATGAATTCAAAGGGGCCGGAGGCTGGAGAGCCCACCAAGGTCAGCTTGTTCTTCCAGTGCTGCGCTCCTAGGTGAAGGGAGATGCCTCCTCTGTTCACCAGCAGAATCTGAGATCCCTTTGCAGTGTTGCAATCACCTGTGGTTGCCTAGTTTCCAGGAGAAAACACACCATTTACAGTTCAGCCAAATGTTTACGGAATCTAGAAGGATGGGGGGTGTGGGGGTCAGGAGGGGAGTGAAATCGGTGTTCTCCTCTTTCTCCAGCCCCTTATGGCTGGGAACAGAGACCACCCAGACTGAGATTTGGGAGGCAAATCGAAGCCCTTCCTTGGTTCCCGGTTGCTGGGACCAGTGGAGAATCCCATCTGTCAGGGCATTTGCCGCATCATAACTGGCTGCATTTCCTTCAGGCAACAGACGAAGAGCTCAGTCTACCGAAGCCGGCAGTCTCTGAACAGCCCGAGCCCAGGGGAAACCGAGATGGACCTGCTGGTGACACGGGAGCGACCCCGGCGTGGGATCCGCAACAGCGGCTATGACGTGAGTCTTGTGGGGGACTGTGGTGAAAGGAAAGCCTTTGCTTTTCTCTTACATCACTCTATCAGGGGAGGGGGTTTTGTGTGTGGGGGGGGGGGTTTGGTCCGGTTTCTTATCTCTCTGTGGAATTTGTAAATGCATGGACATACTGCCCATTTTATTACCTATTTGGCAGTCAGCAGACGTGGGGGCCCAGTGGTTGAACCCTCAACTGCTCACCAACAAGGCCAGTCAGTGGTTTAAAGCCAATCCAAGAACTCAGTGCTTCTCCACCTCCCTCACGCCGCAACCGTTTCATACAGTCCCTCATGTGGTGGTGACCCCAACCATAACATTGTTCTCGTTGCTACTTCACCACTGTCATTTTTCTACTGTGATGAATCCGGTGGCCCCTGTGAAAGGGTCATTTGACCCCCCAAAGGGCTTGTGACCCCCAGGCTGAGAACCGACCCTGTGCTAACTGTTTGGGGGAGAAAGGAGAGGCCATCTGATCTCCCAGAGATGAAGCCTTGGGAGCCCTCGGAGATAGTCCTGTGTGTCCCGGGGTTCTGGGCACTGTAGTTGGCAGCAGATTTGGGAATTTGCAAAGTCAGGCTGCTTGAGATGCATTCAAGTAACAAATGACTGCTGACGGGGTCTCTTCTCCATCTCTAACTTCTGCTCTTTTATGATCAGGACATTGTCGACTGCGGAACACAACAAATAATCTCGATGCCCTTCGCTTTCTTCCCGTCTGTGTTTAGAAACTCAGCAGGAAGCGTGGCTGTGGGGTAGAACCCATGTGAGCCCAGCCTCCGGGCCTTCTCCCATCGCTCCCGATACGCCACGGGAGCAGTGGGATGTGCCTCGACGGTTAGGCGGTTTCATATGGGGAAGCGTGTGCTTGTGGTCAGGAATGTCTCCAAACTGCCCACGATCTTCTACTCCCACCAGGTGCTCCCAGGTGAATAGTTAGACGGCGGTGCCTCCCGTGGTGTCCTGACACCTGAGCTCCTGTGAACACAGGTGCACACAGATAGTCAGAGAGGCGTCACCCTGCCCCCAATCCCAAATAGTCCCCAGTATACTCAGATTTTGTGAAAACCGTTTCTTATTCATTCTCCTAAAACATTCCTCTACTTAGGAATAAAATGTCTCCTCTTTAAAAAAAGTTAAAATTCAAATACATCTCGATGATAGTTGTGATCATTTGAAAATCAACCTTGTTCCTTAAATACATCATGATGTGAATAAAACAGAGGATTTCTTTTCCTCCTCAGGTTGGATCACTGTTTTACCACAACGGCTCAAAATGGCATTTTTAAAAATAGTTCAATTATAAACAACTCTCTTACCTGATTTGAACATTTAATCACTTTGCACTCAAATTGGTAATTGTGTTGGTAGCAGAACGCTTATCTATTTTTCTTTTTCCTTTTCATATAAAATCATTTAATAAGTTTAATTTTATAGGAATCCAGCTACCTTGGCAAATCAAACCCTCCCCAACCCCGTGGTTGAATTATTAAATGTTACATTTTCTCATAAAAATATTTCTTATTCCAAAGTTAATTATTAAGTTGATAATCAGTCTAGAATTAAAAATGGGCGCTTGTGGCTGCCAGACAGTGAACATCGTGCCTGTCGGGGATGGTTGGCCGGTTTGGAGACCATTGTCCCTCTCTGAAGACTCCTGAGCTAGGAGAGACTTCTTCATTTATTTTCAGACTGGTATTCATAGATTTCATGTGAAACTCTACGCCAGCGGTCCTCAACCTGTGGGTCGTGACCCCTTTGGGGGGTCAAACAACCCTTTCACAGGGTCGCCCGATTCATAACAGCAGCAAAATGACAGTGATGAGGTAGCAACGAAAATAATGTTATGGTTGGGGGGTCACCACCACATGAGGAACTGTGTGAAAGGGCCACGGCATGAGGAAGGTTGGGAACCACTGCTCTAGGCAGACACTTTTGTCGCTGTAAAGGAAAAGCTGAGGAGTTTTCCAATTAATGGTAAAACAGAAAATCACTTTTTTTGGAACCCCAGTGCCACAACTTGCTGCTCTCACTCGGCAATTTTGGAATGTCCTGTGTGACAGTCAGTGACTGCCCTCATCATGGCTCAGGTCTGCCATACCAAGACATCACAGAGTGGTGGACCTTAACGAGCAGACCTTGATTGTCTCACAAGCTAGAAGTCCCCGTTGGTATCTGCCATGTCTATTCTTTCAAGGAGCTCTGAGGGAGACATTCTGGACATTTTTATTGCAGTTGTTTCTTGGAGACATGGCTTCTCATGGCATCGTCCCCTGTGTGTGCCTCAGCTCTACTGTAGACACCACGGAGAAGAGATCAGAACCAGGACCCACCCTTCTTCAGTAATAGTTAGCAGATAGTATCAGCAAAGACCCTATGTCCTCAGTCAAGGTCACATTTTTTGCAAGGTGTCTCTTCTGGGGACACAGTTCAATCTGTAATAATTGCCTAGAACGATAGGAGAAAGGTCAGTACTGACACTTTAAAGGGAAGATGCTGACACCTCATAAATACATAAAAACATCCCAGTTACAGTTTATTTTAAAGGAGGATTACTTCATTCTAAAAAAAATACAGATTTCTACCAGAAACACATATAATCTCAAAAATATCAGCCTCCTTGAGAGAAACTAATCATCCAGGGAATAATTTTAGGAATTTCGACTGTTGACGATAAAAATGAAATTAGCCCTCAGTCTCCTCACGGTGACCATATGTAAAGTAAGTTACCGGTACTGACTGCTCGCTCTAGACCAGGCCCTGTTCTAGTCTGTTTACATTGATCAACCCACTTCTTTGTACCATCACCTGTCAGGTAGGAACTATGGTGATTCCCACTGTAGAGACGAGGAAACAGAGGCTGGAAGCAGTTAGGTCATTCGTCCACCGAGCTCGAGAGCCCGCTCCACAGCCATCCTGCAGCACAGCTTTCCCTGCGCAGCCCCTCGCTTGATGTGTGTACCCACACACCTCAGTCCCTGGGGGCGCCAAAGGGCCTATGGGGGAGGAGGAATTGAAAGATGATGGAATGTTTTCCATGAGCGTTTTGAAGTCTCTTACAACCCAAACTAACTCACTGCCATCGAGTCAGTTGTGACTCACCGTGACCCTGTAGGACAGGGCAGCATTGCCCCCGATGGATTTCCGAGACTGTAGCTCTTGAGCGGAGTCGGAAGTTTCGTCTTTCTCCCTGGAGCAGCTGAACCGGCTGACCTTGCGCTTAGCTGCCCAACGTGTAGCCACGATACCGTCAGGAACTACAGGGTCCCTTCATGCGCATCATTCACTTCTGCACCTCTGAAGGAGGTTACACATCACCTTTCACAAGGACTCTTTCGCAGGTAGCACACAGGCACATAATAATAATAATAATAATAATACAATCAAACCGCAGAGGAAGTGAGTGGAAAGGGAGAGAAGACTCCTAGTTCTCAGCAATGCATTCATGTTCTGATCCCGTCATTTTCCAAAGTTGTCAAATCACTCCTGGCAAAGGAATCCGGCAGCCCAGCAGAGAACAGGTTGGGATTCAGTGGGAAACATGTTATTCTTCCTACTGGGTCTGGGGATCTTGGTGCCGGGCCCAAATATGCAGTCCCTTCTGCCAGGATGGCCTGTCCCAGAATACAATCGAGACAAAGGGGTTAGAAAATGGTTTGATTTTGAATGTTTCTAAAGTTAGCACAAGGGGAAAGCTTCTATATGAGAATAAGTAAGTAAACTAATTACTTGACAAACACACACACAATGCTGGAAAGCCTGGGCCCCAGGACTGGACAGCAGCCTGGATTTTGTGATAAATTTTTCATGTTTGCCTAATAGATCTGCATGGAGAGACGCTTAGTTCCAAGGGATCTGGGGACCGCTCTGTTGCATAGCAATCGTTCTCAGCCGCTTGGCTACCCTAACAGCTGAGGGGGGCGGCACCCTCCCGGAGAGCTGGGGCTCTGCTGGCTAGTACTTTTCAAGGAAGAGCCACCCCCTCTAACACGGCACATGGCAAAGATGCCCAGAACTGACCTCTCCTTAAAGGCTAGATGATATCATCATTCACTAACTTCACCATTAAGGCTAGATGATATCATCGTTCACTAACTTCACCACTGAATTTAATTCCCCCCTGTGACGGAAGCCTATCAGTCACCACTGAATGGGCTGCAGCTCCTGGCATCCGCATGTGTGTGTGTCAGGGGGGCCGGAAAAGAGACCCACCTCGTTGTTCAACACCAAAAAGGCCGGTTTTCAGAGCACATGTAGACGCTTTTTAAAACATATGGTCGACTCTGCCAGGAATAAAACATTGAAGAGGATTGACATCAAAGTCATCATCAGAAAGCACATGGCAAGATCCATCCTGAAGTTCAGGGTTGTCAGCGGTAGACCAGCATGCTTGTATCTACAGGTATTACGGGGTTGGGGGAAGGACTAGTCAGTGTTTTGTTCTATTGTATGTTAGGTCACTGTGAGTCAGAACCAACTCACTGCTACCTAACAACAACAAGGAAGACAAGTTAATGCAACTATCATTAAAATGCCCCCCTAAACGGTGCCAAACACTGGTGCGAAAAATGATGAAGTGAAGATGTTTACCAGCTTCTACAGGCTGAGATCGTTCAAACATGAAGTAAAGATTCATCGACGATTACTAGAGATTGGAATGTGATAGTTGGAAACAAAGAAAGAGCAGCTGCTGGACACGATCGCCGTGGTGATAGATATTTTACCAGAGGCCACGTGATAGAATTTTGCAAGACAGCAACCTGTTGATTGGAAATTCCTTTTTCAACAGCAGCAAATATGCCTATACACGTGGGCCTTGCCAAACGGAATGCACAGTAATCAAATAAACTCTCGTCTGTGGAAAAAGACACTTGAGAAGCTCAGAATCATTAGCCTGGGGACTCGAGGTGGGACAGACCATATGAAATTGAAAACAAGCCCTGAGAGTCAAAATACAAGCTTCCGTATCTCCCACCAGAATTTGGAAACCATCTCAAGAAGAGATTGATGCACTGACCACTCATGGAGAAGCTCAGAAGAGTAGCTGGGCAATATCTAAGCTCTCATAGACAATTAAATCAAAAGACAGAAAAGACCCAGTTGGACGTCAGCAGACACGCGGAAGCTTCCTCTTGACCACAGAGTCGCCAAAGCCAAGGGAAGAAATGATGAAGTTAAAGCTGAACAAAAGGTTTCAAAGAGCGCAAGGCATTATAATAAGATGTGAAAAGACCTGGGGTTAGAAAGATGAGACTTCCGTACCTCCATAAAGAATGACAGTTTCAGAACCCCACAGTGGCAGTTCTAGCTTGTTCTATAGGGTTGCTATGAGACAGTATCTGCTTAATGACTGGGAGTTTAGAGTGAGTTGGGATTTTTAAATTAATGTATTTTTTATCATGAATAACACAGGAGCAGTGGGCTGCTAGGATAGCAGTCTAAAACCACAAGCTGCTCAGCAAGAGAAAGCGAAGGCTTTCTACTCCCATAAAGAATGACCGTCTCAGAACCCCACAGAAGCAATTACACTCTGTTCCGTAGGGTCTCTGTGAGTCAACGCTGACTCGGGGGCAGCGAGCTTGGGTGTATCGTTAAAAGCAGGATCCCTGGAAGTGCTGTTGAGAACAGGTTGCACTGCCAGCTACCAGGTCAGATCTACCAGCCACTCCGTGGGAGAAAAAGGAAGCTGTGCGCTGCAGTAACGAGATAGGCTTTGAGACACTGTGTAGGACTATTGTAACTTGGAAGTGGTTCACTGGCAATGGGTAGGGTTGTGTTGGTATCATTAATATCGCAGGCTGGAGATAATTATAAAAAGGTTACAGCAGTCCATCAACAGGGAGCTGCCAGAAACTCAAGCCAGATTCAGAAGAGGACATGGAACAGGGATGCCATTGTTACTGTCAGAAAGATCTTGGCTGAAAGCAAAGACCAGCAAGATGTTTTCTTGCATTTTAATGACTATGCAAAGACATTCATCTCTTTGGATCATAATGAATTACGATCCGTACAAGAATGGGAATTCCAGAACACTTTGTTGTACTTGTGCAGAACCTGCCCAATAAATCAAGGGGTGCTTCTCAATATAGTGTGGCTTCCAACCAGGAAAAGTGTGTGTCAGGGTTGTATCCCATCACGATGCTTAATCTATTCATCTGCTGAGCTGATTCTGGGAGGCCGTGCACACACATATCCTGTAGTACATGGATGACTTGAGGGATTTTCCAGGGTTTTAATATACATGGTTTTCCCCTGCTCCCGCTGGGCCTATCTGTGTGAGATCTATGGAGCAGAGAGCCTGCCCGTCGGTCTCTACAGACACGAGAAGGGGAAGAGACTGTGAGTGTAGCATAGTCATGCACATCATGTGGTGGCAGGGGAGAGAACAGGGTGGCGGCCTGAGACAGGAGTCTTAGTCCTGCAGAAGGTCTTGTCCTTCCTGTCTGTCTCCAGCCTCTGCCTTTCCAGTCCCGGTTACTCTCCACTGCTGGAGTGCTCAACAGCTGCTGGGGACCTCCTCCTCAAACACACCTTCGGCAGCTCTCCACGGCTTTGGGGAAAACACTCAAACCCGAAGCTTTAAGCTCATGACGCAACTGCTGTGGCTGGCCCTGACATGCCCTTCTAACTGATGCTTGCTACGCCTTACCCCATTCCTGGGCTCCAGCCCTACAGCCTCTTCTCAGACCTGTCTTGTGGTCCACAGCGCCATTCCTTTGCATGGATTCATTCCTCAGCTCAGAACACCCCTTCTCACCTGCTCCGTCTGCACCCCGGCTGTCAGCACAAGCACCATGGACAGCTGCAGGGTTTTCCTGTGCACCAACCGCGTCTTGCCACTTCTCTGGCCTCTACTCACTAGATGTCAACATCGCCCCCACCCCAACGGTGACCACCCCAGATGTCTCCAGACATTGCCAGGTGTTCCTGGAAGAACGCTGCCTCCGTTGATAACTAGTAATTTCCCTAAACTCCATACCTATGTGGCTGACTTAGACATCTGGTGTTGTAGTTATATCAGTACCTGGTACCCACCTAATCCCCTTTCCCATCTTCCATCTGTCAGTTTACTTGTACTCTTTCCCCATTGGACTCTGAAAGACAGACATCACATTATAGCCCTCCCCCGCCCCACCCGAAACCTCAGCACTCGAAATAGCAACTGGCACACAGTAAATGCAATGCATGGGCAAGGGAACAGCCAAATGTGCCGATAAGAAAAAGTGACTTCTGAGTTGAGACTTGAAAACGCAGGAGCCACATTTAATTTGATTGTCAAAATTATAGACAGATGTACTTTACTGCTTGGGGTTCAGCCTGAATAAAACACATTGTCAGCAAGCACATGGCACCCCACGGAGACCCTGTAAGACAGAACAGAACTGCCCTGTAGATTTCTAAAGCCATGATCTTTACGGAGTAGATTGTCTCCTCCTTCTCCCAGCTGACCTGTCCAGTCGTAGCGAGCGGCTGAACCACGGCACCACCAAGCTTCTCTCAGCCTGAGTGACAGGGGTCAGTTGAGATGCTGTGGCTAAAAGTATCCCCCAACTCAAAAATACGGGAAGGCATTAGGTCACTAAATCCAGGCCTGGTTTGATGGGACGGCGGTTTGGTTTCTCACTATCACACAGTGTCCTTATGCATTGGGCTGCTAACTGCAAGGTCAGCAGTTAGAAACCACCAGCTAGCTCCCTGGGAGGAAAGAGGCAGTTGTCCACTCCCATAGAGAGTTTCAGATGCCCCACAGGGGAGTTCGGCTCTGTCCTACGGGGTCGCCATGAGTCGGCGGTGACTCTTTGCGAGTGAGTTTGGTTGGTTTGGGGGATCCTTCCAGTGTCCCTGGAGGGTGCAAACAGTTACACACTCAACTACTAACTTAAAGGTTGGTGGTTTGAGCCCACCAAGCTGGGCCTTCAGAAGAAAGGCCAAGTGATCTCTTCTCAAAAGATCACCGTCCTGAAGACATCTGGAGGGGTTCTGTTCTGCAACCGGGGGGTGATGACACCTGGAAACGCGTTTTGCCCTTGAAGTTTTCTGAGCAGAAGTTCTCCAGCCTCTCTTCAAAGACGGATGTCCATTCACGCTTTCATTCAACTAGCTGAACAACCATGTGTCAGTCTAGGACGCAGCAAGATGCGTGATGAAATTCCTGGCCTCGCGGAGCTTAAATTCTAGGAACAGGCAGTGAGCCCCTAAGCACATTGGGAGGCAACAGCATGTCGGAAGTACACTGGAGGAAATGTAGTCGGATGGGGGGACAGAGAATAACAGAGTAACAGGACCTGCTCTCAGTAGGTTGACCAGAGTAGACCTGTCTGAGGACACTATTCAGGGTGTAAGAAAGTGTAAAGATTAGGATCCCGAGGAAATTGTAGTTGGTGTTCTTGGTCGAATTATGCCCCCTTAAATGATGATCCTCTCTGGCTGTATTACTTCTCTGAAACATTCTTTAGGGTACGTTCCAGACCTCGTGGCCGTTGCTCTTCCATGCCCCTGCATGCCTTTCCTTAGAGGGAGGGCACAGTATAAGCACAAAAACATATCATCACCAAAGCTAGCATTGGTACTTTATTTAAATTTTGCACATTTCCCCAAAAGATTTTTCCCCCTTTTGGTCTCAGGATACAATCCGGGATCGTGCACTGCCTTTCATTTTTGTACCTCTTTAATCTGGCATCATTTCTCTAATTTTCTTCGTCTCTTGTGGCATTGATACCATTGACGTGTGCAGGCCACGTATGTTACAGAATGTCTTGTTTGGGTTGGTCTGATGTCTCCTGACACAGACAAGCATTTGATACAAATACTGCAGTTGTGCTGGGAGGCCCTACTCAGGGCTTCTCCTCAGGGGGCGCAGGAAGTTAACCTGTCCCCTTACTGGTTACGTTAACTTTGATCACTTTGTGTTATGGTTTGAATTGTGTGTTATAAACTACATGTTGTAAATCCTACCTCCTATACCTATACTTCTGAGGCTGAGTTGTCTTCGTTTTATTAATGCAACAGTGTCAGTTTAGGGTGTGTTTGAAATCAATTAATTTTCTTTTTTTCAATTTCTTTTTCAATATTAAAAAATACCTCACTGCCATTGAGTCAATTCTGACTTATGGCCACCCTACAGAACAAAGTAGAACTTCCCTTGGGGGTTTCTGACATGGTGACTCCTTACCAAGGACCTTTCCCCGGAGCCAGCAAAGAATTCATACTTCTAGTCTCCTAAACTTGAGAAATTACATTTCTGTCTGTCTGGTCTCCTAAAACTTGAGAAATTGCATTTCTATCTGTCTAATCTCCTAAACTTGAGAAAATACATTTCTGTCTGTTCGCACTGCCATCAAGTTGATTTCAATTCCTAGCGATCGTGTGGGTTTCCAAGACTAACTCTTTACGGAGGTGGAAAGCCTCATCTTTCTCCCAGGAATTGGCCAGTGGTTTCAAACTGCTGACCTTGTGGTTAGCAGTCCAGTACATCACCACCACGCCGCCAGAGCTCCTGCTCTGCTTGTTAAGCCCTCCTTGGTAGAATTCCTGTCGTAGCAGCCCCAGGCCACTAAGAAATGCAGTTACGGTGAGAAAGGCCAGGCTTCTCCGCTGTAGGGAGTATGGTTTCCCCTCTATAATTGTAAGCAGTCTGTGGGGAGATGACTATGTTTATTCAGCTCCCTCCCAAACATTCATCCACTAGTTTTAACACCCATTGAGGATTCTTGCCTGAGTTGATTTTTACCACCGTGGTTACAGAGTGGTGGCTTTCTTATTCCATCGCCCCACAAATCCAGCAAATGGCTTTGTGGGTCGTGTGAGCTGTTTCCACTCCCACCGGCACCTGTGAAGAGCAGTTCCTGTCCATCCATCTCGCTATCATACATCTGTCTATCTCCATCTTCTCCAAGAGACCCTTGCGGACAGGGTAGAACTGCTCCTGTGAGCTTCTGAGAGTAGAAAGCTTCATCTTTCTCCTGCGGAACAGCTGGTGGTTTCAAACTGCTGACCTTGCGGTTTGCAGCCCAACTCGTAACCACTACGCCACTCAGGCTCCTCCAGGGTCAGTATGAGGCACCGTCAGCTCAATGACAATGAGAGTGAGACCCATCATCTATTGATCTGTTTTTATTTACTATGTAGATGCATGTGCTTTTATTGTCTTCTGTAGGCTACCGTGACTATTATTATTTCCCATGCGGCTCAAGTTCAGCTAAGTGGAAATCCCTTCAAGCAGGCTCTGGCGTTTGATCTGTCCCCAGCAGTTGTTATCATTTCCTTTTCTTTCTGGCCCAGCAAGATGGGCCAGGATCATTTTGTACTTTCCGTGGCCCAGCCCTGGCACTAGCCATTCCTTCAAGGGCCCCTGGTCCCTTTCATGGAGAATGGCATTTTAAAGCCAGGTCTGGGCAAGCGAATTCTTTTGGAAACATAAATTCCAATTACATTTCAATCCTGTTTAACATTCTTCAAGAGTTTCCCATCGTCCTTTGAAAACACGCCAGGCCTTCTCTGATCATACCCATATAGTCAGATATGTTGACCAACCCAGTTGTTTTTTCAAGGTAACACTGACATACCGACCTTCAGTGTGCATTTCGATGAGTTTTGGCAAATGTATATACCAGTAAATAACCTTGTAACATCTAGCCCAGTAAAAATATATACAACACTTTCATCACCCCCAGAAGTTCCTCATTCCTCCTTTCAGGCTTCAACCACACTCATCCTGAAAATAAACAAACTCAAACTCCCTCACTTCAAGCCAACACGGGCTCATAGTGACCATATAGGACAGGGTAGAACTGCTCCTGTGAGCGTCCGAGCCTGTAACTGTTTACAAGAGTAGAAATCCTTGCCTTTCTCCCTCAGCTGCTGGTGGTTTCAAACTGCCAACGTCGCGGTTCACAGGCCAACATTAAACACTGCAGCACCACGGCTCTTACCCTCATCAAGCCAATCGCTTTTCTGATATCTGCATATTGCTTTAGGAATTCTTGAGCTCCCTGTAAATGGAATCTTTCCACGTGTCTGACCTCTTGCAGTCAACATGTTTTCAAGATTCACCTATGTTGTGCGTAGACTACTAACTAACCATATTGTTGGGCATTTCGGCTTTTAAAGTTTGAAGCTATTGCGAATAAAACTAGTATGCACACTTTTATGTAAATCTTTCTGGACGTGTGTTTTCATTTATCCTGAACCAGCATCTTGGTGTAGACTGTCTGGGCCAGAGGGTAGGTGTGTCGTAAACTTTTAAGAAGCAGCAAATGGCTTTGAATGCTGTGTGAGTTGTTTTCACTCCCACCAGTCCCTGACAGTTCGAGTTCTATTCTTGACGTCACGTTTTTCTCTCCTTGTAGCCCAGCTTCTTTAGTGATTTGCTCAGCATACAGATTGAATAAGTATCGTGAGAGGCTACAACCCTGATACATACCTTTCTTGATTTTAAATAATGCAGTGTTCCCTTATCCTAGTCCCATGACAGCTTCTTGACCCGTGTACAGGGTCTGTAGGAGCACAACTACGTGCTCTGGAATTTCCAGTCTTCTCCAGGTCACTCGTAGCTTGTTATGATCCACACAGTCGAATGTCTTTGCGCAGTTCGGATTGGAGGAAGCCAGATGACACCAGCTGGCATGTTGGAAGTGAGGAGGACCTGGAGCACTTACTGGTGAAGATGAAGGATTTCAGCCTTCAATATGGTTGACGGCTCAATATAAAGAAAGCCAAATCCTCACAACTGGACCAAGAGGTAACATCATGATAAAAGGAGAAAAGATGGAAGCTGTCAAGGATTTCATCGTGCTTGGATGCACAATCACTGCTCATGGACACAACTGCCAAGAGCTCAAGCAACACATTGCATCGGGTAATTCTGCGTGCGAGTCATTTTTAACGTTTTGAAAAGCAAAGATGTTACTTTGAGGGCTAAGTGTTCCTGACCCAGGCCATGATGTTTTCTGTTGGCTCTTATACACGTGAGAGTTGGACATTGAATGAAGTAGACCGAAGAAGAGTCGGTGCATTTGAATTATGGTGTTGGTGAAGAATATTGAAAATACCATGGACAGCCAAAAGAACAAACTAATCTGTCTTGGAAGAAGTACAGCCAAGATGTTCCATAGACACAAGGGTGGTGAAACTTCTCACTGACTTTGAAAATGTTATCAGGAGAGGTCATTCCCTGGAGAAGGACATCACACTTGGTCAAATAGTGGGCAGAGAAAAGGGGGAAGGGCGTTGACCTGATGGAGTGACACAGTGGCTGCTCAGATATAAGCACAATATGAGGATGGAGCAGGACTGGCCAGTGAACCTCGGGTCGCTATGAGTGGGAACCAACTGAATGGCATCTCACAATAGCGACAACAACAATAATAGCTCCGTTGCTCAACCTCATCAACACTTGTTATTATTAATCCTTTTTTAAATTTTAGCTACTCCATTGAGATGTAATTTCTCTAATTACTAACAATGCTAAGTAGCTCTTCATTTGTTTATTAAAAATTAAAATTAATGTAACTTATTTTATTGTGGTTTCTGTCCAAGCCAGATTTTTTTCCAGTTATGTCTTTCTGTTTATTGTTCATTTGTAGCAGCAGTTCTCAACCTGTGGACTGCGACCCCCTTTGGGGGTCAAACGACCCTTTCACAGGGGTCGCCCGATTCATAACAATAGTAAAATTGCAGTTATGAAGTAGCAACAAAAATAATTTTATGGCTGTGGGGTCACCACAACGTGAGGAACTGTATGAAAGGGTCGCGGCATTAGGAAGGTTGAGAACTAATGATTTATAGGAATTCCTAATAAATTCTGGATACAAATCCTACCATTTTCTCCTGCTCAGTGGCTTGCCCCTTCATTTGCTGTCTGATAAAAGCTAGATTGTTTATGAAGTCCTGAGGCTGCAGAACTTGCCCCAGGACCGGAAGAAGGGTCGTGGGGAGGAGATGAACCAGTCACGGCAGTGTAGCTACGATGAAACATACACCTTTCCTCGAGTTTCTAAATGCTTCCTCCTCTCCCACTATCATAATCCCAATTCTACCTTACAAATTCAGCTAGTCCAGAGGATGTACACTGGTACAGATAGGAACTAGAAACACAGGGAATCCAGGACAGATGAACCCCTCAGGACCAGTGGTGAGAGTGGTGATACCGGGAGGGTAGAAGGAGGGTGGGATGGAAAGGGAGAACCGATTACAAGGATCTACATATAACCTCCTCCCTGGGGAATGAACAACAAAAAAAGTGGGTGAAGGGAGATGTTGGACAGTGTAAAATATGAAAAAATAATAATTTATAAATTATCAAGGTATCATGAGGGAGGGGGAGTAGGGAGGGAGGGGAAAAATGAAGAGCTGATACCAAAGGCTCAACTAGAAAGCAAATGTTTTGAGAATGATGATGGCAACAAATGTGCTCGACACAATAGATGGATGTATGGATTGTGATCAGAGTTATATGAGCCCCCAATAAAAGGATTTTTTTAAAAAATAAAGTTACTAAAGCAATTTTAAAAAAAAGATCACCCAGTGTGTGCCAAACGGTGCGGACTGTGTTACAAATGGCGTTAACGGTAAGGAAAGTGAATGAACCAATCTCTGGGCTTCTGTTCAATCCCACAGACGGAGCCAGAAATCATAGAGGAAACCAATATTGACAGGGTTAACGAGCCCCGGGGCTACAGCCGCGCCCGGCAAGTGAAAGGTCACTCGGAGACCTCTACGCTGAGCTCCCAGCCCTCCATCGACGAGGTCAGGCAGCAGATGCACATGCTGCTGGAGGAGGCCTTCAGCCTGGCATCTGCTGGCCACGGGGGCCAGAGCCGGCACCAGGAGACCTACGGCTCTGCACAGCACCTGCCCTACTCCGAGGTGGTGACCAGCGCTCCCGGCACCATGACACGACCCAGGACAGGGGTGCAGTGGGTGCCAACTTACCGGCCGGAAATGTACCAGTACAGCCTCCCCCGACCTGTAAGTCACATCCCACCTCCTGCCAGCCCCTCCCCAGCCTCCTGATGGGATCTCCCAGCAGACAGCTAGTGATAAGCCACCCTGGGCTTTGGAGATAACTTGTGCTAGGCTGTCATCATGTCCTCCACCCATGACCCGGTGCCCTTTCCTTTCCCATGCCTAGCACACTTAGGTCCAAGGCCAAACATGAGCATCATTGTTTGTTTGTTTGTTTTTTTGTTTTAATGAGCCCACCCAAACTGGGAAAAGCACAAGAAAGAGATGGGTTGTCAAACCAGGACAACTTGCAAGACAGTCCGTCCCTTTGTTCAGAAGGTTTCTTCTTGTGCAAACAATGCGTGTAGTCTCTCCTTTCTGGGAAGGAGCAAATAGCCAACCATTCACCATAGGAATGAGTCTGAACCCCAGCTCGGGCCCTTGCTCGTCTGACTCCAGTCATGTGGAGATCAACGGAAGCATGGCCGTTTAGAATGATCGCCGTGATCACTTTCTGTCTTCCCAAAAGGAAGTGCCTCACACTCTGCGGGAGGATAATTGGCACCTAATGACCAATCCAGTGTTGCGATCAGCTCTCATGGGTCTGTGCCAAGTGAAGTAAGGCATCCCCGCCCTCCTGTCGATGGCCAAGGCGGCAGGGCTGAAACGTCTGCCCCGGTTTGAGGCTTCCCAGATGGGAGTAAAGTAATAATGACAGTAACAGCCGCCGCCCACTGTCGAGTTGGACACTGAGCTAAGTGCTGTGTAGACCATAGCTCTTCTGATCTACCAGCCACACTGAGGAACTCAATAATGTTAGCTCCATGTATTCATTGGGGCATCCCTGAGTGGCACAAACTTTTAAGCACTTAGCTACTAACCAACAGGTTGGCAGTTCGAATCCACTGAGAGGCACTTCCCAAGAAAAATCTGGCAGTCTACTGCCGACAGAGCGCAGCAATTGAAAATCCCACGGAGTGTGGTTCTACTCTGAAGCCCATGAGGTCACTGGGAGTCCAAATTGACTCACAGCAACTGAGTGGGCTGCTCTGGGCTTGTCTGCGGGAGGAAACGTACGCATAGAGAAGCCATGTGTGTGCTGTTGAGTGACAGACATGGGATTGGACCTTAGCCACCTGACTCAAAGGCCACACTCTTTGTACCAAACTGGTCACCTGGTCAAGGGGAGCCAGAGGGACATCCTCCACCTCTGATGGGAAGTCGAGTCTCCAAAACCCTGGAGTGTGGCCCTCTCCTAAGAAACTTACCCAATTTGAGGGGATTCTGACTGTTCCTAGCATTGCCCCTCCTCCAGGTGAAGTTGAGGGCTTTGCAGGCTTCCTCCTCACAAGCAAAGCTAAAAGAGAGGCCCTTCCCTAAACGTTTGCTAGTGAGAACACACGCGGGCGTGTCAAGCTTGAGTGTGCGTTCTCCATAACGCATGGCTCCAGAAAACGCTTCTGTTGTCCTGTTGCACCAAGCCAAATCTGGGTGTGTTCTGCACTCCTCTCTGGCCAGCTGGGTGAGACATCCACTGTCAGTCACCAGTGCGTGTCCGCCACTTCCGGTTGGACAGCAGTCCCTGGCAGTGATGAAGTTTAGAACATCGGGAGATGGTCCACGCCAGTCACTGCTCCTCTGTGCAGTGCCCAATTCTCGGGGGTCCTTGAAGGGAGCTCCCCCCACCAGAGCTGGGCCAGACAGAGTGCAGGCTACTTACCTTTGGAAATCAGCCGAGTGTCTGGCGTCCGGCCCACACTTCCCCTCTAAGCTGACACCAATCATCAGTATGTGAAAATGACAGGGTGTGCAGACAAACAGAGAGGAGGACTACAAACTCTAGGGGGTAAACATTGTCCCTGTTTTTAAAAAAATTTTTTCTCTGTATTCTCCTCCAGTTCAGCCTCTATTTCTGTCAATTCAGGGTCTCCCTCCCTGTAAGGTTTGTTTTCTGTCACAAAGCTTGATGGGGGGCGGCGGGGGGATGTGTCCATATCTGACCTCGTCTACCACTCCAGCGGCTTTCCCTGAGAAGCCCTTGTTCCCAGTTAGTCGCCAGCTGTTCGTCCTGACACAACTCAGCCGTATCTTCCTTCTACTTGCAAGTTGCAAGTCCTCCCTAAACAAAAACAAACACAACTCCCTGCCATGGAGTTGATGCTGACTCATAGCAAACTTACAGGACAAGCCCCAGACTGACTGTTTTCGTGAGTAGAAATCCAAGCCTTGCTCCCAAGGAGCAGCGAGTGGTTTTGAACTGCAGATCTTGCAGATTGCAGCCCAATGGTAACCACTCCTCCACCAGGGTGCCACTAAGTCCCCTCTGGGCCCTCTTTTCCTCCCCTGCCCCCATTCTCTAGAGCTCTCTTGCTCTTTCTGTGTTTCTCTGTCTCTGGGAACCTGGGAAAAGTTGGAAGCACTAGCTTCCTGTAGGATCCCTGTCGCAAAGGCAGCCAACAAAGGGCCAGGTTCCAAATATAGATCCGCAGCGACCCAGTAAAGGGTTTCTGAGACTTAGAAAAATCGTCATGGAACCAGACAGCCTCATCTTTCTCCCACAGAGCAGCTGGTAGGCTTGAACCACTGCTCTCACAGTCCAACAGTTACCAGATTGTGCCACCAGGGGTCCTTAATATATAAGAAAGACACCAAAATGCAAAGGCTGCCCAGACATGAGACCCACAGGAGCCTGCAGACCAGAGTCACAGCCTGCAAGCACAGGACACAGGCTGTCTCTGGGTCTATGTGACCTCTGTGGCTGCCTGGGGACCCAAGGAAAAAGCCTGAAGGGGACTGCCTGCTGCCTTTTGCAGTCTTACTTTGTATCTGGGAAAGCCCTCCAGAGAAGGGAATTCTCCCCGGCGCCTGTCAGAAGCTCGGAGCTTTAATCAGTTCTTTGGCTGAGCTGCTGCAGGACAGGCCTGGACATAGAAAACCTTCTCTTGGTGAGGAGACCGTGTTGACAAGGAGTAAACCTTCCAAGAACCAGTGATAAAACAGCTTGTCTGCCTCCTCTGCAGAATATCGAAAAAGGCCAGAAGAGAGCGGAGGCGCTGTAAACCCCTTTCTCTTTGAGGAACAGGTGCTTAAAGCCAACCATGGACGGCAATGTGGCCAGGACACCTAACACAATACTTTTTAAGTAGTCTGCAAAATCTATGGTTCACAGGTGTGATGGGGCCTCAGGGGGCCGTGCCAATGGTAAATGAAGGACCAACTTCACCCAGGTCACCCCTACAAACTCCAACCTGGGCGCTCTGCTGTACCCTGTATTCTGTCAACATATGGGTTCTATCAGAATTATTCCATGGCCAAAGAAATGTCTGGAAACACTTGAGCTAGTCTGGTGTCTTGTTTGAACAGGAAAGATACAGACTCGGAGGGGCTGAGTGACTTGTCCACCAAAAATGAATGGTTGGACCAAGATGAGAGCTTGAGTCTCTCTGGCTAGTTCACGGGTTTGCACAATGCTGGGAGGATTTGGAGCCCTGGCGGGGTCGTGGTTACACATGGAACTCCAATCTGAGTGGTCGGCAGTTTGAAACTCCCAGCAGCTCCTTGGGAGAAAGGCTGGACTTTCCACGCCTGTGAACAGTTACAGTGTCAGATACCCACAGGGGTCATGAGAGTCAACACTGGCTCGATGGCCGTGAGTTTGGGTTTGGGCCGGGAGGATTAAGAAGTGCAAATCCTGTGCTCCTATCTGTGACTGCTCTTCTTATTTCCGATCTCCTTGTTCCGTTAGTAGCGCCTGCATGGTGATTTCTTCAGTTTCACTCTGCAGTTTATTGACTCTCTCTTCATCTGAGTCCGATCTATTGCTCATCTCCCTTAGAGTGAGTATTTTACTGTAGTGACATTTCACTTCTGAAGGTTCCATTGGATCTCTTTTCAAATCTGCAGGACCATCCCTGAGTGTAGCTCCTCAGTTCCATCGTTCCTCTCTCGTTTCTACAAACATTTCTTACATGGCTACTTTCCTGCTTTGGGTCGTGTTCATTTTTTTTCTTCTGACTCTCATACACGTCTTGGATGATGAGCTCCAATTTGCTCCATCTTAATCTGTGGGAAGCCAGAGAGCCTAGTTTCAAGTGCCCTCCTCCAAAGGGACTTCCAATGGGGGCTGCCTGAGCCTGGGAATGCTACCAACCAGGAACCAACGTTCAACTTCCCCACCTTGCCCTGACCTACTGGGTGCCCACATGGCATTTGGCATGCGGACAGCCCCACCTTTCACATTCGCCTGCCACTCCCTGCTCTCACGTCTGGCATCAGCTCATCGTTTTGTTTGCAGTTGCTGAGGTCTGTGCGGGAGGCTGGAGAAGCTCCTTGGCGCAGGCCCTTCCATCTTGTGTTTCCCATGGTGCATTTAAAGGCTGTGTTCTTGGCAGGATCCATTGGTTATTCAGTGGGTTGGCCATAATGCTCAAGGAAAGACCCAGTTTCAGTTTAAGAAATCCCATGTTTGGATTCCTGGTGCTGCTGTTTTTTGTTCTGTTGCCATGGGGCTGAAAGCCCTTGCGTGAAGTCCCTCTTGCTCCATGAGAGATCTGGCCAGCACGATGCCTGGAGACAGAAACCCACGAGAAGCACAAGTAAAGTTCTGTCACCCCCAGAGAGTGTTTCGAGATGTTGTCTTGCTACCAGCGCTGTGGCCTGGCTCTCTACTCCTGCCATCTCTGTCCATTTCCTTTCATTTCCTCGCAGGCTGATAAAAAAGTCTTTACTTTTGTGGTGGTTCCTATCCCTTACCTATGAACAGAGTTTTAGAGATTGCAGCATGCTTGACATGTTCACTGACTGCCTGGTCTCTGAGCACCTCCCTGAGGAAGGTAGTGATGTCCCCAACTCCAAAGAGGACCCTGAGGTCCAGCGTGGTCACTTTCAGCCTGTCCATCAGTAGACCGAGGCCTCAGCCCATACATCTCCATTCCAAATCTATTTCTTTCTCTGCTCGTCCTGCTAATCAAAGGCTCAGTCAGTCAGTCATCTAATATTTATTGAGCATCTGCTCCAGCGTCTGCCCTCATTACAGTGTAGTTGGCGGCAGGCAGGTAATAAATGAAATATAATGTTTGAGGGACAGTTGTGATGATGGAAGATAAATAAAATAGGGGCCGGGGGACTGTGTGACTGGGCGGATGGAAGGAGGGAGGAAGCCGCCTGAGGAGCTAGGAGAGGGAGCAAGCATCTGCGTGCAGCAGAGAACCGAGCCCGTGCCCAGCACAGCGCAAGGGCTTTGTGACTTTGAGCTTGGGACTGCTGTCCCCGGGGACCCTCGTGCATGAACAAAGGGGAGAGTGGTGTGGGATGATATGAAGAAGTCCCAGGAGAGCACATGGAGGAAACGGCTGAAGAGGGGCTGGAACTCTGATCCCTGGTGCCTGCTGCCCCTTAAAGTGGAACCCCCGTGTGACCAGGAGCCGGGTTGTAACGTCCCCTACCATCTGCTCTTCTCTGACAGGCCTACAGATTCTCCCAGCTGCCCGAAATGGTCATGGGCTCTCCCCCTCCGCCCGTCCCTCCCCGGACCGGCCCTGTGGCTGTCGCTTCTCTCAGGCGGTAGGTAACACTGTCCTTTCTTTGCTTCCTTTGGGCTATTTGGAAAGGTTCGGAGCCTTTGGACGTGGCACCAGCCAGGCTCCTTCCTGCCCTTCTGCCACAGACTCATCAGCTGTCCAGACAGCCCCATGCAGGGCACGCCGAGGAGGCTGGGAGTCACAGAGGGGTGACCACCTTCTCGTCTTTTTAAACAGAGAGCCCTTTAGGGTCCACAGTGAATGAAGCCCAAGGTCAATTACCATACATGCTGACATTAGACATCTAAGCAATGACTCTGTCATGGGCCACTGTGTTCTTTCAGGGTGGTGTCCAGGGGGTCTGGGAGAAGCATGTCTGCGCACCCACCCCAACTCATGACCCCCGAGGCTGAGAGGACACAGGTCTGCCCATTACGAAGCATATGCTTAGCTCTGTCCCAGGACGGAAGCCGCACATTCTCTGAAACTAGAAAAGAAATGCCAAAAGCCACGGACACTGGTTGGAGTCATGGTCGTCGTGTGCAGGGTGCGGGAAGGAAGAACCGTGCGCTGCAGCCTGTAGGGGCCAAGGCCCACCGGCCCACCCCGGCCTCCCCGCAACACCTCCAGTACCGAGTCCCAGTCAATGGGCATCGTGGTCTGGACTTTATGAGACCATTGAGGAACGTGCGGGTTCCTCACAGAAAAGCGCCTGCCCTCCTCCCCAGCAGCTGAGGCTGCGGAACTGCGTGCAGACGCCATCCACTGTTGCGGCCCACCAGGCCTCCCGTCCCCACTCTGGCAGCAGCTTGCGGTGGGACTTCAGGTTTTCTCATCTGTGAAAACAAGGCGATCACAGAGGCTCTGGGACTTCTCGGAGGTGCGGGGTGCGGGGAGCGAGTGTATAGAGCCAGAACCCAGGATTCCTCTGGAAGTGCTTTTCTGAACCAGAATAGGCGAGGCCAGGGCTCCTGGAGCGGGCAGGCTGCAGAGGGAGGGAGGGAGAAAGGAAAGGGGGCCCATGCCAAAGCTTTACACCAGCCATGCATGGTGTTTCCGCTGTCCACCTCCCACCCCCCACCCCCCTCTTTACATAGCTTCTCACTGCCTGGCTCTCGGGTCGCAGTTTAAAGGATCCCTGGTGACACTGTGGGTTAAGAATTGTCCTGTTCAACAAGAAGCCTGCAGTTCAAACCCACCAGCTGCTAGACACTAGCAAGACGAGGCTGCCTACCCCGTCACGATGTACAGTCTTGGAACCCTGGAGAGGCTCCCTGTCAGCTGGGACCGGATGAGGGCAGTGGCTTTGGCTTCTGGTTGGGGTTCCAAGCTTCACACTCACTGCCCTCGAGTCGATGCCGACTCATAGCAACCCTATAGGACAGGGTAGAGCTGCCCCTGTGAGTTTCTGAGACTGCCACTCTTGACGGGAATAGAAAGCCATGTCTTTCTCTGAGAAGCAGCTGGTGGTTTCAAACCACTGACCTCTCGGCTTGCAGCATAACACACACCCAAGTCAGCCCTCCCTGGAAACCCAGAGAATCAGACCAAGGACACCCTTAGAGAGGGGCTCACTCGCTACTTCCTTGTCTAGGAAATAAGACAAGGCTCCAAGAGAGCAGGTCACTGGAACCCAGCCCCTGCTTCCCACCCGCCTCCCGAGCTGGGGCTCTACGGGGCTCTGACTAGTCAAGGCCCAGTGTTTCCCAAAGTGGGCGATGCCGCCCGCTGGGGGACACTAGACTGATCCAGGAGGGCTGCAAACACAGATGCCTGCTCTTGTCCCGCAGTGTGGCTACAGCGCCAGCATTTTACATTGCCAAGAGCACTGAGTAGGCTTTTCTTCTGAAAAGGGGGTGACAGGCCAGATGAGTCTGGGAACATAGGCAATCGACTCTCCACTCAGAGGGTAGCCCTGAGGGCTGGCAGCCGGCCCCACCAGTTCCGTAGCCTTTGCCTCCCTCCCATTTTAATTTTAGGGGAGCCTGAGCTCCCTCTGTGAGATCCGGTCAGGGAAAGGGTGAGTTCCGCCTGGGAAGACAGAGCCTGCGGCTCCCATTTGGGAGGTGCGGAACTGCGGAGGTCCGCCATCCAAGCTTCGCGTCCACTTTCTCCCAGAGATCCACTGCACCGAACACCAGGTGTTGACTGGGCCTGGTTCTCGGCCTGTGAGGAGGGGGAATGCTGGTTCTGGAGGTCCAGAAAGCTGGTCCCGGGAGCTGTCTGAAGTTCCCAGAGCCTTGGCCTTCATGCCTCCTGCCCCTAGAAGCAGGGCCTATGATCCCAGCTTCCCGGGGTCTTTCATTCCAATATGGGGGCAGAGCCAGCTTTCTTCTCATTGGCTTCCGATGATGTCATCACCTCCTCAGTCGCCCATCCCCAGTTAATACCCAGCACTAATTGCTTTGCTTATTTTTATGTGGAAATTAAATGTTCTGCGACTCAGAGACACTGGAGCCACCCTGAGGGGAGGACTGACCTTGAATATCTAAAAATGACTCCACCCTGGGCCACCAGGAGGGCTGCTAATGTCTGGGGCGCCTCCTGCCGCGCTTTGGTGACTTGGGACAAATCCAACCGTGAGGACCCCCACCAAGGCTGTGGGGCTGGGAGGGGGTGCTGTTCTTGGACTGGCAGGAGCTTCCAGCCTGCTGCTTCTTCCCCGGCCACCCCACAGGGTGGGCTTTGGGAAGAGCCTGACACAGTACCTGTGCCCTGCTCAGATCCACCTCGGACATCGGCAGCAAGACCAGAATGGCCGAGTCGGCCGGGCCTGAGCAGGCCCCCCTGCATGACAGCGCCTCCTTCACCCACGTGTCCCGAGGCCCCGTGTCCGTGGCGCAGTTGGATCAGTCGGCTTTAAATTACTCAGGTGGGTAAACTCAAGCTGGGCAAACCTGAGAGGGCCCCAGGCGCCCTGCCGCCTGGCCCCTACTCCCAAATCCACTCTGCAGAGGGCCCCTCCTGCCTTCCACCCCCAGGACACCCCACACATGCCACACTCCACCCCACAACCCCCACTCTCCCGGAGACCAGTAAGCTACTGGTGTCATTTCTCTAAAAAGATTTGAAAGCTAACACAATGTTAAATCTGTAATCGAGCCTAACTCATTCCAGTTCATCAGTTATCACAGCCATTGCGATACTCTGTCTAATCCATAGCATCCAGCCGGGAGTCCTGGGTTCAGCTGGCCGTGTCTTTCTTAGTATCTATCCCATGTCAGTGCGCTTTACAACCAACGGCCCCTTCCCACTGCCATCGAGTCAATTCTGACTCAAAGTGACTCCACAGGAAAGGGTGGAACTGCCCCTGTGAGTGTCCAACACAGTAACTCTACAGGACTAGAAGACCCTGTCTTTCGCCCACAGAGCTGTTGGTGGTTTCACACCGTTGACCTTGAAGATCGCAGTCCAGCGCATAATCTCTGCGCCACTAGGGCTCTTTGACAGCACCCTGGTTAGAGTTAATGAAAGGCAGTGCATTCAGGGATGGTGGATTACACGGTGGACTGCTAGCCACAAGGGCATTAGCCACTCTGAACGAGAAAGATGAGGCTTTCTGCTCCCAGAAAGACGTACAACCTCAGACACCCACAGGGGCAGTTCTCCTCTGCCCTCCAGGGTTGCTATGAGTCAGAATTGGCGATGGCAGGGAGTTGAGTGAGAAAAAGAAACCCCATCACCACTAAGCCGTCGCTCCCCACTCCAGTCACAGCCCCCTGCCTGACCCCTCCCCCACCCGCCCTATGGTAACCACTCACCTGCTCTGTCTCTGTGGATAGCTCCATTTTGAATGCTTCGTAGCCAGAGAAACGTGCAATCTGTGACTTAGGATGTCCGACTGCTTTCACTTAGCATCATTTTCTCACAGCCTGTGGGCCTCGGCATGTGTCAGTACCTCTCCTTCCTCTTTGACTCAAACTCGATTCCCTTGTCTGGATGACCTACTTCGCTTTTGAGTGTCTGGGTGGACGAGAGAAACAAACCCATAGAAACTCACATGTGTACAAGAGAGAGTTTTATATATAAAGGGTACAAAGTCTTTGGATCCAGTGGCATTATAAGCATCTCAGCTCTGGCAGGGGTCTCCACGTGGTTTCTCCAGCACCCAGGGCTGCTTCAGTTTAGGTCCACGTGGCTTCTCCTCAGGGATGTCTCACAGGAAGTGAGCAGAGAGAGATAAGTCTCTCCTCCAAGGAGGAAATACAGGAATTGCCAGAATCGTCAGGAGAAGGCCATGCCCACACAGAGGCCTCATTGGCTATGATCCAATTGACAGACTAGACTCCACCCCTTTACCCTTAATCCTCTCAAGTCCCAAATTGACACCAGATTATGTAACTACCACAATCCCGTCCAGACAAGCACCAGCAGGCCACCTGATGAAAGCATTCCCCAGGTCCAGAAGGCCCACCGTGACTTCGCGTTCATTCCTTTGGCGTTTTCTTTCCCTAGTTCTCTTGGGGCAGCGCCCCACTCCCTCCACCCAGCAAGTCAGGGATGTTGGGGTGAGGGGCTGGGGGGATTCAGGCAGCTGAGCCATCACTTCTCTAGAAAGCCAGACTTAGATAACCCAAGTCTGGCCTGAGCCACTGCAGATGCCATCTCCACCCAATGGCAGGTGAGCAGGGCAGGGCTCCAGGCAGAGGGCCACATCTAAAGCTCTGCCCACCCCAAGATCTTTGCCCTCTCACCCCCCAACTGGGGCCCGTGCTGCTCCTCCTCCCCCGTCCCCTTTCTCCCTGGCTTCACCTTATAGAGATGTAGGCCCAGTGGGTGGGGTGCTAGCTGAGCCAATAGCTTCCTCTTTAGGGGGGTGGGAGGATGGGGGAAGTCCTGATAGTACCAGTCCATTTTTGTGAAATGAGAAAAGGCTCCCCTTTTAAAGGATAAGCGCAGACCTCAACCCAAACAAAGTCCCTCTCCACTCAGACTCAGTTTTACAAGATTTCAACTATATGCTGCAGACATTTGGGAGCCTCTGAGTGCTGGGTCCCAGAGGCGCACCTCTCCTAAACTGCCCCCTCCTCTCCACCATGCCAGGTAATACGGTGCCGGCAGTGTTTGCCATCCCGGCTGCCAACAGACCCGGCTTCACAGGCTACTTCATCCCAACGCCACCCTCGTCCTACAGGAGTCAGGCCTGGATGTCCTATGCCGCGGAGAACGAGCTCCCGGGCCAGTGGGCCGACTCGGTGAGGCCCTTGCTTCTCATACTTGAGGGAAGAAATGGGGTGAGAGGCTGGGGGGAAGTGTGGTTGGACCCCACCTCCTACTACTAACCTGGTGGTTAAGGTCAGGCGTCTTCAAAGAGATGAGGCAGGGTGTCCTCAGGAGGAAGGAGCCTGGGTGGGATCACAGTGAAGCCCCTCGAAGCGAGCCACAGGTTGGGTTTTTAAGCCCACCCAGTGGCTCAGAAGGACTCAGACCTGGCGGTCTGGAGAGAGATCACAGCCCAGAAGGCCGTAGGAGGCAGTTCTGTCTGTCACAGGTGGTTGCTATGAGTCAAAATGGACTTGATGGCACCTGATAACCAGGAGCCCTGAAAATTAAACAGTTGAGTTAGTCACTGCCGTAGACTGCCAAGTACAAGGTCAGTAGTGCGAACCTGCCAGGTGCTACATGGGCTTCTTAGTACCAAAGGCAGTCAAGTGACCCTGACTCATGGTGGCTCCATGAATGGTGCCAACGGTAGAGTGGAAAAGCTGCCAAAAGATTGGGAGTTCGAGTCCAAGAGATGCCTCAGAAAAAGACCTGATGATCTTCCAAAAGTCATCCACTGAAAACCCCCTGGAGGGCTTCTCCTGGGACCCACGGGAGGTCGCCAGACCAGTGTCCCTTGGACTGTGACATGATGTCACCCTCTCTTCAGTTCCTTCATCTGTCAAGTAAGGATAACAATACCTACTTCATAGGCCGTTGCTTTGAGAATTAAATGAAGCAATAGGGACGAAGACCTTAGCACTAGGCCTGTTCGCTATTGTGCTTAATAATACATCCCGGAGTTCCTTCGTGGCCTGTAACTGCTAGTTCTGTTGGCTGAATCATGCTTCTTAATAAGATACACAGATAAACTCCGATATCTTAGAAAGCAGTGTTTCTCAACCTTCCTAATGCTGTGACCCTTTAATGCAGTTCCTCATGTGGTGGTGACCCCCCAACCATAAGAGTATTTTCATTGCTACTTCATCACTGTCATGTTGCTACTCTGATGACCCCTGTGACCCAAAGGGGTCGTGACTCACAGGTTGAGAACCACTGCTTTAACGTTGTTGTTGTTGTTTTTCTCGGCAAGGGTTGAAAACACCTAGTTAATTCATTCAACCAGTATATCCAGTGAATCCCAAATATCTATTTTCTCGACAGACTCATTACGAGTGCTGATCTGGGTAATGGATGGTACTGGGCTCTTCCATCAGCTTCTAAGTGTCTTTCCTTGCCCCCGGTTCTGTCCCAATTCCAGACTCGGCGAGCACATCCTGAGACTTGAACACCTACCTAACGCCAGGCCCTTCTCCCCCAATGTCCTCTGCAGGTTCCCCTCCCAGGATACATCGAAGCTTACCCCCGGTCCCGCTATCAGCAGAACTCGCCCTCAAGGCTGCCTCGCCAGTACAGCCAGCCATCCAACCTGCACCCGAGCCTGGAACAGGCCCCAGTGCCCTCGACGGCAGCGTCGCAGCAGAGCCTCGCCGAGAACGACCCGTCCGACACGCCCTTGACCAACATCTCTACAGCGGCCCTGGTCAAGGCCATCCGGGAAGAGGTGGCCAAGCTGGCCAAGAAGCAGACAGACATGTTTGAGTTCCAAGTCTAGCGCCTTGCCCCCGGGGGACTCTGGACTCCACCCTCCGTGGAAGCAGCCCTGAGAGGTCGCAAGTCTAACACGGAGGGACTTTTCAAGGAGGCGTGGACAATGGGCCTTCTCATCCGCTGTCTCTGAGAAGGTGAACGGTGGGACCTCTGGGAGACAAAACTCTTGATGGGTTGATCCTTGGCTCCCGCAGCTGATGGTGGGTCAGAGGTCCCTGCGTGGGGCCGTGTGTATGACATTCTGTTACGTTAAATGCAGGAACCGAGTTTCCCTATGGAGCCTTGGTCTCCAGAGGCCCTCGTCTGCGGCTTCCTGCCCAAAGCCACATTTTAATAAGTCACCGGTGGGGGCGGGGGAGGCGCTGGCTCTCTCTTCGGTGACCTGTGCATGTTAATTCTGTGTCTGTGTCAGAGCCAATGTGGGAGCGTGGACTAAGCACCTGGCTACTTTATCGCTCCGCCACGACCATCCCCAGTCGGTGAGAGAGGCGCTGACTGCAGCCAAGGACACCCGAGTCTTTTTCTTTTAAAAGTTCAGCCTCAAAGTCAAATGAATTGGATGAAAACCAGTGCTCTCGGGGGCTGTGCCTACACATAGCCCCCCCCCCCTTCTTGAGCAAAGGCCAAGGAAGAGAGAAGACGAGGAGGGCTAGTGGCTTTGTGTGGACGGGCTCTTGAAAGGTGTCATTTTGGAAAGGGAATCGGTGCTAAGAGCTTTTAGGTTCCGACAAAAGAAAGAGCAGCCGAGTGTGGACGCCCGTCTTTGCCCTGCATTGAAGGTGGCCTGGGATCCGCGCAGCGCTCTTCTCTGGAACGATGGACACATCAACTTGGACAAGGAAATTGCTCTCTTCAGCAGGACTGCCCAGCTCTGTGCTGCCAGGTGCTCTGGAAGGAAGCAGTGAGGCTGGTTGGCGACCGCAGTGGGATGGGGTCTGCTTCTCCCCAGGCGGAAGCCAGTGTGCACAGAGGTTAGGAAGCTAGAAAAGTCTCTTGGCTTCGGTCTAAATGTAAATAGCATTTTCCAGTCTATGGATCTAGCCAGACTCCATAGTAACTGGGTGCGGAAGACACTTGCTGAGATAAGCGGGTAGCCAACCTTGCAACCAGGAGCTTGAAAGCCATCCTCCCTGGCCTAGGAATGGGCTTCCAGAGCACCAGGCAGCGGAGTTAGCCATGGAACATGGTTCACCACCCAGCAAGGCAAAGCAAACCACCAGCCGCTTTGGTGGCAGAGAGAGAAGGAAGTTTGGGGGCCGTGGACTGTGTTGGGGCTTCCTTGGTGTCTGCTGGAGAATAAGGTCCTGCCCTACCTTCACCCCATAATCCATTTTAGCTTCTGCTGGGCCCATCACCTTCTGCGCTCATCTCTCCACTCTCCTCCTGAGTTACTTTGGTCTTTACTGAGAGAAGAAGGTGGGAACTTCACACAGAGAGAAGAGTAGAGATGGAACTGATTTGAATGGGAGACTCGAACTGTCAACGCCCAGACTTCTGAGCTCTTTCGTCTTTTCCGGTGGCAAACTGCCCCTTTTGGAAAGTACTGGCGATGATGTGTCATGAAAATCCCAACCGAGTCTCTTGTTCAGATGATATTAGGTAGTGTCCTTTTGGTATGCTGGTTGATCTTTCATAGTGTTAGTTTTTGTTACTTAAAAAAAAATCAGCTATAAATAAAATGTATTTTTGTAATTTCCATGTGTACATATGGTATATTTCTACCAATGACCAATTGTTTTAGTCCAAAACTCAAATCAGCTTGCAAAACACTGTGGACAGTGCAAGATGTGATTGACAGATGAACCCAATGCCTAAGTCTATCCAAGCAGGCATGCCATGCACTTGAATGAACAAAGAGCCACAGAAACTCAGCCTTTTCACGCAAGTGATAGGCGTCTGACAGAGTCAATGACATCGTCCCATTTACCAGGAATATGAGATTTCATCAGAGCAATGATGCCCGTCCAGGACTTTGTCTGCTTGGTAAACGCCTGGAGGTACTGTATGGGATAGTGAAGTGGTGAGAACTTAGGATAATAGAAATACCGTGCATGGGCTTCACAAGCACGTGTCGGCTCAGATGTTGCAGTGACTCCCAGAGAGCGAGTCCACGGTCCCCAGGGGTTCCGCTCCAGCTTGCCAAGAATGTGGAGCCACCAATCACAGGACTCAAGGAAATCATTGAGTTGGTCAACTGAGATGACTAAATGTGGAACACGTGAAATCCGCAAGTGTAGGACAGGTCTATGGGAAGAAAACCGTAAGCAGCAAAGATATCCGTGTGTCTATTTTCCTGCTAATGGGGAGTCAGTCAGCCGCCGTTTGGTGTCACTGACTGAGATGTGGCCATTCTGTGAAGCATCGCCTAGCCTCCTGGAGGTGGTAGATACCTGGACCGCTTACTCGGAGAAAGGTACATGGTTAAAAATAAATCAATAAAAGGTGCCTCGTGATAATGGAGTTCTCAGAGCCTAACGGAGGCAGTAACTCCCTGACACGACTTCCCACGGTCAAGGAAGCCATAGAGGAAGAGCCGTGACCACCTCGAGGGAAAAGCTGATGCTCAGAGACGTGCTGTGAGCTGCCCTCGGCCTGCAGCCCCAGCCTGCTGATTGTTCATCCAACTTGCTTGCCATTTCACCATGCTGCCTCCACGCTGCTCGGTGGTACACTTCTTTCACTGGGTTATCTTTTTCTTTTTTTAATGTATACAAGGGACTCCTATGTTCATGAGAAGAGACTAGATGATTGACTATGTAAGGGACTTCCGAGAAAGTGTGTAGCGTACAAATAATGTGTGGCATAATAAACACTTGTTGGCAGTGGTCTGGATATGATTTTTCTGCATCAATGGAAAAGAAATGCATTCTACAAAAGTGATTTCTTCCCCAGAGGACCATCAAAGAAATGGTGTTCTCAACTGCTCCGCATGACATGGGCGTGGGTTGCTGTCTCTTGTCGGAGCCATGGAGCCTGACAAACAAGGAGGTTATAACAGCCTGTAACAGTGAGGTAGCAGTCGCCATGCTCTGCATCGGAGGTGGGGAGTGGGGGGAGGGGGAGCGGGGAGCAGTGCCCGTGGGGGCAAGAGTGCCAAGGTCTGTCTCGTGCCCTGGTAGTATGATCTGAGACTTGTGCAACAATGAGAGGGAAATGGTTGCCCTAGGAGGGAGTTACCTCCTTCGGATGGTTATGGAACAGCGGGTCTCAACCTTCTCATGCCACGACCCTTCCATCCAGTTCCTCATGTTGTGGTGACCCCCAACCATAACATTATTTTCAATGATACTTCGTAACTGTTATTTTACTACTGTTACGAATTGGATGACCCCTGTGAAAGGGTCATTGGAACCCCAAAGGGGTCGAGACCCACAGGTTGAGAAGCACTGTAAGAAGAACCAAGTCTCTGTTCCCCGGACACATTAGACCGTGTGTTTGCTGGTTGGCTGACAGAGCAGAGGGACCCATCATTTCTGAGCACCCTTGATGGGCAAATGGGATCTTCTTTCTCTGGTGTTGCTAGAGCCCAGATACTACTAGTGGGCATCTTCCGCAAACAGGGGAAGAGGCTGGAAGTCCAAGTCAGGGTGCTGGCGCTGGGAGCAGACTTTCTCTCTGTCAGCTCCGAAGGACGGGCCTTGTCCCTTTTGAGCTTCTGCTCCTGGGTGATCGTCATATGGGGAGGTTCCTATGAGCCTCCATCTCTGCTAGTACCCTTGTCTGTTTAAACTCTTATATCTCAAAAGAAATCAACTCCAGACATGTCCCCACACTAACCCTGCCTCACTAACATAACAGAGACATCCCATTCCTAAATAGGCTTATAACCTCCGGCACGTTGTTGCTAGGCGCTGCCGAGTCGGTTCCGAGTCATAGTGACACTGTGTACAACAGAATGAAACACTGCCCAGTCCCGTGCCATCCTCCCAATTGTTCTTCCGCCGGAGCCCATTGTTGCAGCCACAGTGGCAATCTGTCCTGTCCACGGCCTTCCTCTTTGCTCACTGCCCGGCCATGCTACCAAACACGATGTCCTTCTCAGGGGACTGGTTCAGGAGACCAAGTCTCACCATCCTTGCCTCTAAGGAGCATTCTGGTTGGACTTCTTCGAAGATAGATTTGTGTGTCCTTTGGGCCATATTCTTCACCAACACCATAGTTAAAATAATTGATTTTTTTTCTGTCTTCTTTATTCACTACATAGGCTTTCACATACATAGGAAGTGATTGAAAATACAATACCTGCAGTGCTTCCGGTGCTTTATCAGCTTGTGGAAGCATTTCATTTGGAATTCCATCGATTCCTGGAGCCTTGTTTTGGGCAAATGCTTTCAGTGTAGCTTGGAGGCCTTCAGTCAGCACCACTGGTTCTTGCTCATCTGCTACCTCGTGAATTGATGGGCTGGCCACTAGTTCTTTTGGTTCAATGACTGTGCTCTATCTATCTTCTTTGGATGCTTCCTGCAGCAGTCAATATTTTGCCCTTAGACTCTTCCAATATTATAGCTCAAGGTTTGAATTTGTCTTGAGTTCTTTCAGAATAAGATATGCTGAGTATGTTTTCCCTTGTGGTTTTCTAACTCTAAGCCTTTTCATATTTTATTGTAATATTTTGCTGTTTTCTCCAGCCGCCCTCTAAATGTTCTATTCAGCTCTTTGACGTCATGGTTGCTTCCATTTGCTTTAGCACTCTATGATTAAGAGCCGCTTTTAGAGTCTCTTCTGACATCCATTTTGATCTTTTCTTTCCTGTCTTTTTAAAGACCTTTTTTGCATTCTTCACATATGATGCTCTTGATCTCGTAAGACTTTCTGTCATTACTTTTTAATCAAATATGTTCTTCAGATATTCTCAGAATTCAGGTGGGACATACTCAAGGTTGTGATTTGGCTCTTGTGGACCTGTTTAAGTCTTCTGCAGCTTCAACCTGAATTTACGTATGAGTAATTGATGGTCTGGTCCACAGTCAGCCGTTGGCCTTATGTTAGCTGCTGATAGCGACCTTCTCCATCATCTCTTCCCACCAAACCAAAAATCAAACTCACTACCATCGAGTCTATGCTGGCTCGTAGCAACCCTGTAGGACAGGGTGAAACAGCCTCTGTGGGTTTCCAAGACTACAACTCCATTCAAGTCAAAAGCTTTGTCTTTCTCCCTTGGAGCCCCTGGCGGTTTTGAACATCTGACCTTGAGATTAGAAGCCCAATGTAGTCTATTTGATTTCTGTTGTTCTATTTGAAGAAGTCTCTGTGTATAATCACCTTTTGTGTTGTTTTAAAAAGGATAGTTGTGATGAAGTCATTGGCCTTCCAAAATTCTATCATTCGGTTGCCAGTTTCATTTCTCTCACCAAGACCATATTTTCCAACTACTGTTCCTAGTCCTCTTTGTTTCCAACTTTTGCATTCCAGTGGCAAATTATCAATGCATCCTCACTGCGTGTTGAATCCATTTCCGACTGAAGATGTTGGTAGAATTCTTCAGGGGCATCATCACTAGCTTTAGTGGTTGGTGCATAAATTTGAATAATAGTTGTATTGATTGGATTTGATGGTATTGATTGGGGATAGATATTATCCTATCACAGACAGCATGATACTTCAAGGTAGATTTTGAAATACCTTTTTGATGATGAATGCAACACTGTTCCTCTTGATTGTGTCATTCCCAGCATAGTAAATCATATGATTTTCTGATTCAAAATGGCCAATACCTGTCCATTTCTGTTCACTAACACCAAGAACATTCTTCTTTATGAGTTCCACTTCATTTTAATGGCTTGTAATTTTCCTAGATCCATACTTTATACATTCCAAATTCTGATTATTAATTGATGTTTATAGCCGTTTCTTCTCATTTTGAATCTTGCCCCAACAGCCCATGCAGGTCCCAGAGGCTTCCCTCCGTCCACGTCACCGGTTGCCTCTCCTCAGAGGCAGCTCTTCCTCCGTCGTATGTTGAGTGCCTTGCGAGACCCGAGCGGCTCCTTTTGCAGCGTGCTCTCTGACAATGCTTCTGCCCGTGAGGCTTTCAGTAACTGGCAGTGTGTTGATGCTAGCCATAGGGTTTCCCATGGCTAGCTCCTCTCAAGTGGACAGCCTGTTTAGTCCTTCTGCCTCAGGCTGTAGAACCTGACTGCATAGTGGATTACGAGTTGGGCTGTGTTCCAAAGGTGAACAGTTAGAAACCACCAGTTGGTTACCCCCAGAGTTACAGTCTCTGAAACTGTGCCCACAGGAACAGTTCGACCCTGTCCTAGAGGGTTCCTATGAGCCGGAATCCACTCAGTGGCAGTGAGTGTTGTTTGTTTTTTGGGGTTTTTTTTTAAACATGCAGGTGAGTAATTATTAGATCAATGATTTCAAAAACAAAAAACCCTCCTGTGAGGATGCTGATAGGAGGAGGTGAGGAATTCAAAGACCTGGTAAAAAGCAATGTTTCTCTCAATGAGCATAATGGATCCAAAGAATTAAATATTAATTACATATACATGAGCTACGCTTGCCTCCATGTTTAATAAATCAACCCACAGATGTTATTTTGAAAGTTTGAGGACAGGATGTGAACATAACTCATTCCTTGTATCCTGCACGACACACCAGGAAGTAACCTGGACTCCCTGGTAACCGCATCCAAGGGCCCGTCAGAAAGGAGACCAAGCCTGGGGCAGCGACTACCTCCGGTCTAAGTGCTGGAGATTAAATTCTGCCATCTAGTCCCACCTTGAAGATGTTCTCCTAGCCAGGAACTTGCGCACGCATACAGGTTGACTGAAAGAATCCAGGGACATTTCGTAGAAACAGACACCGCTCGCATCACAGGAAAGGGACTGAGTCAGCACGACCACCCCCAGGCCACCCCACACTCATGCTCTCTCCACACGGTGTCGTGACTAGTTTTCTCCGCACATCCACTCATTCTCCTGCTTCCCCGGCCAGCCAGCTTTTTCTGCTTTCTCACTGGAGGTCTGTAGCTGAAAAGTCCACCCTCGGACCCACTCCAGATCTTGTTTCCTTTTCCGTTCCCACCGCTCTGACTACCGTCTCCAGCCCCGAGGACAGATTCTGAAGGACTTGGCTAATCTGCTTCATCTGCTTCAGGTGCGCCACTCTTAAGTCAGGTGCCCAGCCAAAAGCACCTGAAAGAGCTCTCCATGCCTAGGCGGGGTCATGTAATATGAGCGTGACCACCTGGACTGGCCCTTCAGAGGCTTTAGAGAGGAGTCCAATAAGCCAAGGAGGGAGCATGCGCTCTGCAGGGCCTTCAAAAGGAACCCCCTACAGTCTGAACTGAGCAGAACTAGGATGCAGGCCAGTAGCGAGGACTGCGTGATTCGACACAAGGGTCCTGCCCCAGGGAGGCCGCGCGTCCTGCAGGGGAGCCCAAGGTGAGAATGCGTGCTTTCGGGCCCTGGCTAGTCTGGAGCTGCCCCGACCACTCACCACCTTCTCCTGACCGCCCCCTCGCCCTTCAGCCCCAGCACCCTATCAGTACTGCTGTTGGGTCCAGGAAGGGAGTCCTGAACGCAGCCCAGTTGGCACAGTGCCTTGCTCAGTAGACAATAAATATGTATCAATGGAATCGCATGATCTTAGTTCGGGCGCTGTTCGTGTGGCGCATGGCCCCCAAGTTGCAGGGGTGAGAAAACCCAGGAGGCTCGTAGTGAGGTCTTTTCAAAAGAACTGGTTTCAAGTAAAATGGTATTGTGACTCTGGCCTTGCAAATATAATAAGTCTGTGTCCTGAGACTTGAGCACACTCTGGATTGAGGGGGACTGTCACGCGTGCTAAAATGTAGGGTGTTTCAGAAGAGGGCTCTTTAGGAAATAGATTGAACGGTGCCGGAGCCAGAGTCTTTGCAAAGACAGAACGTGGCTTTGATGCTGCGGGTTTGAAAAATAGGGAAGTGTGTGACGGGGCAGAACGGATCATAAGTCAAGCCCATATTTTAGTGAGGCCTATTACACAGTGAAATCGCCAGTGCTGGGTCTCATCCTCTGACCTTGAAGAGACTTTGGTAAATTATGAAGTGAGGCCGTGAGAGAGTTTTACAGATATGAACAGCGGCCTTGTCTTCCATCCTGGAGCTAGCTGAGGCTGCCCTCGCCGTAAAACAAGTGTTACCGGCTCAGAAACCCACAGGGGCAGCTCTACCCCATCCCGTAGGGTCACTGTGAGTTGGAATCGGCTCGATGGCCGTGACTTTGTCTTGCATTCCTCTATAGATTCCTACACCCACCCTCCACACAAACCAAATAGGTTGGTAGTGAATCAAACCCGAGGAGCATCCCTGGACTAGAGGTGTCTGGAATGGGTGTTCTGTAGTCTAGGCCTCGAGCCAGTCTCAGATTGCTCGTGTGTCAGGTGGCTGTCACCAACCCACTTCCCATGGTTGGCGTGCACAGCTCCTGCAGAAGGCAGCAGAAAGAAATGCTTTAACGCGTGTGTCGAAGGTCCGCCTACTAAATGATGTGCTTCGCAGTCCAAAATCTTCCAGCTCCTCCCCTCCGCAGAATTATCTTGCATGTTCATGAGGCCCATGACACAGCTCTCTGGTGCAGAGAAATAACGAGGAAGGGCCGGCCGAGGCCAGCCCCATCAGAGTGGCATTCCCCGGTGACTGCTGTTGCCTGTGGTTCGGCGGGCGTGTAAGTCCTTGGGACGTGCTTTCACCTGGGGAGAAAGAGCCCACGTGAGACACGTGGAGCGCAGCCCAGTCCTGAACGGGAGCTTTGAATGTAGCTGTTGTCATTGTAATGTTTTGCTTTCTAATTAACGTCGTGCGCCCTTAACCTCTGCCGGGAACCGAGTGAGCATTCGTATGCTGTTAGCATCTTTTATTGTAAAATAAAAATGACAAAGGCGTTCATACCCCCAAACCTGCCTGGTTCTCATTGTACCTCCTCTCAAGGGTGAGATGCAGGCCCGCTGGTGACCCAGTGGTGTAGCGGGTCCTGCTGGGGGTTGTGACAGAACCGGCACAGGGTCACAAGCCTGGTCGGCCTAGTGTGGGCCCAGAAGCCAGCCCCACCTGGGGCATGAGTTCATTCATTAACAACAACAACAAAACAACAACTCACTCCCCGGCCTTTCCCAGGCACCTGACTAAGCAGGGCCACACTATCCGGGACTTGACAAGTCCTCTAGGAAGAAGAATCCCTGGGCCTGGCAGTGCCCAGGGCAGAAGAAGCCAGTACCTATCCAACACCTCTTCAGGAACAAAGCCCTTGTAGGTGAGCAGCTGCCCTGTGCTAGTCCTGGCAACCACATTGCCTGTCCCTGCGTGCCACTGTGCCTGCTCGGCCCTCTGGCCTAGGCTGTTCCTGCAGAGGCATCCAGCCCAGGAGTCATAGTGGGGGGTGACTTACTAGCCACTAGGATGTGGCTCAGCCCGTGGGTGGGGCCCATTGGATTCTCTCTCTAGAGAATCCCACGCAACAGGTTCTGTTAGCAGTGGATGTTGAGGATGGTGATGGTGACCGTAGTGCGGCCATGATGGCCTGTGTTCAGTGCAAAGCCTGAGAAAGCAAGATACTGAGAGAGGAGGAGCTTTGAGGTGGGGGGGGGGGGAGAGGGGGTGCGTTTAGAGCTGAGGAGAGAAAGCCTGTGGCCTGCAACAAAAATGCACTCTGACTCTTCTGAGGAGTCCTGGGGCTCTGGGGGGCGGGGCAAGGCTGGGGCCGCAAGGCAGGGTGCTTGTCGCTGGGGCCTAACGTGCTCAAGTTCTCTGCCTACACTGTGAGGGCACAGAGAGCCTGGGAGGGATGTGTGCCTTGTGCCTCGGCGCCTCTCTCATCGGGGCTCACCTGTGCACAGAAACTGCTTCGGTGATGAAGAAACACCCGGAGCCAGTGTGGGCTCACCGTGGAGTGGAGGCCAGTGCAGAGAACAAACTTGTGGTCCCAGGACATGAAGTGGCTCCCACTCCTCTTGGAGCTGGGCTGCTCTTAGCTTTCAGGACAAACGAAAGAAGCAAGGGGGAAGAAGGGGTGCTCACTTCAAGCTCGGGGATGACAGGCAGAGACAGAGCCAGGGAGCAGGGGTAGCGGCACACAAACTCAGTCCACGTCACAAGCGGGAGACACAGCTTACCCAAGACTCTTGATTTCCCATCTTGCCTCCATCTTATGTGCTTTGCTGGTCAAGGTACAGGGACATTGTTGTTTGGGCGTGCCAAGGAGGGAATTCACAGCAAGCCCGTGTGACAGAGTAGAACTACTCCACGGGGTTCTCTTGGCTGAACTCTTTACAGAGTAGATCGCCAGGCCTTTCTTCCACACCGCCACTGGACGGGTTCAAACCGCCAGCCTTGGGGTTTACAACCAAGGGGTTTCCTGTTGTGCCACCAGGAGCCCTAATGAAACATTCGAGACAGCGATGTTGACGTGTTCACAGAGCACTCGAAGGAAGCACGTGGCTTTGAATCTCTCTAGGACCTCTTTGAGATGTGGTTATGGCGGATTCTGCTTTGCACAATGGGGCATTTTGCTTAACAACACCCTGGTGCTAACATTTGCATGTATAAACTTCTGGAAAATGGTAGACTGGGCAGATATGCTACCCAGACTCTGCAGCAAAGACAAAGGGGACCCAAGGAAGTTGGTGTGATAATCCTGGAACCCTGCGTTCCAGAGGGACGGAGAGAGACGTGAGTAAAGGAATATCGGCCAGCAGAAGGAGCTGAGCCAGGGAAGCCAGGGAAGCCAGGGAAGCCAGGGAAGCCAGGGAAGCCAGGGAAGCCGGGGAAGCCGGGGAAGCCAGGGAAGACAGGCCGATTGCCAACTGACCCAGCACTGCGCAGCCACTTTGGACAATTGCAAGCGGTGCTCAATGGAGACAGCGGCCTGATAGCACCAGGGCCTGCACCAGGAGCTGGTGACCAGAAAGGTGGGATTCGCCCCCCCCCCCCAAGCTCCCCTCACCCTCCTGAATAGAAGCATGGCCAGCCCCGACTCTCACCCACTGGCTGGTGACAGCCCCTGCTGCACAAGCCCTGCTCCACCTGAAATGGAAGGAGGTGTTTATGGATCTGGTTCGGGGAACCAAGTGCCCCACCTCCACATTCAGAGTCTCCTCAATTCCACGTCATTGACCAGTAGGATATGCAGTGCTGGATGGGCAGCCGGCCCTCGGCCACTCCGGGTGGGCAACAACTAACTCTTGCATAGCCAGCTGCCACTGACACCACCCCCAGATCAGGTACCCTGGCCCCAGGCACCCCGTCCCTCAGCTGGCAGAAGCTCCTTGTAGGACCATGTGTCCCACCCGTCCACCGGCCCAGCTCCTGGGCTGGCAGAGGGCGCCAAGTCCTCTACAGTTCTCTGCTCTCTGACTCCTTCCCCTGCTTCCCTCTGTTTGAGTTTGCCTTTTCTTTTTGATCTCTTCCTTTGTGCTTCCTCTGCTTTCTTTTTCTTTCTTCTGTTTCTTTCTCTGAGTTTTTCCTTTGCTACTTCCTTTTCACTCTTTATTTCCTCCCCTCCCTAATTTTGTTTTTCTGGTGATTTTGCTTTCTTTTTTTTCTTTCCTCCTTGTCCCCCCCAGTAGGAGACAGCAGGCATACTCACACAGCCCAGCCACACCCATGCCTCCTGAAGCCCCCACCCACTGGGTGAGAGCCACAAGCCACGCCTGTACCATCTGATCAATGATGAAAAGCGGCAATACCAGCCAAATCCACCCTCTACTTCACTATATGAACAGCACAGTTTCTCGTCCTCTTATCATACCCCCAGGAGCTCCGTGGTGAGCACCTAAATATACGCCAATAAACAGTCATCAATTAAATCATTTTAAAAGCCTAGACTGTCTCAGAGACACCAGAAAACCTCAGTTTTCACAAAGAAGCAACCTAGAGGGGCTCGCACAAGGGACCCAAAGGCAGAACCAAGAAACCGGGGTAAGGAAGAGATGGCATTCGGACTACCTGATAGAGAATCCAAAAGAATGGTATTGATGGACCGACCTTCGATGGACTGAGCAAAAAAGGTCAGGGACACTGGACAGAAATCAAGCAATAGGAGAGAATGGATGCCACCACTGGGCAGGCATTTGACCCCAGAGAAGGATGCCGATGGGGGTAGACACCCAGTCTTTCTCCTGCTGAGTCACTGGGCGGATTTAAACAACTGCCTTTTCAGTAACTAGCTGAGAGCTTAACTATTTAATACACTGTAGATAAGTGCTGAAGGATTCAATCAGCCCCCTCTCTCCCTACCTTCAACCCACCCCACCCCGCATCACCGCCCCCCCCCCAAAAAAAACAAAACCTCACTGCCATCCAGCCAGTTCTGATTCCTATCTGGTCCTACAGGACAACATAGAACTGCCCTGGTGAGTTTTCAAGACTGTAAATCATTTTCTTTTTTAAAAAAATTGTTTTATTAGAGACTCATACAACTCTTATCACAATCAATACATACATCAATTGTGTAAAGCACATTTGTACATTCATTGCCCTCATCATTCTCAAAACATTTGCTCTCCACTGAAGCCCCTGGCATCAGCTCCTCATTTTTCCCCTCTGCCCCTCCCCCCTCCCTCATGAACCATTGATAATTTATAAATTATTATTTTGTCATATCTTGCCATGTCCGACGTCTCCCTTCACCGACTTTTCAGTTGACTGTCCCCCAGGGAGGAGGTCACATGTAGATCCTTATAATCAGTTCCCCCTTTCCAACCCACTCTCCCTCTACGCTCCCAGTATCGCCACTCACACCACTGGTTCTGAAGGGATCATCCGCCCTGGATTCCCTGTGTTTCCAGTTCCTATCTGTACCAGTGTACATGCTCTGGTCTAGCCAGACTTGCAAGGTAGAATTGGGATGAGGATGGGGGCGGGGGAGGATGGGGTTGGACATTTAGGAACTAGGGGAAAATTGTATTTTTAACCGTTGCTACATCGCAGGGGAAAACTGAAGACTGTAAATCTTTACAAGAGTAGAAAACATCATCTTCCTCCCGCAGAGCGGTTGACTTGGGACGCTGACCTTGCAGTTAGTTAGCTACCCCACGTAGGTCCCAGGATGCCACCAAAGCTCCAGGTGAGGTGCTAGCGGCGCTGAGAACTGCACTTTTCCACTTGAAACCAGTTCTGGAAAATCCTCCCTGTGCAAGGGAAACGCAGCTCTGGGCCGCACTGGTGCTTCATGGGGTAGGGAATGCCTTCAGGACTGCGCTGTCTTCTCCTTCCTCAAAAGATGCCCAAGCTGGTTCTCTTTTAGACAATAATCAAGGGACCATTCCTTGGAAGGCTGCTTCAGCCCACTTCTAAGTCCCAGGCTGACACCTAGTGGTGGTCACCAGCAAGGGGAGCTTGGGTTGAAAAAGCAGGCACAGTGGTTACAGTGCTAGACTAACTAAAAAGAAAAAGTCTGCCGTTTGAGCTCACGAAGCTGGACGAAGTGGCAGTCAGCTTCCACACCGAAGCAGGTTTGGAGACCCTGTGGGGCAACGCTGCTCTGCCCTCGGGGGTCACTGTCAGTCTGAGAAGCCGGTGTGTTTGCCTGTACTTTTGAGACAGGGTTGTTCACTCCTCCGATAGTCCGTGGTATAGTCAATATTATTTGTCAACACCATAATTCAAAGATGCTAGTCCTTTGGCCCTCCTTATTTACTGTCCAGATTTCACATGTAGATGAGGTGATTGAAAAATACCTGGTGAGACGGGCACACCTTAGTCTCAAAGTGACATCTTTACTCTGTAGCACTGTTGAAATCTGTCTTTCTCTCTAGATAGACCTGTGATGAACAGAACCATGACTTAATTGGTCTCATGTTCTCTGAGGCTCCCTGCCTTGTCTCACTCAGAATAGTTAACCTGCAGAAGAGGGGGGCTTCAGCCCCACCTTCCATCTACTCTCCTTCTACTCTAGTGCAGGACGACAAATTGCTAAGCGGATTAATTGATCAAGGCCAGGCCATTCCTTAGGCTTCGCTTAACATTGGGCTAGTGTCTTGTTACTCTTGGGGGCCATTGAATCAGTTGACTCATAAAGACTGTGGTTGTTACAGGATCTGTTGTCAATTTGAAACTCTTAAGAGTGAAGGGGTGGAGTTTAGCCTGTCAATCAGGTCACAGCTTGATGACCTCATTTGGAGGTACTAAGGAGATAAGTAGCTCACTGGAGGCAGGACACACACACACACACACACCCTGGGAGACATTCCTGCTGACAAGACACATGGAGCTACCCTAGAGCCCTGGAGCTGAATGATCAGAGCCCCACAGAACTTCCTGGCAAGACATTGAACTACTGTGCAAAACCTTGATCCCCCTCTAAAGAAACAAACACAGAAACTCCACTTTAGAGAAGAAATAAAGTGTGAGTTTAGGGCCCAGCCAAGAAGTTGGACCATCACCAAGAATCAACAGCTTGTCCAAGGAGCCAATGCAGAAGTGTGGGAACACTGATAAGGCTTGCCTGAGACCTGACTAATGCCTAAAAGCCAGCCAGGTCAGCTAAAGTGTGGAGAAACCCGGTAAGACTTGACCGGGACAGTGAAGACATCAGAGAGCCAGCCAAGCTGTCCATTTGAACCTGGGTAAAGACCCTGACTTTTCAGAGAACGAGGAACCAAGGACATCAACTCCTGCTCCCTCCCACTCTGCCCGGGGTGAGCACACGGATGAAGGCAATGCTTGTTGGGACTTGGATGCTGGAATGATGTGTGTGAAGAGTGCTGTCATAGACTCCCAAGCTCATATTTGCTTCAATACCTTTATCCTTAGTAGTCTGAGTTATTTTTAGATTGTTTGATGTGTTTGCAGTGAATAAACCAAGCATTCGAAAATGTCTAAGAGCGTTAAGTAATTATTGATCACGCGGCTCATGACACTGGAGAAGCCACGTAGACACCCCTGCCAGTGCTGAGATGCTTCCACCGCCACTGGATCCACAAGCCTTTCCACCCACTGGCCTGTGGTCTTCCTGCATTCGGCGTCACTGCATGTGTTTCAGGAGTCTGAAGAGGACGTTATAGCTTGGTATTGGACATATGGGCTAATATCGGACTCGTGGACTTGATCTGGACTGCGATGGTTTCTCGATATCGAACTGTTATTTTTTATAAAGCTCTTTCTATACACATATGAGGGTCGATGAATTTGTTTCTCTAGTCAGCCTGGACTCACACAGCGATGCTGTGCACAACAGAATGAAATGCTGGTCCCGCGTCGTCCTCACAACTGTTCTGCTGTGTGAGCCCATTGTGGCAGCTGCTGCGTCCGTCCATCTCGTCCAGGCTCTTCCTCCCTTTGCTGCCCTCTACTTTATGCTGTCCTGCTCCAGGGACTGGCCTCTCCTGACAACATAACCAAAGTTCCTGAGACCAAGTCTGGCCATCGTTGCCTCGAAGGAGCACTCTGGTTGTACTGCCTCCCAAACAGATCTGTTTGTTCTTTTGGCAGTTGGTGGTCCTGCACTAGAATTCAAATGCATTGATCAGACTTCTCTCTTCCTTATTCGATGTTCAACTTTCACATGCATGTGAGGTTCACTATATCTTTAAAGTCGGGCCAGTGTAGTAAGCCCAGATTCAATGGAGGAAACTAGGAAAACTGGCTTTCCATATGCCAGAGAATCAAACTGGACCCCACATCTCATCCTAGACAAAACTACCTCAAGAGAGATCAGTGACCTAAATACTAGCGCCCCAAACCACAAAACTCTTAGAACAAGGCAGGCCAACTTTTGTAGTAGGTATTTTTATCACAATAAAAACACGCCTTTCGGCAGATGTAGTATGCTTTACTTCTGCTCTCTGAGCTGATGTCACAGGCAGATCAAGAAAGAACCTGCTTTTTTAAAAATCATTTTATTGAGGGTGCAGACAACTCTTATCACAACAGTCCATGTATCCATCCATTGTGTCAAGCACAGTTGTACATTTGTTGTCATCATCATTCTCAAAACATTCGCCCTCTACCTGAGCCCTTGGTATCAGCTTCTCACTTTCCCCCTCCCTCCTCACTTCCCCCTCCCTCATGAAACCTTGACAATTTAAAAATTATTATTTTGTCATATCTTACACTGTCCGACGTCTCCCTTCACCCACTTTTCTGTTGTCCATTACCCAGGGAGGAAGTCACATGTGGATCCTTGTAATCGGTTCCCCCTTTCCACCCCACCCTCCCAGTATCACCACTAGTCCTGAAGGGGTCACCACCCTGGATTCCCTGTGTTTCCAGTTTCTATCTGTACCAGTATACATCCTCTGGTCTAGCCAGATTTATAAAGTAGAATTGGGATCATGATAGGGGGTGGGGGGAGGAAGCATTTAGGAACTAGAGGAAAGTTGTATGTTTCATTGTTGCTACACTGCACCCTGATTGGCTCCTCTTCTCCCTGTGACCCTTCTGTATGGGCATGTCCAGTTGCCTACAGATGGGTCTTGGGTCCCCAATCTGCACTCCCCGTCATTCAGTGATTTGATTTTTTGTTCTTTGGTGCCTGATACCTGATCCCTTCAACATCTGGATCACATAGGCTGGTGTGCATCTTCCATGTGGGCTTTGTTGTTTCTGAGGTAGATGGCCGCTTGTTTGCATTCAAGCATTTAAGACCCCAGATGTTATATCTTTTGATAACTGGGCACCATCCGCTTTCTTTACCACATTTGCTTATGTACCCATTTGTCTTCAGCAATCGTATCGGGAAGGTGAGCTCACAATGATATGATTTTTTTTTGTTGTTTTTTGGTGCCTGATACCTGAGAAAAAGAACCTGCTTTTGTAGGGCAGGCCACCCACCTGGTTCATCCTTCCTACCTCTTCCACCCTGAAACTGGGTGGATAGATCAAACCAGGGGACTGCGGAGCTTCCTTTAACCTTTATCCCCACTTCAAATGCTCCAACTCCTCTCCTGGTGACTGCCTGACACCGCCATTGGGGAGCAATGGGTTCAAGAGCGCCACATGGAATCTAAAACGGGGAGCCCTTCTACTTCAAGGGCCACTGTGGTTCTGTGGGTGGGTGCCAAAGGGTCAGGACAGAGAAAGTGCCAGTGTCCCTGACCTTGGCAGTCTGACTCTGCCAGGGCTGCGAGGACTGAGCGCTCACCCAGGCCCCTCCTGGATCTGTGCCTCATTGGGGAAGCAGAGTAGGAAGATGACTTACAAGAACAGAGTTCCAAACCTGACTCTGTGTGTGGGGGGACGTTACTTGACCTCTGTGAGCTTCCACTTCTATCCGTCCAAACACACCCTTCATTGTACCTACTCCACAAGGTGATGGTGTAAGAGTATGTGACATGGGTCTGTGGCTCCCTTAGGCAGACCCGCCGGGTGCACTGCCCACTGAGCGGCCGGCTCTCAGGAGGCCTTCTGTGAGGCCTGGAAAGGGCTGTTGGAACTCTGAACGCAGATTGGAAGCCCAGCTGCCTCCACCCTGAGCCCTGCATGGAGTTTTCCTGGTGCCTGGCTCCTTGTAATCCCTCAGAAGATTCCCCAGGCCCCCTCACTGCGGTTTCCTGGGAGAACAAAAGGTGGGGCACTAGAGACAGCTGGCCTGGGGCAGCGGGAAGCTGGCTCCTTGCTGGGGGAGGGAGACCGCTGAGAACTCCTGTCCTGTGCGTGAGGGCTCCCTCAGGTCGAACAGAGCGTGCATATTCCAAGGGCTTGTCTGGCCCCTGTGTCAGTTCCCTTCCAGTGCACCCCGACACATACCACTTCATGCCCCGTGGAACAAAACATGCCATCTTCATGAAGCTGGGATATTCGAGTCCATTTTTGCAGCTGTTGGCACCCCTGCCGTTGTTGTGAGGTGCCCGGGAGTCAATGTGGGCCCATAGGGACTCCATGTAGCCCAGTAGTACGGTCCTCAGGGTTTTCTGGGCTATCTTCTTTACCAGAGCAGAATGCTAAGTTGTTTTCCTTCAGAGCCACTGGGTGGACCTGAACCTCCAGCTGAGCACCTGACTGTTGCGCCACCAAGACTACTAAACCTGCAACATGTTGGGGCGCAGTTTAATTAGATGCTGAGCTTCGTAAACCAGGAGCTTTCACCTGATGCCTTGCTTTGGTAACAAGCAACTAGAACTGGGTATCAGCACCCCCTGCAGTCAGGTGTGAACACTGCAGTCCTGACCGTGGCTGCCTGTCTCTGCCCTCATCCCTCCACTCTCCCCTCACTCATCCCTGCCCTCACTCCTGCTGGGCTTTGTGCAGAAGCTCAACCACGCTCCCATCTTGAGGCCTCGGTTCAGGCCCTTCTGCCTGGAGTATTCCTAAGGAGCCACATAGCTGTCACTCTCCACCTACTTCAAGCGGTGATTTCAATGTTCTTTCTTCAAGAAAGTCTATTCCAGAAAGCCTACCCTGTCTTCCTCCGGCCCACCCTCCTGTTTCCTCCTTCAGCATATCGCCTGCTCAGAATATCCTACTTATTTCTATTTTTTAATACTAAGAATGTTTCTAAGAATACCACTTTACTGATTTCTATTTATGATCTCTCTCCCCCTAAATTTCTAGAAACACTCAGATGTCTTGAGTATAGAAAAGTCTAGGGAAAGCCATGGCTATGATCCGTTTTTACAGAGTTGTGTGGTCCCAAAACCATCAGAAAAAGAAAGAAAATTTCCAAGGGTGAAATTTCATTGAAAACCCCACTGTTTCAGGCTTCAGAGAGTCTTTCTGGGCAGACACACAGTAACAGAACCAAATGCATTTGCCCTTGGCTTCTTTCAGTTCCCACTGGCCCTACCCATCCTTCTGCTTCAGCCTGATGGTGGCAGTGTTGGGGCCACCTCCCAGGAGGGCCCACAGATTTCTCCCCGTGGCTCAGGAGCCTCTGAGGGCCGGACTTCCAGACCGCAGGAGTAGGCGACCCCACCAGCCGAGCCGCAGCAGCACAGACAGGAGACCAGGAGGTTTACCACGCACTGATGAGCACTGTATGCAGGTGCAGGAGGTGCTGGGAGCAACAGGAACCGCAGTAAATACAGAACAAAAAATAATGAGCTTTGAAATGACAACAAACGGGACACATTATCTAAAGCACTAACACCTAAGGAGGCCGCTGCCCAGGCTCTTTTGGGCAGCTCCTCAGGAGAGAGAGGCCGACTTCTTCCCAGGCTGCCTGGTCTTCAGTCCTTGTAACTTCTCATCTTTTAGCGCCTTCAAGAATTTATCTGCAGGAGAGCAAAACAAAGCCAGCTGTTGAGCCTTTTTCCTTATACGTCCAAAGCAAGACTTGTGAGATTTGACTGTGATCGCTATGTGAGGCCCAAACCCATGTGTAGTCAAGTTGGAAGAAGGAAAAACAAAAACAAAACAGCCAAATACATTCAGTTGGAGAATACAGAATTAAGAAATCCAGGCCTTAGGAAAGATTTCTAGGGACTGATTTCTTTCCATGGCTGCGTAGATAAGGAATGAAGAGCCACGCGGAGGGAAGCTTGTGGGACAGTCCAGTCCCACCCCACAGTGTAGCAGGCAGCCTATGGCAATGAGTTTTACATTGCTGAATGAGCGCTCTCTCACCAAACTGCAATTGATGGCCAATAGAAACTGTTCACTGGTGTCCACCTCTAGTGGTGCCCAGAAGACATGTCATACTTGCTGTAGCTTAGGGACACCTCTGGTGGCAAGGGGACCAACTGTTTTATACAATCGTGAGAGTGGTCTTTCTAGAACCATCCACACTTCTCCAGTGGTCAAGTAAAAACAAGTGTTTTCCAGGGAGCTGATGGAATGACAAAGCCTGCTAGGCAGCCTCTGGGTACTGTGCAGCTTGGTCCTTCTGGAGCCAGAAGTGGATTTAACAACTTTGCCTTCCAATATGAAGGGACCCGTCACCCTGTGTCAAAGAAGTCCTGCCCACGTCCCTACGCCACAGTCTGCCCTGCGCCAGAGCCCTAAGACTTTAGGCCTATGGTCAGATGGTGGCATCCAAGACCCCAGCCAGCGGTCTTCCAGGGCCAAGCTCTCAGGGTCACAGGAAGCCAGCCTCTAGCTCCAAAGCCGGCGTCCCATAGGGAGACAGTGAGTGCCCGTGGGCTTTGTACTGTCCCTACTTTCCCCTACAGGACCCTCAAACTGACCTCATCTGCGTCCATATCCTCTACTAAGGGCCCCAGATTAAGATGGCAAAGCTCTAGCCTCTGGCCACAGGGGCGGCTGGTGGTGTGTGGGACATACTCCAGCCCACTGAGGTGGGGGGACTACAGGGCTGGAGGCTGACAGTTCAGGATGGGGTGGTGGTGGCTGGAATTCCAGGTGTAGGGGCGCCGGGTCCTGATTTACTGAGAGTGTGGGGGGAAAGAGTCCCTAGAGACCGAGGGTTTCCGAGGTCCCGATCTATGGCTGGGGAGGGGTCGGTTGAAATCTAGACTGGAGGAGGCTGGTTTCTGGGGGCTGGATTTGACATCTGGGACTCTTAGGGGCTGGACTCTGAGCCCCGGGCCACATTCTGGGGCGGGGCAGGGAGCCAGGGGGTGGAGCCGAGGGTGGCGGGGCGGGGCCCGGAGGTCACCCACAGCGCTGGGAGTCGAAGCCGTCCCCCGTGATGGTGAGCAGCTCCAGCTCCTTGATCCGGATCTCCAGCTCGCACAGCTCCTCGGGGTGAGAGGCAGAGGCGAGCCGGGGGGTCGGGGGGTCAGGCACCAGGGGTGAGGCGGCTGCCTCGGGCCCCGGCGGCGGCGAGTAGAAGAAGCGCAGAGGCTCATAGGGGATGGGGGCCAGGCCAGAGGGCCAGGGAGGGGGACAGGGGCGCTCACAGCGGGGCCCCAAGCCGGGCGGCGGCGGGGGCGGGGGCGCCGGGACCGTCTGGGGCAGGGGCCGGCCCCCCACCGCCCCACCAGCCGGCGTCCCGCCCGCCTTCAGCGGCACGAAGAGCTTCTTCCAGATGTTGAAGTCGCTGAGCGGGGACGAGGAGATGCCCCGGTCGTAGAGGGACGGGAAGTAGAGGGGCGGGGCCGGCCGCTGGCTCATCGTGGGGCTCTGGCTGCCGCGCCGCCCCTTCGGCATCGTTTGAATGGGAGGCTGCGTGGGAGGAACCCCGCGCCGGGAGACTCGCGCTGGGGCCCCGAGTCGGCGGGGTTCTGAGGTTCCACAAGCCACGCCCAAAGGGAGCCCGGCCCCGCCCTTTAGCGCCGGCCCCGCCCTGAACAGCATTCTAGGCGGGCAAGCCCCGCCCCAGAATGTGGCCCCGCCCATTGGCGAAAGGCCGGGACCCCAGGCCAGTGGCAGGATTCGGACAGCTGCAGTGATTCCAGGCCTTGAGTTTCCTCTCTGACCGCCCGGAGGGCACATGGGGTAGTGAATTTGCACACTACCTGTCAGGAGCCGTGCTATAGTGGGTTACACGTTTGGCTGCTAACCACAGGTCGGCAGTTCCAAACCACCAGCTGCTCCGTGCGAGAAAGATGAGGCTTCCTACTCCCTGCCCTATAGGCTCGCCATGAGTCCGAAGCGGCAGGCTCCCAGCCTTGTCTCGCTATTTGCTTCCCCTTCTGTCTCTAAATCCCACAAACCACCTCCCTGTGTTGTCCTGGCCCTGGGCACTGAGGCCCTGTAGGCGACCAGAGTTCTCAGTTCTGGACAGACAGGTTCTCTGCCTGGGAGCCTTGCAAACACCCACCCCCACCCCACTCCCTACCCCCGGAGCTGGAGGAAAGCCATGGGTTACGGAGGTGAAACATCCCAGCCAGTGCAGTAAACTAACACTGAGGGAAATATGACCAGGACTACAGTCCCTAACAGAGGGAATTTGGAAAGCTAAATTAGAGATAAAGTCCAAGCACATTATCCTGCTTTAAATGTCATTTCCACAGACTCTCCCCTAACAGCTATGCTGTCTTAAATTGAGCACATGGTTGATTCTGTCTCCCTGTAGAAGCAGACTTTCTTTGATTATCAACTCTGGCCAAGGCACCCCATCCTCCCCTCATGCCTTTCCCCAATGCAGGTATTAGGTTTCCTCACCTGTGAGCTCAGGGACTATACTGTGATTACCACCCACCTTGTGACATATGTAACTCCTGAATACGCACGACTACTGGCTACCTATAAAACCCCCAAAACACTAAAGATGCCCCCCCCTGCCCCCCACCCCCTGCCCTCTCCTCCTCCCGCTCTCTGTATGGACCTGGCTGCTAGGATCATGGCCATCCAGGAGGTGAGCATGCTACTATGAAATGTGTCTGACTCCTTTATTTTATCCTCTTTTCTATCGCTCCTATTTTCTATGACTTTACTAAATTTATATATTACCGCTGTACAATTGCTCCTATGGACCTCAGGTATTGTCAGAGGTAGGTCTTAATTCTGACAAGCCAGGACTGTGTGTGTCAGCCTAGTCCCTTGGCAGGAATGCCGTCGCAGCCCTCTCTCCTCACCTCTCCCCATCCCAACCTCAAACACTCAGCCTCACTTCTTGCTTTCCCACTCCCTCTGGGGAAACCTCCCTCGCTGCAATCTCTCCTGCTATCAGAGTAGGTCATTTGCCTTCCAGTCTCCAACAGACTGTAAACTCTTTGAAACCCTGACTCTTAACTTCCTGGGAAAATCAGATGAAAAGATCATGGAATTTCCCCATCCCCTTTTAGAACCCAACATCTGCATGTGACCTGGGCTGATGGAGGTAGGGGCTGGGAATATAGTGAAGAACAGTGCTCACAACACCGTTGGGACTCACGTCAGAAATGAATATCACTCCTCCGGGATGAATTTCAGAGTTCTTTGGTGCTCAGATCCCAAATCACCCAAAAAGCTCAGAAATGGCTCTTGAAAGTAGTGCATGGAGGACTCCAGCTGAAAATAATGGCCGTGAAATTAACCAAGGAAGCAAGCCATATATAGGCTAACCACAGGTTGCAGAAACCAGGTCTAGAGGAGGGAATTGGGAACACTAGCAGCAACGTGACCGTGTGACATGGTGAAATGCCTCAGTTGCTTTTTCAGATCACAAACTTCCTTCTTCTGAAAGGCTTGGTTGGACTGACTCAAGAGACACGCACAGCAAGGTCATCTGTGACCCCTTTGTGCTCAACAAAGATTAGAACATCCAAGTTGGTATTAAGGCATTTATTAGAGAATACGACCCTGCAGGAGACATCTACTGGGGAGACAACGGTCTCTCTCCAAGCTTACAAACGAAAGGGTTTGTATAGGGCTGGTAACTTAGTCAAGAATCAGGATGTGCTTCTTGGGGCAAGGCTTCTTGCTTAAGCAATTTGTGCAGTCAGGCAGTGTCGCAAGCTCTTTCTTGGTTCCTTTGTGCAGTGGGTGTTCATGCAGCAGTGGGCCAAGATGGCATACAAAAATTCAAAATGGAGTCTATGGCAAGGGTGTCTGGGAGACTGAGCACAACTAGTTGGGCAGGCACACACACCCTTTCTTCTTGGTTCGAATCCCAGGTTAGTGCAGGAACTGCTGCTTGGGTCACCTCCGAGTCCCGCTTATCCTGGCTGTGCATGTTTCTGAAGTCAGTTGACCTGGTCTTTCAGAAGGAAGCTTGTGATCTGAAGAAAAACTGAAGTCTAGGCTTTATATATTTCTTAAGTTATTTTACAGTGTCATCTTGTCTCTCACTAGGAGCCCTGGTGGTGTAGTGGTGATGGTGGGGCTGCCATCCGCATGTTCGACAGTTTGAAGCCATCTGCAGCTCTGAGGGAGGACTGAGCTTTCTACTCCTATCAACAGTTCCAGGGCTGCTGAGTCAGCATTGACTCAAGGGCAGGGAGCTTGGTCTTGGGATGTCGCTCATGCTCCCTCCAGGCACTGTCCCTGCAGCCTGCAGTTCCGCCATCTGTGCTTGCCTTTGTTGGTGAATTGAGTTTCAGTCATTCTTTTCAGCCGCTGTCTCTGTAGACTGTCTCCAACAGCGAGGTGACCTAAAATGGTGGTTCCAGCACTAACCCCGGATTTGAACTAAGAATACAGCAGTTGTGTGCATGCCCAACTAGTTGTGCTAAGTCTCCCAGACACCCTAGCCACAGACTCTATTTTGACTTTGGGGATTCTTCTTGGTCCAGCTCTACGCACACAGCCATCAGGAACGGGGACCAAGAAAGAGCTTGTAAAACTGCAGGACTGCACACAAACTGCTCAAACAAAAAACCTTGTCTAATAACTCTCCCAAAACTCATCAATTTACAAGCTCAGAGACACAGTTGTGTATGACATGTCTTCCCTGTAGGTCTTTATTTGTTAATAAATGCTATAAGCAATTTCAACTCTCTAGTCTTTTGCCCACCCTCATCTCTGAGAACAAGGCCATGAGGAACTACAGGACCAGAAATGTGTAAATGTCCTACACAAGCTTCCCTCAACCACTCTTTCTCTGAGTAATTGAAATATTCTCTAAACTAGCTTAATTAAAAAAAACAACCCACAAAATCCTAAAACACAATTAATTGTGGGACTAGAGGTACCATCCCTGACCCCAAAGGTTTTTAACTTCTCATCTATTAATAAAATTCAGCTTCCTGTGTTCAGACATTATTCTTGAGCCTTTTGTCGCTGTTTGGTGCAGAGACCATGCCTGCTAGGTACTCATGGAAGCGCTTTCTTACCTGACACCCAGGAAGACTGCATTCCTAATACTCTCCTTGCTATTCAGTTATGTGTTGTGACTGCCTTCTGGTCAATGTAATGTGACCACTTGCAGGCCTGTTAGCAAATATCATTGTGATTTTCCTTGCCTACAGGTTCGTGGAATTGGGGTACCCACACAGACCAGGCTATCTACCTCGAAGTGTCCTTTGGAACCTTATATATAGGAACTTCTCCCCTGGAGTCACCTGCAAGTCACACAATAGCTTGGTATTGGGAGTGTTTTGCCTGTGGCATTGGATTCTTTTGGAACATTGCCTATTTACAGCCAGCTTCCAGAAGCAGAAACTCCAGGGTCTGACTAGGAGCTGTGTTCTAGGATGCATGTTGTGCCCTTGATCCTATTTCCATCGCCAAACTGAAAAAATGAACTCACTGCCATTGAGTCAGTCAGGACTCACAGAAACCCTATGACTCATAGCAGAGTAGAATTGCCCCGTGTCTTTCTAAGATGGTAACTCTCTACAGGAGTAAAGAAACCCTGAAACCCTGCTTTTGAGAGCATCTTCTAAAATTAACATAATAATGGCAGTTATAACCCACATTCTAGGAGTGGTTGCCTGACAAGTTCAGGTGGTGGTGTCCAATTCAAATCGTATCTACTCACAATCAAGTTCACCAACTTGACAGTTTGAGCTACCTACCAAATCACAAGACAGGTGCCATGGAAAGAGGAGAGAGCTGGATTGTATATCAGTATCCAAGGACATGGCCCCAAAATCATGACTTTATCCTCCTGCAGGATCAAGAGAGAGGGCTGTTCTTGGACGGTGAGCAAGGTGGTGTGTTGGCGTGGTGTGTTGGCGTGGTCAAACTCACGAGTTGTGGGTTGTCTCGTTCTCAGGCTGTTTTCTCAGATTGGAGAGGCTTGTCCACATTTCAGCTGCCAGTATCGTTAGTGAGTTGTGTTTTAACAGATTCCTGAAGAGGGAGCTTGGTTAATCTCTAACTTCTACAGGGAAACAGGAAAGGCATGCTCACCTATCATAAATTCCAACAGGATCACGAGGCTGAGAACCAAAGTGAGCAACATTCAGCAAGGCTTGATGAAACAGCATAGTCTGTAACATTAATTTAGGGTGTTTCTCTAAGAAATTTTGGTTTTTGACACCATAAAAGAAATTTAGGTTTTTGACACCATAAAATCCTTTGCATTTTTACCTTTATATTTTGTTTCACTCTTGCTGCAGTTAAAAAGGTTCCTTTAAAGCAGTGGTTCTCAACCTCCCTAATGCCACAACCCTTTAATACAGTTCCTCGTGTTATGGTGATCCCCAACCATAACATTATTTTCGTTGCTACTTCATAATTGTCATTTTGCTACTATAATGAATCGTGATGTAAATATCTGATATGCAGGATGTATTTTCATTGTTACAAATTGAAAATAATTAAACATAATTAAAGCATAGTGATTAATCACAAAACAGTATGTAACCATATATTGTGAAATATTTATGTGTTTTCTGATGATCTTTGACTCTCGAGAGAGATGGCTGGGTGGAGGCATCTCTCTCCGGTGAGCCGATAGTCCTTTTTCTTAGTGTAAGGTGGCAGGCACGGTTCAATCAGGTTAAGACCAGCCAATGGTGCATCTATGATACTTCCTCTTTTTCTTCTTCTGTGCCTTTTTGTACCTCAGAAACCCTGGTAGTGTGATGTGTTAAACATTTGGCTGCTGACCACAAATTTGGTGGTTCAAAGCCAAAGAGCTGCTCCAAGGAAAATAGATAAGGCTGCTTGCTCCTATAAGGATTTAATCTCAGAAACCTTATGGAGAAGTTCTACTCTATTCTATGGGGTCACAATGAGACAGAAGAGACTCACAGACAGTAGAGGGTATTACATGTAGCTTCTGCAAACTTTGCTTTTTCAGGAATGAAAATGGTCTCCCTATAAGAATAAACCTTTTGTTCAAAATCTGGTGAGTTTTGATGCTTTTTAACAATAATTTGGACTGTGGTGTGGGCAATAAACACTTTGGGTTTAGCCATTCAGTTCTGGGGTTATTAGAGCAACTCAAACCAAAAAACCAAGCTCACTGCCATCGAGGTGATTGCAATCCATAACATGCGCTAATACAGCTAACCTGGATCCGGCTGCAATATTAATGCCCATGGGAGTGTTAATGCACCACAAACATGGGGAGAGATTTTTAGAAGTACAAGATGCGGGCTGGGAAAATAACATAAAAGGTACCCTAATAGACTGGCTGAAGACATTGGTAAATCCTTCAACTTCTGCATCACTAGCTTGAGTGGTTGGTGCATAAATTTGAATAATAGTTATATTCACAGGATTTCTTTGCATGTGGATAGATATTCTAACACAGCATTGTACTTAGAGATCTTGAAATATCCTTTTTAAATGGAGAAAAGATTGAAGTTGTCAAAGATTTCATCTTGCTTGGATCCACAATCAATGTTCATGAAAGCAGCAGAGATCAAAGGATACAGTGCATTAGGTAGCTCTGTGCACAGACCTCTTTAGAGTGTTGAAAAGCCAGGATATTACTTTGAAGGCTAAAATCCACCTGACCCAATCCAAGATCTTTTCCATCACCTCATATGCATGTGAAAATTGGACATTGAGTAAAGAAGACCAAAGAATGGATGCATTTGAATTATAGTGTTGGTGAAGAATACTGAAAGTACCATGGACTGCCAAAAGAACAAACAGCTGTTCTGGAGGAAGTACAACCAGAGTGTTCCTTAGAGGCAAGGAAGACTTTGTCTCGCTTCCTTTGGCTGTGTTGTCAGGAGAGGCTGGTCCCTAGAGAAAAATATCACAAAGCAGAAAGGCAGCAAAAAAGACGACGACCCTGGACAAGATAGAGTGACACAGTAGCTGTAACAATGGGCTCCACATAATAATTGTGAAGAAACAAGTGGCCATCGAGCTCAGAAGCAACAAAGCCCACATGGAAGAAGCACTTCAGCCTGCGTGATCACGAGGTGCCGAAGGGATCGGTTATTAGGCATCAAAGAACAAAAAATCATATAATTGTGTGCTCCCCAATATGATCACTGAAGACAAATAGGTGCTTAAGCAATTTTGGTAAAGAAAGCTGATGGTGCCCGACTATCAAAAGATAAAGCATCTGGGGTCTTAAATGCTAAAAGATAAACAAGCGGCCATCTAGCTGAGAGGCAAAGACCACATGGAAGAAGCACACCAGCCTGAGTGATCATGAGGTGTCAATGGGATCAGGTATCAAAAACCCAGAACAAAAAAAATCATATCAATGTGAATGAGGGGGAGTGTGGAGACCCAAAGCCCATCTGTAGACAATTGGACATCCCCTTACAGAAGGGCCACAGGAGGAGACCAGCCAGTTAGGGTGCGGTATAGCATATACTACAATGAAATATACAATTTTCTTCTAATTCTTTAATACTTCCTCCCCCACTATCATGATCCCAAATCTACCTTACAAATCTGTCTAGACCAGAGCATGTACATGGGTACAGATAAGAGCTGGAAACACAGGGAATCCAGGATTGATAAACCCCTCAGGTCCAATAATGAGAGTAGTGATACCAGGAGGGTAAAGGGAAGGTAGGGGGAGAAAGGGGAACTGATCACAATGACTTACCTATAACCTCCTCCCAGGGGGGTGGACAACAGAAAAGTGGGTGAAGGGAGACATTGGTCAGTGTAAGACATGAAAAAATAATAATTTATAAATTATCAAGGGTTCATGAGGGAGGGAAGGAAAAATGAGCTGATAGCAAGGGCTCAAGTAGAAAGAAAATGTTTTGAAAATGATGATGGCAACTTATATACAAATGTGCCTGACACATGGATGAATGAATGGATTGTGATAAATGTGGTATTCTCCCCCAGTAAAATGATTTTTTTTAAAAGGCTTGTTGGTGCCTGGATTATACTATAAAATAAAATAACTCACTGCCATTAAGAGTATGCTAACTCACAGGACAAATAGGACAGGGTGGAACTGTCCCTGTGTGTTTCTGAGACGATGGGAGAAGAAAGGCCCGAGGCTTCCCACTGCTGACCTTGTAGTTATCTTATGCTATTGCCATCATGCCATCGGGGCTCTGGACGTATACCAAATGGTTAGATGATTAGAGAAAGAAGTCTCATTGTGCATCCAGTGGGCCCACAGATTTAGGGCAGGGCTTGGGGTCTCTAGGATTTACCTCCCTGTGGCACAGACAGCTGCCAGAGCTCTATCCTCACATTCCAGTCTAACCTTATCCAGAGCCACAGTGCTCAGCACAGAGAATGAAAGCTTTCTTCAAGTTCCCTCTCTTTTTAATCAAGGAGAGAAAACATTTTCTAGAAACCTTCCCATCCACCTCCACCATCCCACAGCAGATTTCTATCACCTTGAACCCCCTCACTGCAAAGAAGCCTCGGGAAATGAGGGTTCTTTGCAGTCTAAGGCTGGCAAAAGAGAGGGGAGTTGAGTGGAGATGACAGAGTCATCCATGTTTCTGCCAATGTTACTAGCACTGTGGCAGATTCCAGGAAACAGGACCATCCCTGGATTTCTAATAGCTCAGAAGGAGAGTATTTTCAATGAAATGCCATTTAGTTTTTTTCAAGCAAGACGTTGTCATAAGTTCACAAGCCACACACTAAAAAGCACAAGGAAATCCCATGGGACCTAGCTGAGTTAGCTTGAACATTGTTAATGCCACCGGAATGTTCTATCCAAAGAACATGTCCAGCTCATGATACAATTCCAAACCAAGCCACATCCACTGCCCTGCAGTCAACACTCCTCTCCATCCTAGAGGACAGAGTAGAACTGCCCCACTGGGTTCCAAAGCTGTCGTCTACAAAAGCAAGCTGCTGCCTCTTTCTCTTGCAACAGACAACTTTTCAGTTAACAACCAAGTGTTCTCTCCAGGATACCACCCAGGGCTCCATATTTAAATTCGACATTAGCCTGGCCTTTCTGCCCCAGACAGACAGAAGTACATTTCCATGAAGCTCAGCCTACCTAAATCCTTGGTGGAAACAAATAAGAATGGGGGGCCGGGGGAGTGGGCTGTGGCCATTTAAGAATGGAGTCCGTACCGACTGCAGAATGGAATGTTATACGAGAGGAATTCAAAGTTTGTGGAGAAATGGATTATAAAGGTAATTTCCCACGAGCGTTCTAAAGCCATGGGTGTTTATGTATGTATGTACACAAGCAGCAAATCAGAGTTGGCTGTACAAGCTGAGTAACCCTGGATAAATTGTCGGACCTCTAGGGAGATTTTCTATGGAACAGAAGTGAGGAACCAGGTTGCCTTGGAGAGCTGTTTGTGATGCACACAGAGGATGGGTGTGTCTGAAGCACTCTGTAAACTTAGCAGATCCATCCAAAACTAGGGGGCTGCCATTGCCAGTGGCTTATCTGAAGCTGGACGCTTCTCTTCCCACATGGCTAGATCCTCAAAGGTGGGATCCAACCACAGGATTCTGGTACGCTCACCACATGGTGTTGTGAGGAGCCACGGGGTCAGTTCTAACACATGGCAACCTTATGCAAAGAGGAGGAAATGCTGCTTGGTCCTGCATTATCTTGACGGTGGTTGGTATGTTTTGAGGTCATTGCGGCATCGGTTGGGTCCATCTATTTCACTGAGGATTTTCTTCCTCCCTGCTGGCCCTTCCCGTTCCCAAACATGCTGGCCTTCTCCACAATTAGTCCCTCCTGACAATGCATGCAGTCAGGAAGTAAAGCCTTGGACAATATTCTGTTGTCTTCCCTAGGGGTTTCATTCACTCACTTTCAGAGTTATACCTTTCTTTTAGTCTGTCTTAGTCTAGAACATTGATGGGTGTGATAGGTTTATTGTGCCAATCTGGCCAATGAACACATGTGGGATTAATTGAAGGGCGCATTTCTTGTCTCTTGCTCTTTGATGATCGGACCTGTGTGCGGCTGCCTTAGCTGGTTCTCTGCCTCAACTTGCAACCTACACTCCCTGTGGGACACCCAACCCATGGACTGTGTCGCTGTAGTTTGAGGGTCCTTCCAGACCTGCTTCCCCACGCTACTGAAATACACATTGCTTGAGCTGTGGGCTGTTGGACCCTGTCATCTGGCTGACTGTTGGTGACCTACCTTGCTGTTTGCTGCCTGTGGCTGGATTGCCTGAATTGCTCTACAGAGGACTCAGCTGTTGCTTCCTTGACTTGCACCTGGTGGCCATCAAGACTTGAAGGACTGCCAGTGTACTAGCTGTCTCATGGAAGTGAGTTGCACTGAGCCATTTGTACTGCTCTATCGACTAATTAGCTGTTTATTTCATGTGTGTGTATAAGCATATAAAATCATAAGTGTCCGGGTTCTGTTTCTCTAGAGAGCTCTAACATAGTGGGGATCTTCTGGCCTGTGGGGCATATAAAGCCCACAAAATCATCAAGAACAGCTGACACCACTCATCTCTCCAAAGAGAAGCAGTTCCAGCCATCAAATGTTTGACCAGTATGGCCTACAAATGATGTTATATCCAAATGGCAGAAAAAAATGGTTCCCCCCCTGGTCTAGAAGTTCTGCCAAGGCTTGTCCACCATGGCTGGCTCTCCTACTGCTTGTGGTGCAGGCAGCACAGCTTCCAGCATCAGGGCAACACGCGCCATCCATCACAGTACAGCAAAGTGTCAAATGGTGAGCTGACCTAGTACACCAAACGCTTGCTGCCAGCAAGTTGATATCAATTCAGATCAACCCTATAGGTCATAGAACTGCTCTATGGATTTTCTCGTACTATCCACATATAATGGGGGATAAAAATAGTCCCATAAACCAGTACAGTGTAAGAAACTCATAGGGGTAGTTCTATCCTGTCGTACAGGGTCGCTATGAATCAGTATTGACTCAATGGCAGCGAGTTTGGTTTTTGGTTTGTTAACCATAAATCCCTGAGTAGCACAAATAATGTATACTCCTTTATTAGCCTAAAGGTTGGCAGTGCAAACTTGCCCAGCAGTGCTACAGAAGAAAGGCCTGGCAGTGGGCTGCTTTAAAGATTATAGCCAGGAAAACCCCAGGGAGGAGTTCTCTATAATACACGGAGTTGCCTGAGGCAGAATTAAGGTGACAGCAGGGAGTTGATTTTTGGTTAACATCTATGATAGGAGAATCTAAAATCTGTGGCACAGGGTGGATGCAAATAGAACAGCTTGAAAGCAGTCTTATTGGGCCTCTACTCAAGCACTCCCTCAACACAAGAATACTTTGCTCTAATAACCTGGCATTCCATGATGCTCACCTTCCCTACAGGATTGCTGAAGACAAAATGGGCACAATAAGCAAATGTGGTGAAGAAAACTAATGGTGCCCGGCTATCAAAAGATAAAGCATCTGGGGTCTTAAAGGCTAAAAGATAAACAAGCGGCCATCTAGTTGAGAGGCAAAGTCCACATGGAAGAAGCACACCAGCCTGTGTGATCACGAGGTGTCAATGGGATCAGGAATCAAAAACCCAGAACAAAAAATCGTATCAATGTGAATGAGGGGGAATGTGGAGACCCAAAGCCCATCTGTAGACAATTGGACATCCCCTTACAGAAGGGTCACAGGAGACCAGCCAGTTAGGGTGCAGTATAGCATCAATGAAATATACAACTTTCCTCTAATTCTTTAATGCTTCCTCCCCCACACTATCATGATCCCAATTCTACATTACAAATCGGGCTAGACCAGAGCATGTACACACATGGGTACAGATAAGAGCTGGAAATACAGGGAATCCAGGAAAGATAAACCCCTTGGGTCCAATGAGAGTAATGATGCCAGGAGAGTAAAGAGAAGGAAGAGGGATGAAAGGGGGAACCAATCACAATGATCAACATATAGCCCCCTCCCTAGGGAACGGACAACAGACAAGTGGGTGAAGGGGGACATTGATCAGTGCAAGACATGAAAAATAATGTATAAATTATTAAGGGTTTGTGAGGGAGAGTGGGGTTGGGAGGTGAAAAAAAGCTGATACCAAGGGCTCAAGTAGAAAATGTTTTTGAAAATGATGGCAACAAATGTACAAATATCCTTGACACAATGGATGGATGGATGATGATAAGAGCTATATGAGCCCCAATAAAATGATTTTAAAAAGCAGCCTTAGTTCCATTGAAGTCTTAGGTAAGTCTGAAATCCATGTTGAGTTTTAAAGCTGACTTTTCTGACAGTAGTGTGCCCACTTACCCATCTACCTTGTTATTCTCTTACTATGAAGGGCCCTCCCACCTGTCCGATTTATATAGGTGCTTGGCCTTAGAGAACGCTAGGATAAAGTCCTAGTTATGCAAATACGTGTAATGTAAGTGTACCTAGGGAAAGCAAAGGAGGCAATGTTCTGCGATGCATGTTACCTGATTTAAGTTAAAAGTTGGGGTCCCGGTATTATTTTATAACCACTTTGTTACTATGACTCTGGGCCGTAATCATGAGTTGACTCTAGCCAACCTGGACTCAGGTAATTAATACCCTACAACCAATCCTATAACCTTTTTAAACCTGTATGTACCTATCCCCATCACGGTCCCTTCCCTACTTAAGTTACACTGTCTTTGACAATGATGTATCACTGAATAACCAATCAGAATTTTTCTCAACTTCACTGCCTTCTGTGTTTCCACCTGTGATCTCAGGGTTCTGCTAATGGCATGTGCAGGCTGATGAGACTCTGAAATGATTCTTTGTTCATTTAACTAAAAATCTCTTTTGGTAAAATTTAAGTCTGGAGTCAGTCTTATTCCCCTTTCCACACTTGTAACTCCTCAGAGCACATGGTTCGCTGAGTGGATTCTGCTTACGTAGGTCGTGTTACCCTGACACTACATAATGAGAAAACTCCGGCGCTACGATGAACACGGGAGGCAAGTCCAGTTGTGGTAATGACAAACTATGGTAGTAGGTAACCAAAAACCAAAGCCTCCAGACTATTCCTGAAGATTCCAGGAAGCCCATCAGCAATGAAAAGATAGAGCAGGTTCAACCCAGTTTAAGACAACTTAAAACTCTCAGTGGACCATTTTGAGGCTTGTTTGTTATTGTTGTTGTTGTTACCAGTACTCACAGAAAAGGGGACACTTTCACTGTTTAAAAAGATGTATCATTTTGCAAGAAACCAGTAAAGCTTTCTAGAAAGTCTCAACATTTGAGATTATGCTAGAATCCCTTACAATGTATGCTAAGCCAGTTAAAAGCCCACAGCCTGAATGGGCAGGGAAAAGGCAGATCTGGGGCTGTTGATGGTGACATTTTGAGGTTCCAAACTGCAACCTCAACGGCTGTTCTGTTGCTTGTATAGTATATACATACAAACCATGAGTCTTCCTACCGGTAACATTTAATATAAGCACACTCAACACATGCCACAAAATGTTTATTATTCAACTGAATCAAAGCCAAGATATCACAGCATTCTGGGGGCAGGGATGGGGTAGGGAGGAAAGTATCTTAAACACTGTTAATTCATAGTAATAGTTTTTTTATGAAAAATAGCAAAGCCCATATAAAAATTAATGAGAACGTTTTTCAGCCATAGCTCAGTTCAGCCACAGCTACCTTTTAAAAGACAAACCCTGTGTTTCCAATTCCTTCCATCTGGAAAGCCTAAGCTCCCCTCTTACTACCAGACACCTTCTGGTTGAAATACAGCCACCCCAATCAATCTGAATTAAGAATCTGCCTGCCCTGTGACAGCCCATCATAGGAACATTCAAGACACCTACCTGGCAACACAGAGGCCATGAAGCAAAAGCATTGAGGCATTCCATTTGAAAGAGAATGCTAAAATAGGTCCCTCCCTCTTCCCCAAAGAGCTCTGGTCATAGGGTCATACCGTTTGACTACATCCAAGGAACCAGAGGGAACTGAGGATGGAGGATGGTAGAGGAGCTTCCTAAGTTAATCCTCCAAAGAGCAGAGGAAGAAGCTGGTACCCTCACTCCCTCTGTCACAAGTACTTCATGCCTAAACGACTTTCTCCAGACAGGGCCTCCCCTTCTGAACAGTGCTGGTTCTCCAATGTCACTCTCTCAGGGCCCTCTTTCTTTGCCAAATGCTCTCGAGCGAATTTTATTCTTCATTAGGATCTGCTTGGAAAGACTAAAGCCTTTAAAACACAGTGGCAAGGAAATGGGGAATATGCCAAAGTAAAGCACTTGGGAGAAGTCCTTCTGGTGTGGGGTTAGAGACAGAGATGCCAGGCAGTCACCAGCAATGCGGCCACTAGCAGAACTGGTTTGCCTAGGAGCGCTGGCCCAGGATGGCCATTGCACAGATGTTTCTGGCAGCAGTTGTACGTTAAATTTGGCTCCCCTAAGGCTACTGAGATGAACTGGTATGTGCAATCTGTCATCTTCCAGCAATGGTAATAGTTTCTTGAATCTGTGAGGAGACACACAAACAAGGTTTAAAAAATAAGTAACATTCTATAGCGGTCTTTGAACCAAATTCAGTTCTATTTCTTAGAATTTAACCAATGGAAGTAGAGACTTCTACACAAGAATGTTGGTCCTGATTGGTTGTAAAAGTAAAAGTTTATGCTAAATGGTGATGAGACAGCTCTAAAACCACAGTCTGATCACAGTCAGGGTGTGAGAAGCCCGAGCCATTTATACTGCTGTTTTAGGGGGAAGTTGGTAATTACCTACAAAGATTTTATACATATACACACATTTTGATCCAACAATTCCATTCAAGAGCTTACCCTATGGTGGGACAGAAGAAAGGGGAAAGGAAATAGAGGAAAGAAGTAGGAAGCAAAAGCTAATGTGAATATGTTCATTTATAATGAAAGTGATAGAGGCCAATGTACATATATTGATATGTTAAGTATTAAGATAGCAGCCAGACTTTAGGCCTCAACTCAAGGCCTCCCTAAACACAAGAACACTTTGTTCTAATAACCTGGCACTCTGTGATACTCACCTTTCCAACAAGATCACTGAAGACAAAATGGGTACATAAGCAAATGTGGTTAAGAGTGAATGGTGCCTGGCTACCAAAAGATAGCACCTGGGGTCTTAAAGGCTTGATGTTAAATAAGGAGCCATCTAACAGGGAAGCAAATAAGCTCATGTGTAAGCAACACACCAACCTGTGTGATCATGAGATGTTGATGAGATCAGGTATCAAATGATCCAAAAACAAGCAATTATAAAGACAGGCAGTGTTGGAGTGGAGACTCAAAGCTTATCTGTAGAAAATTGGACATCACCACACAGAGGGGTTCAAAGGAAGGGATGATTCAACCAGGGTGCAGTCTAGCACTGACAAAACACACAACATTCCTCTAGATCCTGAATGTTTCCTCCCCTCCACTACCATGACCCAGCTCTACCTTACATATCTGGCTAGACTGGAGTATGTACATTGATACAGATAAAAGCTCAAGACACATGGAATTCAGGACAGATAAAATACTCAGGCACAGTAGTGGGAATAGCAATATCATGCGGGCAGGTGGATGGTGGAGGTGGGGAGCGGGGGAGAAGGGACAAATAACAGAAATGTGGGTGAAGGGAGACAAAGGACAGTGTAAGATACAAAATAACAATATATACTTGATCATGGATTCACAAGGGTGTGAGGGTGTGGGAGGGAAGGGAAAAAAAGAGGAGCTGATACCAAGGGCTCAAGTAGAAAGCAAATGTTTTGAGAATGATGGTGGCAACAAATGAACAAATGTGCTTGACACAATGGATGTGTATATGGATTGTGATAAGAATTGTATGAGCCCCCAATAAAATGATTAAAAAGAAAATGTTTTGGAAATGTTGATGGTATCATTGAATGATGGGTTGTCATAAGATTTGTAAAAGTCCCTCAATAAAATGATTAATAAAAAATAAAATCAAAATAAAACAAAAGAATTTACCCTATGAAGTTACTTGTGAAGGAGGTAAAATGATCATTGTGGTGCTATCTGTAACAGAAAGAAATTGGAAAACCAGCCCTTGATTTTTAAAACCAGTTTAAAGAAATGATAGAATTCCAGGTCATGCAGTCAGCAGCCCCACTCCCACCCGACTCTACACCATCCACCCAATTTAAAAATAGCCAAAGGATCTGAACAGACATTTCTAAAATATTCTGTGCTAAAATGTACAGATGTGGCTTGACACAATGGATGTGTGTGGGTGGGTGTGTTTGTGATAAGAGTTGTACAGCCCCCAGTAAAATTATTTTAAAAAATCTGTGCTAGATGCTAGGGCTCCAGAGATACAGAAAGCAGGATCCTTGGCCTCGAGTCATTTTTCAAAGTTCTCCACAGATAAAGACCGGCACATGCTGCAGTGTCTGACTGGAAAGAACTTTGAGAAATTTTGCTTTTAAAAAATGCAGCTGTAACAGGTAAGTTGAACTTCATTAAATTTTAAAATGTTTGTGCTTGAAAAGACACTAAGAAAGGAAAGTTAAACACCCACATCAGATGGGAGAAAATACTTGGGAATCATATATATGCACAGACGTCTATGCAGAATATGTAAAGAATTCTTACCACTCAACAATACAAACAAAAAAAAGCATTGAGTTGATTCTAACTTATAGTGACTCTATAGGACCAGGCTCTCAATCTGTATGTGAGCAGACTGCTCACCCTTCTCCTGGTGAACTTGAATTGCTGAGCTTGCAGTTACAGCCCAACTCATAATACACTATACTATCAACTCCGTTAAAAACTAGGCAGAGGATTTGAACAGACATTTCCACAAAAAATATGTGTTTTAGATGCTAGGAATATAGCATTAAAAAAGGTATGGTCCTTGTCCTAGAATCATTTTCTTATATCTCTATGCCAGAAGGAAAATATGTATAGATGCTTATTGCCTAGGTTAACGATAGTAACAAACTTACTCAAATCCATTCTAATTCAAAACAAAACAGTTCTAAGTCTGTAAGTCCAAGTATTACTGTCCCATCATATTCCATCGGAGGAATGAGTTTTTGTATTATGTTTTAGTTAAAGTTTGCACAAGTGGTAGAGTCCCGATAGTTTCAGAAATGGCATTATCTAATGTTTAAATATTTAAGTGAAAGCTTCTAATACTGTACTAGAGACTGCTATTGAACGGGACAAGTTACTGCTTTAAATAATAATATATTTGACTATACACCAACTCGAAATTTTCAAACTAAAAATTTCAAAATTTTAGTTTGAAAATTTCAGGTGGGCTGATACTTGAGTATATACAGTAAGTATTGGAATTTGTAAAGCATTGCAGCTACCAGAATTTTAACTAAAGGAAGCCTGACGGTCTTGGAAGAGGTATTAATATTTTATCAGTAATTGCCACCAAAGTAACAAAATTTGTAACTTCAAGGAAATCTTCCCTTTTCCCCAATCTATACAACTTCTTGGTACTTATAGCTTAGTATTCCTTTCCTAGTGTTCTTTTTTAAGAAATTCATTTTACTGGGGGCTCTTACAGCTCTTAAAACATATGTTGCCATCATCATTTCCAAAACATTTTCTACTTGAGCCCTTGGTATAAGCTCTTTTTTCCCCTCATTCCCCCACCCTCTCTTGCTCAATTACATATTGTTATTGTTATTTCATACACTTTGCTTGATCTTCTATGATAATAAAAAATATCTGATAACTGTCTCTTATTAGCTTAAGTTATTTCTAAACTACTGTACAGGAGCACACCGAACTCATTTTTGATTCAGAATCCTAAACCCATGGACAGAAAAATCAATGATGCAGTATGAACTTATGACTGCCAGTTATCTGGTAATGAAGCCATTAATTCATTAAAGTTCACTAAACAATAATGGTTTCCAAATCATTATATTCTTAGTGACAGTAAGAAAATGAATAACATGTACAAATGTGCTTGACAAAATAGATGTATGTATGCACTGTGAGAAGAGCTGTAAGAGCGCCCAATAAAATGATTTTTTTTAAAAGAATTGCTATCAGTTATAATTTATTATATGTTCTGCAGTATATCAAGCACTTTACATGTATTATGATGCATAATACCCTTATGAGACAATGAGAAAGGGGAATGCATGATGGTATCACCTCACCAAAGACAGCAGTGGAAATCACCCAAATAAACAAACAACTGCAAACTCTATCAAAATAGGAGTAATACATGAAGAAAAAGGATTCTGTGAGATGCTGGAGTGTTGAGCTTTTCTTCGCTTGGAATGTCCTTCTCACTCTCTTTGAAGAGCCAGCTCCAGCCCACCTTCAGCGAATGGGAATCCTCAGTTCTCTTTGGCAGTCCTGTGTTCCCTTTACTCAGAATAGCATGACAGCACTAATCAATTGGCACTGTCATCAAAGGGCTCCACCAGACTTTCAGAACATTAAATACGCTTGCAAAGCCTGGCCAGGATGCAGAGAAGGAGCTGGTGGCAAGACAGAGGTGAGAAATCCTAACCTCGAATCCATTATACTATGAACACATAATATTGTCTATAGCCTCTCATTTAGACATAATATTTTCTCTAGTAGGGGTTCAAGAGAAACAGGCCAAGCTCAAGAACCAGGTGGTCTATGCTGGTACATAATATTTGGTGTCCAAATATTTGTGAAATGAATGACTATCTTCTCTTAGATCTACAGCTTTTCTCTGCTTCGTATTTTTAAAAGAAATTAACTGTCCTCCAACTGAGGCAGCAGACTGTCCTCCTTCAGAACCAAGTACCTCAAATAGAGGACTTGGAATTTTAGTTCCATTCCAAGAATTTATATCAAAATTGTCAGATATTTCTGGTGATATTTTTCTTGTTAGGTGACATCGAGGCAATTTGGGGCTCAGAGAAACCCCAGGTGAGAGATTATAACTGGTCCATAGGGTTTTCTAAGGTGTGATATTTATGGGAGCAGGTCACTAAGGGGGATTCTAATTTGTCCTTACTTATTGAAAGATTTCCCCTTTCTGGGGAATTTAATCTTCAATTACGTTTGCTTAACTTGTGGCTCTAAGTCTTCTGTCAGGTCTCCTTCTCTGTGTACCACTCATTGATGTTGGTATTAGATAGGGTTTGGAGTAGAGAATGTAGGAGTAAAAATAGCTTTTGTGAGATGTTTTTACTTTGACCTCTTAGAAATTTAAGTCTGAGGGTTTTATCTTATACACTAAATGAGCTCAGCTGGAGTGCCCTCGGGACTCTGTAGACACTTGATACACTGCAGTGTCCAGTCCAGAGATCTACAGTAATTTGGGACAGGTGAATAGGCTCTGTCATAACTGTAATTGTCCATTTGTCTCTTTCATCTTTACATACTTAACACTTAGCTCACATTCTGGAACACAGTAAGGTACCAAAAATTTGTGAAGCAGCATAATGTAGTAGTTAAGAGCACAAACTTTACAGCCACATGAACTTCCAAATTGAGATACCGGTTTGATGACTTGACCTATGCCTCTCACGTAATCTGAGCCACAGTTTCTTTATAAAACGGAAATAAAAGATCAGATCACAGAGAGGACGGTGGAAATAATGAAAGAAAACATGCATAGGGAATGCACAGTGCCCACGACACAATGTTAATAAATGATTGCTATCAATTGTTGAGTATAAGTTTAATGAGAATTAACTTAACAAAATTACACACACACACACACACACACACACACACGCTCTTATAATCCCAATAAACTCGGGGAAGGTGAGAAGAGGAGGTGCTTACCAGCTTTGGCATAGAGACATGCATTAAAAGGAAATGAACAGTTGGTGCGTTCACTGCAGGTAGAACCTACTGAAATACAGCTGAAGCACTCCAGACTAGAACCTAGAATCAAGAGGAAAGCTGTTAGGACCTGTTAGGACAGGGGTGGCGAACCTTTTTTCCTGCCAAGGACCATTTGTTAATTTATAGCATCACTCATGGGCCATACAAAATTATCAACTTATATTTGTTTGTAGTGTCATCGAATTAGTTCTGACCCACAGCGACCCTGTGCACAACAGAACTAAACACTGCCTGTTCCTGTACCAGCCTCACAATTGTTCCTATGCCTGAGCCCATGGTTGCAGCCACTGTGCCAATTTATCTCCTTGAGGGCCTACATCTTTTTGGCTGCTCTTCTGCTTTACCAAGCATGAGGTCCTTCTCCAGGGACTAGTCTCTCCTGAAACATGTCCAAAGCATGTAACAAGAAGCCTTGCCAGCCTGTCCTTTTAGCAGTTTGTCCTTTTAGCAGTCCATGATGTTTTCCTTATATTTTGCCTACACCAGAATTCAAATGCACTGATTCAACTTCAGTCTTCCTTATTGCACATGCATATGAGGCAATGGAAATTACCATGGCATGGGTCAGGCACACCTTAGTCCTAGAAATAACATTGATGCTTTTTAATACTCTACAGAGGTCTTGTGAAGCACACTTACCTAATGCAACATATCCTTTGATCTTTTTACCATGGGCTAAATCAATGACATTATAAACAGAAAGTGCTTGTGTTCCTGGAAGATAACTGTCTACCATAAAATAACAAATATGTCTCTAAAGGGGAAGCAGAGACAGATAGGAAACATAGATTCAGGAATGAATTTGGGGCTCGCACTTAATCCTAGCTCTAACCTAAGCACAATTAGTTCTAACAACATGGCCCTGCTTGATACTCACCCTCATGAAGAAAACACAGGAGATATGGGTGCTATAGTAAAGTGTGGTGAAGAAATTAGATGGTACGCAGCTGTCCGAAGGAGGGGTTTGGATCAGAACATACATTGTGAAACTCTGATTTGCAGAAGGCTATGGATAAGAGTGGAAGCCCAAATGACCATGAACAGGAGCTACACATGGAATAAGCCTTCAGTGATTTCCCTCTGACCATAACTGAGGAATGGGAATAACCTGGTTACCAGACAAAGAGTATTATAGAGATGGTTTTAGATGAAAATGACAAATATGACATAAACGGTTAAAACATTGTCATTTGGTCTCCATTTTTAAAAAATCAGTTTATTGGAGTCTCATACAACTTTGATCACAACCAAGCACATTTGTACATGTGTTGCCATCATCAATCTCAAAACATTTGCTTTCTACTTGAGCCCCTGGTAGCAGCTCCTCATTTTCCCCCTCCCTCCCCACCCACCCATGAACTCATGATAATTTATAAATTATTATTATTTTGTCATGTCTTACACTGTCCAATGTCTCCCTTCACCCACTTTTCTGTTGTCCATCTCCCAGGGAGGGGGTTAAATGTAGATCCTTGTGATCAGTTCCTCCTTTCTACCCCACCTTCGCTCCACCCTCCCAGTATCGCCACTCTCATCACTGTGCCTGAGGGGTTCATCTGTCCTAGAGTCCCTGTGTTTCCAGTTCCTATCTGTACCAGTGTACATCCTCTGGTCCAGCTGGATTTGTAAGGTAGAAATGGGATCAGGATAGTGGGGGGAAGGAAGCTTTTAGGAACTAGAGGAAAGTTGTATGTTTCACTGGTGCTACACTGCACCCTGACTGGCTCATCTCTTCCCCACATTGGTCTCCCTTTTGATACACTTTGAGATTGATCTGTTTATTCACTATTTCCTGTGTTGTTGACTTTTTTCCCCTCAAATTGGGGCTAATCTCTGTTGTGTTTTGTGATTGTTGGTAGCCTTCTTGACTCTCTGATATGTATTTTTCTACCTTTTTCAGTACAGGAAACCCAGGATGGATAAATCTATAGGGATCATAACCAGAATAAGAGTTCCTGGACATTACAGGTAAGGGAGGATAAGGAGTGGGTAATAGGGAGCTGATATCAAGGAGTATAAGAAAATAAAATGTTTTGAAACTGACTGTGGTAGCAATTGTACAGCACTGCTTGATAATAACTGAACTACTGAATGGTATGCTGTCTAGACTATGTCCTAATAAAACGGTTTGAAGGAAAAAAAATCACTGGGTAATTGAAGTAATAATAAACACAATAAAAGTCCCTTGAAACAAATGAAAACAAAATATAACATATCAAAATTTCTGGTGCACAGCAAAAGCCGTATTCAGAGGGCACTTTAAACCAATAAGCACACATATTAAAAAGGCAAGAAGAATTAAAATAAACACCTGACCACTCAACTGAATCAATTGAAAAATGACAAACAAAATAAGATCTCAAACACTAGAAAAGAAGAAATAATAAAGATTAGAGATAAATAAATTAGAAAATAAAAGAACTATAGAAAAAATTAACAAGACCAGAAGTTAGCTCTTTGAAAGATTAGCAAAATTAATACACCACTAGAAAATCTAACAAAGGAAAAGAAAAAGGCAAATATTACAAATAAGAAATGAAACAGATGACATTAGAAGAGAACTGAGATATTTAAAAATACACACTATAAAAAACCACACTCCAGAGGTTTGAACATCCAAGAAAAATGGATCCAATCTAGAAATGCATTATCTACCTTAATTCCACAGATTGATGTAAAAAATCTCAACAAGCCTAAAACAAGAGAATAAATAGATCTGGTCATAAAAAACTCCAACATCAAGCCCAAGACCAGATGGTTTTACCAGAGAATTCTACCAAGCATTTAGAGAAGAGTTAACACCAATCCTACATGAATTATTTCACAATATACAGATGATATTATATTACCAAACTCATTTTATTCAAGCAAGTATAACCCTGATACCTAAGCCAGACACAGGCATCATGAGACATTGAAATTATAGACCACTATCTCTGATGAATATAGTTATCAAAATTTTCAACAAAATTCTAGCCAAAAAAATTAAATGAAACTTCAAAAAAAGACATTACAATCAAATCAAGTGAGATTAATATCCAATGTACAAGGATGGTTTGATATTAGGACAATAATCAATGTAATTCACCACATAAGCAAAATAAAGAATAAAAACCATATGATTATATCAATCAATGTAGACAAGGCATTTTATAAAATTCAACATCCATTCTAGAAAAAAACACTCAGTAAAATAGGAATTGAAAAATAATTCACAATATAATTAAGGTCAGATATGCAAAACCAACGGCATCTCACTTAATGGAGAGAAACTGAAAACATTCCCCACTTCAAACAGGAAGTAGGCAGGGTTGCCCTTTATTACCACTCTTATTTAATAAGTTCTAGTGATTTTAGTAAGAACTATAAAACATCAAAAAATATAGTAAAGGCATCCACATTGACACAAAAGAAACAAAACTCTATTTGCAGAGGATACAATCCTATATATAGAAAAACCAAAAGATCCAATTAAAAAATTGCTGGCACCAATTGAAAAATTTGGTAAAATAGCAGGCTTAAGACCAACATAGAGAAATCAGTTAGAGTCTTGTACATTAAAGTTGATGAGACTGCAAAGGAAATTAAAAGACTATCATTTACAATAACCCAAAAGGTAATATATCAAAGAATACATCCTAACAGAGAAACAGTAACAGATTTATACAAAGAAAACTATATCACTCTTCTATCAGAAACCATAGAGACATACACAAATGGAACAATGTCCTTGTGCTCCTGGCGAGGAAGACTAAATATAGTGAAAATGTCCATATTACCAAAAACACTTCATAAATTCAGTGCAATTTTAATCCAAAATCCTGCACAATTCTTAAAAGAAATGGAGAATTGGAAAAACGAATCACAAACTTTATAGAGAACAAAAAGAAAATTAAGGTAAATAAAACACTATTAAAAAGTGAAAAAGTAGAAAGTCTTTTACTCCAAGACTTTAAAACCTATTATACAGCCATGTTAATCAAACATACTGGTACAATAACAGATATAAAGTTCAATGTATTAGAATCGAGAACCCAGTAACACAACCAAAGTACCTACAGATACCTTTGATAAAGGACTAAAACACATCAAGTAGGGAAGAGATCGCCTTTCAACAAATGATGGTAGAAAATCAGACCCATACCTCTCACCATGTACAAAAATGAACTCACAATGGATTAAAGACCTGCTACATGTAAGTCCCAGAACCATGAAGACCACCGATGGGAAATAGGGCCAACTTATGGGCTCTAATACACAGGCGTAAACACACTGGAGAACATGATGAGCAATCCATGCAACAGAGAAGACGGACACCTAAAAATATGACATGCATATTAGGAGACTTCATCAAAATAGTTAAATGTCAACCCAAAGATTGGGAAAATATATTTTGCAATGATATATCAGACAAAGGGCTAATTTCAAAAATCTACAGAAAACTCTAACACCCTCCCAATTATCATGACCCCAATTCTACCTTGCGGACCTCGTTAGACCAGAGGATGTACAGTGGTGCAGTGGGGACCTGGAAACACAGGGAATCTAGGACAGACAAACCCCTCAACACCAGCGGTGGGAGTGGCGACACCGGGAGGGAAGGGGGTGTAGAAAGGGAGAACCGATCTTGGAGATCTATGTGTGACCTCATCTCTGGGAGATGGGCAATGGGAGGGTGGGTGAGGGGAGATGCCGGGCAGTGTAAGATAAGATAAAATTATTTATAAACTATTAAGGGAGCAGGGGGAAGGGGGAAGCAGGGAGGGAGGGGCAGGGGGAAAAAAAAGGAAACCGAGCCAATTCCAGGAACCCAAGTGGAAGACGAATTTTGAGCATGATGAGGGCAACGAGGGCAATGTATAAGGGTGCTTTACTCAACTGATGTATATATGGATTGTGATAAGAGTTGTATGAGCCCCAATAAAAAGATTTATTAATTAAAAAAAGAAAACTGTAACATCTTATCAATGCAAATAATCCAATAAAAATTGGCATAAAACATGAATACTTTACTAAGATGACCTCTGGGTAGCCAATAAACATTAGCAAAATAGATAAACTAAAACAAGATACCTAAAAAAACCAGAAAATAATAAATGCTAAAGTGGGTGTGGAGAGATTAGAATGCTCATACACTGCTGGTGGGTTTACAGAACTGTAAAACCACTATGGAAACCAGTATGGAACTTCCATAAACAAACATAAATACAAATACCTTATGGCCCTGCAATCTCTCGACTTGGTAAATGCTCTAAAGAAAGCCAAAACACCAACAGACACCTACAGTTATTGTAGCAATTTCTATAATACTAAAGAGATGGAAGCAATAAAAAACTCTAATTAGAGAAGAATGGAGAAACACGGTATAGTCATACAATGGAATATTATGAACCATTACAAAATGATCCATCTGTTAAACAGCTTAAGACATGGACAAAATTAGAATAGTATGCTCACCACAGCTAATCTCATAAAGATAAATATTTTATGACACCATTCTTATAAAGAAAAGAAAAATGCTTTTCACACCAAAAGATAACTTTTAAAGACTATGAGGAGGACAAGGCTGGGAAAAGGAAGGGGCAAGAAACGATGGAGAAAGGCAGGAATGAAAAGGACCCACATACTGGGGGATGGAGCTGACTTACTGGAACTCCGTTACTGACTTGATGAGATGGGCTGTGAAGCTCAAAGAATATGCTTCTCCTTGTAACTATATTCCACACACAAGAGAGGGAAAACATGTATCTATATAAATAAAACCCAAAATAAATAGTCAAAGTTAAGCTTTAAAAGAGTGAGAGAGAACTTCCAGGAAGATGGCGATGAGTAACAGACCAGAGGGACTCCACAGAAATCAGCGCAGGAGTTCCTAAGAGGGCAATTCCACACTGCCAGGTTGCAGGAGGAGCATCATAAAGATAAGAAGACACAGACCCACTAGGTTTTGAGGAACTGGGGGCTTCTGGCTTACCACAGTGGAGGCTGGCTAGGGTTTGACCTTAGCCCTGCCACTGTATTGGCCAGAGTCGGGACCATTTGGAGCCAGCGCAGGGGCTTTATCTCAACACGGTGGCAAACAATTGGAGGATGAATAACTGCATTGCAAAAGGGCTGCGCACTGGCCTAGATCAGAGATGAAATTAGGAAATTTCTAGAACCGAGGAGAATGAGAGCATGACGTACCAAAACCTATGGGACACAGCAAAGGCAGGTATCAAAGGAAGTTTCATAGTAATACGTGCACACATGAAAAAGGAAGAGAGACTCATGATTGATATGCTGGCACAAAATTTACAACTAGAGCAGAGTACACAGGACAATTCTACTAATAGTAAAAGAAAGAAAATAATAAAAATCAGGGCTGAGATTCAGGAGAGAGAAAATAAGAAAACTATGGAAAAATTAATGCTGCTAAAAGTTGGTTCTTTGAAGGGATAAACAGAATCAACAGATGGCTGGCAAACCTAACCAAAGAAAGGAGGGAACAAATTTCAATAAAGGGTGAGGGATGAAAGAGGAGACATTACAACGGACCCTAATGAAATCAAAAGGCTAATTATACAGTACTATGAAGGACTGTATTCCAATGAATTCAACAACTTGGAAGGCATGGACAAATTCTTGGAAAACAATCCCTCCCTATGGACGTCAAAATCGCAAAAGACCCATAACAATAGAAGAAATAGGCAGTTATCAAGGGATTACCAACAAAAAAATCCCCTGGATCAGATGGCGTCACAGGAGAATTCTACCAAGCATTAAGGGAAGAACTGACACAAATCCTATGCAAACTCTTCCAGAACATAGAAACAGATGGCAAACTCCTTCTATGAAGCTAATAGAACTCTGATTCCGAAACCGGGCAGGGATCCCACAAGAATCAAGAACTACAGATCAATATCCCTAATGAACATTGATGAAAAAAATCCTTAACAAAATCCTTGCCAACAGAATATAAAAGTATATAAAACAAATAATTCACCATCAAGTGTGATTCATACCAGGGATGCAGGGATGGTTCAGCATACGAAAGACAATTAGTATCATTCACCACATTGACATGAAAAACTACAAGAACCACATGATAATATTGATAAATGCAGAAAAAGCATTAGACAACATCCAACACCAATTCCTGTTTAAGACACTTGAGAAGACAGGAATGGAAGAAAAATTCCTCAAGATAATACAAGCTATATATGAAAAACCAACAGCCAACGTGGTAGTCAATGGAGAAAAGACAGACACAATCCCACTGACAAAGTGGACCAGACAAGGATACCCCTTATCCCCACTTTTATTTAGCATTGTACTGGAAGTTTTAGCTAACATTATAAGGCAAAGAAAAGACATCAAAGGTATTTGCCTGGGGAAGGAAGAAGTGAAACTATCGCTATTTGCAGATGATATGATTTTATATGTGGAAAATCCCAAAAGCCCCACAAGGAGAGTGCTGGAAGCAATAAAGCAGTTTGGCAGAATGGCAGGATACAAGATCAACAAACTTCTGTCTATCAGACTGCTATCCACATCAGATAAGACCACAGAAGAGGAGATCAAAAAGGTGGTACTCTTCACAATAGCCAAGTACAAATTGAAATATGTAGGGATATACCTGACTAAAAAGACAAAAGATCTATATGGGGAGAACTACAGAACACTATTACAAGAAACCAAGCGTGAGCATAACAAATGAAAGAATATCCCAGGCTCGTGGATTGGAAGACTCAATAAAGTAAAAATGTCAGTTCTGCCCAAGGAACTATATAAGCTTAGTGCAATCCCAATACAATTACCCTCATCTTTCTTCAAAGAAATGGGAAATCTGATTACCAATGTCATATGGAGAGGGAAGAAGCCCAGAATTAGCAGAGAACGCCTCAAGAAGGACACAGTGGGAGAAGCTGCTTGCTTTACCTGATTTTAGTACATATTATATAGCCACAGTGGTCAAAACCACATGTTATTGGTACAATGACAGATACTCAGACCAATGGAAAAGAACTGAAAACCCAGAAATAAAATCATCAGCATACAGATAACCGATCTTTGATAAGAGCCAAAAAATATCAAAAATACCCTTTTCAACAAGTGGTGCTGGAAAAAAATGGATATTTACCTGCAGAAAAATGAAGTAAGACCCTTATCTCGCTCCATGCACAAGAATGAACTCAAGGTGGATCACAGACCTGAAGGTAAAACCCCAAACTATTAGGGCCATCAATGAGGGAATTGTGACAAACCTGAAAACTTTGGCGCAGGGACTATACAGGCTATCAGAAACAGGGAAGAACACAAATACAGATGGGTCACAAATTGACAAGTGGGATATATTGAAAATAAAACACCTGTGTACATTCAAAGAATTCACCAAGAGAGTAATACGAGCGCCCAAGGACTGGGAAAACATCTTTAGCAATGACACATCAGACAACGGCCTTATTACTAAAATCTACAATACTCTGCTAGTTTCCAAAAACAAAAAAAACAAATTGCCCACTGAGGAGGTGGACAAAGGATCTGAACCAATGTTTCACAGGGGCAGAAATCCGAGTAGCCAATAAACATACGAGAAAATGTTCCTGATCATTAGTCCCAAGAGAATTAAATTAAAACGACAACACCTAACAGCTTCAAAGATAGTCCAAGTCAAAAAATCAGAAAGCAACAAGTGTTGGAGGGGCTGTGGGGAGAAAGGAACTCTCATCCACTGCTGGTGGGCCTACAGGTATGTACAGCCACTGTGGAAATCAATATGGTGAAATCTAAAAGAGATGGAGATTGAGCTACCATATGACCCAGCAATCCCCCTACTGGGCATATACCCAGAAGAGGCAAGAAACAAACCATGGCCAGACATGTGTGCTCCAATGTTCATTGCGGCACAGTTCACAATTGCAAGAAGTTGGAAAGAACCCAAATTTCCATCAACTGACGAGGGGATTAAAAAACTGGTACATACCAGTACTACGCATTGCTAAAAAGCAGTGATGAATGCAGGAAGCACATTGCCGCATGGGAAGAACTGGAGGAAATTATGCTAAGCAAAGTAAGCCAAGCACAAAAGGACAAGTAAAACATGAGTCTGCTGAGGTAAACTTACCAAAAAAATGCAAAAGAGGCATAGGGAAAAAGGTACTGTATACAAACATTCCTGGGGTGAGGTCCAGGTAGTATGGCAGGGGCCAGACCAAATCCAGGGATACATATGGCAGTTAACTAAAAAGGAGGAGGGGAAAAAAAAAGAAGTGGGTAGCGAGGGAAGAAGGCACTAACCCACCCAAGTGGAGGGTATTGTTTATATCTCCACAGGGAAAGAGGGACCAGACTTCAACCTGGTGCTCCAAGATGTGAATGCAACATACGGCATGAAGCAGGGAACCAGTAAAGAGGTCTGAGGGGCCAGCCCCAATCCCAACTACGTGGACAGCCACCCCTCCCCACAGAAGAATTTACTTCAGAGGACAGCACTGAGGCAACAGCTGAGGGAGAGGGACATGTCTGATCAGGGCACATGGAGCAAATGAAGCGGGAGGAAGAGAGAGTGGTGCACACCCTGGCCCACCAGGCCTTGAAGACGATATTATGCTCAGAGCAGCCAATGCAGAGAGTACCATATGGCTGGCCTCACTATGAGACACAACATCCCTCACTGACCCATAGCCCTACAGGGGACAACACTAGAGACACAGTGTGGGAATTGCACCCGATCTGATCCCACCACACCGAGGCAAAACACTAAGGGTGTGCAACAGAACAGCAAGGCAAGGAAGTCCTGAGGGAATACCAAAAATAGACTTTGGGATCAGGGCATGGCATTCCATCAGACCCCAGTGGAAAACACTCCTAAAGGTCAACAAACAGACCTTAAATTATTTACAGGCTTTTCTTTTTTTGTATTTGTTTTTTTTTTGTTGTTATTGTTTTGTTGCTTTGTTTTGCTCTGTCTTGTTTTTGTGCATATTATTATCTCTGCAGGTCTATCTAGATAAGATAGGCTGGATAAACAATCTGGAGGAGAAAACAATGGGACTGATAGTTCCAAGGGAAGATGGGAGAAGGGGCGGTGGGGGAAAGGAAGTGGTGTTAACAAACCCAGGGACAAGGGAACAACAAGTGATCCAAAATCAGTGGTGAGGAGGGTGTAAGAGGCCTGGTAGGGCTTGATCAAGGGTAATGTAATGAAGAGGAATTACTGAAACCCAAATGATGGCTGAGCATGATAGTGGGACAAGAGGAAAGTAAAAGGAAATAGAGGAAAGAGCTAGGAGGCAAAGGGCATTTATAAAAGTCTAAATACAGGCATGTACATATGTAAATATATTTATATATGATGATGGAGAAGTAGATTTATGTGCATATATTTATAGGTTTAGTATTAAGGTAGCAGATGGACATTGGGTCTCCACTTAAGGACTCCCTCAATACAAGAACACTTTGTTCTATTAAACTGGCATTCCATGATGCCCACCTTCCCAACACAATCAATGAAGACAAAGCGGGTGCATAAGCAAATGTGGTGAAGAAAGCAATGGTATCCAGCTGTGAAAAGATATACCATCAGGGGTCTTAAAGGCTTGAATGTAAACAAGCGGCCATCTCGCTGAGAAGCAACAAGGCCCACATGAAGGAAGCACACCAGCCTATATGATCACGAGGATCAGGTATCAAAGAACAAAAAATCATATCATAGTGAATTAGGGAGAGTGTGGAGTGGGGACCCAAAGCCCATCTGTAGGCAACTGGACATCTCCTTAAAGAAGGGTCGCGGGAAAGAGATGAGCTAGTAAGGGTGCGTTGTAGCAACGATGAAACATACAACTTTCCCCTAGTTCACGGGTGTCAAACTGGCGGCCCCGGGCCCCATGCTGCCACCAAGGTAACATTTTGTGGCCCATGATGCTCTGAAATAAAATGAAAATATTAAAAAATGTTATGAAGAAAATAGCGCTTAGGGGGAATCGAGGCAATACCGTACACATAATTCCCTCGTTATCCCTTCAACTATTGAAGACGAGTGTGCACGTGGCCCAGTGCCTTTCCTGGGGACCTGTGGATGTGAATAGACACTCTATAACCCAGTTCCGGCGACATTTGGAAGTGATAAGTCTGCCACTCTCAGTGTCACCTAATGCAAACAGATCCCAATAGCAAAAAGGTTAAAAAGAACACTCTGAGTTGTGCTGATATGAGTTATACCTAGCAGCAGCGCTAGTTCACATTTTTAGAGGGAAGCCATTGTGTGAGCAATTATTTTCGTCCATGAAATTAAATAAAATGGCATATAGATCAAGATTAAAGGAGAAACATCTATCTGCCTTAATGAAGATTGTCTGTTCTCAGTCTTTGAATCCAGATATTGGAAAACTAGTAGGAAGAAAACGCTGACATGTTTCGGGTAAAAAAGAATAATTTTAGTTTTATAAATACATTAAATAAAATTAATGTTTAAATAAAAGCAATTATATAGTGTTTTAATTATCTTATCCATATTCCTGAATCCTCACTTCAAAATATAAATTTAACAAAATTTGTAAATGTGATGTGGCCCACATGAATCTTGCCTGTTGCACCCAATGGCCCGCGTTTTGAGTTCGACACCCCTGCTCTAGTTCTTTAATGCTTCCTCCCCCCACTAGCATGATCCCACTTCTGTCTTACAAATCCAGCTAGACCAAAGGATGTCCACTGGTACAGAAAAGAACTGGAAACAGGGAATCCAGGATGGGTAATCCCTTCAGGACAAGTGGTGAGAGTGGCGATACCGGGAGGGTGCAGGGAAGGTGGGGTAGAAAGGAGGAACTGATCACAAGGATCTACATATAACCTCCTCCCTGGGGGATGGACAACAGAAAAGTGAGTAAAGGGAGACATCAGACAGAGTAAGACATGACAAAATAATAATTTATAAATTATCAAGGGTTCATGAGGGAGGAGGGTGGGGAGGGAGGGGAAAAATGAGCTGTTACCAGAGGCTCAAGTAGAGAGATGTTTTGAGAATGATGATGGCAATAAATGTGCAAATGTGCTTGACACAATGGATGTATGTATGGATTGTGATAAGAGTTGTATGAGCCCCTAATAAAATGATTTTTTTAAAAAGAGTGCGAGAAGGGTCATAGCCTTGAATCTTCCAGAACCCTTAACCATCCACTCTTAAACATTGCTCTAACTATCAAAGGAGGAAAAGTAAAATGGAATCAGAGTTGGATTCTTCAGTGACATACAAGTTTGTTTCAAACAAAAACAAAAGGTATCTGTAATGAAGATGTTGTTGGTCTTGCAAAAAATTCTATCAGGTAATCTCTAACTTCCTTTCAATCACCAAAGCCATGTTTTCCAATTGCTATTCTTTCTACTTTATTTCCAACTTTGCATTCCAGTTGCCAATAATTATCCATGAATGCATCTTGATTACATGTTGGTTCAATTTCACACTGAAGAAGTAGGCAGAGTTCTGAAATATCTACATCACTGGCGTTAGCTGTGGTGTATAACAGTTGTATTAACTAGACTTCGTTGTGAGTGTATGGATATCCTATGACAGCACTGAACTTCAAGATAGATCTTGAAATGTTTTTTGTGATGATGAGTTACGATACTAATCCTCTTGGAGTTGTCATTTCTGGAACATTAAACCATACAATTGTCTGATTCAAAATGATCAATGCCAGTTTATTTTACCTCACTAATGCCTAGGATGTCAGTATTTATGCTTTTCATTTCATTTTTAATGAACTCTAATTTTTCTAGATTCATACTTTGTATATTCCATACTCTGATTATTAGTGGATGTTTTCAAATGTTTCTTGTCATTTTGAGTCATGTCCCACCAGCAAATGAAAGCCCCGAATGCTTACTCCATCCATGTCATGAGAGCCAACTTTACTTTGGAGAGGCAGTTCTTCCTCCGTCGTACTTTGAGTACTTTCCCGAGTGTAAGGCTCATCTTCTGGAACTATAATTAACCATGTCCCACTGCTACTCATAGTTTTCAGTGACTGTTCCCTCAGAAGTAGACAGTCCGCTCCTTCTTTACAGTCTGTTAGTAGTCTAGAAGCTCTGAAGAAACCTGTTTACTGTGGCTGACCCTGCTAGCATTTGAAACACCCGTGGCACAGTTCCCAGTATCACAGCTACACACAGGCCACCACAGAATGACAGACAGACAAGCAGTATACTTGCATAGCATTCTAAAGGGATTAACTCAACATGCACCCTACACTAATCCTGCTTCATGATATAATAAATACAACATATTAAGTAAATAAATAAATACAAACATACATACATACAAACAACATATTCCCAAATGGGATACTAACCACAGGCATATGGATTAGGATTTACAACACGTACTTTGGGAGGCCATGATGTAATCCATAATAACCCAAGACTGGTCATAATGGAGGGCAAAAGAACCAAAGTCAGGCCTAACATCTGAATTGTAGATGAAACTGAAGCCAATGGCTTCCTCACAGTCTTCCTGAGGCCCAAGAAGAGGGAAGACAATGACAGAAACAAATTGGATGGTCCAGATTCACGTCCAAGGATTCCAGAACACTCACCAAAATGGCAGAAGGTAGCCAGGATGAGCAGGGGGCCGAGCAGGGTAATCCCTCTGTGTCCCATTATGGCTGTCTTCAGAACCTAGAAGAAAGAAACACGAGAGTTGTCACGAACCAACAATGACTACTAACTGTCTCAGACTAAGAGTTGCAAGACTTCAGAAAATGAGATGGAGAAACACCAAGAGTGATGAGGACCTCTTGAACCAAACTCTTGGGCGGGGCAGCAGTTTACTCTTTCTCCTGCCCTAAGAGCTTGGTTTACAGAAGAAAACCCGACTAATCTTGGTGGAAAGGGGCAGCTTTGGGGAGACACAGTCCTCTGGTAACAGAGTCAAGAATACCTGGACCTTGGCTCCTCCGTACCCACAAACCCCTGAATAAAATCAGCCCCTCCAGGCTTCACTCCCTGCATAGGAATAGCAGTCTTCTTTCTAAGGGTGGTCTGTCAAATGACAATACAAGTAAGTACTCACTACAGCAACTGCAATTCCTACTTCTGGCCCCAATCCAGGCTGCTAGCTGAGCCACAGCCCAGTAACAACATTTCTCCTTCTCACAACAGTAAAGTCATCAAGCCAAGGGAGCCCAGATATGGGTATAACTCTGTTAATTCTGAAGAAGTAAAGAGGGTTCTGGGTTAACCTGGAAAACTCGTCCTCAATACATCAATGTCTAAATGTGGAGCAATAAGCATCTGGAGAGAAAAGCAGTTTTAAAGACTTCAAACTCTTCTTTCATCAAATAAGGAGGCAAAACTGGGGAGATCTTCATCTTGTTTAAATCTAAACCTTTGTGTCAGATCCAAGAAGTCTCGAAGTCTCCTTCCTCCCTGGTTCTTTAAAGGGCATATACTTCCTTAAAGCCACATCTCAGAATAAGGAGACAACAGTTCCTGTAAGTCAAGCTGCTAAACATTCTATTTTACTGAGCCCCACAGCCCAGGACTTAAGGTTGACAGATAAATTAGGTACACCGTGGGGTGAGCCCTGCATATTCTTCTAGATACAGAAAGCAGAGTACCTTGTGACTATCCACTCATCATCTCCCAGATGTTTGAGGGTCATCTGCTGCTTAGGAATTGGCTTGTGGCAGCCAGAGAATTAGAAGTGGAAAGGCCAGGGTCTGGCACTATCTAAACAAAATCATGTTCAAAGGAAAAATATTGAGTAAACCAATCCCTATGAGAGGGACAGGACAAGTTCTAATGTGTGTGGAACAAGGAACAAGGAAGGAAATCTAACTGGGTCTGGCTCATCGTTTGAATCTGAGTACCTAGTACTTCTCTCTGGCCTCTTCAAAACCTGCAGTCAACCTGAAGTCAAACTTGCTGGCCAACACCTCTCACTATGACCCTCTCAGGCTTAGGTACCTACAGAAATTCTGCCCCGTAAGGATCTGAAACTGCCTAAACACTGCAAAATTTGGAAATTCCAGAACACTTTGTGTGCTCATGAGGTATTGTTAGGTAGCTAAAGGCAGAACTAAGGAGGGTTGTCTCTCTTCTACATGCCAAAGCCTCCCTCCCTCATTACAGGAAGTTGAAAGCTGATTAAAGCACCCATTCAGGTCTGTGAGACAGGAAGCTGGTAAACCTGGGTGGGACCCCATCCATGCCAGGTGGGCTTAATTCAGCCAATGGGATCAACCAGTACGGTTAACCATGTCTCCCAACAGGGGTGGGGTAGGGGGTGTGAAGGGGGGGAGTGGGGGGCTGAAAAGCCAGAAGTTTCTCTCGCTGACACACAGTTGTGCTGCTTCTATCCTCCATCAACTCACTTGAATAACAAAGCAGGCATCGGTGTGAAGTCTTCCTCGATGGAAGCCAAGGACGGAGGTATCTCTCCCACGAGAGAGACCTAACTATCAGTATTTCGACCTCAGGAGGCAATCATTTGACTAGAACAATGGCATATCCCATGGTTTACAATCAGGAGAGATATGTCAAGATTTTATGCTTTCACCATCCTTATTCAACGTGTATGCTGAGCAAATAATCCGAGAAGCTGCACTATGTGAAGAAGAATGAGGTATCAGGATTGGAGGAAAGCTTATATGCAGCTGACACCACCTTGCTTGCTAAAAGCAAGTGAAACTTGAAGCACTTGCTGAATAAAATCAGACTCTGGTTTTCAGTATGGATTAAAACCCAATGTAAAGGAAACTAAAATCTCACAACTAGACCAATAGACGACGTCACGATAAATGGTGATAAGATTGAAGTTGACGAGTATTTCATTTTACTTGGTTCCATAATCAACACTCATGGAAACAGTAGTCAAGAAATCAAATGACAGGAGGGGGGGGGGATGAGGACCTGATGCCAGGGGCTTGGGTGGAGAGCAAATGTTTTGAGAATGATGAGGGCAATGAATGTACAAATGTGCTTTACACAATTGATGCATGTATGGATTGTGATAGAAGATGTATGACCCCCTAATAAAATGATTTTTAAAAAGAAATCAAATGACATATGCATTGGGCAAATTTGCTGTACAAGACCTCTCTAAAGTGTTAATGAGGAAAGATACCACTTTAAGAACTAAGGTGCGCCTCGCCTGACCCACGCCATGAGATGATTGAAAACTCGTCTCCTATGCATGTGAAAGCTGGACAATGAATAAGGCAGGCCAGAGATGCGGTTGAATTATGGTGGTGGCAAAGAACTTTGAAAAATACTATGGACTGCCAAAAGAACAAGTCTGTCTTAGAAGAAGTGCAGGACAGATGCTCCTTGTAAACAAGAATGATGAAAATTCAACTCATATACTTTAGACACTGTACTAGGCCAGGTTGTCTAGAGAAACAAATCCACTGACACTCATCTATGTATAAGAAAGAGCTTTATACCAAGAAGAATTATATATCAAGAAGGCATCCCAGTCCAGTCCGATTCATGCCCCTAAGTCTGATGCTAGTCCATACTCCCTCCTCAGACTCACACAGCTTCTGGCCAGTAATGCAGAAAGGTGAACCGGTAATCTGGAAGATCACAGGCCAGTGGGTGCAGAGTCACATAGATCCAAGATCAACAGGAAACATGACAGGCGGGGCTGTGACAGATCTCAGGGTCGGGAAACCTACTTGGGGCTGCTCCTGGAGGCAGGCAAATAGCCAGCAGGCAGGAAGGTGAAGTGACAGAGAAAGAAAGGGAAGTTCCCAGTTTTCCCACTTATAAGAAGGTCCCAAAGAGGCATCATCAGGCTGTGACCTGATTGACAGGTTGGATTCTACCCCTATGATTTCATACAGTTTCAGGTTGACATAAAATCATCTAACTACCACAGGCATGTAATCAGGCGAAACCAGTCCCTGGAAAAGGACATCATGCTTAGTAGAGGGTCAGCAAAAAGAGGAAGAACCTTAAGGATATGGATTGACACAGTGGCTGCAATAATGGGCTCAGCTATAAGAACATGGGTGAGAATGGCGCAGAACCAAGCAGTGTTTTGTTCCGTTGCACCTAGGGCCATTAAGAGTCAACAGCACCCAACAACAACAACGAAGGGCAGCTGTTCAGAACTAGTATGCCAAAGACCTTGCTCTGCCATAACAACCCAGTGTTGAATGTTTCCCAACACTATGAAATTTTGATGGCAGTGAGTTATTATGAAAATTAAGTGAGATAATACAAGCTGAACAAATAATAACACGTGCTTGGTATGGTCAGTGTTGGATAGATGTTACCTCTTTCCCTCTCACCCAACAACCCCACCACCACAATATTACCACCACCACTGTATACAGATTTCCTGCCACAAATCAGACAAGCATGTCCTTTCCATGTGAGCATCTGGTTCTCCAGGCAACTTATTATTCCCTGATCTTAAGCGATGGAGGCCCTGAGGTATCTACCCTAACAGACCAGGAAGAAGCTCCATACAGCTCCTGCTGGCGCCTGACTACCCTGCAATGCCTCTGCGTGGAGCCGGATGAGACAAGTAGATCCACTGCAGCTCTTCACTCACTCTCCCTACGACCCACCCTTGATCGAGCACACACAAGCTAGCAGGGTCCCTATGCTCAAGGATTTCTGGATAGGAAGTGTGATTCACAAACTCGTGTGACGAGGCTCATGTATGCCAAGAACTACTTCCTATCTCCCACAAGTAAACATGGAAAAGAAACTACTGAGCTGAGGTTTCCAAACAATGACGCTTAAGACATTTCCTAAAAGTTACAAATCTCTCTCATGCTTCAAGTTTCCCCATGAAAGAAGTGGGGCGGGGGGTAAACCCTCCTGATTTGTGGGCTGGGTTATGTGCTAGAAAGGAGTCTGGCTTGTATGTGTCGAGTCAGGGACAGGCTGCCAGAGCCTTAACCCTTCTCCCTGCATGTACCAGGAAAGGAAGCTGACGGACAATTCTCAGGACAGACTCCAAGAATAACCATCTTTCCTTCCCACCTGCAATAGCTGGACAATTAAACTAAGGAAAAAACAAGACGGCAGTGGAAAATCCCCAGCAGCTGCAGCCCCAACACCTTCTCAAAGGGACCCTCCTCGGTCCCTCCTTTAAAAACCCACCACTCTCCTCACTGGGCGTGACTTCCCTGGGCTCCTTGCTAGGCCATGGAACCTCATCTGGTAGCTTCTTTTCTGATACAGACCTGTTACAGCCTCTTAACTTTTTTTCTGTTTGTTTTTCTGCATGCCTCAGTTTACCTCAGTGTGAACTTCGAGCATAGATGTTTCTGACACAAATAACCCCATTAAAACAAACATGGTCTCTTTCAGAAAATTGTTTCTGATGAAGTACATTATTAAGAATTGACCTAAGAAAAGTTCATCTATTACAAAAGCAGCAAGGGACAACACAATAAATGGGTTTAACGGACAGGCTTTCCAGTCAGCCTGGAGGTCTTGTTCAAGTTTTGGTTCTGTCACTTATTTGCCCTGAGTCAGTCAACCTGAGTCCCCATTCATCTAGTAAGCATGGGGGTAGCACTGTGTAGCACAGTGCCCAGACATAGAAGGCATTCAGAAAGCAGTAACTATTCGTATTATTGAGAATTAATGAGGTTATCTGGAAGAAGAAATTGATCAAGGTGAAGGTGAAGGGACCACGTGAGCAGGAGTTTTGGGGTGGGGTAGAAGGACAGGGGTTAGCATTAGCTGAGAAAAACATAAATACTCTAAGCAGGGGACATATGGGGCCCCAAAGCCAAGGTAGTCCTCACCTTTCTAGACTGAAATAAGGAGTCAAGTCTTACTTGGCTTCAACAACATGGCTGAAAGAGGCAAAGATGGCAAAAGGAAGAAGTGGCACATATGTGATACCAAGGTTTGGCAGCAACAAGGATTTCCAAGAACTCAAGAAAAAGCAGTTTCTTGCTGCTGCTGTTAATCAATACAGTCCATGGAGGCAAACAGCTGGGAGGCTTTATCAGTAATACCACACATTCCTAATGTCCTTGCCTTGCAACCCTGCTTATCTTGTTGTTATAAGATGCAATGAGATGAAATTTCACATACTGCCTGACTAGAAATTAGACGTTTTTGTTTAGAACCAATTTGCATTTCCAAGAGCTGTCTGTCATGGAATATTGAGTGGGAGGTAAGAAAGAGCTTATTGTTTTAAGCTATTTTATAAGTGCCCCAAACTATTAACAGTAGTTAATATGATACAGTGGGACTGTGTATGACTTTTTCATTTTCTTCCCTCTCCTCTACTTTTTGACTTCCTTTCCTCAAATACTCTATAATTAACTGAGCAGGATTCGTATAATCAGAAGAATCAAAAGAATCCATAGATTGCACCTGTTCCCGTTTTAGGTGCAATTTATCATCTCGGTAATCTTTTGGTAAAACTAGTTCACAACTAAAAAAGCAAACAGAACCGAAACAGCACTCAATTCAGGCTTGAAGTTCTTCCCCAGTTTTGAAAAGTAATAGCAATAAATCGACGTCCACAGGTTGCGTGTTGATAGGGTGATGACCAAATGAGCTACCCCGACTTCCCCGCCCTACGCAAACCAAGCACTCGCACGCAGGGCACGACCTAACACGCCAGCGTTCGGCCGGCTCCTTCAAAGGCAAAGCCCGCAGGCGCTCTTTGGCAGCGGCGGGTGGGGCACCGGGCCGCCGAGCACAGGCTTGGCGGTGGATTCTCAGCGGCTCCTCGGGGCCCAGGTGTCTGCTTCTGTGAAGAGATTCGGTCGTGGGCACTTGCACTGTGGAGTTTGGGGGCTGGTGAGGGCGAAGGTCGGCGGGGCAGACGCCCGCAGCGCGCACCCCGTGTCTCCGAGCCCCAGGGCTCTGCCCGCATTTTCCAGAGCGCCCGTCAGCGGGCCCGGGGCGCACGCGCCCCACGTCCGAGGCGCCCAGTCGCCGGGGGGAGAAGCAGGGGTGTGCGGGGAAAGGTGGGGCCTTCGGGTCCCGTTCCCGTCTCGGAACCCCGCGGGGCCCTGTCCTAGGGGGTCGCCGCGAGTCCGAATCCACTGGCCGGCGGCGCGTCTGGCGTGTTACTTGCTTTGTACGAGCTCAAGGCATCGTAGGCGGGGTCCCCGCAACCCCAAGAGGAGCGGCGCGGCCGGCCGGCGACGCGGCTGAGGGGCGTCTAGCGGCGTCGACCGCAGGCTCCGGGCGGGCTGGGGCGCCCCAAAGCCCGTCGCCACCGCGACACGCTGCCCGGGGAGTGGGGGGACAGGGGGCGGCGTGAGGGCACTGGGGACGCGGAGAAGGGCACGGTCTCTCCCGGGTCAGCGCGAACCCTTCTCCTCCCCGGCGTCCGTCGTCATCTGGGCAGCAGGCCTCGGTTCGCGGGCCTCGGCCGCCCAGGGGCGTCGCTGCCCAGAAGCGCGTTTTGGCTCAGGACCTCGGCCGGAGCCCTTACCTGACGGCACCGGTAACTGCTGAGCCGCTGGCGGAGGCGCGGAAACGCAGCAGCGCGCTTAAATACCTCCGCTCCAGGCCCCGCCTCCGACCCGCGCGCCTCCGCAGGCCCCGCCCCCTTCCGTCAGCCATCCGCCCCCCACCCCCCGCCACCCCCCTGCTCCGAAATTAGAGCCGCTTTCCCTTTGCATTTGTAAGTGTGGCCCAAGTCCCGCTTGGAATCCCGGCTCTCGCATGTCATCCGCCACCAACCCCAGAAGTCACAGGGCGCACGGTGACAAAGGTCCAGTTTAAAAAAAAAAGACGTTTAGGGTACAGGGGACTAAACTTGTATAGGGGTCTTTTCCAATTCACCAGCAGGAAGGAGCTTGGGTGGAGTCCTTGGGCCATTACCCGCAAGGTCCATAGTTCAAAAGTACTGGGCAGGGCTTAGCAGGAACAGTCCTGCCCTGTCCTACGGGTTCGCTATGAGTCAGAATTGGGTTGATGACAGTCAGTTGGGTTTTGAGTTTTTTCCAATTTATTATTGAAAATTTAAAAAAAATAACAACCCAAGTCTGAAGTGTGAGGAAATCCAACCACAGGGATTTTCCCTTCTGTGCTAAAAAAGTACACATTTAAAAACTTTTTTTGTATGCACATATTTTGTACTTTTAACTGCTGCCTGCCTGTTGGATTATTCACCCCTGTTGCACCCTGACACTTTTGTTTACAATCTGTTGTTGGTGGGTCCCAGGGTATTGGGTACAACTCAAAAGGACAGTGGCAGTTACATAATCTCCTGTCAACTTGGTGAAGGGGTGGAGTCTAGCCTGTCAATTAGGTCCTAGCCAATGATGCCTTTGTGTGGACATGGCTTTCTCCTGAGGATTCTAGGAACTCCTGTCTTCCTCCCTGGAGGCAGGAGACACACTCTTTCTGCTTGACATTTCTAATGACAAGCCACATGAAGCAACACTGATAACAGCCAGAGCCCTGGAGATGCTTCCACCGCCACTGAACCCGCAGGACTTGCCACCTGTGATCTTCCTACATTTGGCATCAGTTCATGTGCTTCATGAGTCTGAAGGGGAATGCATGGGCTAATATTAGACTTATGGGCTAATGTTGAATTTATGAACTTGATCTGGGCTGGGCTGTTTTATTGATTCATAATTACTCCTTTTTTGGTTTGTTTTTAATCATTTTCTTGGGGGCTCATACAACTCATCACAATCCATACATACATCAAATGTGTAAAGCACAATTGTATATTCATTGCCCTCATCATTCTCAAAACATTTGCTCTCCACCCAAACCCCTCTCATCAGCTCCTCATTTTTCCCCTCCCTCCCTGCTCCTTCCTCCCTCGTGAACTCTTGATGATTTAAAAATTATTTTGTCATATCTTACTTACACTGTCCTACGTCTCCCTTCACCCACTTTTCTGTTGTCCATCCCCCAGAGAGATTATATGTAGATCCCTGTAATCGGTCATAATTACTTCTTGACATAAAATTATCTCTTACACATATGAGTGTTCCGGATTTGTTTCTCTGGTCAACCCAGATAACAGCGACCCTACGCACAACAGAGCCAGACTGTCAGGTCCTGTGACATCCTCAGAATCATTCCACTTTGAAGGTATTGCAGCCGCTGTCGATCTGTTTCAATCAGAGGCTTTCCTCTTTTTTGCTGTTCCTCTTTTCCAAACATGATATCCTCCTCTAGGAACTTGTCCCTCCTAATAACATGTCCTTTAGAATGTGGAAGTCATGCTATCCTTACGTCTAAGGAGCGTTTTGGCTAGACATCTTCCAAGCCGGATTTCTTTCCGGCAGTCCGTGGTATAGTCAGTATTCTTTCCCAGACCAGAACTTGATGGTTCTCCACGACCACTATCAACTACTCTGAGAAGGCTCTATAGAAGGTACTGAATAGGAGAAAAATGTAAACTAAATTTGAAATCATTAGGGACATGCTTTACTGTTGGGACCCCTGACGATGGCCCTAACCTTTCATGCCTGGGATTGAACTCGCCTCCATGTTAGAAAAAATTGCCATTTCAGATTCTTTAAAAGGTAGCATTTACCCAAGGACAAAACTCTGAGGATTAGGAAAGGAGAAATGGAAACAGGCAACAGGGAGAGGCAGTAGGATAAACAATGATATACTGAGGGAATCACAATGGAATAATTGAGCCAGAAACTCGCTCAATTATTATAAACTCACTGCCATGAGTCAGTGCTGACTCATAGTGACTCTGTGGGTTTCTGAGACTGAAATTGTTTACAGGAGTAAAAAACCTAGTCTTTCTCCCATGGAGTTGCAGACCATTCAGATTGCAGCCCCATGTGTAACCATTACACCCATAAAGCTTCACCTCATTTATATTAATATTTTTTGCTAACACCATAATTCAAATCCACCTTTTCCAATCTGCTATATTAATTGTTCAGCTTTCACATGCTTTTAAGGTGACTGACCTACCATGGCTTTGGTCAGGCACACTTGATCCTAAGGGTCTTTCCTGAACATTTTTTAAAAAGGTCTTTTGCCACAGAATTGCACAATGAAGTATGTATGTGTGTGTATATATATATATCCTTTTGATTTTCTTACTGCTGCTTCCATGGGTGTTATGGGTGGATTCAGGAAAAATTACTTCGTCGACCAGCGGTTCTCAACCTGTGGGTTGAGACTGAGACTCCTTTGGGGGTCGAATGACCCTTTCGCAGGGGTCTCCCAATTCTTAACAGTAGCAAAATGACAGTGATGAAGTAGCAACGAAAATAATTTTATGGTTGGGGGGGTCACCGTAACATGAGGAACTGTACTGAACTGTATTAAAGGGTCGCGGGATCAGGAAGGTTGAGAACCACTGTCGCAGACAAATCTGAGTTTGTTAAAGAGATGATTCAGGATGAGGACTAGCCTAATTGGAAAAACACATGAATAGGGGCATGGAGCTCTGAACCAGGTGATACCAGTCTCTCTGGAAAGGGAGAGGGAGTGGAGTCTGAGCTCAATTCCAAGGTGGTGCCTATGTGTTGCAGCTCCAATAAAAACCTTAGACATCAAGGTTCTAGGAACAATATTTTGCATCTTCTCACACATGGATATGCTCAAAGGAAGGTGTCTTGACTCAATGGCAGGCAGAGGCCATCAGAAGCTTCAGTTTCGCTCCTGTACTTCACCCGGTCATTCCCTTCAGCTGGTTCCAATGTGTATCCTTGTGCTATAGTAAATCCTCACTAGAAGCACAGTACTTTCCTTCTCTGAGTTCTTCTGATGATCAAATCTCAGGTGGTAGCACGAATCTGTTAATTTGTAGCCTGCTGGTAGACAGGGAAGATGGCCTGGGGAAACTCAAGCCAGTGAATGGTCTTTGAAGTGAGAGGACTCTTGCACAAGACTGCCCTTCACATGTAAGGGGTTGGCCTAACTCCAGGAAGGTGCTGTTAGAAGTCAGTGATAAAAATAACAATGTTAGGGAAAATAGGTGATGGAACACATGACAGGAAACAATGTCTAGAAATGACTTTGCATCAGCCTGCTACCCTTGTGCAGCAGACCAAAGTTCATAGAAAAATGGAAAAGATGGTATTTGCCATGAACTTTTCAAAGTGTACTTTTACATCCATCCATCGTTTGTCTTAAGAGTAAGGGCTAATGAGTAATAGTTTGTGAAACACAGGCGATTGCACAAAATAATCACCAGAACCAAAATTGTTTTTAAAATGTGAACTTTTGACACTTACAGGATTTCATTCCAGATTCTCAATTATATAATTACAAAAAAATGTTTCAGGGGAACATACGTAATCTTAACATAAACTCATGTCACTTATCACAAAGTTAGATAGTAGTTTATAAAGGAGAAACAAAACCAAGAGTATTTACAACTTTATAGACTACATGAGACATTGTGAAGAATCTTTTGTTAGTGAATAATGCACTACATACTTTTACACACTACATTTCAAAAGTGATGCATATGCAAATATGCATATGCATATGATCAAGGTTGGTAGCATTGAAGGCTTTAAAGTCAAGGTCAAGGTTGTAGTGATGAAGACTTTAAATTCAAGGTCTTAGTGATAAAGAGTTTAAATTCAAGGACAGATTGTCTAAGAAAGGACAGACCACTAGCATTCAAGTTATTTAGTCAATTAATTCCTTGTGAGTACAAAATATATAGGTATCACTAAATGAATTAGCCTAATTACAAATTTTGTTCGTTTCTAAATAATTCACAACTGCAAGAAGTCTTTTCACAGAATTATTCAGTCACATAGTTTCTCTCTACCCATGTATAGTATTTCTGCTATATTTTAAATCCTTACTCAAAACAATTTCCTCCATTTCTATAGTTTCATAAGTATAAAATATTTTAAAACAAAAAAATGTCTGTTCCTTAGCTAGAGAACTATTCTTCCATGGACTGCTAAAAGAGAAAGGAAAAAAAAAAAGATTCCATTTCCTCCCATACGTCAAAAACACAAAGCAAACTAAAACAACCCAACTTCTAATGTACTGTCGCATAGAACTCAGGGCCTGAAACAATATTTCATGCTGGTTTTCCTGCTAGATGCTGAGAACAATTTATTTATTTACATTATTGAGAAATCTATTTAACAGACGGGATTCATCCCAGCGCTTCCATCAGCAGAAGCCTTGCTAAAAGAGGCGTGAGCAGCGGCGACGGCGGATGGGCACGTCAAAGACTCTCCTCCGCCTCTCTTCCTCATCTTCTTCATCTGATTCATCCATATCTGCTGACTCGTCTTCTTCTTCCTCTTCCTCCTCCTCCTCCTCCTCCATCTCCTCATACTCATCAGGACCCATTTCCTTAGAAGAAAAAACAATCTTTTGATAAAAACAATTTCAATTTTAGTTATCTGTCCTTGGTATTTCATGTAAATTCACATTTATTTAGAATTTAAACACATGCACAAAAAATACACATTTTCATAAACTTGAACATATTTTCATAATGTACATGCTTATTGATGTAAGAGCCTTGAATACATTATGTAACCAAATTGCCAGCATGATCTTAATGGTAAATGTGTTGCATTAATGTTTATTTTTTTATACAGCAGCTGATAATCCAAATGAGGTAGCAATCAGACTATTCCTATTCAACAGAGGTATACTAAATGTATATTAATCTATTAAGTCCCAATTCTTCAGCAATCTATGTGGTGGCATGGTGGTATAAGCACTGGGTTGCTAACAGCAGACACTTTGTGGTAAATATTTATCATGGAAATATTTATCAAATGTGGACACATTTATCAAATGTGTCAGCAAGAGGCTGGCAGATGTGTGCGCACCCACTCTAAAGTGCCTCATCTCAATTTCACTACTACTGGTAGCCTCTCAGTGTAGACGAGTAGTGGCAACGCTTTCATTTCTGCCTCCTAATAACATTGGAGGCGGGGGCATGCGTCTTCAGAAAAGCTCCTGGAAATTGCATATTATAGGAAGGTAAAAACAAAAACCATGCAGAAATTTCAACGAAAACATTCCCTTGGATTCTGTACTAGTCAGACCTTATCCATGGCATCATGATCATGTCTGAGCAATATGGATGAGAGGGACACGGATAATAAGATAAAGCAAGTCTAGCGTCCAGGCGCATGTGAAGTCCTTAGGTAATTAGTTGCAGCTGAGAAGTGGATGGAAAGGAAGAGGCAGCATGCTTGGTATTGAGCTTAAAAAATGAAAAGGCAGTCACGTGAGTGGGACTATGCTTATTCTGCAGGAGTAGCACAATCATCTAAACCAGGAGCTGGCCAAGTAGTTCTGTGAGTGAGTACACAGTAAATGCTTTTGGCTTGGTGAATAACTACAGTATCTATTACAACTGTTCAGCTATAGTCTCTGTCACAACCACTGGCAACACAGAAACAAGTGATCATGGTGTGCTCCAACACAATTTTACTGACAAACGCAGCCAAGAGGCCAGATTTGGCCAATGGGACACCGTTTATTGAACCTTGGTTTAAACCAACAAAGTTAGAGAGGTGGATATGGGCTCGTAATTAGGATTTCAAGTATACCTTTTTAAGAAATGAGCTCAGAATCATACAGCAGAAAGTGCAAGTCTGTGAATTAACATCACCCTTTTTTGTAAGTCACCTTTTTAAAGAGGATATTTGTATTATTTAACTAAATTGGGAGTTTTAGCAAGTAAAGACACTGTAAGAAATTATTTTCTTTTTTTAAAAAGTCATTTTATTGGGGGCTCATACAACTCTTATCACAATCCATACATACATCCATTGTGTCAAGCACATTTGTACATTTGTTGCCATCATCATTCTCAAAACATTTGCTTTCTGCTTGAGCCATTGGTATCAGCTCCTCGGAAATTATTTTCTTAATGAAATAAAATAGATCCGATTCCAATTGATCTAGTGAGGTTCTTAGATCGCAGAACAGTTTTTGAAATGGTGGGAAAGAAGCCAATCCTTTCAATAAGTCAATAGCCATGGAGTTTCTCCGATTGAAGATTTTGGAGCCAAACATATTTTCCCACCTCCCGGAACAAATTCACAGGGTCCTCCAATTCCTCAGCATCGCTGGATGCTTCAGCTTCACGGAGCATCACTTATAAATCACTTGTCAACAAAGACACTCTGTAGAGTCAATCCCTACAGTCATGCAAATTAGCTTCCAGAGGGAAACTTAACTCACCAATCGGGCTATAGACACCCTGAATGTTGGACATGCCATATGGAATCGGGGAATGGCGACATTAAAGATCTTGTCTTTGAAGTAAAGGAAATGGAAGGTGTAGTACCCTTCCATATACCCTGATGTTGTAGAGAATGTGGTGCAACTTGTGTATTCGTATACCCGACCTGGGCTGATAATCGGAAATTCACCTGTTGAGACAAGAGTAATATTAAACCAAAGTATAAAATTCATTTTTTTTCTCTTACGGGCTCAGAAACTCACTGGGCAGTTCTATCCTGTCCTATGGTCACTATGAGTCAGCACTGACTTAGTAGAAGTAAGTTTGAGTTCTGAAGTCTTTAAAAGTAGCAAGAGATTAAGACACATTCTGAACATGCACCTCAAAACAAAAAATTACAAGAGGGCATCCAACAGACCAAATCACAGAAAAAGAATTAAGCTTTAATAAAATTACTTAGCACTAAATTACTACGTAAATATGTAAAACATGTATCTACTGGCAGCACTGAATTAGAGAAACTTTCATTAAATTGAATTTTGTGTATGCAAGTATGTAATTAAATATTATATTTCTTTCCTGAAGCATATATTAAAAAACTGAAAAAATACAAAGATTCCAGAATCTATGACAATCTTAATTTAAAAAAACTAAATGTCCGTGGTAACTAGAGCTAAAGATTAAAATCTGCAAGCAATAAAAACCTATACTATTGAGTTTAACATTTTACTCCAAGCTTCATAAAGGTGACCAAATGAAATTCATTTTCTCTTTCTGTCCTATGCCTTCTAACTCTATAGAAAATGATACTGAGTAATTAACCAAGTAAGAAAATAAAGTACATAAGAAAAACAAGAAACCTAGGTGGTCAATAACGTGTACTATTCTAATTTTAGAAAAGCTAATGTTTTAGCCCTGTAATGCCTGAATTTTTAATTTCAGAAAAGATTTTGCTTTTATTCTTTACTTTCATAGTTATCAATATATATATTAATATATACATTTAATTGAATGTTACGTAAACGTCGTGCTCGGTGTTATAGGGTTAAGGTAGTAAACTGGTAGGATAATGACCACTGGTATCTATTAAACAGTATTTATCTTAATTAGGAGACACCCAGGTCTGTAACTTTCACACTGTGGAACTCAACTACCAAAAAGGTACAGTCATCCATTTTCCATTAACGGCATCACACATTCTCCAGGCCAAGTGTCACCCATGTACTCTCTAAAATGACTAAATCTAGGGTTACATACCAACTACTCCGGGTCCTTGAACTTCTTCTACATCACCTTTAGCATTGGTTATTCTCCAATAGCGACTGTCCAACTGACAGGCCTTCTCAGGAAGGGCATCCTTTGACATTTCAATTCTGAGGAGAGAGGGATAATGGAAACATGTATCTGACCTTTTTAAGCGTTATGGTATTCAGGTGAATAACGAGGGGCATTTCCAAAGGAAATGAACAAACTCGACTCCTATGTTAACCATCAAAGCTCATGAAGGCCTCAAAGTCATTGACTAACCAGCTTGATCCACCAGAGAATGTATTCACTTAATTTTGTACACTCAACAACAGGATCAACAACTGAAAGGGCCACATAAAAATTTACAAACACTGACAAACTTTTTCTAGAATACTAGAAAAACCTTCTGAACAATGAATAGTTAGTCTTCCTTTCTTTGCAAGGTTTCTTTGTAACCCATTTCCCATTTTTCCATTAGTTTCTAGAAAGTTCAGAACAAAATGCCCGCACTAGCTACTGGGGTTGCACCTTGACTGTTTTTAACAGAGGTAACCCTTGAACAACACAGGTTTAAACTGTGCGTTTTAAAAACACTGGGTAATGCTAATCACGTTGTAGTTTATCTCTAATAAATTTCAAATTCCAATAAAGGGTCATTTCCTGGGATTCTTGTATAGTTTCTATCGTGTTGGGTACAATCCCATATTTTGAATCATACCATAGACCAATGCAAAGTGCCACTGGTGATGCTGGACGAACTCCAAAGAAGCACAGGGAAGTCATGACAGGACAAGAATAAGAAATGCCTGCATCGGACAGTGTAAAATATGACAAATAATAATAATTTATACATTATCAAGGGTCATGGGGGGGCAAGGAGGGCGGGGAAATGTGGAGCGGATACTAAGGGCGCAAGTGGAAGGAAAATGTTTTGAGAACGATGATGGCAATAGATGTACAAATGTGCTTGACACAATGGATGGATGTATGGATCGTGATAAGAGTTGTACGAGCCCCCAATAAAAAAAAATTTTTTTTTAAAGCCTGATGCTGAGAAATGACATTCAAGGTAAATGACTCCAGTGTAAGGGTCATTGCTGAAGCTGTGTCAGCAGGTGGGAAATCTACTATCTACACAAAATATGTGTTAATCAACTGTTTGATGTTAAGTTTACAGTTTCTAGTCAACAGTATACTATTAGTAGTTCAGTTTTGGGGGAGTGAAAAGTTTTATGTAGATTTTCGACTACATGAAGGGTGGCAGTTAATCAAGGGGTTACTGCATTTTTATTTTCCCCCTTCCTCTAAGGATCTCTTATCTGTATGAATCCTATAAAAGCCAGTGGCTAAGGTTTCATACTGCAGCAGTTTTCACATTTCTTTTACACGCAGAAGGTCCTGGGATCCAGTGGAACCCCAAGAAGGATTTTGAGAAACTCTGGCAGTGCTATTAGGTATGTGTTGGATTGCTAATTGCATGTTCGGTGAAACAGAGTTACTAGCACTTCATGGGATAAATCTGCTCTCAGACACTTTATATAAAGTTATTATGAATCAGAATTTTTAATAATCACATATAAGCACATGTAAGTGATTTTATTTGTAACATATCAGTACTAATAAAACAAAAACTAAAGCCTATTGCCATTGAGTCAATTCTAACACATACAAGAAAGAATTACCCCCACTAGGTTTTTAAGGCTGTAACCTTTATGATAGCATATTGTCAAATTTTTTACATAGAGAGGCTGGTAAGTTCGAACTGCTGACCTTTCAGTTAGTAGGCAAGTACATGACCATCATGTCACTACAACTGTGATCTCGGTCTTGAGCAGGATCTCAATTACACAATTAAAAAGCATCTGTACATGTATGTGAACATGATAGATCAAAGATATTTCTAGGCCGTTTCATGATAACTATCTCAAACTCAGTGCCACGAAGTTAAACTGCCCACTGTGGGTTTTTAAGACTGTAACTCTTGACAAGAGCAGGAAGCTTCTTAGTTAATACTAAAATCTTTCAATACTTCTTGTTAAGTGTAATATGCATATTTTATAATATGAGGGGACTTCAAAAAGTTTGTGAATAAAATATATTTTAAAAGATGAATTTCTTTCAAAGCATCCTTGTATATATACATAAAATATATTACACAAAAGTATCCTTAATCCTTTAGATTGAGTTGTTTTTGTGTCATAGCCCAGAGAAATTCTAATTAAGATAATATGAAATAATTTATTGGTTTTTAAACCAGATCCAATGCTTAAATCCTAGTATAACATAGAGGAAGCATTTAGTAAATATTCATTAGACTTTTATTTGGAAATAGGCATGAAATTTGAATGCATGGTTTTATGTTGAGCCAACTTGATAGCTTTTTCAAACTCTAATACATGGCTTTACCCATCCCTGTATATTGTACCAGGCACAATACTTTGTATGCAGGATATTTGTAAATAATAATAAATAACAATAGATAACTTAAATAACTTAGAGATGAATGTAAACTTAAGGTATACTTGCTGTTAAAAATTCTTCAGCCTCTTTCCTCCAAATTTTGGCCAGAAACTACCTTTCAAAATATGTTTCTTATATCATGTGAAATGAAACAAAATAAACACACCAATAGGCTATATCCCATTAGCATTTGAAATGTGACCCCATGTAGAATCCTCACCTGATTCGGTACGTGAAGAAATAGTGGGGAGGATGTACAGAGCTAAGTTCTGGCAGAAACGATGTGGAAACTGAAACTGTAATGTCCCCAGTTGTTGCTACACATTCTGGATCATGAACATACCTAGGTAATTTTAAAATATTTTTAATCAATTAATTTTCATTCCATAAAAGATTTAAAGATACGACCAATAAAAATTAGCTTACACTTCATGATAAAAAAAATTAAATCACATTTGGTTATGTTTGGGACCTTTAAGGTAGAGTCCTATGGAGCATAGAAGCCAACCAGCCCTTTTAAACTAACCAGAAACTTTGGCAACTCTGGATCACTAATGACAAGTATAGTCTGAGATCCAATGAGCAATTGTCAAATATTGGATTAGTGAGTAGTTTGGAAACTAGAATAGTCTTCAGAGTTAGGGAAACTTTTGTGTTATCTGAAAACCCAATTACACCCAATAAATTATGGGTATGATAGAAATAAATGAAAAGGGTTAGTATATTGCTCCACTTAAACTCACTGTCAATTCTGATTCACAGAAACCCTATAGGGCAGGTTAGAACTGCCCTATGGGTTTTGGAGACTGCAACTCTTTATGGGAGTAGAAAATCTCACTTTTATCCCATGGAGCGGCTGGTGATTTTGAACTGCTAACCTTGTGGTTAGTAGCCCAACCCATAACCACTAGCTCCCATATTGCTCCGAGGAGAACTAAAATGTATACATTATCTATCATTCCTGAAAACTCGGCCACTGTGAATCTATTTTACCTTTAAGACTATAATACCTAAGTGTTCTATTTCAAGATAATATTTTTTACCGGGAGTTAGTAGTTCCTAACTTGCTACTCACAGTAAATCTACTCACTTCCAAACAACCTGCTTTGCCCAAGTATTATTTGTCAATTATAAAGCCATAAGCATTTGCATAAAAATTTCTTTGCTTTTCTCAAGATAAGAAAAATACTGGCTGCTCAAGAGTTTGGACATTTAGCTTCAACATGTTTTAAAAGCCCCAAATGAAATACCTGAAAATTTGGTCTCTGATGATAGGAAAGCCGCCTGATACAACATTGCTGACATAAGAGGTAAACCAGTCAGTAAAAGTAGCACCTGGTAAACCAGGAAGGAAAAAGAAATACAAGAAATGTATTGTAAGATACCAGAAACATTTATAACTTTTCTCAACGTAAGGTGTGATATCATACCCCCCACCAAAAAACGAGTAACAGTCTAGAAAGCCACCTAGAGAAATTCTCATTTGTCACATGGTGTTGATACGATTCCAAATTCAACTCTGACAATACACAACCGCCAAGAACAAGACCAGCAAAAATGAAATCTTGCACTATTTATAGAATATTCTGGAAGTATTAGCCAGTGCACTTGCAGAAGAGAAGTAAATAAGATGTGTAGTATTAGAAAGATGAAAATTTAGTATTAGTAACACAAAATCACTGTGTGTATTTTAATGATACTAGAGAAAGGAGATACATTATAAGAAACATATTAATTATAATATTATTGATTAGAATTTATAAAAATTAAAGGAGATGCATTAATGTTAATTCAATTTAAGAATATAATAAACATTAATTGCCTAGATAAGGGTAATAATATGTGAAAGTTTGTGTGTGTGTATATTTACATATATATAAATCTAAAAACTTTAATTTGATTATATAAAAGAAACTTGAATAAATGAAAATAAATCTCTTCTTGTAATAAGAAGACAAAATGTGCTTTTGTTAAAAGAGCAAATTTTATTCATCTAAATATCCAGTGTCATTCCAATATAATATAATATTTCACTTTGAAATAAAAGGTGTGATATCAAACATGGAAACATTTTGGATCTAAATCCTACTAGTCCTTTATCAGGTCAATTTCCTTTGTCGGTTCTATCTACATCATTCCCTGAGAGTCTGCTGCTAAACAAAAACTTAGAGGTTTGAATCCATCCTGAGGTACACTGGAAGAAAGGCCTGGCAATCTGCTTCTGAAAAATCAGCCCTGAAATCTCGATGGAGCACATTGTCAGGGACACACTCGGTGTCACCATGAGTGCGAATTAACTTGAGGGGAAATGGAGGAGGAGGAGATGGAGATCCCATGAAACAAACCCAAGCTCACCGTTGTTGAGTTCATTGCCACTCAGCAATTCTATAGTACAGGGTAGAACTGCCCCGCTGTGTCTCCAAGCCTCCCCTTTCTTCTGAGGGTGACTGCTGTTTGAGAACTGCTGACCCTGCGGACTCACTACACCACCAGGTTCAGCTCCAAGAGCTGAACAGGTAGGTAGCTTAAAAACTTTTTATAAATTGCTAGCTAGGGGGAGGTCTCTTTACAGAAAACCACAAAGCTGGAACAAGCCAGAGGAGAGAACAAATGAATAATTAATATTCTTTTTTGTGTGTGAAAAATTAATATTCTGTTCAAGGTTTCTTCATGGAACCTTTACCATCAACACATGGGGATGCATAGTGTGTGCCAGCACTGTCTTTAAAAGGCAGAATGAGACATCCGGAAGCTTCTCGTAAGTGAGCAAATTCTAAGGAAAACCTGACTGACGGAAAACCGAAGGAGTGAGTTACACTGCACACAAATTCAAGGGTTCTTAAAAACCTGTAAGAAGGACTTGTTTAAGGTCAAGAAAATGAGATGTGTCAGGGTGCTCATGAAGCACTGAGCATGGTCTCTGAACATCGCTGCTTCGGAAGCCACTGACCTCAGAAGAGAAAGTAAAAGGTTGTTTTGCACCGGTCTGTAGCTCTAGATTATGCAAATACGATAGAAAATGGTCAAAGGAACATATGTACCTGTTGATGGTGGGCCTTCATAGTCACTCTGCTACACCCCAAGAAGTATAACATTGCATAGGGCATGGCGTTTTTGCCCAAATAAGAAACTAAATCCAAACAAATATAGGAGTGCTATTCTAGTGACAGCCCAGATGTATTACCTTATCAACAACAAGCCTTACGGAGCACAAGAACTAAAGTGCTGGCTTACAAATGAACTAGAAACATTTTTTAACCGTTCCTTTTTTTTTTTTTTAAGCAGGAGGCAAACACAGGAAGACTGCTTTCTCTTACCTATGATAAACATGTCAATAGCTGCTGGATTCCGAGCTATCTGGTCCTAGGTGAGAATAACAATGTGTAATTAATAAAAGCTTTCACTGGACTTTTCGATGTACCTTATCTCTTATCTCTAGATGACGCAAAAGAGACAAAAATAACAATAGCTTAAGAGACTCCAACCAACACTCAGACACTTCTCAGATCTTATTCTTATGATTTCTTGATTTGAGCTCTCACTAATACAGCCCTTGGAATAACAGTTAAGGTGCCCAACGAGTTATTGACCATGATAATGAACTGAAGATCCTTCATGAAAGCAATCAGGGAAGAAGGGGATTCAGAATCAAGAGACCTCAACATTTCCTAGTAAACAAAGAGCCGGCCACTACGATGTCCATCTTAAGGACTATCAAGTCAACAATGATATAAAAGATGCGAAATACTTGGGTGGGGGTGGGCAGGAAAGCTATGTAGGAACTCTAAATATTTAAAAATTATATGGTGTCACATATCTCTATAAAAAACATTTTCTATCCTATAAGCCTTTGCATCATAGGCAAAAATAAAGGCAGAGGTTAGATAACTAAAGGATTACTGAGAACAACTGAAGAAAAAAGGATGGAACCAAAGACCATATTTTCTATTATTATATTAAAAATGTTAACAAGCTCCTATTAAAAAAAACTAGTTTTAGACAATTCAAGTTCTTCTTGTAGAGTGTTTTGAACATTTTCACTGTACTCAGAGCTTGAATCAAAGGATATTCAAACTAAATTTTCAAAAATTAGAAAACTACATTACAATTAATTACGTCAACAAAAGGCTCATTATTTTTCCTTAACCTTAATTGTTATTTTTCCTTTTCAATTTAAAGACACATTTTATTTGGACAGGACCACTTTAAAAAAAATAGCTTTATTGGAGCATAAGCCACATATCATATAATTCAGTAGTAACCTTAGTTGTTGTTTTTTAAACAACACAAAACATAGTTTTTCGTTGCGTGTGTGTTTCTCATTGTTTGTCCATTGGTAACACTTTCTGTTGGCAGTTTATGCCATGTCAGAATAAGAAAGGTTTGTGATAAGTTGCATAATTCTCTATGCCACCCATTCTATACCCTGAAAAAATATCTAGCACACCCATTTTTATCCAATTCACGGAACACATCTTAGAGTCACAGTTGAACACACTTCCTACTTACTGGGCACTGGTAGAAAACTTCATTTTTGTTTCGGCCCTCTGCAGCTTCTACGGCTATGTACTGACTCAAACCGGTGTGTATGCAGAAAGTGAGAGGGAGACAATACTTCAGGCCCTGCCTCTGCTGAAATCCTCCGGCAGCTGTATCGACGTCTAACAAATCCTCAGAACGATAGTGGTTAGACAGTGCCATGCTTCCCAACAACCTGGAAAGAAGCAGACTCAAACACTGAATTTAACTGCAGCGCCAACCGAACACCTGCTTCTGAAGAAGAACCACCTTATTGTTTGGACGAGCTATCATTTCACACGGTCAGCTTTACAGGTAGGGACCCACCTGGCCATTCTAAACCAGGAACACTACGGATACTACAATGTCTAGATGTTAACCCAAACTCTGCTAAGTGAAGGGAAGATGATTTAAATTTAAATGTCTAGATATTAGCCTTAAAAGGAGAAATGTAACTTTCGACATATTACAGAATCTGGCTTGCCAGGTTATGTTGTAACTCACTTGAACTCACTGCCATCGAGGCAATTTCGATGCCCAGCGATCCTATAGGACAGGACAGAACTGCTCCTTTGGCTTTTAGAGACTATAACTCCTATGGGAGTAGAAAGTTTCATGTTTCTCCTGCAGAGTAGCTAGTGATTTCGAACTGCTGAACTTGCTCGACTTGTAACCATTATGCCAATAAGTAAGTGTAACTGATTTAATACTAGGAAGCCTTGGTGGTGGAGGGGTTACCCACTGGGCTGGCTGCTAACCACAAGGTCAGCAGTGCGAAACTACCAGCCTCTCCACCAGTGAAAGGCAAGGCTCTCTGCTGCCACAGAGAATTCGTTTTGGAAACGCACAGGGCAGTTCTAACCTGTCTTATAGGCTCACTAAGTGTCGGAATCAACTCGATGGCAGTGAGTTTTTTTTAAGTTGATTTACTATTGAAAAGGATAAACGCTCTCTGACACTTTTATTTTGATACAACCTTTGGCTTGCATGATCTCTATCAGGTAGTATGTAAATCAGTCAAAACTTTGTCCAAATTTTCACAAACTCGGAGTGCCTGGGATTTCAATGAATTTTACTGTACATACAAGGCGGCTTCAAAAACTTTGTGGAAAAAAATAGAATTAAAAAGATAATGGAATAATACATGATAGTGACACAGGTCTCAAGGTCTACCTGGCCCTTGACAAGATTCTTATCCTAAGTCTCACTGTCTGGGCTATGCATATATATTAAAAAAAAAATACATGTTGAAATTCACAACCTCTTTTTTAGGCTATTTCTGAGCCACTCTTTTAACAAGTTTGCTATTTACTCCTGAAAGATAATTCTTCAACCTTGTTTAGTTTTAGTTACACAGGAAAATAGACTAGGGGGTAAACATGAATAACTTAATGCCTACCTAGAACTAACTTCTAGTTCTAATGATGCCCAATAGTTGATTTTTGAATGCTACCTTATAGCCTCAATGTGATCACCTCTAGAATTCTCTGAACTTACTCAACTCTGATCTTACCACTCCTAAGATGTCAGGAGCAGTGCCGAGTTCTCCCCAAATTCTTACTGCAAGCAAATCAATTGGACTCACAGTGACCCTACAGGACAAGGAAGAACTACACACACACATATATATATATATACTGTCTTATAGATGGCTATAAAAAAGAATAGGAAGTCTCATATTCCTGCAATTGGTTAAAGATAACTACAAACACAATTTATTTCCTTTCATTCGAGAAATGAACTTGCAGCATTAAAATAACCACAGGCTGCCAGCTTACCCAGGAACCACCAACTTCTGCCCATTGTGAATACGATAGGAACAGCGGTAGTCATCGGGAAGCTTGCAGCCGATCTGAGCTTCCACAGCATCTAGATCTTCCTCGCGAGCGCCCTCTGCAAATACACGTTTAAAAAGATGTATAAACCAACAGTAAGTATTAAGTCTAAGAAGAAATACCATCTCTCTCATAACAATGTAACAATCTTAGAGTCAAGTGAATTCTGTCCAAAATGAACTGCTGAAACAAAGGCAATGAATTGGAAATTCCGATAAACATTGTATCTTTTAGCCATTGGAAGTCCTGAGCAAGCAAATTCCTTAGTTTCCCCTCCACAGGGAACACACCAGGAGTAAGCAAAGTATGGAAGATGGGCTCCAAGGAGTTCCATGTCCTCCCACAACACAAAACTTTCCACGTCTTCTTTTCCTAAATCTAACCCACACACACATAATCTTGTTTATTGACACAAACCAATGGCTCCCAGAAGTTCTCTACATTGACGGTGCTCAGGAGTCCTACTGGGTAGTCTTGGAATATGAAATATTAGACAGTAATAACAGCCACCAAAAAAACTCGGTTTGAAGTGTCTGGCCCAATCTAGAAGTAGAAAACTCAGAAAAGGTAGCCCCTAGTCTGGTACTTTCCTGTCCCTGTCACTGAGGTAACTATGCACTCTGAAAGCAAATGCGAACTGAGGAGCTGAGCAGAGCTCTCAACAATACCTCAGGACTACAGAAATACAGAAGATTTCCCAAAATTGATGAACACATCAAGACACAGGTTCAAGCACTATAAACCTCATAGAGAACAATTACAAAGAAAGTAATATTTAGATACATCATCTGGAAAATGGAAAATCAAAGATAAAGAGAAATCTTAAAAGAATCCAGAGGAGGGGAAAAAACACCGACTTATCTTCAAAGGAGCAAAAACAAGATTGCCAACTAAATTCTCAAGAGAAACAACAGAAGCTAGGAAAATGTTATTTTCAGAGCACTAGAAAAAAATCATTGCTAACCAGAATTTTATATCCAGTGAATACACCTTTCAAAGGGAAGATGAAATTCATTTTTCTGGTAAATAAATCTAAGAATCTCATCAACAGCAGTTCCCTAACTAAAAGAAATACTAAAAGGAATTGTTCCGGCAGAAGGACAACTATCTCAGAGAAGTGTAAAGATGCGGGATGGAGCAAAGAATGACAGAAGCAGCAACGAGGTAGACAAATCTGAATCACACTGACTACATGAAATAACACTTTTAGGGGGTTAAAATATACAGAAATTAAAATAAAAACAATTTTAACACAAGGGACAGCAGGAAGGAGAGAAGTAGAGTGAACGTATTCAAAGGTTTCTCAATGTCCAAAAAGCAATAGAAATACTAATTCACATTAGATTTTAATAAATCACACATATGCTACAATCTTTAGAGCAATCACAAAAAGAAGGTATAAGAGAGGGGGAGAATAAAACGAAAGAAAACTGAAAATAAAGAATAAAAGGTAAGACAGACACGTAGTTGACTTAAATAGACACACGGTATACTTAAACTCAATGACATTGGTTATTATATTAAATATAAATAGACAAAACAATTAAGATTGACAGACTAGATAAAAAATAAAACACAATTATCTACTTACAAGAGATACATCCAAAAAATGTAGACATAGAACAGAGCCAGAATAGCTTTACTAAGACCAGACAAAGTAGATTTTACAGTGAATATGATTAGAGCTAATGGAAGACTTTCTTAGTGAAGAAAAGATGAAATTCACTAGGCTGACATGTAATTCTAAAATGTATTTTCCTAATAATACATCTTCAAAGTACATTTCAAAGTACTACAGAACTAAAATGGGGGGAAATAAAGCCACAAGTATAGTGGGCATATTCATTTTCTACTGCTGCATAACAATGACCACAGTCGAAGCCACTTCAAGCAACACCCATTCATTACTCCACCATTTGTAAAACTGGCAGGTCTGGGCATGACCACTGGATCCTCTGCTAGGATCTCAGAAGCCTGAAGTCACCGTGCCCACTAGGATGTGCTTGTTCTGGTGGCTGCAGAACTTCGTTCTGTGCTATTATAGGACTGAGGGCCTCGGTTCCTAAATGGCAGCTGGCTAAGCCCTACCACGGGTCTGCTCTACCACATGGTCTGATTTGTTTCTTCAAGACGGCAGGGAATGTACTGGTGCTTGAAACCTCTCATGGTTCCTGGAGGGCCCAGTCCCTTTATAAACTCACCTCAATTACGTCAGGCCCACTCAAAATAATCTTCCTTTTGATGACCTTAAATTCATTTCGAACCTTGATTACATCTGCAATATTCCATCATCATCACATAACAGAACCTAGTCATGGAAGTAAACATTATATTCACAGTTCTGTCCGCACTCAAGGGGAGGGGATTGCTGGGTCATATGTATACCAGCAAGCAGGGAGCTTGGGAGGCTATCTTAGAATTCTGCTAACTACAGTGAGAGATTTTAATACTGCTCTCACTAATAATCAGACAAAAATTAATGATAAAATCAACATAGATTTGCATATCTTAAATAAAATTTACATAATTGTGGCATATTTTACTCACTCCCACAACAGAGAATATTTATTATTTTCAGGTCTAGATGAAATATTTACCAAAATAGATAATATGCTGGACCTCATAATAAAGCTCACATCAAATGATTAACCTCATATAGAGTATGTTCTCTGGTCAAAATGGAAACAAATGATAAATTACCTCATGATTTTTCTCCTCCTAATTTCCATTAGAAAAAAACAAGATCCCACTTTCCAATTGAGGAATCAAAGGGAATGTTTTCAATCTAATAAAGACTATCTTAAACAAACACAGCAAGCATCGTATTGAAGATGAAATGTTGTAAGCTTCCTCGTGATCAGGAAGGTAAAGATGCCCACATCAGCATGCTTCGTCAACACTGGATCTGAAGGACAAAGCCAGTGCAATAAAGCAAGTTTTTAAAAAATTATATAAGGGCTGGAAAGCTAGAAACAAATCTGTCATTCTACATTCTCCAGAAAATGCATATTAAAATCACTGCTATACACCCACCAGACAGACTAAAATAAAACAGAATGACAACAGGAAAGAGCTGGTAGGAATGTAAATTGGTAAAACCATTTTGGAAAATTGACAGTATCTTTTCAGACACTACAATCCTAGATACTTATTTACCCAGTAGAAAGGTTTACATATACACAGAAAATACAAATTATAGCATTATTCGTAATAGCCCAAACCAAAATCATTTAAATATCTATCCATGCCAAAATGAATATAGACATGGTGGTCAACTAATATAATAGTGTGCTACACTGCATAAAAAGAAAAAAAAAACTACAAACACACAACATGGCTGAATCTTACAGACCACAGAAATAACTCACACAATATACATACTCAATCTTGCAAATTGTATTAAGTTCAAAAACAAAGAAAACTACTTGATGGCAAGATCATGATAACCTTTTTGGAAAAGGGAGTGGATCCAATTTGGGCACAATGATATCCTTTTTTGAACTGGAAGATATTAGCTGGCATGTTCACTGTGCGATAAATTCACTGACGTGTATACTTGGAATTCGTGTACATTTCTGTGTGCTAGCTGACATCATCAGTGATGCCAAGTGGCCATCTTGTGCCTGCTTCCAGATATGTGATGAGAATCTAGCCTGTCTATCAGGTCACAGCCTTCTCCTGAGGATTCTGGAAAGTCCTGTTCTTCCTCCCTGGAAGCAGGACACACTCTCTCTGCTTCATATTCCTGTTGACAAGCTACATCTCCATGTACACTGAAGAAGCCAGAGCCCTGGAGCTGGAGGAGCTACATGGAAACCCACGCCGGTGCAGAGATGCTTCCACCACCACTGGATCCACAAGACTTTTTACCCACTGGCCTGTGATCTTCCTGCATTTGGCATCATTGCATGTGCTGCATGAGTCTGAAGAGGATATAGACTGGTTTCGGACATATGGGCTAATATCGGACTTATGGACTTGATCTGGACTGGGCTTGGATGTTTTCTTCATATGTAATTACACTTTATATAAGGCTCTTTCTTATGCACATGAGTGCCTATGAATTTGCTTCTCTAGTCAACCCGACTAACACACCAGCTGACCAGCTGCCAGTAAGTGCGAAGAGGAAAAGAGCTGAGATTTTGTATGCTAGAGGCTATTTGTTGGACATCTGATAGGTAACATTAAGAAATTTCTTGAGGGAGATGGAAAATTAGACAGAAAAAAGAAGTTCTAAAGCCAATAACAAAGCCACAAACATGCTAAATAACCCAAAACTAAGAAAACCCACCTTTTCAATACAAGAAAATCAAAGGTTTAAGAGGCACCTTTATATAATAGAATCTGAGCTATCACCTCAGGGCAGGGTGCAAATCTTGCTTAATGACTGTGCTCACTAGGGAGTAATTTCACCCCTTTCCTCATCTGTAACACGATGGTTAATGCCACCTATCTGCAAGAGCTGCATTGAGAATCAGCATTTGTAGAAGTGTTTACTAAAGTGTTCTCGTGGCAGTCAATAAATGTTCTTTTATTCACTGCTCCTTATCTATTTGCAGAAGAAACAGTGAAAAAGTAACTATCCAAACCCCTCGACCCGCTGCTTACTAGTTATGGGGCCTTGCTGGAGTCACCGGACCTCTCTAGGCCTGTGCCTTCTCCATCTGCAAAATGAACGTTCTGGTATCAATCAAGGATGTGCAAACTCCAGCCTGCAGGCTAGGGCCAGCTTACTGCTTTTGGGTGTGCGCCTTCCCCAAAATTTATTTGTTGTTGAGAATCTATACAGCAAAACCCTTACCAATTCAACAGATTTTACTTGTACCACTCAGTGACACGATTACCATTTCCATTCTCATCCGCAACTTTTCTGAACTGTCCCTCTCCTTCGCTAGCGAAGCGCACTCTCCTCTCAGGTTCCTACTTAATCTTTCCAGTTGCTATTGCCAGTTTGGTCCCATCTAGATAGTTCTTAAAAGATCTGCTCCAGGCAGATCCCTTCTTTTTTTTTTTTTTAACCAGTTAAGCTAAACTATTGTCTGCCTTAAAGATTTCAGGGGCTTCAGGTCCCATGATTATCGTAGGACAAAGAGTCTTTATGCTACACTCCAACACTTGAGAGTATTTCAAAAGGGAGGTCAAGGAATTTTCTGACAACCTGACCTCCAACCTCTAGGTACAAACCAGTGGGGCAGGGAGCCTGGAATGCCAATTGAACACAAAGACAAGAAAGAAAGGCAAGTCTGCCCCATTTCCTTTGTTTCTGCTTCCCGAGGCGGCTACAGGTGGCTCATGTCTACAGTCTCATATTCTATACACTCTAATGCTGCATTAGCTATTTAAAGGTGCCATGCCCTTCCTGAATAAGGAGGAATCACAGAAAATGGATGCATTTGAATTGTGGTGTTGGTGAAGAATAAAGTACCATGGACTGCCAGAAGAACAGATCTTGAAAAAGGTACAGCCAGAATGCTCCCTAGAGGCAAGGATAGCGAGACTTCATCTCAAGCTTTAGACCTGCTGTCAGGAGAGGTCTGTCTCGGAAAGGGACATCGTGTGTGGTAAAACAGAGGGTCAGTGAAAAAGAGTAAGCCCCCCAATGAGATGGACTGCCACAGTGGCTGCATCAGTGGGCCCAGGTCTAGGAACCATTGTGAGGATGGCACAGGACTGTGCAGTGTTTTGCTCTGTTGTGCATGGGGTTGCAGTGGACTCAGCACCAAACAGTAACAACAGCAACAAAGAGCTCTCAAAGGAGCCCTGGAAACACAGTGGCTAAGAGTTCACAGGTGCCCCTGTGGTGCTACTGGATAAGCACTGAGCTGTAACTGCTGCAGGTCCGTAATGCACAGCAACAAGCTGCTCCGCAGGGGAAAGGCGAGGCTATTTCTCCTGCAGAGAAAACCCTCAAGAGGTTTGCTAAAAGTTGGATTCAACGAGACGGCAGTGAAGTAATGGACAGGTGTCTGAACTCACCAGCCAACTCCAGGGGAAGCTGTGGCAGGTGACTTGTTAAAAGCCCGGAAACCACATGGTGACAGTTCCACTCTGTTCTACAGGTCCAGTCGCCAAGAAACAGGGTTTTTGTTTGTTTGTTTGTTTTGTAAGTGAAATTTTCTCTATTTTTATGGCAGAGTAGTATTATATGAATTACCCATTCACTGACTGAAGGGCAGGTGGGTTGTTTTCAGCTTTAGTCAAGTACATGTAAAGCTGATATAAGAATTTTCATACTATGTATGGATTGTGATAAGAGTTGTACGAGCCTCCAATAAAATGATTTTTAAAAGAAAAAAAAGAATTTGCATACATGTCTTATTATAAACAGCACCAATCATTTATCCTGAGTATATAGCTAGGAATGGAGTTGCTAGACCACATATACACAGAACTCCGCCAACTTTCACATGCGTACTTACCAGTCACCAATCTTCTTGGGTGAAGTATGTTCAGATCACTTTGACCATTTTTTAAAAATCGGGTTGATCATCTTCATTTTGAGGGGTTATTTTTAATCATTTTATTGGAAGCTCTTAACAGATATAATAATCCATAATTCAATTAGATCAAGTATAATTATACAATTGCTACCACCATCAGTTTCAAAACATTACCTTTCTTCTTGAACTCTTTGATATCAACTCCCTTTCTCCCCTCCCTTCCCAAGGAACCCTGTGGGGTGGAGGAGGTATCTTACACCATCCAGTGTATCTATTCACTGCAATTTGGTTATTTGTTCCCCTAGACTCATCATTGCTATCAGCTCCCCCTCCCACCCCACCCCCTACCGATACCCTCAGGGAATCATTGCTCCCAATACTGCTTCAGAAGGGTTATCTAGCTTGGCTTTCATGCATCCAGTGCTCTAGGCAGGTCTAACAAGATTAAGGAGGTACAACAAAGACCATAATAGTAAGGGGAGGAAATACTAAAGAACTAGAGGACAGTTATGTGTTTCGTCAGAGCTACATTACTCCTTAGATTTCTCATCCCTTCTGTGAGGGACTGTCCAATTATGTTACAAGTGGGTTTTGGTTCCCACTTCATCCACGCTCCTTCACATCACTTTGATTACTTGTTTTTAAACTTCTGATACCTCTTCCAGTTGATACTGCATGATCACACAGGCTGCTGTGCTTCTTCCATGTGGGCTTTGTTGCTTCCCTGCTAGATGGCCATTTGTTTTAACTTCAAGCCTTTAAGACCCTAACTTTTACTAGCCGAGTACCATCAGCTTTCTTTGGCACATTTGTAAAGAAATGCATCTATTTTGTCTTTAGCAATCATGTTGGGAAGGTGAGTATCATATGGTATTCATATTATTAGAACAAGCCATTTTTGTACGGAAGCATGATTTAAGTAGAGGCCCAAAGTCCATCAAGCAGAAGTTTTTAAAACGACATTCTTGGTTCTCTTGTCAGCCAATGGTTTAGAGTCCCAGCGGTTCTCAACCTGAGGGTTGTGACCCCTTTGAGGGTCAAACGACCCTTTCGTGGGTGTTGCCCGATTCGTGACAGTAGCAAAATTACAGTTATGAAGTAGCAACGAAAATAAGTTTATGGCTGGGGGTCACCACAACAAGGGCTGCAGCATTAGGAAGGTTAAGAATCGCTGGTTTAGACTACAGCTCTGGACTCAGCCCCACGTTCAAATCCTGCTTCTTCTTTTGCTTCATGATGGTAAGCAGTTTTGTATCCTCAGTTAGTTTGCCTATTAAGATTAGAATGGTAATGACCTACCTAATGGGATTTTTTGCAAACTGAATGCACTAACATTCCTGAAATACTTGGCTGTGTATTTAGCTATGTGCTTAATAAATGATACCTACTGTAAGCACTCCCCCCATTTTCACTCATCACTACCAAGTAATTATCTTCAGAATTATTTCCCACTTGAGATTATTTAACCCCATACTGAGTGAATAAAAATGTTCATTTCTTCTAAGAGGCTATTAAAAACTTTAATCAAAGGCATTTCCAATCTTTTCACTCACTACCAACTCATTCTTTCTTCTAACTCCTAGCAATTCAATCTTAAGCACCTGGTCATGCAATCAGACTCCTTATGGGAAGTATCGAAGGAAGGCCATTTCAAAAGAGAGCTTCCTGCTAAACCAGCGGTTCTCAACCTGTAGGTCGAGACCCCTTTGGGGGTCAAACGACCCTTTCACAGGCGTCACCTAAGACCATGGAAAACACATTGATTTACATTACAATTCATAACAGTAGCAAAATTACGGTTATGAAGTAGCAACGAAATAATTTTATGGTTGCGGTCACCACAACATGAGGAACTGTATTAAGGGGTCGCGGCATTAGGAAAGTTGAGAACCACTGTCTAAACTGCAGAATCTCAAGGAAAGCAAGCATTTGAGAGGGACTGGCTCCAATCGCAGCTTAGCAAAAACAAAACAGGTGTCATGCCTCTCCGTAACACATGAGAAATGACTGGAGCTAATGAAGGGTGAGCAACAACAGGAGGGATCTCCAAGAAATTTGAGGGAAAATTCCATTATCTTTTCAGTCTACTTTCCCACAAACGCTTGGAAACCTCTCTGCACTTTCAGAGCTGTAAATTTGCAAATACAATGTATAAAAAAATAGCTTGTTGACATGTCTTGCCCAAATTGGACAGTAAGAGTGAAGGCAAAAGAGCAGAGATTCTGGAGTTAAAATCCACCTCGCTTTAAAGTTTCCCTGCTCTACAAATGCCAGAATAGGGACATTTCCCCTCTCAATGGCCCCTGTAAGGACCCGGGGTCTCCACAATATTAGGCAGTCAAATGAACACTTTTCCTCCTACACAGTCTAAAAGCAGGAGAAAGTCGCAAAGTTTTCCCAATTAAAAAATCAAGACGTCACAGTTGTCATCCTCAAGCAATCATCGCGTTGTTAGTTTCTTCACTGAAAGTAAAGAGCAGGATAAAAAACGTTCCATCAGTCTGCTTTTCCGATAAATAACCCAGTGGGCCCACATAGGCAGAAACAGGGCAAGCACTAGAGGATCCTTAGTCCTCTCGCAATATTGGGGTTCTATTTCCTTGACCAAATGTGAATTTGAAATGCCTGACACTGTTGGGTTAGCACAGACGCACAAATGAGCACAGACACGGGAGACCCAAAGCTCTTTAGAGTATTCACAAGAGTCATTGACATGAGTCACTAAAATGAGGTAGGGAGGCTCTGATGCTCAGTACCTTTCAGGGATAACACCATCCGAGGGCACCTGGGCTCCAAGTATTTCTTGAGCTCATCCCAGGCCCTTTTAATTGCGGCGTAATGGTCAATGTATCTTCCAACGTCAGAGTAAGTGTCTATGAACAGAGATTTCCAACACTGATTCTTCTGAGTTCTCTCTTCCCTAAATAGATTTTTAAAAGACACAAAGAGGTAAAAAGTCATATCTTCTGATATGACATTAGCAAATAATTGAGACAATTACCAGCATATTTTCTTGGGGATTTGTGGTGATTTTTGCCTTTCATTTATTTAAACCACATATGCAGACACTAGAGCAAAATGTAACACATCAAAAAAATTCAAAGCAGTTATAGCTGCCACGGAAGAATTACCAGCATCTTAATTTTTCAAGAAGTTTGTCACTCCTTAATACAACATAATATGAAGAATACAATATATACCAATTATAAAGTACATGTATTTTTTCCATTTTAGAGGATACTTAGATTCTAATAAGATGATAGTAATTTAATATATGAGGGCAGCTTCAACAAGTTCATGGAACAATTTCACTATCTTCCAATTCCATTTCTTTCCATGAACTTGAATTTACATTGCATAGTGCTAGCCAGAGAATCATAAAGCTCCAAAGGAATTACAGGAGGCAACATTTATATTTGGCACAATTCCACAAACATATTGAGGGTCTACTTAGCCAATGAGAACAAAAACTAAAGCACATCTTATTGTTTTCAAAATAATCGCCATCTCAGGGGGAGTTACACAGACCACTCCAATATCATGTTAAAGGCTGAGCCAAAAGTACTCAGAAGGCTTCCCTGGAGTTGCAAACAAGAAGTAAGAATTACAGAGTTAAACACACAGATGGGTAAGTTCCTGCTCAAGCGGCTGGCACTGCCTAAGCAAAAGCCAGATGTTGAAATAAAACCCAAAGCTGTTGCTGACCAGTCCTTTCCGACTCCTGCCCCCCGAGTATCAGGGCAGCGTTGCCCCAGAGGGCTTTCTTGGCTGTCCTCTTTACGGATATGGATCACCAGGCCTTTCTTCTGCTGGGCCGCTGGATGGGTACAAAGTGCCAATCTTTAGATAGCAGTTAAGCACAAACTGCTCTTACCATTCGGGGACTTTGAAGGGTCTACAGCCAACTGCTAAGTATTCCAGTGTTACCGGGAGGCCAATCTAAGAATCTCAAGAAATAGAGAATGAAGCAGACACAGAAACCCTTAGGGTCTGGGACTTGATGAACTTGGGACTTTATTCTGTGGGAAATGAAGACCGCAGAAGGGTTTAACAGAAGAATTAAAGGGGTAGATGTGTAGTTGCGGTTTGGGAAGAGTAAACTGAAGGGTTGTAAGCGAACCAAAAAGTCGGTGGTTTGAACCTTCCAGCCACCCCATGGGACAAAAAAGGTGACTGGGCCACTTCTACTCTGTTCTGTAGAGAAGCTATGAGTTGGAATCAGCTCAACGATGGTTTTGGTTTGAGATACCTAGAGATATGGCAGCTCAATAATGGTTTGAGATATCTAGAGATACAGAGCTAGAAATAAGGGGTTTGAGTAGTTCCAATGGAAGAGGATGAACTGAGCTTAAAAATCATTTTAAAATGTGATCGCTGTAGTGATATGAACAGGGAGATTTAAAAAACACGTAGAAAATAAATTCCAAAAAGCTTGTTAACTGAAAGAATGTAGGAAGAGAAAAAGAGGAGCCCTAGGGCCTGGCTGGGGAGTCTCAGGAGATGCTGTCACCAGCGGAATTCAGAGGGATCAGTTTTAGGGATGAGGAAAACAACTCTAACTCAAGGTTGTTTTTGTTGGGGTCTGGGGACACAGGAAGGGGAGCACCTTATTGTTAATTCAAATAATATACAAATATGTTATCAAAGCCTAACTGTACCAAAGAACTCATGATGAAAAACTGGTCTCCTCTTCTCCGTGCACCTCCTCAAAGGAAACTTCCGTTCTTGCAAGAATGTATCCATATACTTCTAAATGCTTTATCCCTCTAGTTCTTGATTTGTCAGTTTTACATGGTATTCATTCATGGGTTCTCATTATTTATGGATTCCAAAATTGTAAATTCACCTTCTCACAAAACAAAGGCAATATTCATGCTGTTTTCACAGCTATGTATATACATTTGCAGAGCAACAAAAATTTTGAGTCAATCAATGCACGCATTTCCAGCTTAAGTCGAATAGGGCTCTTATGCTGTATGTAAACAACTGTCCTTTTGTAGGCTTACTAGGCTCTACTGGTTGCCAGGGTAGACTGTAGGGGGCATCAACAGTTAAGTGCTTGACTATGAGGTGAAAGATTGGTAATTCCAATCCAACCAGAGGAGCCTTGGGAGACTGGCTGGTGAATCTGCTTTAGAAAGGTCATGGCCTTGAAAGCTCTAAGGAGCAGTTGTTCTCTGAGTGGCCAGGAGTTAGACCTGACTTGATGGCAATTAAGAAAAAACAACAATTAAAAATGTTTCCCCACATTTTTGTGCTTATTGAAGGTTTTGCCATTTAAAATGCACCTCCCAAGCAATGTGCAGAAGTATCTAGTGTTCCCCAGCATAAGAAAGCTGTGATTTGTCCTGTGGACAAAATGTGTAACTAAGATGAGCTTTATGGGGATTAATTCAATGTTAATAAATCAACAAAATATATTAAATACAGGTTCTTTTAAAGAGAATCAGGAGAAACAAGAGCCATTGACTAGTTGACAAACCAAACCCATTGTGACCAGAGGCTTGCAGGACCTCTGTATTTCCCTTAGGTGATACAGTTTCACTCCTGTAGAGCTCACAGCGATTTTATGAGAAATCAATTGTACCTACAGTACCCAGTGTCAGAGTACCCAACAAGAGAGGTAAGCGCAGGCTTACTTCTGCTTACTTACTGTTCTGTAGTAAATATTTTCACATCAAAGATTCTTCTTCCAGGCACAGCTAGCAACTGTCTCTCCCCTAAACCCACAGCACCTTCATACAGAATATCAAAACCTCTGTTCAAATTTATATCCCCTGACAACAAGAGAGCACCCAGTATTAAGCAAGGTAAGCAGGGACTTACTTGTGCTTACTAACTATTCTGTGCCCTACGTAGTAGTAGACATAAGTAAACATTAGTAAGTAAGCACGAGTGAACAGTAAGTAAGCGCTAGTAAATCCATGCTTACCTTGTTTCCTGGATCATCTGCCCCTGCTGCCACTCAAAGTGAAAATGTGGATATAGTAATACTTAAAATTCCCTCCCCTTGCTCTTCCATCATGCCACTGTTTGGCAACTCCATGATTCTGTCTCTTACTGGCTGTTCTGTAACATATTTAAACCTCTACTTCTTGTTTCACCAACTCTTTGACTCTGCTCCTAGTCGCTACTTTGACTCTGCTCAAGCAGAGAAATACATTCTGAGCATTCCAACTCTTTCTTATGGCTCCCTAGATGGCACAAACAGCTAAGCACTTGCCACTAGCTGAAAGGTTGGCACTTTAAACCCACCCAGAGGTGCTTCCAAAGATAGGATTGGTGATCTACTTCTGCAAGGTCACAGCCTTGGACTTCCCATGGATCGATTCTAATCCGTACATATGGGGTCACCAGGAAGCAGAGTTAACCAAACAGCAACTACAAACAACCTTTCCCAGCTCCCAGCTCTTTATTCTGCCCAATTTGTTAACATTTACTGACTTCGGTGAGCCCTTTTAGGGTATCCAACGGAAAGGTCCAGAAAACCCTGAGCAAAGTTCAGCAGAGATAGCAGGGCCAGTGTTTCCAAGAGTCACCGCAGCCGAGTCCAGAGAGTGAGGAAAGCATTCAACGCTTACTGGCAGGCTCAAGAAGAGCCAAAAAGGAGATTGAGAGGGAAGGGCTACCGTTAGGAAAATTTGGACAGACTAGGATTAAGATGCCAAGGGCCAACTACCAAAAACCACACTCCCCAGCATACTCACTCAGATATCAGCCAGTACTTTTTGCAATGTCTTCTCCACAGCGGGTCATGATTCGATAGCTGGCTAAGCCTTCGACTGACATAGCAGCAGCTGGTGGTTGGATGATGCACATGAAAGAAGGGGGAAAAAACCTTTAATAAAGATTAAACATTAAACTGAAAGCTTGACTTGGTTCGTTTTCGCTTTTCTATACTACCCATTTTCTGCCCTTAAAATAGCCAAACAGTATTTTTAAGAAACTGCTTAGCATGGTAGCTAGTGTTACTCTGTGAGTAAGGACATCGCTATGTGAGTTCACAAATAAGCCCTGAAACCTCTGTGACTAGCTTTCATGGGAAAGACTATACTGGAGAGCACGGTGTTCAGCAACAATGAGCTCAAGACAGAAGACAATGTTCTAAAATTAACTGGCGTGGTGATTGTACAACTCCTTTCAATATGACCATTGAACTGTATATGTGAGTTTTATGCCAATGAAACTTTATAAAATTAGAATTAGACAAATAAGAAGGGAAGTCTACATTACATAAAACCTCTGGGTTCACCTGAACTCAAGGGGCTGGTGCTCCTGCATTGTTACGGAGTCATTTCTACATCTTGGAAGAAATGGTATTCAAATGTAAACAAAGTGACTTGTTTTTCAAAGTTCTGTGGGACTACTACATTCACAGGTGCTTTGTTTTGCCTTAATTTTTCCATAAACAAGTAAAGAAATATTGTCACCAAAACATTTTAATTAAACAGCTACTAGAGTCGACCTATAAAGTGTTAGATCGTGAAGTCTGGGTTCAATGCTCAGGGCTATGCCCGTTAATAGAAATTGCTCAAAGGCATAGAATTTAAGAGGCAAAGAATTTCTTACTATATAGAGAAACTTAGCACACTTAACACAACAGTGCCTCCATCTTGTAAATGTTATTCACCCCCTTCCCATTCATTTGGCAAGAAAGAAGCAAAGATTAGGAATTTATCCAAAGACGTAGGCTTTCAAAATCACCCATTAACAGATAAAAGTCCTCAAAGATCACACTTGGGCAATACCTAATTCATTAGTTAATTAATTCACAGGATCTTAAATTACCTGGGATTTGTCAAGCCTATGAGCAGGGCAAAGGAACCCTGGTGTGTAGTGGGTTCTGTGCTGGGCTGCTACCCACAAAGTCGGCAGTTCAAACTCACAGGAGGGGGTAAGGGTTACGACTGCTGTAGAGATTTAGTCTTGGAGACCCACCGGTTCAGTCCTACTCTGCCTGAGGATGGTAGAGTCAGAAGTAACTCGATGGCAGAGCAGACTGTCCATTTGCACCGTTTACAGGGACCCAGCACCCTCATTCTTTTCTGCTGGTGCCCAAACTACCTTTTGTGAAAAGGAATGCTTCTGTTTTGTGAACTCAGGTTCCATCCCCTCTTCAAGATTTCACTTCCCACCCCGCCTCTGGCAGTTAGACAACATAAAAGAATCCCTGGAACATGCACAAGGCAGTTCTGAGGCACAAACTGAGAGATGAGGAGCAGGGTTCTAGATCCTGATTCCATGGGCTTGAAATGCGATCTAGGCATATGAGTATTTTGAACGTGCCACAGGTGATCCTGGAAAGTGCCAGCTAATAAATCACCCTGGCAAGGAGAAGGCATCATGCAATTTCAAAATCCAACCGTGGATCTGAAATTGCCTGTGGTCATGATTGCACAACTCTTCTTAATATGATTGAATGATTACACTGTATGATATGTGAATATGCCAATAGAACTGTTTTTTTTTTTTAAATCCAACTGTGGAGCAGATTGTGTGTGTGTGTGTGTGATATACAGCGACACAATGGGCTAATCCCATCCAGTTCAGGGCATATGCAGTGAAAATGCCAGGATTAGCAACAGGCTAGACACTTGACAAAGTCCAGCTGTCGGTGCAGAGTAGTGGCAGTAAACTGGAAACTTTTCTATGGATGAAAAACAATTTAACCCCATAATAAATGTGAGAAGGAATCATGCCATTTCTGTTTAAAACGTTAATTCCTCCCTTAAGCATTTAAAATGAAATCTGTTCTCACCTTGGCTCACAAGCTCCTTCCTGCATGATCCCAGCATTCTCACTGCAAGTCACTCAGCCTGTGAGTCACCCCCTACCTTGTGCCACACAAGACTTCTTGTTCCTCCAAAAGACCATGCCACTATCAAGCCGCCTCGGAGCGCACAGTACTTCCTGCCAGGACAGCTCCAATATGGCCCCTCCTCCCAATTTGTCTGTGCTTCCCTTTCCCATTTCTTAGCGGAGCAATCCATTAATTTCCTTCATAGCACCTCCAGCTACCTCTTATAATTATGCACTTGTTTACTTGCTTGTTCACCTGGCTCCCTAAACCATAAGTTCCATGCAAGGGACCTTGCTATCCTGTTCACTTTTGGTTCCCTAACATTTAACAAGCCGCCAGGCAACAGGCAAAAAAAGAAAGAAAAGCCATTGAACAAATAATGGATGCAAAGATAAACAGGAGCAGGACAGGCCTTGCATTCAAGTCCACAATCAATCCAGCATGGCAAATACATTCTGCAGAGGAAAGATGGTGGTGGGGAAAGTCAGGAGAGGAGGGCTAAGAGGAATTCCGTCTTGCCAGCTTGAGAAGAGGCAGGCGTGAATTCCAGACCGGGTTAGGAGCTTCAACTACAGAACTAATGACTGGAAGCGTGTGGAATGCTGGCACAGGTCTGACCTGCATGAGGAAACTGTATAAATACAGCAGTGGAAGAGAAATTAGGCCTGAAACAAAGGTTTCAAGTGCCCCCCAAGAATTTTTAAAGGGGTTGTAATGTAAACAAACAGGTAACATAGGTTTTTAAACTGGAGAATGAGCTAGCCTGTTTTGTGAAAAATCACTCTGATGGAAGGTAGCTCATGAATCCAAAGTGGGGATGGTGGGATTTGTGAAAAACCTCTAGCAACAGAAAATTTCTGATGAACACTGGGCAGCTTAGGCAACCCTTCACAAAGAAAAACCATAGGCTAGCTCTCTGCTTTAGGAAAAACCTGCACAAGACATAAATATACACGTAGCCACCAGAAACTCGGATTATTCCTGTTTTTGCTTAGGCCGAGCTACCTGTAGCTCCAAGAAGCCTGTGCTTCCAAAAGGAATTGTAATCCACAGTCTATGATCCTCAAGTGGCTAGAAACCAATTGCCATTTAAAACCACCTCCTCCATCTCTCCTACCCATCCTAAGATTTTTCCTCCGCTACAAATAGCATGCAGGTAGCACAGGAAACTCGGCGTCGTAATACCAACAGCCAAGGGTGTAAATAGTCCGGACACCAAGGGTGGGGGTGGGGTGGGGAGGCGTCATTTCTGCATCCATCACGGACAATTCCAAAGTCAGAAGCAATTGGGTATTTCACCACCCTCGCTAGCAACCGGTGTTTTATTTTTGGACCAAACGTCCGCAATGTGGGAAACCCAAAATGCACGGGAGAGAAGGGCCATGTCTCACCACCGGAAGTCAGTAGCGGGGAGGTTGGGGGAGGGGGGTGGACAACAACAAAAAATAAGCTCCAACATCCAAATGTAACGGGGGGGGGGGGGGGGGGCGGCTGTAAGCAAAAGTCCGAATGCGGGCTTAGCCTGCAAATGACCGTGCGGAGGAACGTCGCGACTAGGGGCCAGGGGATTAGGGGGCGGCCGAGCCCCTCCCCTGGAGCCCCACCTGCCCAAGCCAGCATCACCCTCCCGCAGGCCAGGGACCTCCGTGCAACCCAGAGCACGGCGCAGCCAGAGGCTCTTGCAAAACGACCCGGCTGGGCCCGGGGAAGGGGGGGGGGGGCGGCGGGCGCTGGGGTCCGCGAGGCGCGGGGTGGCGGGGCTGCACTGCCCTCCTTGCAACTAGGCCTCGCCGAGGCCTGGTAGCGAGCGATCGCGCAGCTTCCTGAAGCGCAGGCCCCGAGCGAGAGGAAGAGCTCGCGGCGAGGCCCTTTGCAGCCCCGTCTCGCCGGGGCCCCGGGTGGCGCTGCAGGATCAGGCCAGCCCAGGTGTCACCTTTCGGCTGCCGCAGGCGTCGGGAGCCCGAGGGCAGTGCGGGCCTCCTTCCCTGCAGCCTCGCCGGCTTCGCCCCCCGCGTTCCCACCCGGCCGTCGTGCCGTTGCATTACTTGATTAGATCGCGGTAGTCCAGGAAGGAGAGGATGAGCAGCAGCGGGTCCGTGGGCAGCGATTCCAGAGTCAGCGGTGCGCCCTCGGTCTCCATGGCCGCCATCTTTCCTGGCCCCTGCAGGCCCGGTCCCGCCCCGGCCCCGCCCCGGCCCGCCCCGCCCCGCGCCGCCGCCCGCCGCCCGCCGCCCGCCGCTCGGGGCCTCCGACTCAGGTTGGTTATGTAACCGCCGGGCCCGCCTCGGCGCCCGCACCGGCCGCGGGGGCGGGTCCCGGGCAGGCTCTGCCCGCGGCGCCGGGGCCGGGCGGCCGCGTCACCTGGGCCCGCGGGCGCCTGAGCCCGGCTCCGCGTTGCCGCCGGGCCTCCGTCGCCTGTCCTCGCCGGTCCATCGCGACCCTCCGAGCTGTCGGATCGTCCCGCACCCTAAAGGTGTCCAGCCGTACCCCGCCTGGCCTCTACTGCCAAGTCATATCTAAAGCTTTACGTCCCAGGTGTCTCTAAGGAGCCCGAGTGGCGCGGTGGCCCCGGTGTTCGGCGGAACCCCGCCAAGTCCGCGGTTAGAACCCTGCGGTTCCGTGGGAAATAGAAGGCAGGCGCTAGATTCTTGCACTAACTCTTCCCTGCCCTTGACTCCCAAACCTATCTATTCTTCCCCTCTTGGCCTCCCTGGGCCCTCCTGTCCCTTCTACACAGCAGGGCTTAGTAGGGGCAGCGTTGGCACCCACTGAGAGGTCAGCGGAGCAGGAGAAATGGCCATCACTGGCCTGATGCACATCTTAGCAACGAAGTGTGAATGTCAGCAGTTCTATGTGGTCCTCAGGGTTAATGTGCTGCCTATCTGGGCAAAGCAAAGTGTAGAATAAATCGGCTTGTTTTTACTATCTGTTGTTTACTTACCCTATGTTAGATACTGGGGCAACGAACCCTGGGCGTGAAGCGGTGGCCTGAGACGGGCAACGAGTGTAGATGATGGCTGTTCGGCTTTTCTTGGCAGGAGTTCATTTCCACGCACGGTGACGTTACGTACACCTAAGCGGAACGCTGTCCAGCACTGTGCCATCTTCACACCCACTGCTGCGATGGAGCCCATTCTTGTAGCCTCTGACCAGCTCCTGGAAAGCCCGCCGCCTTTTTGCTTATCTTCTAGCAAGTACCAGGACATGCTCTCTCCTGATAACAGATTCCAAGAACATGACAGGAAGTTTCGCTATCTTAGATGCTAAAACTTTAGATGCTAAGGTGCATTCGTATTTCTGTTTCCTTGGTATTCTTCACCAGCACCATAATTCAAGGACAGCGATTCTTCTTCAGTCTTCCTTATTCGGCTGCACCTTAGGCCCCAAGATAACATATTTACTCCTTAATTCTTTTTTTTTGCCTCCCCTTCCCCCCTCTTTTTAAAAATTTAAAATTTTTTATTTACTTAAAAAAAATTTTACTCCTTAATTCTTTTTTTTTGCCTCCCCTTCCCCCCTCTTTTTTTTTAATTCTTTCTTTATTTATTTTACTCCTTAATTCTTTAAGGCGTTCTTTTGCAACAAATATTCCCAAAAGCAATGTGTCCTTCAGATTTTTTTTTAATCGCTGCTTCCAGGAGCATTGGCTGTGGATGCAAGTAAAATGAAATCCTTAACAACTTCAATCCTATCTCCCTTTCATCCTTTTGGGTTTTCTTCGTGTTGAGGTGTAGTCCATATTGAAGGCTATAATCTTCGATCTTCAACAATCAGTGTTTCCCGATTTCTTCACTTTGAGCAAGGTTGTATCATCTGCCGATGACAGGTGGTTAGTCTTCCTCCGATCCGGATGCTGAGTTCTTCTTCTCGTAGTCCAGGTTCTACGCTGATTTGCTCGGCATACAGACTGAGTAAATATGATGAGAGGTACACCTCTGACCCGCTCCTTTCCTCACTGTAAGCCTCGCAGTAGCCTTTGGTCCTGTTTGAATAACTGCCTCTTGGTCCACAAACAGGTTACAAAGGAACACAGTGAAGTGTTTTGGAATTCCCATTCTTTGCAGCGCTAGCCATACTTTGTAATGATCTACACACTCAAATACTTTTGCATAATCTATAAAACACAGGTAACCACCTTCCTGTTATTCTTTGCCTTGGCACTGCCAGGATGGTATTAAAATAGGACTGGAGGAAGTATAATAGGTGATGCATGATTTATGATTTTCTTTTGCTTTCTCAGGGCCTTTGCGCAGTCCGGGCTGACCTGTACCTCACACCTTATATTTGCTTTACTCACAATCACAAGTTGGACGAGTGAACTATACCTGACTTACACTGTTTCAAAAACTCACTGCCAACCACTCGATGCTGACTCATTGTGACCCTATAAGACTGGGTTGCACTGCCCCGTGAGTTTCAGAGACTGTACTCAGCCTGTATTCCAAGGTAGAAAGCCCCCTCTTTCTCTGGTGGAGCAGCTGGTGGTTTTAAACTGCCGATCTTGCAGATCCTAGCCCGGCTGATAAGCACTGTGCTACCGGGGCTTGTATGGACCTGTTTACTTATCTCTAAATCTGTCCCTGTTAGAGTGGTTCAAAAATGGCAACATAACTTTGTGTAAAGTGCCTGCTAGATACTCAAGAAATGTTCATTTCCCAAGCTTATATATGCTACATATTCTAAACTCTGCCTTATCCTGGAGGAAATGTCTCCCAACTATTTGGAATAGGGGAAATGATTCTCACCACCACCAATGACAACAATCAACGAACAAAACCAAAACAATAGACCCCCATTTACTAAACTCACTGGAGCATGACTATTTCATACTAGGGTTTTTGTTTAATATGTATAACCCCTAGTCCCACTCCACAAAACAAAAATTATTTTTTTAAAGGGTGTTTCCCCATTTTCTCAGGAATGGACATGAATGGTGCTTCAGAAACAAATACACTTACATGGCTGATTTCTGTGGTCCATGGCAAGTAGTTCTTAGTAGACAACACCCTCCCCTCGGTAGTGACTGACACCTTATCTCATTGGCTCTGCTGTTCCCGCTGCAAAATCCCGGGTGTGCAGACCTCTGGTCTCCGGGTTGTGGGAGCTCCAGAGGGACCTGAGGTTGTACCTGTTCTGATACAATTACTCTTCTGAAGGTGAGGGATCTAGCCCCAGACACTCTGGGTGGAGAGAAATAACGGCAAATGGCCTTGCCTCCATTTGTTTTAGTGGTTTAGCAAAGAGCGACCTCAGCACATCTGAATGCGTTCAAAGGAAGGATGGCGGTCTCCAGAAACCTGAAAAATTCCCTTGTCATGGAGCTGGTTCCAGGCTGAAAGGCCAGAGTAGATGGCCCGGTAAAGCTGTAAGTCTCTAGAGGCAACTTTCTCCCGGTACAGTGGATGATGACTTTGACCCACCGAGCTTTCAATTAGCAACCAAGACCACCAGGGTCCAGTAAGTTCTAGAAACCCCCAAACCAAACCTACTGCCACTGACTCCATTCTGACTCCGAGCCACTGTAGGGAAAGTAGAGTTGCCCCTTTGGGTTTCTGAGACCATTAATCTGTCCAGGAGCAGAGCGTTTCCTGGTTCTCCCACGGAGAGTCTGGTGGGTTTGAACCACCAAGCTCACTGTTAACGACAGCCGAGTACTTAACGCACTAGACCCCCGGAGTTCCTCTGAGCTCTGGAGACACCCCTATATGTAGAATATGCCACACAGGTGAGGGTCTCCTTCTGTCCTATCTGCTTTCTGGGGTGTGTGTCCAGTGTCACCCCAGGCTCAGTTCAGGGGCATCTATCTCTGTGAGACAATGAGCCCTGGAGTGTGTGGGGGGAGAGGAGAAGATGGGAGGAAGTGGGGGTCGTGGGCTCTCTCCGCCTGCCTTCCCTGCTCGTCGCCATCTTCCCCTTTGTACTAATAGCACAGGACGTTGGGTGGGGTGTGTCATTTGTGTGCTCTTGGCAGCTGCATGAAAAGCAAACTCCCATTTCATCTCTGTACAAAGTGTTTTTGGACATGACCTTGTCAGAGGGAGGATCCTGTCAGGTCGGGGTGGGGGACGGGGCTGTGACTGCGCTCTCTCCCCCTCCTCCCCCCCCCCAAGTGCTAGAGCAGCCGACAGCCTGGCAGGGGAGGGAAGACCATCTGACCCTCACTGCGTCCAGCTAGTGCGTCACCGGAAAGCAAAGCTCTGGGTGTGAGGCTGCAAGAGGAATAGCGTCTGCGGACCCCTGGAAAACTCAGAGCCTGTTTGCCCTTTCCGGCTGAAAGCAGGGGTAAAATTATAGGGATCTGAGGAGATTAGGGGTTGCTGCTAAGGGCCCCGGAGGGCAGCCAGGCTGATGGGTTAGTGCAAAACTCTGGAATGGATTTCGCTGCTTCTGTGGCACAAAACCATAAAAGCCACGACTAACCAGGGAGTGAATAAAACAGATTGATAAATCACAGTTTCAACAGCTATCTGCTGGGGCTTGGCAATGACTTGAGATATTTCTGTATTTGTTGACCAGATGTTTGCTGCTTTGTTTAATCTGAACTAAGTTTCTTCTCCAGCTTCTGTAATGGACCTTCTAGAGCTGTGATGCTTTTAGATGCATTTGGATGCATTTGTGATGCTTTTGGATGCATTTAGAGTGTCCCCCATTGGCGTCTTCTTAAGTGTTGGGCAAAAATAGCCTATAATCCCAAAGCTTGCCAACCAGGAGGAGAACTAATGTAGTCTTCTCATGTCGACGGGATGCTAGCGGGGTGCTGGGCAATGCCACTGACCAGTTCAATAAACCTGTGTGGGGTGCCATCGAGTCTATGCCAACTCTTAGTGACACTATAGGGCAGAGTAGAACAGCCTCAGAGGCGGTAATCTTTACAGGGGGCCCTGGTGGCGTAGTGGGTAGAGATTGGGCTGCAGTGACTGACGCTAGCAGTTTGAAACCACCAGCTGGTCCACAGGAAAATATACGAGGCTTTCTACTCCTGTAAGGAGTCACAGTCCTGGGACCCCACAGGGGCAGTTCTACCCTGTCCTGTAGGAACTGGATGCGGAGGCAGTGAGAGCGTTTTTCAGAATCCTTCCAGGTGTAGGTCAGCAGGTTCCCTGAGAAAAGACGAGTTCAAATGCTCGCCCATTCCCCACCAGGACTCTTATTGGGCAGGGAAAGCCAGGAGTGTTTGGAGTATTGCCCTGTCTTCTGGAAGTTCACACAGCTCAGTGGCCACTGTTATTCTGCAGGCATGGACATCATCAATGGAAAAGGACTATCACTGAGCTCCCAGTGGCCTATGGTATGCAAGCTCAGCAATGCTAATGTTTTGGTTTTTGGATACTCCTTGGGAAGAAGAGGGGAAAAAACCACTCAGCTCTTTGCCTGATCTGTGTCCCAGGAAGCTGCTCTTTATAACCTCCTGCCCCTGAGATCGCTTGCCAGCCCGTGAGAAGCATTAATAGGAAACTGGAGAAAATCAAATCTATTCACTACCAGTCGGCCAGTTCTGATCATAGTGGGTCTTTAGGCCTGGGTAGAACTGTGGGTTTCTGAGCCTGTTAGCTGTTTGTGGAAGCAGAAGGCCTCCTCTTTCTCTGTGCGGTGGCTGGTGGTATAGAATGTGGCTCGGTGGTGAGCAGCCCAATGCGTAACTCAGGACACCACTACTGCTTAGGAGACTGGAGAAGGGAAAAGAACAGAGTGAGCGTATTTCTTTTTTTTTTTTCTCTTTTCTTCTTTTACATTTTATTAGGGACTCAAACAACTCTTACCACAATCCATACATATACATACATCAATTGTATAAAGCACATCCATACATTCCCTGCCCCAATCATTCTCAAGGCATTTGCTCTCCACTTAAGCCCCTTGCATCAGGTCCTCTTTTTTCCCCCCCCTCCCTCCCCATTCCCCCCTCCCTCATATGCCCTTGGTAATTTATACCTCGTTATTTTGTCATATCTTGCCCTATCTGGAGTCTCCCTTCCCCCCTTCTCTGCTGTCCCTCTCCCAGGGAAGAGGTCACATGTGGATCCTTGTAATCAGTTCCCCCTTTCCAACCCACTCACCCTCCACTCTCCCAGCATCGTCCCTCACACCCTTGGTCCAGAGTGAGAGTATTTCATTGGAACTTGCTGTGCTTTGGACCGTGGCTGTTCCTTTGTGGAGCGGGCAGCTGTGGGTATCCTGCAGCTCACCAACTTCAGTAACATTAGTCTCACCCAATGGTCTTTTAGGACTCAAGGTAACTGCTGCCCTCTGTTACTAATCTCTAGCGACTGGAGCATCTCTTGTTGGGTCTCCTATCCTGCTCATATTTCTGTGAATTCTGTTTAGTGAAACCCCTTGGAATTGTGTGTCTGTTTCCTCCTGGCAAGACCTTGACAGGTGTAATATGTCTTCACCTACTATGGCATGCAGTTATGTAATAAATTTTCCAGGTATATGTCATCGCTGAGTTGAACAAAGACTAAGCCAATGAGAATTTCTGGTTGGGGCCAAACTGCTGCTGATTCAACCACGGGGTTCCTTGCGCCAGTCCATTGAATCCCATCTTACAAAAGCTGCCCAAAGATAGGTGGTCTTTGAATAAAAGAAAAAAAAGATTCTGACATCCAAGGGCTTGGGGGGAAATTTCCTGTGCCACAGCCCAAAGATAAATTCTACAGATGAGAAAAGTAAAGGCCTTTGCCCTGTTCCCACCGATTATCAGGATGGTGGTTCAACCCCTGGTTGGCTTCTTTCAATTTGGGAAGTAGCACTCTTCATGCCCAGGGCTTTTTCTACAGCCTTGACACACCAGATAAACAACCACATTTGTTTCATGATTATAAGATATTAAATAGGCATAGAAGCTTGGGTTGCAGAACACAACGCAAACATACTCAGATCGCTGAAAGGCAGAAGAACTCGGTTACTTGTAGCTCCAAACGAGAAAACGCTTCTTACTATGCAAGGCCACAAAAGGGGTGTGCCTGGGGACAGGAGAACAGCAAGCTGGAGTCCTTGGAGGTGGCTTAAGATATCTGGGTTTCTGGGGCTCCTTGTGTTGTCATTGTTGGGTGTCGAGGTCCCACTCATAGCCTCCCTATGTCCCATTGAATGAAAGACTTCCTGGTCCTGGGCCATCCTCACAGAGGTTATATTTAGGCCGAGGTTGCGTCCACTGTGCCAATCCATCTCGTCGAGGGACTCCCTGTGAATTGGCAAATTTGAATATTTCTGCAGGCTCGGGGCCAAAAGCACTGTCCCTAATCTTTTGGCACGTGGCCCCAGGAAAATTAGGATAGAGACATAGTAGCCCCTACGTGTAAAAGCCTGACAAGGAAAGTGACTGGGGTGTCAAGTTAATCAATCGCTCAAGTCAGTTCTTAATAAGGGTCTCAAAACTGGCCCACGATAGCATTTCAAAGCAACAACAACAAAAACCCTATACTGTATTGTGTCACATCAAGAAGCCTTGAAAGCAATCCAGTCAACAATCAAGCAAAATCCTGGAGCCTAACCAGAGATGGCAGGAATCTAAAGTTTATTGGAAACTTTGTGGTTGGTTTTGATCCCATTGCTGGTGTGCGACTTGCGTGCCCCTGAAACAGAGTTAGGCCTATCCCACAGGTTTTCTTGGTTGGAGTTTTTACAGAAGTCATTCGCCAGGCCTATTTCTTCCCCAGTGCACCTGGGAGGGTTTGAACTGCCAAGCCTTTGCTGACCAGCTGAGTGCAAACCATTTGCACCACCCAAAGCCCTCTAATTGGAGCCTTTGGAAATGAGACTATTTTGTCAGGCCATTGAGCCACCCAAGGACTGAATTAGTAACAGCGCATCCATATTGGTTATCCCAATTCTGATGGAGATCAAGGATTATAGTTCAGGATTACAACTCAGTGTAAGGAACTCCTCACAACTAGACCAATAGGTGAACATCAAGACAAATGGAGAAAAGATTGAAGTTGTCAAGGATTTCGTCTTGCTTGAATCCACAATCAATGCTCATGAAAGCAGCAGTCAAGAAATCAACTGACAAACTGTAGTGGGTAAATCTGCTGTGTATGATCTCTTTAAAGTGTCCATAAAAGCAGGATGGTTACTTTGAGGATTAAAGCCAATGACCCAAATTTTCAATCACCTCCTATGCATGTGAAAGTTGGACAGCGAATAGGGAAGACCAAAGAAGAATGGATGCATTTGAATTGTGCTGCTGGAAAAGGATAAAGTACCATGGACTGCCAAAAGAACTAACAAATCTGTCTTGGGAGAAGTACAGCCAGAATGCTCCTTAGAAGCAAAGATGGCAAGTTTTGTCTTACATACTTTGGACATGTTGTCAGAAGAAACCAGTCCTTGAAGACAATATGTTAGTCTGGTAGACTAGAGAAACAAATCCTGAGACACCCATATGTGTATAAGAAAAAGCTTTATATACCAGAACAATTGAATATTGGGAGAACTTCCCAGCCCAGGCCAGGTCAAGTCCATAAATCCAATATTAGCCCATGTGTCCGTTACCAGTCTCACACAATACATGCAATGACGCTGAATGCAAGAAGGTCACAGGCCGGTGGGTGGAAAGTCTTGTGGGTCCAGTGGTGGAAGCATCTCAGCGCTGGCATGGGTCTCCACGTGACTCCTCAGCTCTAGGGCTCTAGTGTAGCTCCATGTGTCTTCTGAACTGGAATGACTTGCAGGGAGTGTACCTGTGTCCTGCCTCCAGTGAGCTATTTGTCTCTTTTGCACCACCAATTGAGGTCATCAATTTGCGACCTGATTGACAGGCTAAACTCCACCCCTTCACTCTTAAGTCTCAAATTGACAGCAGGTTATGTAACTTACCAGAGACATCATGCTTGGCAAAGTAGAGGGGTAGTCAAAAAGACGAAGGGCCTTGACACAGTGGCTGCAACTATGAGCTCAAAGCATATGAACAATTGCAAGGACCAATGGTGCAGGACCCGGCAGCGTTTAGTTCTGTGGTGTATAGAGTCCTTATGGGTTGGGACTGATTCCATGGCAATTCACAACAGCAATATGGAAATAGTTACAAAGTGATACAATCTAGAGGAAAATGACTTAAAAGACTGATGAAGGCTATCTGGGTTTCATGTCTTTCAATTGCCCAATCAACTGAGGTTCTCACTCACCAGCCAAGCCAGCAAGAACTTCCTTCCGCTGCTGAGCCCGAACTCAAAAACTATCTACAAGACAATCTAACTGCAAGGAAAAAAGGACTCCATCACCTTATATTCTCATTGGGTTGCGCCTGTCTGAACTGAACTCCCAAAGGTTGGGCACCACCCCGAAAATTCCATAAGACCAGAAACCCAAACCCACTGCCATCAAATCAATCCCAACACATAACAAACCTATATAGGGTTTTCAAACTGTTAAATCTTTAAAAAAATTTTCAATTAACTTTATTTCCTTGTATATGGTAATATCAGCAGGGTATAATATTTTGTAAATAAAATATATCATTAAAATTTAACCTTCTCACATATCATTATGTTACATTGTCCATAATAAAGAATATTTGGCATTTATAACAGTCTCCTGATGATTTTAACCAGTTGCAATAAAAAATTGGGCTTTTAAGGGATCAAGTAGAAGGCAAATGTTTTGAGAATGATGATGGCAACAAATGTACATATGTTTTTGACACAATGGATGTATGTATGGATTGTGATAAGAACTGTATGAGCCCCAATAAAATGATTAAAAATAAATAAATAAAGTGGCATATTGAAATTATGCACCCCTGAGACACCTATTAAAAAATTGGGCTTTTGAAATACCAAACGGAAAATCTTTATGGGAGCAAATAGCTTTATCTTTCTTCTGTGGAGCAGCTGAGACGTTAGAACCTTTGGCCTTTTAGTTGGCAATCTCATGTTGACAGTGCCTCTAGGGTTGCTAAGAGAATTCCATAGTGATGTGGAAATGGAACCTTCAACAAAGTCCTAAGGCTGGCCCCCAATGCATCAGCCAACTTCAGAAAGAGATGTTTGCCCACCCATTAGATATAAACTGACCTTCTGTTAAACATAAACTATTTGCTTACTGAGGGCTTCTCAGTAAGATTTGCTATTGACTAAAAAGCCCGAGTCACTGATGAAACAGCTCTCTTCTAAGACAGGCAAATCCCATTGAATTCCCTGGTCAAAGTGTCTGAGATTCATGGCACTAGGTATTCTTGTTTAAAATATATCATTTTATTAGGGGCTCATACAGCTTTTATTGTAATCAATACATACATCAATTGTGTACATCCATTGCCTTCATCATTCTCAAAACATTTGCTCTCCACTTAAGCCCCTGGCATCAACTCTTCATTTTTACCCCTCCCTCCCCATTCCCCCCAGCACTAGGTATTCTGAACAATTGTTTAAACTTCAGTTCTTCTTGGCCAGAGAGCATAATGTCTCAAGATTGGTGAGAGTGAACCTTAACATAACGTGTCGATGAGGATCCTCTGTGAAGTGAATGCCGAGATGGCACTAGATTTGGGAGCGACCTTCTGGGGAGAACCTGCCACCTCTATTATGCCAATCCAACACCTATGAAAGGAGAAGGTAGAGCAAGAAGGATTGGGCAGGAAGACTCTCAACTCTATGTTTCCATCAAACTAGTAGGGAATCCTCCTGCCAAAGCTGCCTGTTAGAGAAGTCCAGTGGCCCACTGAGTGGGCCTGCGCTCATGCCCTATCATGCTCAGTCATTGGCTGGGGGAGGCCGAGGGGAAGTGTAACTTTGGTGCAAAACTCTAGTGCAACTTGCCTCGTCCGTCATCTCTGGTACCGGCAGCAGATTTGAGAGGCATATTTGCATTGCTGTCAAGCTCATCACTAATGGCCAAGCAATTTTGTCAGCCCATCAAGCCACCTAAGGGCCAAATTAGAAAAAGCACATCCATATTGGGCATCCCTATGGAAATAGTTAGAACGTGACAAAATCTAGAGGCAAGTGCCTAAAAAAGACGGATGAAGGATCGATGGATGGGCTACTTATCTAGCTACAGCAGTCTGATCAATTGGTGTCTTAACTCATCATAGTAACAGATCCACCAACAGTGCACACATCCAACCAGAAATTCTTTTGGTACACATAGAAACCGCTGTTGCTAAAAAAAAAAACTTGTGCTCTTGGCCCACTCTGCCAAACTCTCCAGTGATGACCTGGTGACCTCTGCAAGAATGGCTGATCTGACTAGTTCCAGCTATTTTAAAGCTACACACTCTCAGATCTAAGCGGCTGGAAGCCCAGGAGTCAAAGAGCAGGCTTACAACTAACATGTAAGTGGGAGGAGGACTCATTCCCCAGCCCATCCCCATTGTCAGGAATAACACAGTTGGGTGTGTTACAGTACTTTGGGGAAGCAGATACCATCTAGGTATTTCAAAAGGGATTTAATGGATGGAATTGTTAGACATATGGAAAGAGTGGAAGTAAAATAGATGAATCCTGAGTCAACTCAGAAATTAGAACTGCCCTCGTAGCCACCCACCTGAGTGTGGTTCTGGAAACAAAAGGGAAGAGAGAGGGTTACAGAATCTAGCAACTGGAAAGAGGAGCCGCCACTGACTGGGGCTCTGGCGGGCCCCTGCTTGTCTGGCTGAGCCCAGAGCTGGCTGAGGTCACCTCATAGCTGGTGCTTGCAACGCAGAGTGGGTAACTCAGAGCACACACCCAGATCCTTAAAGGTAGGACTGCCAGCAAACAGAAGAGCCCAAACCAAACAAGCAGATTCCAACCAACCAAGGGACACGTTGGATTTTAATGATCCCTAGTTGCCTATTGTGGGGAACAGAACCTGGAAGTGAGTGTTGTGGACAAACTCTCAACATTCATATATTAAGGAGTCTGGGAGACCAGGGATCCCATGGAGGGAACCGGCACGTTCATGAATTGGAGATGTGTCCCATTCACATCCTCCTAAGTAAAAGTTATTCCTCATATTGTCCCCCTGGATAATGCCAATTTCAAGGTGTTACTTGCAAGCTCCTGGCTGCTACTTTATATTCTTGAAGGTCAACTGCTTGAAGGCTATCTGCCTGAAGGTTGTCTGCCATCAAAGGTAACCAGATCCTATTGTCTGTCCAACCCTAAGTATGGCCCATATAAGGATATTGGATTGTTCTGTCCCCTGAAAAATTGCTCAAAGACATCTAACGCCAAGGCAGTCAGAGGATCAAGATTAGGCTGTCCTCTTGACTCAAGAGCCCACCCATCTCATTATATGTGTGCCTTCCTGTCACACGTATGCCTCCAGTACCACTCCTTCCTATTGCATGCGCACCCCTAGCTCGTCTCCTTTCTGTTACATGTGTGCTTCTTGTACAACTCCTTCCTGTTTATATGTGCTTACCATGACCTGTGTGCCTGAGATTATATAAACTCATGAGATTACATTATGGCCTCCCTCTCTGCACAGACCTAGCTCCTGAAATCATGACTGCGGAGGTAAGCCCTTGAATGTTTCATCTAATCTGATGTCTCTTTAATTCACCCCTCAATTTCACAACTGCCCCTTGGACCCATTCGGTTGTGGGGAGACTGGACCCCCACAGTCTATGTAAATGTGCATTGAGATCAATTAAAATTAGTACATGGGGCATAATTATACAAAAAAATGATTTCTCTAAAATGAACCACCATAAAGAATTTCCTTTTGTTCTGGTTGTATTTACAGCTCTATTGGGAATGAATTGCAATTTTCTTGACCTTTTCCATATCTCTTAAAATGATCATATAATTTATTAATGAAATAAAGTATGCATTTGATTTTTTTGCTATTGATACATCTTGCATTTCTCAAATAAAAATACTTAATAAAAAATTATTTCTTCTTTACCTGATTTGGTTTAAACCCAGTTGCTACCAAGACGATTCCAGCTCATGATGACCCCATGTGTGTCAGAGTAGAAATGTGCTCGGCAGGGTTTTCCATGGCGGACTTTGGGGAAGGAGATCACCTGCAGTAATTCTGGGTGAATTTGAACCTCCAACCTTTTGCTTCGCACATGAACACATTAACCATGTGTGCCACTCTGAGATAATAAACATCTAAAGTACCTGCCTCTGGCCATTTAGCAATCCTGACACAGTGAGAGCTCACACATAGCCCTGAGGGCGAGGATGCTGCAGGATCAGGTAGTGCTGCATTCTGTTGTTTATAGTGTGGTCACTATGGGTCAGAACCAACTTGACAGTATCTAAGAGTAACAACCATAAGATGTTTTTCAGAAGGCAGCCTGGTGGGTAGTGGTCAAGTGCTCAGCTGCTAACCATAAGGTTGGCGGTTTAAAGCCACCAGCCTCTCTGTTGGCAGAAAGATGTGGCAGTCTGCTTCATTAAGAGCAACGGCCGTGGAACCCCTATGGGGCAGTTCTCCTCTGTCCTGTAGGGCCACTACAGGTCAGATTCAACTCAATGGCAATGGGGTTGGGGGTTAAAAAAAAAGATTTTGTAGCATTTGCTTCTGAATGTCTTTTCTGTTTCATTTACACTGTAACACTTCTACAGTGATCACATACAACTTAATTTGCCCACTAATATGAATCAACAATAGTATTGTGAGCTGATAATACTGAAAGGTCCTAGCTCTCATTGAGTTGCCGAATTTCAAAGTGTGTGTACCAATCCAAAATCTTGAAATAATCATGGTGGTTCTTGTTTATGGCTTGGGGTTTTAACCAAAGAACGGCCCCTTCCTTTCTTGTATATGGAAAACAGATCCTTGTCATTTCCAATCCCTCCATTTGGTCTTCCCTCAGGTAAGCATGGGTTACTACACGATTGGACAAATATTTCTTTTTGTATATCTGGTTTTCAATGGCTACATATTTGCCATAGTAGAAAACACCTCTACCTGCTGCTATTTTGTAGTGTATTAAGAAAAAAAGAGCAACACTACCTAGAAGGGACATTTATGTACGTTAGACATGTCATCAGTAAAGACAGATCACTCGAAACGGGCATCTTGGTTGGCAAAACAGAGGGTCAGTCAAAATGAGGGGAGCCCTCGAGGAGATGAATTGCCCAGATAGATGAAACACGGGACTTGAGCATACGGATGCCCATGAAGATGGTGCAGACCCCGCAATGTTTCCTTGTATTACACATAAGCTTGCCACATAGCAGCTAACATGAGTCAGTCAATGGCAACGAACGGCAACAACAAGGCCTACTGATAAAGTCAATATGGAATACAGGGCATAGTCATTAATGCCTGTTATGGATTGAATTGTGTCCCCCTGAAATACATGTCCATTTAACTGGGCCATCATTCTCAAATTTATGTCATCATCCTCCATTTTGTGGCCTGAAGTCATTTCTCTATGGATTGTAATTTCTATGATGTTAAAGAGACAAGAGCCAATCTCTTGTGAGATAGAAAAGACTTTTAAAAGTCAAGCAGAGGAGGGACCTACAATCACTGAGAAAGAAGAGCTAGGGGTGGAGTGTGTCCTCTACTCAGGTTCTCTGTACTGGGAGACTTCTAGATGCAGGGGAAGACCAATGCTGATGGAGGTACCTTTGGGTTGGTACTTGGACTTTGGTGAGGGAGGAGGGGGCAGGGTTCGTAGGTCAGATCAGGAACACCTGGGTAGACATGATTAGGGACACCTGGGTAGACATGAACTTGGCCATTGACTGCTTTGATGGCACCCAGGGTACCTTGTTCCTCATACCATTTGGTTTTTAAAGCAGACTCTGTGGGAAAGTGGATGTTCTCATCAGTGGGAGCAGATTGTCTGGGAAAGGAATTCCTGGGCTTCCGAGGAGCAGAGCGCAGGTGCAGGACAGTCTGAACCTCATGTCCTTCTTCAAGTCGCACAGGACCATCACCTTCCACGGGTGAGGCAAGGCCCGTGGGAAGGAGCTGACAGCTCACCCCAGGAAGCTGAGGCACTGCATGCCCTGACCTTCACCAAAGGTAAGGTAGACACTTTCTGTCTCGTTCCCTGGGAAACGCTGAAACACAGCATTCTGCAGATATTAAGTTACACTCCCTATTTCTGGCTTTATCTTCCCCTCCAGAGAATAGACAAACTGGCTCAAATACTATTGCTTCTTTGTTGCCTTCAAAGAAATTGCCAACAAACCCTTTCTGTGAGAACTTGGTAGGGAAGGAAGGATACTGAATATAAACTCACCTCCAATAAAGATCTGGCCCTTGGAGTCCTTTCTCCTTGAGCTCCCTCCACGCCAACTTTGTTTCTTCTCTCTCTTTTATTTCTGCTATCCCTTTTCATTGCAACCGTGTCCCTGTCATCCCTGGTTCAGTTGTGGCCTGGCTCTCACAATCATTGATTAACCCACAGTCTGTGCATCTTTCAATGCCGGCAAGGTTTCCCTTGTAATATTGATCACATCTTTCCATTTGCCCATTTCTCCTACAGCCTTTCATTCAGGCTAGTTAAAAAGGTTTTTAATTACTCTACTATTATCTATTTTTTCAAAGATATAACACATCTACTACATTAATCTTTGTAAAACAATTCTTATCATGATGTCATTTGCAGTAAAAAAAATTCCACCAAAGCATTTTGTTATTCAGAGTTTTCAGTGTTTTCCTTCAAAAAACTTTCACACCTTCAAAAAAATACTTCTTTTATCACTAAAGTGATTCATAAAGGAAAAAACATAGTTTCCCCAAGTCCCTTAATATCTCATTGTATTTTTTCTTATGCGAACATAGACATACTTTTTAAATGCATAGATATTTAAAATGGGCTCTATTATACTTATATTGTTTTACAAGGGTAACTCAAAAAGTATTGCTATACTATCATAGACACCTTTGTGTATCCACATTTAGCTTGTTACACTTCAGCAAGCAGAGTTTCCATCTCTGTAACCCTTCCCTGAAGAATTCTGCACTTCTTGATTTATTTCACATTTAACTGGAAGTTTTGGAATCATTGAGGGGCTCAAATGGTGCTTCTTTGTTCTTTGAGTCTGAGGAACAAAAAAGGCTGAAGGGGCACTATCAGGGCTGTGCAGTGGATGAAGTAGGACTTCTCAATGAAGTTTTGTGAGACAAACACTTGATACCCTCAAAGAATGAGAAGGTCCATTGACATGATGGAAACATTCCTGGGCACAACTTTCCAGGCCTTTTCCTACCACTACAGTTTTCAATGTTCTTAAAACTTCTGTTTAATAAATCCTCATAATCATCCTTTGCCTTTCAAGAAAATCTTTCAATACAACCTGTGATAGTTAGGCTTATTGTGTCAACTAGGCCTTCATAGGAACATGTGGGTGGAGTTTAATTAGGCTGCAGCTTGATTGGTGGACAACTGAGATAAAGGCTTTCTGAGTTCAGCATCCTCTCTTTCTCCTTGGTGATCGGACCAGCATGCTGGTTCTTTGCCTCAACCATGGGCTGCAGTATCTGTGGGCTGAGCCAACCCGAGGATTGTGTCACTGTGCATACATCACTGGAGCTCGAGACTTCATGAGAGCTTGCTTTGCTATACTCCCATGCTACTGACTATTGCTGCCTCACCCTGCTGTGTGCTGCCTGCAGGATGACTCTGCCTGTCTTGCCTGAGGACAGTCTCCACTGCCTGCTTCCCTGACCTTGGATCTGCAGCCCGAATAAGTTGAAGAGCCTTCAGTATATTAACTGTTCCATGAAAGTGAGTTGAAGTGAACCCTCTGTACTGCTGTGTGGACTAATTAGCTATTTTATATATATATATATATACATAAGTGTCCTGGTTTTGTTTCTCTAGAGAACCCTGCCTAACACACAATCCCATGGGGATCCCAAAACTTTCTGAGCTAGGACCTCTCTGCTTTGAATTTAACTGGTCTAGCAGATCCTCTTGGAAGCTACTAGTTTTTCCCCCCAACAGTTTTATTGGCACATAATTCATTTATCATACAACTGATGGCATTCAATTGTTCAATCTCATCAAGGGGCGTTATACAATCACCACCACATCTATCTTAGAGCCTTCCCCCAACTCCCCATGGTTAAATTGCCTTTAAACTGAGTTGTGAAATAATGATCAGTTCAGTGCTCCCTCCCCCTCCCGACTTCATTGTTTACTCCTGAAATATCCTCATCCTCCTTATTGCCTATCTTCCACCCCTTCACTCCCTATAACACCTTTATCGGTTATTATCATTGTACATCCATTCCTCCTGTGCTTCACAGCTAGGAAAACCAACAGAAACAATGAAAGACAAATCACACTACGGTGGTAAGAATACGATCATGTTAGTATAAAAGCAAAAATACAAATGGGGAGGGAGAAGACCCCTATGAACGTTCAAAAAGCCAGAGAAGAAATTTCTGTCATAGGACAACTAAGAGATACTTGCACCCAGTATAAATCAGGTCATGTCTATAGAGAAGACAACCAGCCTGGTACTGAGTTTCATCAAGATTAGAATGGTCTATACTTGTTAAAAATTTTGTTGTCCCTTAAAAATTAAAACATTTTATATCAATCCATTGTTCAAACATAATTGTGCAATTTCTTCCATCATCGGTTTCCAGACATACTTCTCCTTACTGAGCGTCTTGATGACATTTCCTTCTCATCTCCCCCTCCCTGTCAAATCCTTGTGATGAGTTCTTTCCCTGTAGACTCAACATCCTTGGGTTTCATTTACCGAAAAACAGAGAAACAAGTAGCACAGCGTCAAGAGGGTGACCCCCAATGGCAGCACACCTCTGAGATTCACCCTATTATACACAAGCATTAGCAAAATAGAACAGAATAAGATTGGACCTTGCTCTCTAGATCATATTGGAAAATCTATGACTCATCCCTGAACAGGTTTTGTTCTATAAAATCCACTTCATTAACTGTGATTTTGCTTAAAGGACTGATAAAGATCAGTCCTTTGAGCTAGCTGATTTTCAAACAACGCTTTCAGCACCCATTTGGGTTTGCTCAGGCCAAGAGGTTAACTTAAAATTGAAAATGTGGAGCCATGTGATATCACAACTTTAGCAGCCGGCACACCAATGGCGGTTCTGTAGTCTTCCCCCATCCGCCTCTGGACACAGTTTTCTCAGGTGTCAAGGTGATGGTCTCCTCGTCCATGGCTCTTCTTTGTGGCCTCCTCAGCCTTCCTTAAAAGGCTCAATCCATCTAGAAACTGCTGTTTTCTGTACAGCACGGTTCTTGTAAACTTGTTGCAAAGCTTCAAGGATTTGGGGAGATGTCCTCTTAAATTTTGTTAAAACTTAGCCTTGAACTCAAAACTGATATTTTTCCCATGGCACAAAAGTATCCTTTTTTTTTTAAGACACTCTAATGAGACTAAGACAAATGCATTATTGAGAGAGAACCTGTCTGTAGCCATCCATTGATTACAGAGTCATATTTAAACACATTTTATGTCGTATAAACCATGCATATATTAACTTTTTAACTCCCTCATGTATAACTTGTCCATTTTTTAAAAAATGCAAATGCCTTCCCATCTTGGCAAACAAGCATTCATCCTCATTGTCAATACCAATGGCTGCAAGTGTTTTCCTTAATATGAAGATGAAATATTTTATTTAAGCAGTCTCCTCTTTTTAGATATTATGGAAATTTCTAACTTATTATAATAAGTAGAAGTGTGATAAATATATTTTTAACTTTAATTATGTGAATTATTTTAGTTACTTTCATAGCATACATTTTAGGTGTGAAATTACTGGGTCAAAGTTTCAAACTTTAAAATATTGTTTTGTCACATATTTCTAGACGACTCCCAAAATAGGCAACAGACAAAACACTGAGTTCTAGATATAGAAGTAGAACAAGCTACATTCTCTGACCCAAATATAACTTCAGAATGTGTAATCCCAAAAGACCAACCATGTTGACTTCAAAAAGCAGTTAAACAAAAAAGTACTTAAAAATTTATTTTGTTAAAGGAGGAATTAAAACTGAGGTCACAAAATTATTTTGACAGTAATCACAACCAGAATGGCATATAATAAAAGGTTTTATTTCTTGCCAAAATTGCACCTAGAAGCAAAAACAAAACAAAACCTTAAATATGAAAGGGCTTCAAAAATTGATAATAAAGTATAATAGAATTTTCCCACAAACTCTTTGAAGCCTTTAGTATTTTCTGTATTAAAATCTTTTCTTAATCAGTATACAATTCAAGAAGCCAATAGACACATGAAAAGATACTCTCTTGATCCTTAGTCATTAGACAGATGTAAATCAAAACTACGATTCGATCCCATCTGCAATACTTACATCATTTCATGTCAACTTGATAAAGTGTAGGGGTGGAGTTTAGCCTTTCAATCAGGTTGCAGCTTGATTACCTCGTTTGGAGGCACAACTTATATAAATGGCTTGCTGGAGGCCAGTAAGCCTTCTCTCTCTGCCTTCACCTCCCTGTTGAAAAGCCATGATGGGAGCTCCTAGAGTCCTGTCATGCTACCACCACCGTTGGATCCACAAAGCTTTGCACCCACCAGCCAGTGGTGTTCCTGCATTTCGCATCGTTGCACGTGGCTGCATGAGTCTGAAGAGGGACTTATGGAGTAGAAACAGACTTATGGCCTTGATCTGGGCTGGGCTGGGCTGTTTGCTCAATGTATAATGACTTCTTAATATAAAGCTCTCTCTCATACATGTATATATGAATGTCACTGGATTTGTTTCTCTAGTCAATCTGGCCTAACACACCATCTTCCCTCTGCCACAATGGTACTGATGAAAAAAAAAGAAAAAGAAAACAACAAATGCTGGCAAAGCTGTGGGGAAACAGGAATCCTTATTTACTGTGGATGGTTTGTAAAATGGTACAATCTCGATGGAAACCGATATAGCGCTTTCTCAGCAAACGAATAGTATGCTTCAGCAATTCCACAGCTAAACATACACCCTAGAGGTCAAATATATACAAAAGATACACTCAGCTATAGGACAGTCTGTCAAAAAATATTGCTATGAAATATATATATATATATGTTCATACATACATTTTCATATATGTTTATTCCAAACAAAGCCTATTTAAACATGTCTGTGGTCGGTGGATGGCTTCAGATAGGTTTTCTCAGTACAGAAGGAAACACCACCTGTTCCTATACCAGCCTCAGAGTTGTTCTTGCATTTGAGCCATGGCTGCACCCGCTATGTCAATCAGTCTATCTTGTTGAGTGCTCCTCTGCTTTACCAAACATGATGTCCTTCTTCAGGGACAAGTCTCTCCTAATAAATTTCCAAAGTACATTAGCTAAATCTCGCCATCCTTGCCTCTAAAGAGTATTCTGACTGTACTTCTTCCAAGACAGGTCTGTTTGTTCTGTTGGCAGTCCGTGATACTTTCCGTATTCTCCATCAACACCGTAGTTCAAATGCATCAATTTTCCCTCAGTCTTCCGTATTCAATATCCTTCACACGTGTAGGAGGCGGCTGAAAACACCATGACTTGGGTCAGGTGCACCTTAGTCCTCAAAGTAACATCCTTGCTTTTCAACACTTTTAAGAGGTCTTGCGCAGTAGATTTGCCTAATGCAATGTGCCGTCTGATCTCTTTTCTATTCTCTCTCCCTACACTGCCTCCACCACCTCTGGCCCCAGGCCTCCTTCGCTGAGCATTTTACCCTTGTGGGTGAGTCTTTGGAGGAGTGGCGGGCAGAATGCTGCAGGGACTGAGGGGCAGACTGGGAGGCATCTGCCCAGGGCTTGCAACAAGAAGCTGAGGCCACAGGCAAGGCTGGGCCCAGGGGCAGCTAGACTTCACCGCACACAGGAAGGGCTTGGCCAAAGTCCAGGAGAGACGAAGGCCTAAGCAAGTCGCCAGCTGGCCTGGACTCTGCTTTCGACTTGGTTTGCCTTGCCCTGGCGGAGCCACCACACCCACCCATCTAGCCCTCCAGCCCCGCAGGTTTCCATGTCCACCCCACTGAACAGTCCCGGAGACCCAAGGGAGCCAGATCTAAACGCTCCCCCTCTGTACTGCCCACTGGCGGGGGGAGGGGGGGGAAACTAAAATCCACGCCCAGAGTTCCCTGAGCGGTCACTCCTCCCCTCCAAGCTGCAGCCACGTGGAGCTGTGGGGACGAGGGTCCCCCTCCTTCCCTTGTAAATAACTCGATGGGCCCTGTCCCCAATGTGCAGAGAGCTGCTCACTCTTGCCTGAGTGCTGCCCTAGCGCAGAGACAGCACTATCACCCCTTGGGCCACCCCAAGTCCCACCCCGGGCACTCCTGGGTGGCTGTCAGGAAGGTCCAGCGGGAGACACGCGGGGTGGGGTGGGAGAGGGACGACCTCTGACCCTAAGTTCCCCCTTGCCTGACGCTTGATATGGATCAGAAGAGAAAGGAACCCCTGGACCCCTGCAGCAGTGCCCATCTGGATGCTCTGGAAGTCCTGCTGCAGAGCCTCTCACTTGGGCAGACAGTTGCCCAGTGGGGCCGGGGCCGGAGGTTGCAAGGCTGCCAGGAGCGGAGAGGATGGCACCACAACACGGTCGGGCCGTGGCCTCTCTTGATTGATGGTGGATCCAGGCAAGAAGAAATCCCTGACAATTCCCATCTTTTCTCATTTGTTAGGAGGTTACCTATTCTGGTTGTGAGAGTTTGCTTTTCACTGAGTTGTAGGGAAGGCTGAAATCCTTGCTCTTCAGCAGCAAGTCTCCTAGTCCTCCGCACTTACAGCCAGAAGGGTGTGTCACCTGCACATCACGGATGCTTAATAAACCTCCCTCCAATCCTGATACCTCATCCTTCTCCATGTAATCAAGCTTCTCTAATTAATTGCTCCGCATATAGATCTCATTAGAGTGCCTTTAAAAAAAAAGTCCATTCAGATCAGTGACTTCTGAAGGAATCTGCTGTTCCAGTTAAATTCAAGGCAAATCTCACTTCCTGAAATTCAGAACCTACTGTACAGCCACGGTAGACAAAACAGTCTGGCACTGGGACAATGATAGATACGTAAACCAATGGAACAGGATTGAGAACCAGAAACACATCCAATCATTTACCACCACTGTGTGTGTGTGTGTGTGTGTGTGTGTGTATTCAAAACACATTCTATGGGGAAGAGCTAATGTCTTCAACAAATGATTCTAGTAAAACTGGATCCCCATTTGTAGAAGAATGAAACCGGTCCCATGCCTCACTCCATATATAGAAACAAGCTCAAGGTGGATTAAAAACCGAAATGTAAAACCTAGAACTATAAATATCATCAGTGATAAAATAGGGACAAATTTAGAGCCTCTGGTTATGGCATAAATAAATTATCAGCTCTAATGGGGAAAAAAATCCCCAAACACAGCAGGAGACACAACAGATGAATGGGAATGCTGAGAAATAAGACATTTAAGTACTTCAAACGACTTCACCAAAGTGTAAAAGGGGAACCCAGAGAGTGGGGTAAAAATGACAGTGACATAATATACTCGGAGCTAACCTCTAAAAGCCATAGAAAGCTTCAGCACTTCAACAAGAAAAAGATGAAGAATACAATTATCAATGGGCAGAGGATAAGAACAGTTCATCAGAGAACACTCCCGGGCAGTCAATAAGTGTATGAAGAAATGCTTGCAGTCACTAGCCATTGGAAAGGTGCAAATGAAAACAATGGTGACTGCCACCGCACCCCAGAATTGATGGCAAAGTTAAAAAAAAAAAAGGAAGAAAGAAAATGCAAATACTGGAGATGGTGGGGAGAGACTGGAACCCTCATACAGGGCTGACGGGCGCTGTATGACGCTTCGCCTTCCTAAATAACACCGGAAATAGAAACACCATATAATTCAGCAATCCCCCTGCTTGGTATATACGCTGAGGACATAAGAATCATAATATGGACAGATAAATGCGCACCAATGTTCATCACAGCGAGTGAGTGAATAGATGGATAAACTTTGGTACATACATACATGGAATACTACACAACATCGAAGAATCACACGAGGACTCTATGAAACACCATTCATGACATGGGTGAATCTGGAGAGCATTATGCCGAGTGAAATGAGTCTAACACAAAGGAACATGTTGTCTAAGCCCGCTACTATGGGAAAAAATCAAGAAAAGGGTTTTCACACTGAAATAAACAGATGTTGATGGTTTCGTGCGGGAAGGCGGGGTAGTCACATTGCAGAGCAGGGTCAGCAAACTGCAACCCGAGAGCCACACACGGCTCTTTCCAAAGGTACTTGTGGCTCTGAAGTAAAATTGAGAATGAAACTAAAACCATCATCATTTCATTGACAAAAAATTTCAAGGATATTGTACAGATAATGGTGATTTCATTTGCTTGTAAAAACATACTCATGGTTCTCAAATAATTTTTACATTTTTGCGAGGGACAGAATTGGCTTTTCCATCTCCAAAACTTGTCTGACCCCTGGGTCAGAGAGTAGATGTGCTCTTTGGGTGGTGTATGTCCCCCAAGTGCAAACAACAGTATCCAGTAAGAGGAAGATGGAGGGGGAAGTGATGGACGCAAGATAAGATAATGGTAGGTGGATGCGTTGTTGAATATAAAACTGTATATTTTCCTCAGTTCACAATAAAAAAAAAGGTTAAGAAGAAAAACCAAGACTCTTGTAGTGACTTTTCTGAAAGAGAGTCTTGATAGATTTTTTTGAAATACACAGGGCGTGTTTATTTATTTTTTCATTGAAAATTGTATTCCTCGGGGAAAAGGCCAGGGAAGTTGTACCAGGAATTTTTTCCCATCACAATAAGACATTGTTGGGTTTATTTGAGCACAACAATGGCAGGATTTTGTTGGGAAGCCTAACCCCTACATCCTGACCCTGCCCTTCCAGTTTTCTTTATGTTCCCTAAACTCAAAGAACATGTTCTGAGTCCTCAGAGGATGCCCAAACCGCCATGAAGAAGGAAGAACGCAGAGGAATTGTTGCCTTTGAATGATGGTGTTGGCGAAGAATGCGGAATACACCATGGACTGACAAAAGAAGGAACCAACCCACCTTGGAAGAAGTACAGCCAGAAGACTCCTTAGAAATGAGCCCAGTGACACTTTATCTCACTAACTCTGACCATGTTATTAGGAGGTCTTAGTCCCTGGAGAAAGACATCATGTTTAGTTAAATAGAGGATCAGTGAAAAAAAAGAGGAAAAAATTAAAGAGACTTTCAGCAAGATGCATTGACAGAGAGGCTACATCAATGGGCTCAAATATAACAATTGTGAGGATGGCAAAGCACAGGGCAGTGTTTTACTCTGTTACAATTGAACCCAACGCAATGGCACCTAACAGCAGTAACCTGTGAGTACTGTGCTCCTTTAGAGAAGTCTAGAGTAGGGAAACTAGATTACTGGAAATGGAACAACCAGAATAGAAATCATGAGAAAGCGACACGCTGTGCAAGATGTAACCAATGGCACTGCAAAAATTGTGTAACCACATGAAACCAACTGCTACCAAGTCAATTCTGACCTGCAGTGATGACCCTACAGGACAGAGTGGAACTACTGCCTAGGGTTACAGAGACTGTCAATCTTTCCAGGAAGAGATGGGCTTCTTTCCCCCCACAAATGACTGGTGGGCTTGAATTGCTGACCTTGTGTTAGCGGCCCAAACATGTCACCCACCACAACACCAGGGCGCCTTAACAAATTGGGACCTACTTTGCTCTGTAAACTTTTACCCAAAACACAATAAAAAAATATTTTGAGAAATGAAGATACAAGGCATTCTACTCAAGTCAGGAAAAAACACATATTTTAGGGGAAGTGAGGGAGAGACAAAGTCAAGGCAGGATGGAAGGAACTGGAAATACAAAACAGTGGAACTGAGAGCTAATACTCAGTATCCTGTTCGTGTGAGAGCTTGTGAATGTGTGTTCAAAGAAGGAGGCCACTGTGGAAACTTCTCGCAATGCTGAAAACTTGGCAGACATGCACAGTGGGATGATCTGGCTTTATAATGTCAGCGATAGCAGAGTGTCATGCAAGGGCAAAGGTCTCTTCAGTAGGAGCCCATTTCCAGAGAAAAGAAACAATGGTATGCTCCCTACAAGTGTGAGTGTGTGTGCCCAAGCACATGTGTACACATGTGTGTTTGTAAAAGCACAGGCTGTGGTGTCACCAGCGCATTGTTAATATTGGGTTATCTGGGAACCAGAAGGAAACTATGTCTTTTTTTCCCCTTTTTGGGGGGAGGGTGGGGAGCTCATACAACTCTTATCGCAATCTATACATCCATCATTGTGTCCAGCACATTTGTGCATTTGTTGCCCTCATCATTCTCAAAACATTTGCTTCTACTTCAGCCCTTGGTATGAGCTCCTCATTTGGAAACTGTCTGTGGTGTTATGATTCTTGTGTTATCTGGGTACTGTCAAGTGGGTTCTCATAGTGAACAGAACACTACACAGCAGAACAGAACACGGCCTGGTCCTGCGCCAGCCTCACATTTGTTGTTAGTTTGAGCCCATTCCCGGCAGCGGCTGTCTTCTTCTTTGCTCAGTTAGCATGAGTTCTCTCTGAGGAGTGAGCTATCTTGATGACACATCCAAAGTGCCTGAGAAAAACTCTCAGCATTCTCACTTCCACGGAGCATTCTGGCTGTACTTCTTCCAAGACAGATTTGCTTATTTTGCCGGCAGCCCACCGTATTTCAGTCTTCTTTGCAATTAAATGCATCAATTCTTCTGCCGTCTCCCTAGTCCGTGTTCAACTTTCACATGCACGAGGCAACTGAAAATACCCTGACTTGGGTCAGACACACCTCAGTCCTCAAAGTAGCATCCTTGCTTTTCAACACTCTAAAGAGGTCTCGTACAAAAGATTTGCCCAATGCAATACATTGTTGGCTCTCTTGACTTCCATGAGCTCCTGTGAGCACTGATCCTGGATATAAGCAAGATAAAATCCTCACAACTCCAACCTGTTCTTTCTTTCCTTCTTAATACAGTATTTATCTTCCCTCTGTCAAACCCTGAGCCAATTACGTTGCCCAGTCGGCCCTGGGAGTTGCAGGGTAAGGAACGCGGAGGGCAGAGGAAACCCGGGTCGGAGACCGATGGGCGGTGGAGATGGCGAAGACGATGAGAAAGACCACCGTCAAGCAAAATAGCCCCACGCCCCCCCCCCCCCCCCCGCTCCCCCGAGAGGGCCAAGCCCAGAGTGGCTAGATCATCTCCTAACACTGTCCCAATCACGGCTCCAGAGGGCGCCACTCCAACTGTGGCAGCCCCGGCCCCAGTTAACTGGGCGGCTGTGTCCATGGCCCTTGAGATGGTGCTGGTTTGGAAGCTGTGACTAGGGATACGTGAGGTCAGGGAACTGGGGGCTCTCCAGCTGCTGAAGCGCTCATCTGTCAACATCTGTCAGTTTCAGCACCGGCGTAGACAAAGGCTGTCCAGCAGCTGGGAGGTGTTCTTGACCAGGGAAGGGGTGGAGACGAATTTGGCGCAGACGTACATGTTTATGTGTGTGGGGGTGGGGGTGGGGGGTGGGGAGTGGAATGAGGGATGGTGCAAGAGAGCCAACTTCAACCTTTTTCCCCCATTTATCATGATGTTGTCTACTGCCCCAGTTAAGAGAATTTTTGTTGTCTACATTGCGTGTAATCCATGCTGAAGGCTGCATTTCCTTGATCTATCAGCTCAGACTACAAGGCCCCCTCTCCTTCAGGATGCAAGGTTTCAGGTTGCTCAGTGAGACTGCCTCCTTCACTCTTCTTTTTATTTATTTATTTTTCACTCTTCTTTAGACAAACTAGTTTCTCAGATTATTTGCTCAGCTTACAGACTGAATAAGGGTGGTGAAAGGATACAGCCTTGAAACACGCCTTCCCCTGATTTTAAGCAGATAGAATTCCCTGGTTCTGTTTGACCAACTACCTCTTGGTCCATGTACAGGTTCCACACAAGCACAACGGAGGAAATGTCCTGGAATTCCCACTCTTCTCAATGCTGCCCATTGTTTATTATGATCCAAGCAGCCGAATGCCTTTGCAATTTCACAGCCAATCAGACACAAGTAAACACCTTCCTAGTATTTTCTGCTTCCAGCCAAGATCCGTCTGATGTTAGCAATGCTCTCTCTCGTGTCCTGCCTTCTTCTGAATCCAGCTTGAATTTCCGGCGGCTCTCTCAATGTCCTGCTGCATCTCTCATGGAGTTAACTAACCTTCAACAACACTGGACCTGTGTGATATTAATGGTATTGTTTGAGCATTTCCACATTCTCTTGGGTCACCTCTCTTGGCTAGGTAGATGTCACACTAATGTCTCGGCATGGATGGATGAGTGCACCTGTGCGTCCCCGCTGGTTGAAACGTTTCATTTGGTATCCATCAATTCTCAGAGCTTTGTTTTTTGCTAATTCCTTCGATGCAGTTTGGACTTAATCCTTCAGTACCTTTGGTTCTTCAGCATATGTTAACTCTTGAAACAGTTGAATATTTAGGTTTTTAAAATTTGCACAGTGATTGTGTACTCCATTTTCTTTTGATGCTTTGTTATGATAATAACTGGTGAATTTATAACACATTTGAAAAAAGAAGCTGTTACAACTTTTTGGGTTTTTTTTTTTAGACATAAAAGAAGGCTGTTGTTTGTCAAGTTGGGCTTGCTGGGGCCTTGGGACCCATTCCCATCATTCCCATTGGCCACACTACGCCATCGGCTTCCATTAAAGACTTGCAGCCTTGGAAAGCCTATGGAACGCTCTACTCTGCCCCACGGGGCTCCGGCTCCGAGGCTGTGGCGGCTGTAAGCCTTATTTATGCATGCTCCCGCTGCTCCTCGGGGCCAGTGCAGCTGTGCCCAAGCTAGACAGACACACAGACACGCCTCTGGGAGCGCTCACGGGGAGGGGCCCTGTGTGGCTACTGAACTCCATTTTGTCTTGAGTATTTTCGCGTGTGCCCTCGTGGTGGTGGTGGTGGTGGTGGTGGTGGGGTGTCCTTCCCCTTCCCCCCACCCCCCCATGAGGATTCTGGTCACCAAGGCGCACTTTGTCCCAAATTTCTGAAAAGTGGTCTTTAAAAACCTACATAGGGGCCCTGTCAGGTCTTCCGGAAAGACCTGTAAAACCTGGAGATTGGGAGATTGGGGGGATGGGGGACGGCGTGGGAGGGGGTTGGGGTGGTGGGGGGCTGGGGAGGCGGGCTAGGGGTGAGGGTGGGGACAGGAGCCTGCAAGCCCCCAAATCCCAGTGGAGGGGTGGGGGATCACGATGGGGGGGGCGGCGGCGGGGGGGGCTTGCTCTGAAAACAGGGCGGGGTAGTGGGAGTTCGGCCAGCCCCAGGAGCCCTAAGGCGGGCCAGTTGAGAGACGCAGATTCCCTACAAAAGGAAAACCCTGGTGGGAAGCTGCTTTGGAAAAAAAGACCACGACGACGAAAGAAGGAGGAAGAGGGAAAAAGGACACCGTTGCTGCGGAGTGGCTGGGTTGCTAGGAAGGCAGCAGCCAGGAAGGGGGAGTTGGGGTGGGGGTGGGGGTGAGGTCTCCAGGCAGCAGCTGTCAGCTCTAGGCGGACGGACAGATAGAAAAACCTGGCACGGATCAGCTACTCCTGGAAGCAAAAATCCCGACTGGTTTGTGGCTCCATGGGGAAAACCCGGACTGCCTCTAGAAAGACCGAGGGTAGACATGCAGGGACGTTACTGGCAGGGCGGCTACCCTGAAGATCAGCAGTTCGAGTCTATGACACTTCTCAGAGAGGACAATGAGGCTGTCTGCTTCCATAATGATTTATAGCCTCTGAAAACCTATGGGGGTGGTTCTACTTTGTCCTATTTCCAAGTCCCCAAGCTTATTTCCTTTACTGCCCTCGAAGAAGAAGAAGAAGTATTATTATTATTATTATTATTATTATTTGCTCAGCACCCTCCTGGCAATTATAAAACTTTTGTGCGCTAGCCGGCAATCCAGGAAAAAATGTAAGCATCTGCTTCTGCAGTCCATTCCCCCTGCTCCCCAGGACACTTTGGGAAACACTGTCCTATAGGATCACTGTGCGTCGGAATGAACTTTATGGCGTTGGGTCTGTTTGTACCACAGGATCAAGGACTGAATTGGTGTCATAGTTTCTGCCCTTCTCCGTCTCCACACTGAGACCAACAAACCCAGGCCCACTGCCATCACAGGGATTCCAACTCAGTCATCCCCTAGGACAGAGTAGAGCCTCAGGGCGGTAAGTCTTTGTCAAAGCGCCCCTGCCCCGCAGCTGGTAGGTTAGAACCAGCTGTCCAAATGATCTGAATTTGCTGTAGACCATAACTGACATGGACGTTATTATAGTTGGAGGTGGTGGAGTTATTATCTTTTTGGTTAGCTTTCTTGTCAATCTGCAGAATTCCTAAACTTGTTTGTCATGTCTTTCTTTTTTTTAAAGGATGGTTTGGGTCAATGTTCACAGAGCAAATTAGTTTTCCGTTTAGCAATGTATACACATTTTGTTTTGTAACATTAGTTGCAATTCCTTCCATTGTAATGACCCTCTTCCTACTTCCTGCCTGGGTTTCCTGCACCCATTTGTCCTTCTTTCCTGCCTCTTCCTGCCTTCTAAACTATTTGGAGAAATGCTGTCCTTCTGGTCTCCTGTGGATGCTTATTCTGAGAGTAGCTGCATTAGTCTGGGTAGACCAGAGAAGTAAATTCATAGATGCTCATATGTGTGTAAGAAAGAGCTTTATATAGAAGAGCAATTGTATTTTGAGAAAACATTCCAGCCCAGTCCAGATTAAATCCATGAGTCCAATATTAGCCCGTATGTCCGATACCAATCAATAAATTTGTCTTCAGACTCAAGCAATATATGAAATGACACCAAATACAGGAAGGTCACAGGCCAGTGGGTGGAAAGTCTTGTGGATCCAGTGGCGGTGTAAGCATCTCAGTGTTGGCAGGGGTCTCTATGTGGCTCCTCCAGCTCAGGGCACTAGTGTAGCTCCATGTGTCTTGTCAGCAGGAATGTCTTGCAGGGAGTGAGCATGTGTCCCACCTCCAGTGAGCTATTTATCTTTTTAGTGCCTCCAAATGAGGTCATCAAGCTGCAACCTGATCAACAGGCTCCAAACGGACAACAGATTATGTAACTACCACAATAGACCTCAGTGATGTTTGGCTGAGAGGTAGCCCCTGGGGGTGAGATTAGGGCCAGGATTATTGTTTAAGAGTCTCTAAGGTGAGCAGTCTTAGAGATTCCACCAGTCTCTACTAGACCAGTAAGTCTGGTTGTTTTTATGATTGTGAATCATGTTCCACATTTCCATCAGAGTGGCTGGGAGTTGTATCTGGGCACTTTGTGGTTCTGGCTGGTTCATGGTGGCAGAGGCTGTGGTTTGCATGGTGCATTCGTTCTTTGAACTAATGGTTTCCTTGAGACTTTGATTTTCATTCTTCTTGCTTTCCTCCAGTGTTCACTGGGTCCCAGTCTCTGCTCTTAGTAGCAATCAGGGAGAGGACAGGATTCTGCTGCTCCTGTTCTGCCTTGCTCCTGATTATATATTTTTTTCTCACTTAAGTTTTAGTAGATAGAGGGCTTCAATAGGAAAGGGGGCAGCAAATGGAATTTAACATCATATCAAGAGAATTATAGGGTAGGATTTTTTCATCTGTGTTTTTCCCTTGGACAGCCTTGAGCCATAATGAAAGACCAGCCTCTCCTGACGAGGAAGCTATTTTGGTTGGGTGAGACAGGCAGCTTTAGCACAGATTCCTGAACATAGTTATCATTCTTTTTTTATATCTTCTGAGCCATTTACCCTTATGCTTATGTATCCCTTGATTATTCAATGCCCCCCTAGCCCCTCCGAGGCAAAGGTCAATGATGACCCCTGCGAGGAAGGTCGGGTTACCCACGGATGCACCCATGGACAGGTTCCCTTCATTTCTTGTATGTTCCTCTGGGATTTATTGACTGAATAAAGCCAGGGATCAGTACTGATCCTCTGAAAATACATCCGGTGGAAAAAAGACAGTTGTTTATAAACTCCAGAGATGGTCAATTTTCAAATTATGTTTAAGGCAAATCCACATGTTCTAACAAATAATATCCATCCAACTCTACCTTTTCGCCCCCTCTCCTGAGTCACAACCAACTCAACAAGAACCAAAAACACCGAGTGAGAGGACTCCCTGCTCACCTGAGGTATCAACCGTCAATGACTATGAGCATGGCAAACAGAGCAATGACAGTAGAGGAGTATAGAATGAAGAAGGAGTGGAAAGATGTTCCATCTACTGCCTAACCAATCATAGACCAGTCAATAATCATTCCTTGCATTTTAATCTGCTGCAAGTTGTTCAATGAATATTTATTGAGTGCTAGTAAATACACCATGTTATGCTATCCTACGAAGAGTGATAACAGACATGATCCCTACATTATGTGTTTTCATTTTGTGTGTGTGGTTGTTGTTATTCTATAAGGGCAACTTTTATGCTTCATAAACGGAGTGGTACAAGTAACAGAAACACTGATTTCCAAATCAGGAGACCCAGATGCTAGAAATCATAGGTTCCCAAACTTATTTGGCCTCCCATCCCCTTTTCAGAAAAAATTTACTCAGCACTCCCTTGGCAATTAAAACTTTTGTACTATAGTTAATTACCCAGGATCAAGTATAGGTATCTGTTTATGTATACCCCATGGATCATTCCAATCCAATCACTCCCCCCACCCCCACCCCCCACAAACACACAGAGAATGGAATCACTTGCTTTGGAAATACTGTGCTAGATTTTGCTCCGGTAGGTACAAGAAATATAATCTTAAATCAGTCACTGGATTTGAGTCTCATCTGAACAAATGAGCTAGTTAAAGCTGGTAGCTAACTATAACTATTAGTTATTTGGTTTAGAGTGTGCAACATCCTATGTTGGGAAATCAGTGAAGATGCCTGGCTATAAAAAGACAAGTTTCAGGGTTACTTACAACTCTGTATTCTAGGGTTGGTTTACAAAGCGTTCTTCAAACATTTTGTTCAATGGTAGTCAAACTGCCACGAAGAGGGCTGTGGTAGTTACATAATCTGGTGTCAATTTGGGACTTGAGGGGATTAAGACTGAAGGGGTAGATTCTAGTCTGTCAATGGGCACATAGTCAACGAGGCCTCTGTGTGGGCATGGCCTTCTCCTGAGGATTCTGAGAACTCCTGTTTTCTGGGAACTCTCTCTGCTCACTCCCTGGGAGACTCTTTACTGAAAAGGTTCACTCCCTGAAAGACATTTCTGAGGAGAATCCACATGAAGCTACCCCAAGGCAGTCAGAGCGTCAAAGCTGAAGGAACCACGTGTAGACCCCTGCCAGTGCTGAGATGCTTACAACTCCACTGGATCCACAAGACTTCCAACACATTGGTCTGTGATCTTCCTGCATTCAGTGTCATTGCATGTGTTTTATGAGTCTGAAGAGGACTTTACAGATTGGCATCAGACATATGGGCTAATATTGGACTTATGAGCTTGATCTGGGCTGGGATGTTGTCTCTATATTCAATTGCTCTTGTATATAAAGCTCTTTCTTATACACATATGAGTGTGTCTAGAATTTGTTTCTCTAGTCAACCCAGACTAACACATTGGCTCTTAATACCTACAATCATGTATAAGGGTAACAATAAGAAATCCAATTTAGCCATCAATCTCTTAGAGAGGAATTATCAACAATCACCACAAAGAATTCAGATTATTTCTTGATTAATAATAATGAACAAAAATTCAAAGATGGGCTAAGTCTGGCCACCAGATGTCAGCATGTAAGGAGCTCTCTGAACTAGATCACTCATAAAAGAGAAGTTATCCTTTGCCTTCAAAGATTGATCTCTAGCCCACATCTGTGGTATGTGGTAACTCATGACCACCCCTAGCTTTTCTCCAGCTTCCCGGGGCTTTGGGTAAGGTGTTAGCAGACAGGCCAAGGTATAAAGGTGTTTTTCTCTGTCCAAGTTCTGTAAAGGTAACCACCACACAATGATAATGACCAACTGAATATTTCATTTTTGAACAGATAAAAACATGAAACAGACAAAGAGGAGAATGTGGCATAATCAAATTATAAAACTGGTTGCCAGTGTGTCAATTCCAATATATGGTCATCCCATGTGTCACAGAGTAAAACTGCTCCATGGAGCTTTCTAACCTGTAATCGTCATGGAAGCAGATTGCCAGGCCTTTTCTCCATGGTACCACTCGGTGGGTTCAAACCGCCGGCCTTTAGATTAATAGTCCAATGCAAACCAGTTGTGCCACTCAAGTCGATGAATGCACTTTTGCCAGCAGCAGGCCGTGGTTGGGGGAAGGTAGAGTGGGGTGACGTGAATGGAGTAATGCTTGTGGAAGGAGAGCCTTCGGGGTCTTCATTTGCTGAGAGAGCTCAACTCATGGTGAGAAAAACAGTTGCAAAATATACTAATAATTGGAACTAGGGATGTTCAAAGTATGAATATAGGAAAATTGTAGGTTGTCAAAAAGGACATTTTGTTGTTATTATTAGGTGCCATCAAGTCAGTTCCGCCCGTATGCACAACAGAACAAAACATTGCCCAGTTCTGGGCCATTCTTATAATTGTCCCTGTGCCTGAGCCCATTGCTGTAGCCAGAGTGTCAGTCCATCTCATCCAGGGCCTCCCTCTATTTCACTGTCCCTCCGCTTTACGAGATGATGTTCTCCCCCAGGACCTCGTCTCTCCTGAGCATATGTCCAAAGTATGTAAGACAAAGTCTCATCATCCTTAGCTCTTAAGAGGACTCTGGCCTTACTTCTTTCAAAACATCAGTTTGCCCTTTTAACAGTCTATTCTTCTCCCAGACAATTTAAATACATCCGTTCTTCGGTGGTCGTCCTCATTCAATGTCTGTGTTTGTCTGGGTAGATTAGAAGAACAAATTCATGGAGACACTCCTATGAGTATAAGAGAGAGTTTCATATAAAGGGTAATTGTACATTAAGAAAACATCCCAACCCAGTCCAGTCCAAGCCTGTAAGTCCAATGGCCATATGTCTGATACCAGTCTATAAAGTCCTCTTCAGACTCATGAAACACATGCAATGACGGCGAATGCAGGACGATCACAGGTCAGTGGGTAGAAAGTCTGGATCCAGTGGCGTTGTAAGCATCTCAGTGCCAGCAGGGGTCTCCATGTGGCTTCTCCAGCTCCAGAGGTCTGGTTATATCAGGGTAGGCCCATGTGTCTTGTCAGCTGCAATGTGTCCCACCCAGGGAGTCAGCCGTGCCAGTTGAGAGTCTCCAAGGGAGTGAACTGAGATAGGTTGTATCAGGGTACACCCATGTGTCTTGTCAGCTGCAATGTGTCCCACCCAGGGAGTCAGCCATGCCAGTTGAGAGTCTCCAAGGGAGTGAACTGAGATAGGTTGTATCAGGGTACGCCCATGTGTCTTGTCAGCTGCAATGTGTCCCACCCAGGGAGTCAGCCGTGCCAGTTGAGAGTCTCCAAGGGAGTGAACTGAGATAGGTTGTATCAGGGTACACCCATGTGTCTTGTCAGCTGCAATGTGTTCCACCCAGGGAGTCAGCCATGCCAGTTGAGAGTCTCCAAGGGAGTGAACTGAGATAGTGTCTCCTGCCTCCAAGAAGGAATATCAGATTTCCCAGAATTCTCAAGAGAAGGCCAGGCCCACACAGAGAACTGACTCATTGGCTACGACAGGCTTTACTCCACTCCTACACTCTTAATTCTTAAATTGACCCCAGATTAGGTGACTACAGCCATGTCCAACTTTCACATACATATGAGGCAATGGAATATACCCTGGCTTGGGTCAGGCACACCTTAGTCTTCAAAGAAACATCCTTGCTTTTCACTACTCTAAAGAGGTCTTGTGCAACCGATTAACCTAATGCAGCTCATCTTTTTATAGCTCTCTCTCCCCTTTTTTGTCTTTTGATCTCTCTTTTTCTTTCTTTTTTTTTTTTTTGTGGGGTAGGGAGGAAGCTTTTAGGAACTAGGGGAAAGTTGTATGTTTCATCGTTGCTACACTGCACCCTGACTGGCTCATCTCCTCCCTGCAACCCTTCTGTAAGGGGATGTTCAGTTGCCCACAGATGGGTCTTGGGTCCCCAATTTGCACTTTCTCTAGTCCGCAATGATATGATTTTTTGTTCTTTGATGCCTGATAACTGATCCCTTTGGCACCTCATGATCACGCAGAGTGAAGTGCTTCTTCCATGTGGGCTTTGTTACTTCTGAGCTAGATGGCCGCTTGTTTACCTTCAAGTCTTTAAGACTCTAAACACTATATTCCCCTTGCCTCTCCCTCTCCCATGTCTCCCTAGAACCACCGGTCCCTTTGTTTTCTCATCCAGATTATTCATTCAGCCTATCTTATTTAGACAGACCTGCAGAGATAATAATATGCACAAAACAAAGCAACAAAAGAAAACAAAACATCAACAACAAAACAACAACAACAATAATGACAAAGAAAAGCTTGTAGTTAGTTGAAGGACTGTTTGTTGGCCTTTAGGAGTGTTTTCCAGTCGAGTCTGATGGGGCACCAAGCCCTGGCCCCAGAGTCTATTTTTGGTATTCCCTGGGGGCTTTGTGCTCTGTTCCCCTTGCTGTTCTGTTGCACGCCCTTAGTGTTTTGCCTCAGTGTGGTGGGATCAGATCAGGTGCAATTCCCACATTGTGTCTCTAGTGTTGTTCCCTGTAGGGCTATGTGTCAGTGAGGGATGTCATGTCTCATAGTGAGGCCGGCCATATGGTCTTCTCTGTGGATTGGCAGCTCTGAGTGGGAATATCATCCTCAAGGCTTAGGTGAATGCAACGTACCAGCATGGAATAGGGAACCAGTGGAGAGGTGAGAGGGGCCGACCCCAATCCCAACTATGTGGACACCTGCCCCTCCCCCCAGCAGAATTTATTTCAGGGGCAGCAATGAAGCTGCAGCTCAGGGATAAGGACATGTCTGATCAGAGCATATGGGAGCAAATGAAGGGGGAGGAAGAGAGAGTGGAGCACATCTTTTGATATATTGATTGAGCATTGATTGTGGATCCAAGAAAAACAAAATCCTTAACAACTTCGACTTTTCTTCATGTGTCATGATGGTACCTATTGGTCCATTCATAAGGATTTGTCTTCTTTACATTGCATTGTCATCCACACTGAAGGATACATGAGTTGGAGTGCATAAAGATCAATATTTTAGGCATTTGTGAGCTGTAGTGCACTGGTCTTGACCATTTTGAATCAGAGGATCATAACGTTTTCACTATGCCAGAATGACACAGTCAAGAGGAAAAGCTTTGCACTCATTGTCAAAAAGGACATTTCAAGATGTGTCTTGAAGTACAATGCTGTGACAGGATTATATCTGTTGCCTTCAAGGAAAGCCAATCAATATATCTACTATTCAAATTTATGTACCAACCACTAAAGCTAGTGAGGAAGAAGTTGAAGAATTCTATTAATGTCTTCAGACAGAAATTAATCAAACATGCAATTAAGATCCATTCATAATTAGTGGTGATTGGAATGCAACAGTTGAAAATGAAGAGGAAGGAACAATAGTTGGAAAATATAAACTTGTTGATAGAAATGAAGCTCGAGATCACATGATGGAATTTTGCAAGACTAATAACTTGTTCACAGCAAATACCTTTTTTCAACAACTCAAACAGCAACTATACACATGGACTTCTCTAGATGGAATTCAAAGAAATCAAATTGACTACATTTGTGGGAAGAGATGACAGAGAAGCTCAATATCAGCAGCTAAAACCAGACCTGGAGTTGACTGTGGAATACTATCAATTACTCAAATAAAAGTTCAGGTTGAAGCTGAAGAAAATTAAAACTTGCCCATGAGAACCAAAATACATACTGAGTCTATCCCACCTGAATTTCTAGAACATCTCAAGAACAAATTTGATGTATTTAACACTAAGAATAGAAGACCTGCTATGGGTGGGAGGACATCAAGAACATCATTTATGAAGAAAGCAAAAGGTCATTTAAAATACAGGAAGGAAAGAAAAGATCAGTGTAGGGACTTCCAGGAAGATGGAAACAGAGTAGCACATACCAGAGGGACTCCACAGAAATCAGCCCAGGAGAGTTGCTTAGACGGAAATTCAACACTGCTGGATCACAGGAGGAGCATGATAGAGAAAAGTAGGCACAGACCCACAAGGTTTTGAGGGGCTTTTGGCTTACCACAGTGGAGGCTGGCTAGGACTTAATCTTAGCCCCACCACTGTCTTGATCAGAGCCGGATCCATTTGGGGGCTTAATCTCAACACAGGCACAGTTTGCCACAGCCTCACGGCAGGGACTAAACCCTTGCAGCCCCCTGGGCTGGGATCGGGGCTCAACTACATTGTTACTTTTGTTTCCCTCTCTTCTCTCTATCCCCACACAGTCTCAGCAGGCTTTTTTTTTTTTTTTTAAAGCACAAACACAGTCCTCCACTACCACAAATTATGCAGTCGAGTTTCCCGCATTTGGGGAAATTGTAGGGGTCAGCACATCTGGAGTTCAATGGATAAGCCTCACCCAAGGAAAACCACCTTCATGATCATGGTATCTCCCCTGCCAGGTAAGTGGGCTTACTTTTTAATTTTTTCCCTCCTTTGTCTCTTTACTGTTATCTCACACTCCACTGCAGACCTCCAGACCACTCCCCTTAGCCTTGGGCATTTATGCTTGCATTACACCCAGCTAGGTGAGCTCCACCCTGTGCAGCTAGCCCAAGGCTGATGAAAGCCCTGCCAACCTCCACCAGGGGATACTCTGCCCAACTTCTTACTGGGGAATTCCTGCCTGTGTACCTGGGGGAGCTCTTATTTTTCCTCTGTTGTCCCACATGACTGAGCGAACTTCTTTCTGCCTACCTTAGTGCCTCACAAAGCATAAGGCAGCTTGGCCAACACTTGTCAATGTTCCAAACCACTTCAGGAACCTCTGTCCAACCTCCACAACACCAAAGAAGGAAACCCACTGCCTGGTCTTGGCAAAAGGGACTCCATTTTGAATCCGGTGCCTTCAGCTTGGCTCTCAGAATTCACCTCTCATAAACCTCCCTTTCACTGACCTCCCTCTCACTGATCTCCCCCTCCCCTGCTCAACCTTCAAATTCCTAGAGCCGGCTCCTCCCGGAGCCAGAATGTTTTCTGAAGATAAGCACACTCCACTGTACCCGTCCTTGGCATATAGATAGGGTCAAAGACCTTCTCCCTTCTGAAGCACCTGTGTGCACAGATCCTCCCCAGTTTGGATCCTTCCCAGCTGTGCCAGCCAGCAGGGGTATAAAGACACAGCCCAAATTTCCCAAAGTGCGGTTTCAAAGAGTCAATCCCCTGAGTTGCTGAATCCGCCCGCAAGCCTCCCAATAAAGCCTGCTTCTAAATTTTGTCAATTGGATCTTTGGTTCTGTTTCACGCCCCCAAATTCCTTACACCCACCAGCATTCTGGAGCTCTTCTCTGAGAGGGAAGCCACAGGAGGATAAAGTGGTAGGTTAATTTCATAGTGAAATTAGATGTAGGCAGTTCGAAGAAGCATTCCTCCAAGTCTCCCAAAGAGATAGTGCTCTTCGACTCCCTGGAAAATGGCACCTGGTTCCTCTAAAACAATGCAACGTAAACAGCCATCAGTCCCAATGACCTCAACAACAACAACAACAACAACAAAAAACAGGAGAAAAAAAAGGCAATGGCAGAAGATGTCCTGAACATAATAACATGCATAGAGGAAGCAGACATTGAGCTGCCAGAGAAGGAAGTTTTCAGAATGCTGTTTGGAGTCACACAGGAAATGAAGGAAACAATACAGAAAAAGGATGAAATGATAGAGGAGATAAAGTTCATACACCAAAGGGAAATACAAGAGCTTAGGGAAGAGATAACAAAAACCAGTAGCAGATACATGGACCTTGAGGATCGACTGGAGGAAGCACCAGTGGAGAACCAGAAGAAGCACGACTGGAGAACCACACCAGTGACTTGGAGGATAGCCAAGCAGACTTTAACAAATGTGAACAAAAATCTAATCATCAGAGAAGCTGAAGAAAACCTAAGAGCTATGTCTGATGCTATGGAGAAAAACAACATTAGAATTATTGTATTACCAGAGGAAGACACAAGAAATAATTCATCTGCAACAACAGTGAGAGAATTCTTGGAGTAAGACTTTACCAGAATTAATTAATGAAAACCAGGCAACCATTCAGGAGGTCGAAAGATCACCAGCTAGACTGAATCCCAAGAAGAAGTCCTCAAGGCACATAGTAGTTAAACTATCCAACTTTGAGGAAAAGGAGAAAATCATGAGAGCAGCTAGGGAAACACAAACAATCACATATAAGGTTCCGAAATAAGAATATGCTAAGACCTATCAGCAGAAACTATGAAGAGGAGAGAGTGGAGTAACATATTCCAAAAATTGAAGTAAAACAACACAAACCCACGTATATTCTACCCAGCCAGATTATCGATCAAAATAGATGGAGAAGTAAGAGACTTCGCAGACAAGAACAAACTCAAAGAATATGTTAGAAGAAACCCAGCCCTACAAAGGATCTTTGCCAACCCAGTATGGGCAAAAGAACCACACTCAACAAGCATAAATAAGAGACCACCACATAGAACAACCTCACCCAGAGGGCAACAAAGGGAAAACAGACCCCAAGATAGCATTGGCTTAAGGATGGAAATAAGTCAAGAATGATACACACACACACACACACACACACTAATGAGAAAAGAAGGTAGGAACACACCCAACACAAAAGGTATAAGATGGCATCACAGAGTCTTCAGATGGAGATAATAACACTGAATATCAATAGCCTGAAGTCAGGCATTAAAAGACTGAGACTACCAGACTGGCTTAGAAAACAACCCATCAATCTGGTACCTACAGGAGACACATCTCAAGGCTACAGACAAAAACAGGCTGAGAATCAACGGCTGGAGAAAGGCATAGCAAGCAAACAGCAATTAAAAATAAGTAGGGGTTGCAAACCTAATCTCTGATAAAATTTACCTTAAAGTGCAAAACATAAAAAGAGATAAGGAGATGAAATTGGGAAATTTCTAGCAGCCAACGAGAATGAGAAGACGATGTTCCAAAACTTATGGGACACAAAAAAGTCAGTTATCAGAGGAAATTTCATAGTAATACATGCATACCTGAGAAAGGAAGAGAGACTCATGATTGATATGCTGGCACAAAATTTACAACTGGAGCAGAGTCAGCAGGACAATCCTACTAATAGCAAAAGAAAAGAAATAATAAAATTCAGGGTTGAGATTCAGGAGAGGAAAAATAAGAAAACTATGGGGAAAATTATTGCTGCTAAAAATTGATTCTTTGAAAGCATAAACAAAATCAACAGACCGCTGGCAAACCTAACCAAAACAAGGAGGGAACAAATTTCCATAGCAAGAATAAGGGATGAAAGAGGGGACATTATAATAGACCCTAATGAAATCAAACGGATAATTACACAGTACTACAAAGGATTGTACTCCAAAGAATTCAACAACTTGGAAGACATGGACAAATTTTAGGAAAAAAATCCCCCCCTACACTGTCCCAAAAGGATGTCAAGAATCTCAACAGACCCATAGTAATAGAAGAAATAGACAAGGTTATCAAGGGATTACCAACAAAAATATCCCCTGGACCAGATGGCTTCACTGGAGAATTCTATCAAGCTTTTAGGGAAGAACTAACACCAATCCTACACAAACTCTTCCAGAACATAGGAAAAGGTGGCAAACTCCCAAACTCCTTCTATGAAGTTGGTATAACTCTGATACCAAAACCAGGAAAGGCTCCCACAAGAATCAAGAACAACAGACCAAAATCCCTAATCAACACCATTGCAAAAATCCTTAATAAAATATTGGCCAATAGAATACAAAAGTATATCAAACAAGTAATTCACCATGACCAAGTGGGATTCGTACCAGGGATGCAGGCATGGTTGAACACACAAAAGACCATTAGTATCATTTGTCACATTGACATGAAAAACTATAAGAACCACATGATAATATTGATAGATGCAGAAAAAGCATTCGACAACATCCAACACCAATTCCTGTTTAGGACACTTGAGAAGATAGGAATGGAAGGAAAATTCCTCAAGACAATACAAGTTATATATGAGAAACCAACAACCAATGTGGTAGTCAATGGAGAAAAAATTAACACAATCCCACTGAAAAAGGGGCCCAGACAAGGATGCCCCTTGTCCCCACTCTTATTTAATATCATGCTGGAGTTTTAGCTAACAGCACAAGGCAAAGAAAAGACATCAAAGGTATTCGCCTGGGGAGGGAAGAGGTGAAAAAATTGTTATTTGCAGATGATAAGATTCTATATATAGAAAATCCGAAAAGCTCCACAAGGGGAGCACTGGAAGCAATAGAGGAGTTTGGCAGAGTGGCAGGATACAAGATCAACAAACAGAAGTCCATCGGACTGCTATACACATCGGATAAGACCTCAGAAGAGATTAAAAAAATGGTACCCTTCACAATAGCCAAACACAAATAGAAATATTTAGAGATATACCTGACTAAAAGAACTATATGGGGGAAAACTACAGAACACTATTACAAGAAACCAAGAGCGACCCAAACAAATGGAAGAATATCACATGCTCATGGATTGGAAGACTCAATATAGTCAAGATGTCAGTTCTGCCTAAGGCACTATATAAGTTTAATGCAATCCCGATACAATTACCCTCATCTTTCTTCAAAGAAATGGAAAAACTGATTACCAACTTCATGTGGAGAGGGAAGAAGCCCAGAATTAGCAGAGAACTCCTCAAGAAGAAGGACACAGTGGGAGGGCTTGCTTTACCTGACTTTAGCACATACTATGTAGCCACAGTTGTCAAAACCGCATGGTATTGGTACAGTGACAGGTATTCAGACCAATGGAAAAGAACTGAAAACCCAGAAATAAAATAATTAGCATACAAACAACTGATCTTTGATAAGGGCCCCCAAAATATTCAATGGGAAGCAGGTGCCTTCTTCAACAAGTGGTGCTGGAAAAAATGGATATTTATCTGCAGAAAAATGAAGCAAGACCCTTATCTCACTCCATGCACAAGAATAAACTCAAGGTGGATCACAGACCTTGAAGTTAAACCCCAAACTATTAGGGCCATCAATGAAGGAATTGGGACCAACTTGAAAGCTTTGGCTCAGGGAATACACAGGCTATCAGAAATAGGGAAGGACACAAACACAAAGGAGGCACAAATTGACAAAGGGGATATACTGAAGATAAAACACCTGTGTACATTCAAGGAATTCACCAAGAGAGTAATAAGAGAGTCCACAGACTGGGAAAACATCTTTAGCAATGACACATCAGACAAAGGCCTTATTACTAAAATCTACAATACTCTGCTGGCTTCCAAAAATTAAAAAAAACTAATTGTCCACTGAGGAGGTGGACAAAGGACCTGAAGAGAAGTTTCCGAGGGGTAGAAATCGAAAAGGCCAATAAACATGAGAAAATGTTCCCAATCTTTAGCCATAAGAGAAATGCAAATTAAAATAACAATGAGGTACCACCTAACACCCTCAAAGATAGCCCAATTCAAAAAATCAGAAAGCAACAAGTGTTGGAGGAGTTGTGGGGAGACAGGAACTCTCATCCACTGTTGGTGGACCTGTAAGTATGTACAGCAACTATCAAAATCGATCTGGCAATATCTAAAACAGATGGAAATCGAGTTACCATACGACCCAGAAATCCCCCTACTGGGCATATACCCAGAAGAGGCAAGAAACAAACCAAGACCAGACATCTGTGCTCTAGTGTTCATTGCGGCACAATTCACAATCGCAAGGAGGTGGAAACAACCCAAATTTCCATCAACTTACGAGTGGATTAAAAAGCTGTGGTACATACCTACAATGGAGTACTACACAGCGCTAAAAAGCAATGATGAACGTATGAAGCACATCGCTGCATGGGAAGAACTGGAGGAAATCATGCTAAGCGAAGTAAGCCAAGCACAAAATGATACGTACAACATGAGTCCACTGAGGTAAGCTTTAAAAAATAAATGCAAATGGGGCATAGGGAAAAAGCTACTGTATATAAACATTCCTGGGGTGAGGTCCAGGTAGTATGGCAGGAGAAAAACCAAATCCAGGGATACATATGGTAGCCAACTAAAAAGGAGGTGGATAAAGGAAAAAAATAATAACAATAATAAAAAGCAAGATATGACAAAACAATAATTTATAAATTATCAAAGGTTCATGAGGAAGAGGGGAGAGGGGAGGGAGTGGAAAACATGAGGAGCTGATGCCAGGGGTTTAGGTGGAGAGCAAATGTGAGAATGATGAGGTCAATGAATGTACAAATGTACTTTGCACAATTGATGTTTGTATGGATTGTGATAGGAATTGTATGAGCCCTTGATAAAAGTATTAAAAGAAAAAAGAAAAGATCAGTGTAGATGTCAGAAGATAATCTGAAACTTGCTGTTAACCATGGAGTAACTAAGGCAAATGGAAGAAAAGATGAAGTAAAACAGCTAAATAGAAACCTTCAAAGGGCAGCTCGAGAAGACAAAGTCAAATATTATAACGAAATGTTCAAAGACCTAGAGTTATAAAACAAAAAGAACATGTTCAGCATATCTTAAATTGAAAGAACTCAAGAAAAATGTAAGCCTCAAATTGCCATATTGAAATATTCTATGGAAAAAACAGTGCATAATGCAGGAATTATCAAAAGAAGATGGAAAGAATACATGGAGTCGCTGTACCAAAAAAACAAGCAAAACTAGTCAACATTCCACCATTTCAGGTTCATATGAGCAAAAACCACTGGTACTGAAGGAAGAAGTTCAAGCTGTACTGAAAGCATTAGCCCTAAGTGAAGCTCAAGGAATTAATGGAGTACCACTTGAAATGTTTCAACAAGTTGATGAAACATTGGAGGCACTTACTCATCTATGCCAAGAAATTTGGGAGATAGTTACTTGGCCAACTGACCAGGAGAGATCCATATTTTTACCCATTCCAAAGGTGACTCAACAGAAAACTCACACTATAGATCATTATCATCGATATCATATACAAGTAAAATTTTACTGAAGATCATCCAGCAATGGTTGATTGCTGGATGTACATTGGTAGGGAGCTGCCAGACGTTCACGGAGAATTCAGAAGAGGATGAAGAACAAGGGATATCATTGCTGATATCAGGTGGATCATGGCTCAAAGCAGAAATTATAAGAAAGATGCTTACTTGTGTTTTATTGACTATGCTAAGGCATTCAACTGTGTGGTTCATAACAATGAATAACCTTGGGAAGAATGGGAATTCCAGAACACTTACTTGTCTCTTGTGAAACTAGTATGTGGATCAAGAGGCAGTTGTGTGAACAGAACAAGGGAATACTTCATGGTTTAACATCAGGAAAGGTTCCATCAATCAGGGTTGTACCCTCTCACCACACTTATTCAATCTGTAAGCTGAGCAAATCATCAGAGAAGCTGGATTATATGAAGAAGAATGCAGCATCAGGATTGAAGGAAGGCTTATTAACAACCAGCAATACACAGATGACACAATACTTGCTTGCTGAAAGTGAGGAGGATTTGAAGCACTTGCTGATGAAGATCAAGGACTGTAGCCTTGACTGTGGATTACAACTCAATGTAAAGAAGACCAAAATCCCTACTTCATGATAAGTGGGGAACAGATTGAAGTTGTCAAGGATTTCATCTTCCTTGGATCCACAATCAATGCTCATTGAAACAGCCCTGAAGAGATCAAAAGATGAGTTTCATTAGGTAAATCTTGCTTCACAAGACATCTTTGGAGGGTTGAAAAGCAAGAATTTGATTAGAGGACTAAAGTATGCCTGATCTAAGCCATGTGTGTTAGCCCAGGTAAATAGACACACAAATCAGAGGCACTCATTTATTTGTGAGAGAACTTTATATCAAGAGTAATTATGCATCAATAAAACATCCCAGCTCAGTCCAGATCAAGTCCATAAATCCAGTATTAGTCCATGAATTCCTCTTCAGCTTCACATAACACATGCAATGATGCTGGATGCAGGAAGATCACAGGCCAGTGGGTGGAAACTCTTGTGGATCCATAGGTGATGGATGCATCTCCAGGACTCTGGCTGCCATCAGAGAGGCTCCATGTGGCTTGTCAACAGGAATGTGAAGCAGAGAAAGCGTGTGCATCCGGCCTCCAGGGAGGAAGAGAGGAAGTCCCAGAATCCTCATGAGAAGGCCATGCCCAGTAGGAGGGATCACCAGGCTGTGCCCTGATTGACAGGCTAGACTCCAGTCCTTAATTCATATTTATCAAGTGGACATAAATTTGTGGAACTGCCACACCATGGTATTTTCCAGTGCCTCACAAGCATGTGAAAGTTGGATATGGGCTAAGGAAGACAGAAACAGAATCAGTGCATTTCAATGTGGTGCTGGAGAAGAATATTGAGAGTACCGGAGACTGCTGAAAGGACAAACGATGTATGGCTTCTTGGAAGAACTACAGCCAGAATGCTCCTTAGAGGCAAGGATGGTGAGATTTTTGTCTTAAACACTTTGGACATGTTGTCAGGAGAGACCAGTCCCTGGAGAAGGACATCGTGCTTGGTCAAGTGGAAAGGCAATGAAAACGAGGAAGGCCTTCGGTGTAATGGATCAACACAGTGGCTGCAACAAGAGGCTCAAGCACAGGAGCAATTGAGAGGCTGTCTCGGGACCATGCAGTATTTTGTTCTGTTGTCATAGGTCACTATGGATCAGAACGGACTCAATGGTACCTAATAACAACAACATGCAAGTGTGTCTGTCATGATTTAGCAAAGTATTGAAAAGCTGTTTCCAATTCAGTTAAGATTTGAGTTCAGGAAGGCTGTAGGAAAAACACTTTCTCATTCCCAACCCCATGAGTATGTCTGAGCTTCACACTGGTAACCTAGCAGCCTAGAGAAGCATTTCTCAAACTTGTATGTGTATCACCAAAGGACCTTATTCGAACATATACCCTAATTCACAACTGTGGGAATGGAGACGGAGATCCCACATCCTAACCAATGTTCCAACACTGGATCCACAAGCATATTGCGTATCAAGGGTTATTTAGTACTAACCTCACCTGAGGAGTACAAATGAGTACTCTTAACCTGTGAGATCCGAACTGGGATTGCCTCAAACCTGTACACTGACTACCTTACAATTAAAGTAATGAGGTGTTGTTTTGGTTATCTAGACCTGCTATGACAGATACACTCAAGTGAGTGACTTTAACAAACAAATGTATTCTCTCACAGTTCAGGAGCTAAAATTTGAAATTCAAGGCACCAGCTCTAAGGGAAGGCTTTTTCCTCTGTTGGTCCTGGAACAAGGTCCTTGTTTCCTTTTAACACCTAGTGGCTTGGAATCAATATTCCTCTGGGTCTAAGAGGCTCCCAGCACACAGATTCCAGGTTCAAATGTCACACTTCACTCCTAGCTCTTTCTTAGTGGTACCAAGTTCCTCTGATCCCTTTTATATCTCAAAAGAGATAGATTCAAGATACAATCTAATCCTAATCCTGTCGATTGCATCCTCCCTCATTAACATTATTTTCTCTACCATCATAGGATTTAGGATTCACAACACACAGTATAATTACACCAGATCACAAAATGAGAATAATTCCATAGTGCTGAGACGTGTAGCCCAGCCAAATTGACACATATATTGGAGGCAGAGTGAGTGGGACACAATTCAATCCATAACATTTTCTTCTTAAAAGCAAAGCTGAAAAGCCTAGGAGTACACGGAGGATAGTTAAATTATTTAATTTAAATATTTAAATTATCACTAGAAAAAAAGTGATATCAATATATGATGTTATAATTTTTTGGCTATTTCTAATATGTGGACACTATCATCTTATTCTAAAAAGTAAGCAACTTCCTTTTGGGCTGTGGATACTAAAACTGAAAGTAGCATCGTCCTCCTTGTTCAAAGTTGGCAAGTGATTGCAGTCAGCCTCTTGGAGTGCCCATCCAGCTCCGGTCTTGGTAGAAGCTGCACACCAGCCCTGCCTCCTGAGTGGGATTGCTGTCTGTGGAGAAACGCTAAGCCTTTATCATCTGAACTCCCCCTAGACCCAGCCCTTGGACTCAGAGGGAGTTTCTGCAGGCCTATTGCAGACAGGCTTGCCCCAGGACTTGTCTCTCCAGAGACCCAATTGCAGAGAAAACAAGAAGGGAGAACACCTATGACTTGGTGAGATCTTGAAAATGAATAAATCTTGTTTTGTGTTTTATTTTTTCTCTTGCTTTCCCCTTCTTTTCATGTTTACTTCTCTTCTTTTCCTCCATTTCATTTTTATTTTTGTATTAATACTTTTCTTGTCCCAAGCTTGAGCCCTGGTGGTGTAGGTAGTAGGTTAGGTGACCTCTAGGGCTGCCAACAGGCAGGTTGGCAGTTTGAAACCACTGGTTGCTTCACAGGAGAAAGATGAGGCTTTCTACTCTCATAAAGAGTTACAGTCTTGGGCATCCATAGGGGCAGGTTCACCCTGTTATATAGGGCTGCTAGGCGTCAAAATCGACTCGCTTGCATTGTTTGAGCTTGAAACATTTGATGTTGAAATCTGCCTGGAGTGAGGAATATGACTACAAGAGGGCAACATGAATCTATAGCTTTGTTTGCCTAGAACAAAGCACAACACCCCCCCAAAAAACACCCAAAAACCTCTCTTGCCTTCGAGTAGATTAGGCCTCATAGCAATGCTAGTGAGTTTGAACTGGTGACCTTGAGGTTAGCAGCCCAAGAATTACCGGACAGCACCACCAGAACTTCATAAAATTTTATCTTTCTTTCCCTAGGACAGCGGTTTTCAACCTGTGGGTCACGAGCCCTTTGGGTTGTTGAACAACCCTTTCACAGGGGTCTCCTGATTCATAACAGTAGCAAAATGATAGTGATGAAGTAGCAACGAAAATAATGGGTCGTGGCATGAGGAAGGTGGAGAACCACTGCCTTAGGAGTAAGGTGACAGCCATGACTAAAGACCACACTCTCTTGAAGAAATGTTTTTGTAAAGAGTTTTGACTGGGCAACTTGAACCTGCAGCTCCGAGCGCAGCAGCCACCTTCTAAGCTAAGCAGCCCTATTGCTTGGTGTGCACCTAGATTTCTTGTTTAGCAATACACCACAGGTAATAGTTAACACACTAGCCTGCTAACCACAAGGTAGGAGATGTGGGTTTCCCCTGAGGCACCTTGGAAGAAAAGCCTGGCAGTCTGTTTCTAAAAATCCAGCCATCGGAAACCCTGTGGAGCCTGGTTCTGCTTAGACACTCTGAGAGGTCCACAAGACTGGGTGGCAATGGCCTGGTATGCACACAGGAGGTGTTTCACAGTCAGATCAGTGGGAAAACAGGTCGCGTGAAAGTCAGCACCAACACTTCCTTGGGGACAGCTTCATCCTTTTTGTGCCACAACCACTTTCTTGGTTGTGCTGATCAGTTGCTTTTGCTAAGTTCCTCTGGCTTCCAGAACAGTGGTGTTAACGTCCCCTCGGTGAGTTATTTAATGTGTGCAGAAAGAATTTAAATCGTTTCGAAGCTCTAGCCCTCTGAGCTTAGGCCTCTGTGGCTCAACTCATATAGCAGGCCCCCTGGTGACTTCTGCCAAACACCCCTCCCCCCCACCCCCCCACCCCCCGCAAACTTCCAAGAATAACGAGCCAGCCACAGGCAAGCACATCTAGCTTCCAAAACCACTCACTGCCAGTGAGTCAATGCCGACTCATAGCCACCCCCTGTGGGTTTCCGAGGCTGTAACCATTTACAGGAGTAGAAAGCCCATTCCCTTGGAGCCGCTGGTGGTTTCAAATTGCCAACCAGGCGGATCTCAGCCCAGTGAATAACTACCACACCAGGGCTCCCTAATCCCACCTTACATAGCCAATAGAGGCAGCTGCCTGCACAGATCAGTTGGTTACTGACTACGACGCGCATCTATTACTTCTGGATTTGTGCATGGAGGAGCTAGCGGTGAAGACATTAGTCATCAGAGAAAGAGACAAACCAGAGCCACATTGAGCACACCTCCACACACACAAAGCAGAATGTCTAACAACAACAACAAATCAAACCCACTGCCGCAGGCCCAGTGCATTCCGAATAATGACCAAAAGGACAGAGGAGGGTTTCTGAGACTGTAAGGGTTTAAGGCAGGGCACGACCTCGTCTTTCTCCCCCAGAGTGTTCCGTGGGTTTGTACCACTGACCTTGCAGTTGGCAGCCCAAGTTAGTTTAACCCACTGTACCAGCAGGGTGCCTTAGAATGGCTAAAGTAAACAACAAACAAATAAAAAGCACGACCCAAACAAACGGACAACAAAGCCCACAACAGGCCATGCCCATCCACAGGGGCAGAACTGTAATGGTACTAACCGCAAAAATGTACAGCCACTTTGGAAAGCAGTGAACTCTGTTACAAAACGCAACAGGTGTATGTGTCCACAGAGACCGAAACATGGACGTTCATAGCACTTTTACTCATCCTAGCAGGAAAATAGGAACAATCAGCTGTATCTAACAATCCAACTTATCTCTATCCATGCACAAATGGTGCTGAATCCATCCAAGGAACCACTTCTCACGGATGGGATCCCTTCTGGGGTGGTGGGAATGCTCTATCTTGGTTATAGCATCCCGCTCCTCTCACGTCAATTCCGACTTATACAATTCTGACTGAGAACGGATCTGCAAATCGTTACCTGCAAGAGCCTTACTTTCTTCTGCTGGTGGGTTTGAAACACTGACCTTGGGGTTTGCAATCTGACCCTTATTGAACAGCGCCACCAGCTCATCTGGATTTGTACTTATACTGGGTGTTTTTGTCCGTGCAAATTTGTACTGACGGGACGTGGCTATCTCAGCATGAATCCATTTTCTGGACAAAGGTCTCCTGGTGAGGGGAAAGTACCCACGCAGGTGGCTGTCGGTCCGTTGCAGGGGGGAGGTCCTGCAGTAGGAAGCAGGGTGGCAGCCAGTCCTGTAAGGGGCTGCTGATGCAGTCGGGCCCTTTATCTGTTGTGAGAGGAGGTGGGCGGAGTACACAGGTCCTAGGGCGGTGGGGGTGGGGAGTGGGCATTCTTTCCTAGCTGCTCCAGTTTTTTCTCTTAAAGTCACCCAGTAGCTGAGAGTGAGGAGAGGGCTGTCGGAGGTACAAAACTCAACTCACTGCTTCGATGCGGACTCAGAGCGACCCAGTAGGACAGGGTAGAACCGCCGCTGTGACTCTCCGAGATGGTGAACTTCACGGAGCAGAACTCCCTGCCCGGGAGTCAATGCTGACTCCGAGCGAGCCGCTCTCTCGGGGTTTCCGAAACGGTTGCTGTTGGAAAGCCCCGTCTGTCTCCCGCGGAGCTGCGGGTGGTTTCGAACCGCTGGCTTTGCAGATCACGGTCCAATATGTAAAACCACGACCCGGCCAGGCCTTCTGCCCGAGGCGCAAGGCCAGATGCAAATGTGCGACAGTGATTTTAGAAAGGGGGAGGGCGAAGAAGGGCTCCCCGTCCTCCGCCCACCCAGCCCCGTGCCGCCGTGCCCCTGCCCAGCACCTCCGAACGCCTGGGCCCAAAGTCCCTTCCTCCCCCTGTCTATTTAAGCCGCGCGGAGAGGCCGCGGCTTAAGGTCTTGGATTCGTGGCCGTTGTCATGGAGACGCCAGGCACTTGGCCGGGGGCTGTGGAAAGGCCAGGAGGCGTCTGCCCCGCGGGGTGCCAGCTGTCCGGGCGCAGCTCTGCGCGGTGCCCCAGGCCCCTGCAACTCCCGATCGATCGCGCCCAGTCACTAGGGGAGCAGCAGGCGCCCAGCAAGCAGCCTGGCGGTGAGAAGCCCGGGAGCCGGGAGGGCGCCTGCCAGGAAAGAAAGGGCCCCACGTGACAGGAACTGAGAGCAGGGACCGGTCCCCGCGGGCACCAGCTGGACAGCAGGCCCAGCCCCTGACTGCCGGCCTGAGACCTAACAGAGAAAGGAGACGTGGTGATAAGGCATTGCTCCAGTCTTCTGGCTCTTCTCCCCCACTTCCTTCAGCTGAGCAAATAGCAGGTTTATGGGCTAATATTGAACTTGATCTGGACTGCGCCAGGGATGTTTTCTTCGTATACAATTACTCTTGGATTTAAAACTCTCTTACACACGTATGTATGAATGTCTCTGGATTTGTTTCTCTAGCCAACCCAGACTAACACACAGAAACACACTGGTCTGACTACCAGGGGGAAAGAGAGAGAGACCAGCCTGGCAAACATTTATCTTGGTTGCCCTCCAAACAAGTTGCTAACTGATTAAACTCCTCCCACATGTTCCTCAGGCGGCCTGGTTGGCACAATAAATCTAGGTATCACAACTGCCTTCCTGCCCTTGAGTGGCTTCCACCACAGTGTTTCCAGGTTGGCCTGTGCACAGAGAAGGTGGCAGAAATGATGGTACATCACCTCTGAGGTTAGGTTTTGAAAGCCATCACGGAGGCTGCCTCCTCTCTGTCTGATAACTCACTCCGGGGGAAGTGAGCGCATTGGGTGTGAGGACTCTCAGAAGACCACGAGGTTAGAACTGAGGCCTTCTGCCCCAAAACGGGTCCTTAACATCAGCAAATCCTCCAGAGACCGCAGACCTGTGGCAAGCTTGCCTGAACCTTGTCAAGGGGAAGCTCAACCCTGCTCTCAGACTCTTGGCCCTCAGAAACTGTTTATGAGGTAACAAATGTTTATTTTAAAGTGCTACATTTTTTCTTTGTAACACAGCAACAAGTCATACAGAAAATGACCGCAGTCGTTCATTCATTTCATATTGAACAAGTTTCTTTAGAGCTACTGGGTTAACCAGGGAGAGCTCAGGGCAAGGGTTAGGCAGGAACATTGACAGGCGAGGAGCACCACCTTGTGGTCAGTGAGCAGATGGCAAAGGTTATCAGAAAAGAATTCAAAAGAAGGAGAAGGCATGGTGAGATGACCCTCCCTCCCTGAGGGGACCCCTTCTTTTCGAGGCACTTTCCATTCTATATCCAGCTCTATCCAAAGCACACACTTGATATCTCAACTTCCACGTTAAAAATCTGCCCACACTTCTTTCAAACAGCTGCCCCTCAGTCCCCAGGGCCTACCTAGGTCTGTGGTCATCTGGCAGGTGGGGGGTGGAGGCAGCGATTGCATTCACTTGGCTGTGTTCCTTGGGATGATGTGTTTGGACAGGGGATTCCAGAGTCCTGAGATCTTCTATTCCCATAGTGACAGTCTCAGAAACTGACGGGGGCAGGTCTACCCTGTCCTGTAGGGTCACTGTGAATCAGCATCGACTCAATGGCAGTGAGTTTGGTTTTGGTTTTCATGGCCCAGTGGTTCAGCACCAAGCTCCTAGCCAAAAGGTTGGTGGTTCAAACCCAGCAGCCTCTCTGAGGGAGAAGGACGTGATCATCTACTTCTACAGAGATTTACAGTTTGGGATACTTCTATAGAGATTTACAGCTTTGGAAATTTTGTGGTGCAGCTTAACTCCGTCCTACAGGGTCACTATGGGTCAGAGCAAGTTGACAGCGGTGGGTTTTATTTCAGACACTCAGAAAGAGAAGCACGATGTCCCTTTGACCTTGAAAATGGCTCAGTCAACAAGAAGGCGATGTCTTGAGGATAGTTAGGACAAGTGTGGGCTCCGAGTTGCTAAAGTCTAAAGATGACACCACCTCTTTCCCCATCTCCATCCCACTTATCTGAATGTCTCCTCTGCCTCCACCCTCATTCCATGATCTTTTTCCTCTCTCATCCTTCATCTGCATCTCAGCTGACACCTTCTCCTGGATCCTGTTCCTACTTGCCCATCTCCTGCCTCCTTGCCATAGACACGGTTTCCTTCAGGAAGAGAAGTTTCCGAGGCAAGATCAGGGGCCCGTCCCTTTTTCATAAGAAACATGGACCCCCTGGAAGAATTTGGTGGGGGGCTCAAAAGGGGATGTGATATTGTCCTCTGGATAGCTCATCCTGGACAGGGAGGTTATGTCTTTGGACTCAACTGGGTTTTGCCATCATCTCTCTCTACTGATACCCATCAGTGAGTGTAGCCTGCAGATGCCCTGGAGGCAGTGCCTCCTAAATGCTGGGCTTCAGCTTCTACCCCGAGCATCATACTTACCTGGGTTTGAGAAGTTGTTAGTTGCTGTCAAGTCAATTCTGACTCACAGTGACCCCCTGTGGACAGAAGATACCTGCTCTGCGCGGATCCCAAGGCTGTGTGTGGTCGCTGACAGCACCTTGGGTATTCTGAATTGATTTATAAGTTTCCGTTGCTGTTAGTTGACTCCAGCTCAAATGGCCCCACATGTGCTGAGTTGACTTTTACCCTAGAGCCAGGTGGAGCGCCTTCTTTCTGCCAAGGGCCGCTTGGATATTGAAACCAGTATCTATGGGCCGTCCCAGTCAAGCATCTCATTAACGTAACCCTATTGTGACGGCTGCAGCTGCTTCTCCTTGGCGAGACTTGCGAGGTGAGCTGGTGTTGATGATGTCAGGAGTCGTTCCCTACCCCTGCTCTACAGGGTTTCCAGAAACAGACCCCCAGCTCTGTTTTCTGAGGTGGCTCTGTGTGGGTTCAGTCCGTCACTTGTTTGGTTTTGGTTTGGGTAGAGGTCAAGCACCACCTGGGGGACCCTATTTGTTGTCGTCGTCCTCTATATTTGTTATCATTTTATTTATTGCAATGATGGGTGATTTGTATATTTTTACAATTTCCCGGCAGATGGCAGTAAAGTGTCTAGTTTTAAGAGGATTTAAATATATATATATATATATATATATATATATATATATATATATATATATACTCATAGGTCACTTAATGTCCATGATATGTTCTGTGAAATAAGCTATTTTGTGATTTAAATGTTGTGAAAACACATTACATATGGGCAGTTCCCAGATTACAAACAAGCTCCATTACATTGAATGCATACCTAAGTTGGTTGGAACAATTAGGTATGGTTTGCATCTTATATCAGTCAAATGCTTACCATAGTATATACTGTATCTTTCTATGCAGAAAGAAAAATCGTAGAGACACTTCCAGGTAAACTGAAACATCTTAACATAATAGGTGTGCAGCAATATTAATAATGTGATGACCACCGTTATCGCAATCATAATTTCACAGTGTTTTGATGTATGTGACATGATAGTGCCCATTTGGCGTTACACACCATGGTTTATATGTCTGTGAGCATCACAGGTTTTATGCGGGTTGGGGACATGGACCTAGACGCAGTGGGACATAGTTCAAATGGCTGTTATGCAGAGCCTGGCCGTATACTCTTCTGTTTCCATTCACAGAGGGACAATGAGTCAATGATCAAAGCCATAACACATCTAGCAGCATCTAAAATAGCTTCTCATTCTAAGTCAGAAACTGTGTATCTATTGAAATGCTGGTAGGTGTTTCAAAATAGAAAACAAAATTCATCTTGGGTTATTTGCACTGGTGAATTTCACATTGCATTTCTGTGCGTTGAGGTATTGCTGAGCTCCCAATTAAAATCTATATAAGAATTTACATTATTATGTGAATACCCATCTCCTAACATTTACTCACCATGAATACTCTACAAAACAAATTATGCACACATCCATTACAGAGTAATATTAATGATCTGGTACTTATATAACAGCAATTGTTTGTTGGTATGGCTCTATCATCAGTAAAATAAATAACTTGATAATTTTAGTAGCTTGTTAATGATATATTTTGAATACTATATATATGTAAGATCTAAGATAAAAGGATAATTATTTTATATTTTTTTCTGCTAAGGTACTAGAAGGTGGTTTTAGAAAATTAGTTCCAGAATCAGAAAACAGAGAAGATGAGAAGATAATGAAAGAAAATTATTTAGATTCTTAAATATACTTTTAGAAAAAATAGAATGGGATAGGAGAACAAAAACTAGTAGATTAGAAGGTGAACTTACCATTAATATTATGTCAGGCATAATTGATTAATTATGAGAAAAGAGAAAAACTGGAAGGAGGCAAAAGAAAAACACTAAATTAAATTTATTTTGCCTATTCAACTACCTGGTTGGGTAATTTGAATATTAAACAAGTTGTAAATTACCATCTTAATGTAAGAACTTAAACTTTTCAAACATCAGTACAGGTAGGAAGTTTTCATAAATGACTTACAAATACATTCTAATAATGAAAAAAAAACCCACACACTTCTCCCTTAATCATTTTTGTGTTTTATTTATATAGTGAATTCTTCAGGGAAGGAATGAGAGGTGAGCCAAGACTGGCAGCATCTACCACGTTATGCTAATAACGGCAGAATATGAACTACACTGCAGCAATCATGTTAAGAATTCAAGACTGATGAACGGGCCATCAGGATTGGAGGAAGACTCATTGATAACCGGTGGTGTTCAGGTAGCACCGCTTTGCCGGGGAAAGCAGCGGACAGGGAGCATTCACTGGTGAAGAGCAAAGACAACAACCCTTCGTATAGATCACAAATCATCACAAAGAAAACACAAATCCTCACAGCTGTACCCAAAAGTGACATCCCAACCCTGGACAAGACGAATTGACTCAGTGGCTGCACCATGGGCGCCAATTGTGAGGATGGCACAGGACAAGCAGTGGTTTGCTCTGTTGTCAAAGGCCATGAGTCAGGACCAAGTCGATGGCACCTAACTAGCGACTCCCTACCCCCCTATGTACCCGCCTGCCCATTCACTTACTTATCTTCATTCATTGAGAGAGAGGGGTAGAGACATCGATGCTGTGGGAATCTCATACGATACACAATTCCGCTGTCAGCCAGGCCTGGTTTGGGGAGATGCTGCAGTGCAATAAGGGGATTCTCTTCCTTTGACACAAAATATCGGCCCCAAATAATATGACACATGTTAAGAAAATAAACGTGGCTCGGGGGCTATCAAGCAGATTCCACTTCATAGTGACCCTGTGTGTGTGCAACAGGGAGACATGTTCCCTGGTCTTGTGCAGCCTCGCAAGTGATGCTGTGCTTGAGTCCGCTTTGGCAGTCACTGTGTCAGTCCAAGTGTCTTTTTGAAACTTGCTTGTGTGCTACAAAAGGATGTGAGCCCGTTTCAGTGTTACTTTTGCTCTTTTTTAAAAAAAAACAAAAACATTTTATTAGGGGCTCATACAACTCTTATCACAATCCATACATACATCAATTGTATAAAGCACATCTGTACATTCTTTGCCCTAATCATTTTCAAAGCATTTGCTCTCCTTTAAGCCCTTTGCATCAGGTCCTCTTTTTTTTCCTCTCCCTCCCCACTCCCCACTCCCTCATGAGCCCTTGATAATTTATAGATTATTATTTTGTCATATCTTGCCCTATCCGGCATCTCCCTTCTCCCCCTTTGCTGTTGTCCGTCCCCCAGGGAGGAGGTCACATGTAGATCCTTGTAATCAGTTCCCCCTTTCCAACCCACTCACCCTCTACTCTCCCAGTATCGCCCCTCACACCCCTGGTCCTGAAGGGGTCGTCCACCCTGGGTTCCCTGTGCCTCCAGCTCCCATATGCACCAGTGTACAACCTCTTCTCTATCCAGACTTGCAAAGTAGAATTCGGATCATGGTGGTTGGGGGAGGAAGCATTTAGGATTCTACCTTACAAATCCGGCTGGACCGGAGGATGTACACTGGTACAGATAGGATCTGGAAACACAGGGAATCCAGGACAGATGAACCCCTCAGGACCAGTGGTGAGAGTGGCAATACCGGGAGGGTGAGGGAGAAAGAGGAAACAGATTACAAGGATCTACATATAACTTCCTCCATGGGGGATGGACAGTGGAGAAGTGGGTGAAGGGAGACCTCAGACGGTGTAAGGTATGACAAAATAATAATAATTTATAAATTATCAAGGGTTCACGAGGGAGGCAGGGAGCGGGGAGGGAGAGGGGAAATGAGGAGCTGATACCAAGGGCTCAAGTAGAAAGCAAATGTTTTGAGAATGATGAGGGAAACAAATGTACAAAAGTGCTTGACACAATGGATGGATGGATGGATGGATGGATGGGATGGATGGGTGGATTGTGATAAGAGTTGTATGAGCCCCCAATAAAATGATTTTTTTTAAAGTTTTGCCATCCTCCTTTCTAAGGAGTTTTCTGGGTGTACTTCTTCCAACACAGATTTGTATATTCCTCTGGCAATCTGTAGGATGCTTCACATTCTTCACCCACGCTGTCATCCAAAGGCACCAATCTTCTTTAAGCCCTGCTGGGCTTTCACATGCCTTTGAGAAGCCCCTGGCTTGGGTCAGGCACACCTTAGTCTTCAAAGTGCTAGCTTTGCTTTTTAAAACTTTAAAGGTGTCTTTGGCAGTGGAGTGGCCCTGTGCAGTATGTCTGATTTCTTGACTGCTGCTTTATTGGCCATTGATTTTGGATCCAAGTAAAATGAAATCCTTGGCAGCTTTAAGCTTTCCTCCATTTATCATGATGTTGCTTACTGGTCCAGTTGTGAGGATGTTTGCTTGTTTGTTTGTTTGTTTGTTTTTAATGTCCAGATGTCAGTCATACTGAGGACTGGAATCTTTGATTTCATCACTAAGCACTTCAAGGTTGTGTGGTCAGCATTTGCAGGTTGCTAAGGAATCTTCCTCCAATCTTGAAGCCACATGCATGTCCTATAAGCATTTCCGGTTATCTGCTGCAACTGTAGAGTGAATAAGTATAGTTGCACACCTTTCTTCACTCTGACTCTAAACCAGAGGAATAAATACAAACCTACATGATCACCATTGTCGCAGATACAACGAATGGACTCATTTTGAAAGAGGTAAGAATTTCTAAATATGATTTTATGACTGAGATGTAACCCTTGGCCAGGTAGAATAGTCCACGTTTTAATGTTATTTGATTGGTGGATTTCCAAAAAGCTAATATATGCGAATGGGGGAGAGGGATTGTTCAGTAGACAACGGAGGTCAAAGAAAGCATGTGCACATGTTGACAAGGCAGGTTATCAAGGCTGCCTCTAAAGAAAATTCAAAATGCCTTGAGCATGTGTATAGAGTAAAGGAAATTGAAATAGAAAGACCCTTGGGGAAACATTCTAGGGCATTCTGCATATTTGTTGCCATGTATCTTCTTTAAATGTGGTAGGTATTGAATGATGTAGCAAAATCTATTTTAGCAGTACTAATGTTTATGTTATCCAAGAGAGGATAAAACTATTCCGTTGTCAGTATATATAGCTTTTTCTTTTTCTTCAACCAAGCATTGGAGTATATTGGAAATATATTTACTGAACATAAAATTTAAAATCACTTTTGACGATGTGATGGGGAAATCGAATACATGCCATTTTGCTCCTCAACTTAATTAGCAGGGGTGTGCGATGCACGCTGATGATACCGCTAACAGAATCGACTCCAAAATGTCAGTCAAAAGCATCCTTTTGAAAATACCCTTTAAAAATGCATTGCTCACTACTAATCAGGAACGAACATAAAATCGTTCTAAGCAAAATGAGATAGAAATCAAAAGCCAATGTGTAGCATTCTCTTAAAAGCATAAGGTGAGTTAAGAAAATCTTTCAAAGAAAATGATACATGATATTTACAAAAAGATGTTGCTGCCCTCGTTGCGGAGCCCCCGAAGCTGAGCCTTCTTCAATGCAGAAAGTACCCGGGAGAGGACGAAGAGCCGTCTCAACTGCTGATTGCACAATAAAATCACCTGAGATTTAAAATCTGTCTTGTTTTTTCCCCAGATAGGTGCTGTTGGTGCTGTCAGAGCAGTGGTTCTCAACCTGTGGGTCGCAACCCCTTTGGGGGTGGAAGGCCCCTTTTATAGCGGTCGTTCAATTCATAACAGAGCAAAATGACGTTTATGAATTAGCAATGAAAATAACTTTCTGGTTGGGTCACCACCACACGAGGCACTGTATTAACCTGTATTAAAGGGTCACATTAGGAAGGCTGTTGAATTGTTTCAGAATCGAATGGCCCCAGGCACGACAGAACGGAACATCGCCCAGTCAGCGCCGACCTCTCAGCTGTTCTGGCGTTTCAGCTGTGCGGCCACTGTGTCGGTCCGTCTTGTCTGGGGCCTTCCTCTTTGGGGCTTTCCCCGCCTCTTTACCAAGCATGACGTCCTTCTCCGGGGACTGGTCTCTCCTGACAACACGTCCAAAGTCAGTCAGGCAAAGGCGGGCCATCCTTTCCTATAAGACGCACTCTGGTTGTATGTCTTTTGAGACACATGTGTTTGTTCTTTTGGCAGTCCGTGGTACTTTCAATATTTTTTGCCAACATCGTAGTTCAAATGCATAGATGTTCCTTCAGTCTTCCTTACTCAATGTCCAACTTTCATATGCATATGAAGTGATTGAAAATATCATGGCTTGGGTGCTAGTCTTCAAAGTCACCTCCTTGCCTTTCCGCACTTTAAAGAAGTCTTGTGCAGTAATTTCCCCAGTGCAGTGTGTCATTTGATCTTTGGACTGCTGCTTCCACGCACATTGGTTGTGGACCCAAGCAAGAAGAAGTCCTGGACCGCTTCAATTTCTTTTTTGCTCAGTTTATCATGATGCTACCTATTGGTTCAGGCCTGCGGGTTGGGTTTTCCTTATTGGTAGTAATATGATTATCTTCAAAAGGGGAAAGTTACCTTGCAGAGAAAATAGCATGGCCTTTTCTTTGTCCTAGATATCACTTTGCAAACTTTCAGGAGCATGCAGTGCCCCCGGGGACTGTATTTAAACTAAGATTCTGGTTCTGTAGTTCTGGGGTGGGACTCGAAGGAGCTCTGTTGGCATAGTGAGTCACAAGGTGGGCTGCTGCTGGCAGTTCAAATCCATCTGCTGCCCTGTGGGAGAAAGAGGACGCTTTCTGCCACCATAACGACCTACAGCCCCTAAACCCACAGGGCCAGGTTGCTAAAAACCACACTCCGCTCGATGGCAATGCTTTTTTTTTTTTTTTTAAGAATGTTTTGGGGTGGGAACTGAGAGGCCAAATTCCTGACAAGTTCCCTGGTGATGCTGGAACCTCGAAGGAGGAAAGTTCTAGATATCACGTGCAATTTAAAGAATTATGATGACTCTGAAGTACCAGAGTGGGATGAAAAGTGTCCAACTGAAACTGACTAGTGGACAGATAAAAGAACTTCATGCTTTATCCACCCATGTATGAAGAAGTAAAAGCCTGAAGTTCTCTTTTTAAAATTTAATATCCCCAGCTTGAAATATTGCTGTATCTTTGCAACTATAATCTGCCGGACGGTTGTCATTTTCAAGTTATGGTTGATTTTGCCAATATCAGTATCAGTAGAGAACATAGGTTCTCAAAACTAAAATTGTGAAATTATTGTAAAGTCCACAGTGTTATCCTATCAACCTAGAGATCCCGTCCACTACTGGTGAGTCGACGCTGACTCACATCCACCCATAAGACAGAGAAGAACTGTTCTGTAGGAGTTCAGGGCTGCAAATCTTTACAGGAGCAGGCAGCCTCATCTTTTTCTCTCAGAGCAGTTGGTGGGCTTGAACGGCCCACCTTGAGGTTAGCAGTCCAATTCCTAGCCCACTTAGCCACCATGGCTCCTTAATCTGGTGATCCTTTCTATAAAACATGAGCAATAAAAGGAAATGTTGAAACCATCAGGAATAATTTTATTTCCATAAATCTAGGGTGTCTACTTTATGACAAGTTATTAGAACCAAGGAATCTTGATTTCCTAATCACCATAATTAAGCACTTGGATTCTCTATTGTTTTATGATGAATACTTTCATTATAATTTACATAGAAAGATTATTTTTACCAGTGGTCATTACTAAGAAATAAACAATGAACTCCTCCACACACCTCACCTATTTGGGGAAGTAGCTTTTTACAATTTGCTCAAAACGTCACCTGTGCTGTGGTAGCCCCGGCGTGGGTAATGTACATCACAAGGGCTGCAATGGCCTGGCTGGGCCCTTTTTAAAAAAATCATTTTATTGGGGGCTCATACAACTCATCACAATCCATATATCCATCCATTGTGTCAAGCACATTTGTACATTTGTTTCCCTCATCATTCTCAAAACATTTGTTTTCTGCTTGAGCCCTTGGTATCAGCTCCTCATTTTTCCCCTCCCTCCTTGCCCCCTCCCTCATGAACCCTTGATAATTTATAAATTATTATTATTTTGTCATATCTTATACTGTCTAACATCTCCCTTCACCCAGTTTTCTGTTATTCATCCCTCATGGAGGAGGTTATATGTTGATCCTAGTAATCGGTTACCCCTTTCCACCCCATCCTCCCTCTGCCCTCCCAGTATCACCACTCTCAGCACTGGTCCTGAAGGGATCATCTGTCCTAGATTCCCTGTGTTTCCAGTTCCTATCTGTACCAGTGCACATCTCTGGCCTAGCCAGATTTGTAAGGTCGAATTGGTATCATGTTAGGAGGGGGGTGGGGTGGGTGGAAGAATCATTTAGGAATTAGAGGAAAGTTGTATGTTAATTGTTGCTACACTTCATCCTGACTGGCTCATCTCCTCCCCATGACCCTTCTGTAAGGGGATGTCCAGTTGCCTACAGATGGGTTTGGGTCCCCAATCTGCACTTCCCCTCATTCACAATGATTTGATTTTTTGTTCTTTGATGCCTAATAAATGATCCATTCAATACCTCATGATCACACAGGCTGGTGTGCTTCTTCTATGTGGGCGTTGTTGCTTCTGAGCTAGATGGCTGCTTGTTTACCTTAAGCCTTTAAGATCCCAGGTGCTATATCTTTTCATAGCCGGGCACCATCAGCTTTCTTCACCACATTTGCTTATGCACCCATTTGTCTTCAGCAATTGTATCGGGAAGGTGAGCACAGAATGATATGATTTTTTTGTTCTTTGATGCCTGATAACTGATCTTTTCAGCACCTTGTGACCACACAGGCTGGTGTGCTTCTTCCATGTGGGCTTTGTTGCTTCTGAGCTAAATGGCTGCTTGTTTACCTTCAAGTCTTTAAGACCCTAGACGCTATATCTTTTTATCTGGCTGAGGTTCTTGGTGTCCTGACATTTCTATCTTATGTAATTAAAAGAATCAAAACATAGTCTGACCCATGATGAGATCTTGATGGATGTCCCAGATGTATTGTTATAAGAATACCCACGTTGCTAAGGAAAATGGGATTTTTCAGCTAAGGGGTGGAATGTCTCCCGGGTGATCAGCCTCTGAGGCTTTGTGACAGAAGTGGGATTGTGGACCAGCATGCTACAGAACCCTGGATTTGGGTTCCAGTTCTGGAGTTTCTTTGCCTTCCTGTCTACAATCCACATTTTAGCCACCCAAGAGACTCATTCCCTCCCTCCCTCCCTCTCCTGTCTTCTAGGACTGCGTTCTGGATAGCTCCAGGCAAGGCAAGGAGTCTGGCTGGTCTGATAGCATCACGGAGGCCACTCCCCAGCCTGCTTCCCCTCTGGAACATGTCCTTCTTACAGTTTGCCCTGAGGATGTGAGATGTTGTCACAGGACTTTCTGTACTTTCCATCCTGCTAACCTGCCTCTCTGAGCACTCTTCCTTCCAGAAAAGTCGCCCATCACAGCAAGTAGTGTTGGTTATGGGCAGACCTGGTCACCAAGCACAAGCAGGAAGGACAGCCACCATCTGCAGATCACCCAGGAACAGAAGCATTTTGATCCAGGAACCAAAAGTGGTTGGAGAGACATCACCAGAACAACCAGAAAGATGTTTGAAATGGAGAAGTCTGATAAGCCAAATCCTGTCAAGAATCAACACCCCGCTAAGGTACAAGGGAGTACCCCAACAACTGGAATTTCCCCCAAAACACTATGTATTTAATTTTATTTTTTTTACAAAACAACCTATCACCTTCAAAGTACTGTCCATTACACTTAATACATTTGTCAAATCTGCGATTCCATTCTTGGAAACATTTTTCAAACTCATCTGTTTAGGTGGCTGACAGCACCTCCTTCATTTTATTTTCTTCACCTCATCTACGTTGTCAGCTTGCTGCCCTTTCACATCCCTCTTCATTCTTGGAAACTAAAAAAAGTTGCATGGCACGAGGTCAGGTGAGTCAGGTGAGGCAGGTGTGTGGAGGCATGCTGGGTTTTGCCCCAAACTGGCACACTGAGAAGGCTGCATGAGCAGGTGCATTGCCGTGGTGGCAAACCCAGTCCCCACCCCATCTGCCACAAATTAGGCTTTTTTTTGTCATACACTGTTACACCATCTTTTCAGAACTCCTCAGTAGAAAGGTTGAGTAACAGTCTGACCTGGTGGAATGAACTCCAAATGCACTACGAGTCGACATTTTCTTCTGTTCAGGAAATTGACGGACGTCCAGAATGAGGTTTGTCATCAGCCGACATTTCACCTTCTTTGAAATGAGAAAACCACCCATCCACTTGAGTTTTCCCCATTTCTAGCTTACTCATCCAGGCCTGCTTTAGGAAAAATACCCTCAGTGGGTGTCTTTAGAAGTCTAGAAGTCCAAATTCAGGGCACTGGCTCTAGAGCAGGCTCCCCGGTGGCACAGTAGGTCACATATCGAGCCGCTAGCTGCAGGGCAGGAGTTCAACACCACCCGCTGCTCCAGCAGAAAAAGATTGGTGCGCTACTTCTGTAAAGATTTACAGTCTTGGAAACCCATGGGGCGAGTCTACCCTGTCCTTTCAGGGTTGCTATGCGTTGGAATGGACTTGATGGCAGTTACAGCCTTACAGAAAGACTGTCTCTCTCTGTCGGGAAAGGACTTGGTTTCCTTTCACAGTCTGTGGGCCTGGTGGCCCTTGGTGATCGCCTGTGTCTTGGCTTCAACCCTCCCTTGGGTCTAGGAGGTTCTCAGCACAGTGGCACGGGACAAAAATATACTTTACTCCTGGCCTTTCTTGCTTGGTGATTTCAGCAATGGCACAGAGGGGGCATAACTGGCCTCCTCTGGCTTCCCTAGTGCCATGAGATGGAATCAGACTGGCCTCCGCCTTCCATCCTCTTTACCTCTGACACCTATACTGGGTTCGATACTTCAGTCAATGGCCACGCAAGACTCACAGACACTACTCATGATGAAGGGAGCATTTATCTTAGGGGGTCTAACAGGGTTACCCCAAACCAGGATCAGAAACATTAAGGATGCAGTACTTTTCCTCAACCAGCAGCCAAGTCTTCCTTTGGTCCTCAGCCTCTCAGCCTTGTGGCCCCTGGGGCGCTCCCTCTGTTAACCAGGAAGCCACGTACTGCTCTGCCTCAGTCCCAGATTCTCACTCTCAGTCACGTCGCAGAGCCGATCCTCTGTTCTCTTCATGGTCTCCTTGCCGCAGCCTCTGGTGCCTCTGGTCCAGTGGTTCTCAACCTGTGGGTCGCGACCCCTTTGGGGTCAAATGACTCACAGGGGCCGCCCAATTCATAACAGTAGCAAAATGACAATTATGAAGTAGCAACAAAAATAATTTTATTGTTGGGGGGTTACCACATGAGGAACTGTATTGAAGGGTCACGGTATTAGGAAGGTTGAGAACCACTGCTCTAGTCTCAGCCTCTATTGCTTCAGCCAGAGATCTCAAACCAGCTGTCCTGGTGGCTCTTCTCCAATGGTTCTGGGATTGCTGTCTCTGCTCCTGCTTACAATATGGCCCAGTCTTGTAACCGGGGGAGTGGTAACTAGAACCGACCCACCTCCTGTAGTTTTACACACACCCTATTTGCATAGCCCACCCAGTCATTTGGTGAGCTTTACAGAGACAAGGATAGAAGAGACATATTAAGGCATAATAAGACATATTAACTCTCGGGCGCAGAGCCAGTAGACGGGGATCGATTGTGTAGCAAACTTCTTAAAAATCAGGCCAGCTTTTTAAAAAGGCACCCTTGATGGAAATTGTCTTTCTAAACATTTTTTATTTTTCTGGTTATGAATGAATGCCTGCTTGTTTTAGAAAAATATTGATGAGTGAAGAAAACTAATAGCGTCACTATTAATTTGAATGTACTTTCTTCTTGTTAAATATTGTGTGTGTATACACACTACATAAAACATAAAACACATAAAAGTTGGAATATCGCTGCATCTGTTTTTCTTCCCTGCATGTCCGTCATGAGATTTTTCCTCAGTCATTAAAAATATTCTCCACCAACACTCTTGCTAATGGCTCTCTCACATTCCAATGAGAGATGTGCTATCGTCAGCTGTTTCACTCTTCTAAGACAGATGCTCTTTTAACCAGACTTCATCTGTGTGAAAATGTTGGAGGGGTGGCAGTGGGGACAGCTCAGCACGTTGGGTTTTGGGCTTCTCACCCCTAGGCCTGACTGAAGAACAATAGTTGAATTCGGTCTGCAGGTAAGCTCTGGCAGCCGGGGTGACAGTCACAACAAAAAGGCTTCAAGGAGTGGAAGACCTGGCACGGTGATGGCAAGGACATGTTTCTGGGAAGGAGATGCAGGTAAAGGGTTACAGGATTCGAGAGCTGAGCTGAAGGGCCGCACCTGGAGGCGGTCCTGCCCCCTGAATTTACAGCAGGGGCCTGGGAGTCATATAAATGAGTAATGCTTCATGATGCTCTTTTCCAAGCAAGCAGCAAAAGCTGGCAGGGTCCCGTCAGTGTGCTGTTGATGTGTCTAGAATGCAAATAATTTGATTCTGAGATACGATGACAATGGGAAGCAAGACCGTGGCCCGAGAGAGGGATGGCAGAGACAGCGCTCAGTCAGGGAGGACGGTGCACTATCAACTGCTCCCCGAGTGCGGGTCCCCCTGCAAGCTCTGCTGGGCTCACTGCGATTGCCCTCACTCAAGGGCAATGCATGGAAAAAGGCACAGTTTCAAAACCTGGCCATTCGTCGTGCGTCCCCCTCATAGTCCGGGCAATGAAGACCTGGGGCAGGTGCAATGAAACCTTGACACTGATCTGTCGCTTTTAAAAAAAACGATGCCGCGTTCAGCACAGCTCAGGGGGGCACCTCTGAACATCGGGAGGCAAGGCAGTGTTGAGCATCGCCTGCTTTCTCCACCTTTAAATTGGTCTTTGTTGGCTGGACACGTCCATGTTTTCACAGGGGTAACGGCGGGGGGACTCCGACAGTAATAACAGGAGACCCAGTGCGCTGGGTCCACCGAGCTTTTGAATCACAAGACATTTCCCTCACACTGGCTGTCATTTCCAGTAGAGGAACTGATCAGTAGAGTCTGACGTTATTTGCCCAAATACAGTGCTCACACTACCTCTTGTGTGTACAGGGAGTAGCTTTTCTGGAGCACTGTTTGTTTGTTTGCTTGGGGGGGGGTCTGTTTGTCCACCACATAGCATCCTGGAGAAGCACCCTGAAAATGGCCTGTTTGCTTTTTGTCACGATCTCCCTTTTGCTATTGAGGTGTCCTTTTTCTGGCTCTCCTTTCTCCATCAAGAAAAGTCTTGCTCTCTGCCCCTCCGGGTCCTTAACCCTCTGCTCTGTCAGCTCATCTGACAGCCTCCACAGTCCCATCGGCCAACTATCCTAGGCATTTCAAGTTCACATTGCCTTCCATATCATGCTCCTTTAAGATGAGTTTGGCAGATTTCACAGTGGGACTCTTTTTCTGAACCCGATCACTCCTTTTCAGAATGTGAACATGTAAGTAAGAGTTGTAACCTAACAGCAGTCCTGCACGACAGGTCCTATTGTAATGCTGTATCCACCCTGTTCCGCAGGCAGCCCCATAGAATAGGTCGGTAAGTAAAACCAGAGAAGCCCAAACCACAGAGTAGAACTGCTCCACCGGGTTCCCAAGGCTGTAAATCCTGACAGAAGCACGCTGCCACATCGTTTACCTGTGGAGTGTCTTAAAACTCACCGCCACCGAGTCGATTCTGACTCGTAACGACCCCTAAAAGACAGGGTAGATCTGCTCCTGTGGGTTTCCGAGACTGCAACTCCTTAGGGGGACTAGGAAGCCTCGTCTTTCTCTTTCAGAGTTGCTGGTGGTTTCAAACTGCTGACTTTTTGATTAATGGTCCAATGCATAACCCGATACACTCACCCAGTGACCTCAAATTGCCAGGTAGGTAAGTAGGTAGGCCTCAATCTTACGACTGTAAGAAGGAATCTGCAGTGTGCCTCGTTTCTGCTGTAAGGAGGCTTGGACAGATGGTGCAGAGGATCAGAGAATCGATTGATGAGCAAAGTCTTTCCCTGGACCCTGGGTTTAGAGTAGAACCGTAAGACCGCAAGTCAATGACTTAGAAGAGCTTTCGCGTAGCATCAGTCTATTTCATGAAAGCTGCCCACGAATGTGGTCATGGGTTCACATGATAGTGTGAGCCATTCATCAGGATTCGATCTGCGTGGGGACAGTTTTGAATGATCAATACCTTGATGGTCAATTTGAAATTTCTAGACTGCCTCTGATTGGGTTTTCTGTATTTCTGCGTGTTGCCTCTATTGTTTGACAGTTAGGCATGTTATTTCTGCCTTTCAGTGCTTTGCCTTCAATTTCCAATGCAGCCCAGTCGATGGCTGACCAATAGCCCCTCTTCCTTTGAATAGTACAAGGACCTCAGGATCTTTAATTTCCTTGAGACCCTTTTGAGTAAAACCTTATTGAGGTTGAGCCATTTCATTCCTTTTGATTTTATCATTCTGAATTAGTCTCAATACACAATTCTAAATTAGCTTTTACCGGATGAATCCTTGTTTAAATCTTTCCATATAAAGTTATTGATTTATTTGGGGGGGCAATCATTAACATCTTTCTTTAAATTATTCATTTTATCGGGGGCTCTTACAAATCTTACGACAATGCATCATTCGATTATCTTCAGCACACTTGCCCACACGTTGTCATCAACAATTCCAAAACACTTTCTTTATACTCGAGCCCTTGGCATCAGCTCCTCTTCCCCCCCTCCCTTTCCCCCTCCCATCATCATGAACCCTTGATCAATTATATATTATTGCTTCTGTTTCATGTTATTGATTTCTTTAAAGGCCCTGGTTTTTAAATTTCTTTCGCTTTTTCCTTTTAGAAGTTTCTTCCGTGACAATTCTTTTGTTTGGCTGTCACTCTTGATCAATAAGTTAGCTGGGGCATAAGCTTTCCCCATTTCTCACAAATGCGGGGCTGTTATTCTCGTGTGTTCTACTTTTCACGGTTACCTCTGCAGCGTCTACTGTCAGTCTGTTGTCATTCCTTTTCGATTTCTTTTTTCCCTTCTCTGGCTCTTCTCAAGATCTCCCATCTTTGGCGTGCTGTAGTTTTACTCCCTGTATCTTGGCTCAGCAGCTCAGCGGAGAGAGCTGTCGCTCCGGGCCAGATGTATAGTCTCAGAAACCCTGCTCACGGGGAGTCTGAATGGACTTGATAGCAGTGGATTTACTTTTAGTTTGGGTACCTTGGTGTGGACTTGTGTTCTATATCCAGCTAGGAACTAGCCTATAAGAATTTGTGTATGTTTAATCAGTTCTAGGAAATTATCAGCTCTAACCTGGTTGAATATTTCCTCTCCAGGTATTTATTTCTCTTCTTTCTTTTGGTGCTTCAAGGAGTTGATGAACTTTCTCATGCTAATCTCCGTGTCTCATCATCTTACTGGGGGTAATCTTCTCAATTCTGACTGCCAACGCACTAATTCTTGACTCAACTATCTAAACTCTTTAAACCAGCGATTCTCCACCTGTGCGTTGTGAGCCTTTTGGGGGTCAAACGATCCTTTTACAGGGGTTGTCTGATTCATAACAGTAGTAAAATTACAATTATGAAGCAGCAACGAAAGTGATGCTATGGTTGGGGGGGTCACTACAGCATGAGGACCTGTATGAAAGGATCACGGCATTAGGAAGGTTGAGAAGCACTGCTTTAAACCATTCAGAAACAGAGGTCCTCGATATCAATTTTCTTTTCTTTTGAAAAAAATCATTTTATTAGAGGCTCATACAACTCCTATCACAACCCATCCATCCATCCATTGTGTAGAGCACATTTGTACACTCATTGTCCTCATCATTCTCATTGTCATTTCTTGGGCGGAGAAAAGCAGTTCCCGAGCTGCCCAGTTACGGTAAGTTCAGAACCCACAGTAGTGGTAGGCCGGAGGTTTTGAATTCTCAGAGAGTACTGTGTTAGTCCGGGTAGATTAGAGAAACAAATCCTGGAGACTCATGAGTGTAAGAAAGAGTTTTATATAAAAGAGCAATTGTATATTAAGAAAACATCCCAGCCCAGTCCAGATCAAGTCCATAAGTCTGATATTAGCCCACATGTTTGATACCAGTCTGTAACTTTCTCTTCAGACTCAATGCAACACAGGCAATGATGCCGAATGCAGGGAGATTGTAGACCAGTGGGTAAAAAGTCTCGTGGATCCAGTGGAGGTGTAGGCATCTCTGCACTGGCGTGGGTCTCCACGTGGCTCCTCTAGCTCCAGGGCTCTAGCATGGCTCCATGTGTCGTGTCATCAGGAATGTCTCCCAGGGAGTGAACCTTTCAGCGAGCAATTTATCTCCTTAGCGCCTCCAAATGAGGTCACCAAGCTGTGACCTGATCGACAGGTTAAACTCCACCTCTTCCCTCTTAAGTCTCAAGTTCACAACAGATTATGTAACTATCACAAATACTTTTGTTTTCTCTTACCCAAAATACAGATAGAGATTATATACTTCCTGGATACTTCTTTGTGCCTATAGGTAGACTTAAAAAATTTTAAAAACATTTTCAGTTCATACTTTCACAGAAATTGTGACCCTTGAAGGTCTATGTTTAATGTAGGTCTCTCAACTCTAATCTCCTACTTCACAACCATCTTCTCCACTCACATCTCCTGGGAGCTACTTTATAATGGCCAGCAACTCCTTCTCATCCCCCATTCCCCACCTCAGAGCCTCCCGGTGTCAGCAATTGTTCTAACCTCTATCTATCTCTAGTCCTAATATTTACTTTATATTTTTTTGCCTGCATTTCAGTTGTGCATTTAAATGTCTTTGAATACCATTCCTTCAGCATCTGTAGGTATTGGAGCCTCTCTTAGGCCACCATCTTGCCTGCATTGAGTGCACTCCGATTTAGAAGTTTGCTTCATCTTTGCATTTGGCTGGCTCTGACTTTCTCCCTGGTTTATGTTCAGTAATGTGCATTCATTCATTCTTGAACATTTGGTTTCATTATAAACCATAGCAGGCAGAATCAGATGATTCACGTTTTTCCAAATTATTCCAATTGCTCAGCTGTTAAGGTAAATATTTGACCCCCTCCTTCAATTACCTGGGAATGCAGACTTTTTTTTTCCCTAATCATTTTCTTTTTTTACATTTTATTAGGGGCTCATACAACTTTTATCACAATCCACACACATACATGCATCAATTGTATAACGCACATCCTTACATTCTTTGCCCTAATCACTCTCAAAGCATTTGCTCTCCACTTAAGCCCTCCGCATCAGGTCCTCTTTTTTCCCCCTCCCTCCCCGCTTTCCCCTCCCTCATTTGCCCTTGGTAATTTATACATTGTTATTTTGTCATATCTTGCCCTATCCAGAGTCTCCCTTCCCCCCCTTCTCTGCCGTCCATCTCCCTGGGAGGAGGTCACATGTGGATCCTTGTAATCAGTTCCCCCTTTCCAACCCACTCACCCTCCACTCTCCCAGCCTCGCCCCTCACACCCCTGGTCCTGAAGGTATTGTCCACCCTGGGTTCCCTGTGCCTCCAGCTCCCATATGCACCAGTGTACAACCTCTGCCCTATCCAGTCTGGGAATGCAGACTTTTGTCTAAACTCAAGTGATTTTTTTCTTTTATTGTATCACTAACTCGGTTCCTCTGGTAACACTAAGCAAATAAAACCTTTCAAGAATAGAGTTAATAGTGTTGCAAGCAACAGTGTTAGGAGACTATTTCTTTCTTCATTAAAAAAAATCATTTTATTGGGGGCTCATATAGCTCTTATCACAAGCCATCCAACCATCCATTGTGTCAAACACATTTGTACATTGGTTGCCATCATCATTTTCAAAACATTTTCTATTTGAACTCTTGGAATCAGCTCCTCACTTTTCCTCCTCCCTTCCCCCCACCCATGAACCTTTGATAATTTATAAATTATTATTATTTCTTCATGTCTTACACTGACCGATGTCTCCCTTCACCCACTTTTCTGTTGTCTGTGTCCCTGGGAGGGGATTCTATGTAGATCATTGTGATCGGTTCCTCCTTAGGAGAATACTTCTTCAACCCAGAGCGATGTCCAAGATGTTTGAAGAGTTTCATTAGTAGTAACATAATTAAAACAAACAAAAATGTATTCCATGTCAACTAAGTCCTTTCAGTGATTTCTAAAATCCACCTTGAATTAATCTACTTTTCTCCAGTGAATTGCAAACTTGATAGTCCAAACCACCACCCTCTCCCCCTGGATAATGCCCACCTGAGCTCTCTAGTCCAGCACACACACGGTCACCAGAATGATCTTTAATAACACTCATCAGTGTGTTTCTGAGGCATTAGTGGATTGCACAGGCTTGCCACTATAGTTAGAACAATATCGGAATTTATCTCCAGACCTACAAGAGTCTACATGATTTGACCTCCTCCATCACCTTGGGCAAGTCTGCACAAGACCTCTTTAAAGTGTTGAACATCAAAGGTGTTTCTTTGAGGACTAAAGTCCACCTGACTCAAACCTTGGTCTTTTCAATCACCTCGTATGCCTGTGAAAGTTGGACATTGAACAAGGAAGTCTGTAGAAGAATTGATGCATTTGCATTATGGTGCTGGTGAAAAATACTGAAAGTACCATGGGCTGCCAAGAACCAACAGGCTTGTCTTGGAGGAAGTACAGCCAGAATGCTCCTCAGAGGCAAGGATGGTGAGACTTCATCTCATGTACTTTGGACGTGTTGTCAGGAGAGACCAGTCCCTGGAGAAAGAGAGCATGCTTGCAAAGTAGAGGGGCACTGAAGCAGAGGCAGACACTCAATGAGATAGACTGACACAGTGGCTGCAACAATGGGTTAAAAGATAGCAACAATTGTGAGGAGAGTGCAGGACCGGGCAATGTTTTGTGCTGTTGTGCACAGCGTCTCCATAAGTCTAAACTGATCTGAAGGTACCTAACAACAAAAACTATCACCTTTCATCTCCAGCCAATTTAGCATTCTTGGTGTTCATGAAGCTTGTTTTTAAGAGCTTTATTTGCCTATTATTTCCGTTTCTAAATGTCTATATGGCTGGATGGCTCTTCCATCATTTTGGTCCTTGCTCAGGGTCACTTCCTCACTAAGGCTTTCTTTATTCATCAGCAGCCCCCTGCCGCCATCCAAAATGAGAATCTCACTCTGCATCTCTTCGTTTCTATTACACTAAAACCTTTTTAAAAATAATGGATTTTTTATTGTGAATGAGGTGGAGATAGTGGTGGTGGTTTACACTTCAGACCATTAATTCTGCATTCCACAGTTCAAACCCCTCATCAACGTCTTCTCCCTTTCCCACCCCCTTCCCTGATTTATCTTCTCCTTCATATGGATCCCTAGCATCCTGTTTAACCTCCTAGCATGTTATTTCACACCCCCACCCTTGCCCTCCCTCCCTAGAGACCCTCCAAAGTCCCCTTGGTGGGCAAGTCTTTGTCTTGGTTTTTATCCCTATAGCAGTGGTCTCATACACTATTTGTTTTTTTCTGATTGACTAACTTTACACTGTCTGAAGTAAACATATTCATCTCTATGTGATTTTGTTTACTTTATGCTTCCTCATACTAGACCATAATAGGGATACTGCCCTGCTTAGCACCGTGTCTCTGTTGTCAAGAACCCAAAGCATGCGCTCCTGAATGTCATGGATTGTGCCAATTGCTTTGTGCGCATTACTTCTAGCTTTTACAATAAGATGTTTAAAAAGTCAGTGTCTTAGGCTGGGTTCTCCAAATATATAGGTTTATACTGTGAGAAGGAATTTAACAGCTAATTACTGCACACAGCAGTACAGAGGGCTCATTGTCATAGAACAGGTAATATACCGGAAGTCCTTCAACTCAGGTGGGCTGCTGGGTCCAAGGTAAAGGAAACAGACAGTGGAGTCTTCCCTCAGGCAAGATAGGCAGAGCTTTCTCGAAGGCAGCAGACAGCAGGATGAGGCAGCAACCGTCAGTCTTATTGTAGCTTAGCAAAACAGGTCCCATGGGATCTCAAATTCAAGTGATGCATGGGGACAGAATCCACCATCCTCCAGCTCAAGTGATTTACGCACCAGCAGCATGGTGAAGCAGGTCTCAAAGGAGTCTCAAGCTCTAGCAACATGATACACTGGTTGGCTTGGCCCACAGGTAGTGTAGCACACAGGTTGAGGCAGAGAACTAGCTAAAGCAGCAGCATGCTAGTCAGATCACCAGGGAGCTAGAGAGATATGGGATGCCGGTCACCTTCATTTATCTCAGTGGCCCTCCAATCAAGCTGAGACCTAATCAAACTCTACCCACATGTTCCTATTGGCCTAGTTGGCCCAATAAACTTAACTATCACACATATATGTAAATTTTTTAAGAAAATGGTTCACACAGCAGCAAAACCAGTGAAGCTTATATATATCATATATAAAGTATATAATACACACACACACACACACACATCTCTTCTTTTATCAAGAAAAAAGGCTCGCACAGTTTGGAGAGTGGGAAGTCCCAAACTGGTCAGCTTCCAAGTTTGTGGGTCAGATGTTAGGCTGGAGGCTTCTCCTGACTCACATAGCTTCAGGGCTGATGATGGGTAAGAGGACAATAGGCTTGTGGTTGCAGAGGCAATGAAGCTAAGGTCCACATGTCAGATAGCAGGCTGCTGCTGCTGACTCCCAGGACCAGTAGGCAATATGGTGAGCTCTTGTCAAGTATCGGGAACCAGAAATGGATGAGCCGGATGCAAGATCTAGACCCAGAAAAAAGCAAGCAGGCTTTTCCATAGCATTCACTTATAGTGGAAGTAGGCCACAGCCCGGAGGAAACACCCCTTCAATTGATTGTGATCTGAATCTTCTTATAACTGATTGGCTGCTCATAGCAGATCTCATCATTGACGTGATTACAGTGTATTAGGCCACATCATGAGGGGTACTAGGTGTGATAGATGATTTCATGTCAGTGGTTCTCAACTTTCCTAATGCCGTGACCCTTTAATACAGTTCCTCATGTTGTGGTGACCCCCCAACCATAAAATTATTTTCATTGCTACTTCAGAACTGCCATTTTGCTACTGTTATGAATCAGGTGACCCGTGTGAAAGGGTCGTCCGACCCCCAAAGGGGTTGCGACCCACAGGTTGAGAACCGCTGTTTTATGTCAACTTGAATTTGTATGAAAGTGTAGGGGTGGAATCTAACCTGTCAATCAGGTCACAACCTAATGATGGTGTGGCCTTCTTATAAGTGGGGGCAACCGGGAACCTCTCTCTCTGACCCTTTGCCTTCCTGCTTGCTGAGGCTCTGCCACTGACCCTGAGAGCTGTGGGAGAGCTGCTATGTTTCCACTGACCTTGGATCCACACAACTGTGCACCTAGCAGTCTGTGATCTTCCTGTATCTGCATCATTGCATGCAGCTCCGTGAGTTTGAAGAGGCATTTATGGATTAGTGTCAGACTTATGAACTTGAGCTGGACTGGGCTGGGATGCCTTCTTCATATATAATTATTTCTTGATGTAAAGTGCTTTCTTATCCACAAAGGAGTATAACTGGATTTGTTTCTGTAGACAACTCAGATGACCACACTAGGTCTTAACTGACACACTGCTGAGAATCCAGGCACAGCCCAAGTGGCATAAAACCCATCACAGTAGATATTGCTGTCCCCATTTTATAGATAAGAAGACTGACTGGAACTTAAATTCAAGTCTATTTATCTCCAAAGATAGCAGGAACTATTTCACATTACGCTTCACTTCCATTTTACCAGTAGCATTAAGGGCAATGAAAAAAATCTAGGATGGTAAAGTGCTTAGGACATTTTCTTTCCACCAGTTCTATTAGGATTTGAATCTTGTATCTTTTTTAAAAAAATGGAGAAGTAATTTTTAATGTCAGAGGCTGCATATATCACTCATTTCTCTAAAATAAAGTTTATAAATAAATGAACAATATAATAGGTCTGGAATCAGGCAACCCACACAGCAGTCCAGACTTTCTTCAAGCCTAGGTTCCTCTTCGATAAAATGGGAATAAAAATAAGGTTTCATAAGGACTATGAAATTCTTAGCATAGGACCTTTGCATGGCAAATGCTCAATAAAAGGCATGTGTGATACTAACAAGGCCGCCCCAATCAGAATTTTATTGCTGAAAAATTGCAGGGAAACTGTAAGAGTTTTGTTCCTTTATTGAGTGAAATGCTGGGCTAAATAATTTCTTAACTCTCAGATGGTATTTATCTGGTAAAAACTTTTCAAACCCTCTCTTGAGTAGAACTAGTTTTTTTGTTTTTAATTTCTAGCACCATGCACTTAACTTTTATAAAATATAAATGCTGAATTACTAAAAAAAATAAAGACATACAAAATAAAACCTAGTTTTAAAAATAATTAATTCAGCAGATATAAAATTATGCCTCTGAAGTGCTGTAAAATTTTCTAAATGTGTGGTGATTGTTGCTGGATGCTTACTCCAAATTCTTTCACACTCGGTGGCTTCAAGCAATAATTACCAGTTGAAATTGAGTTAAGCCTGACTCATAATGACCCACATGGGTAGAAGTAGAACTAACTGCCCCATAAGATTTCCAAAGGCCAGTTTTCCAGAAGTAGATCATGAAGTCTTTATTCCAAGGCACCTCTTGGTGAGCTTAGACTGTCAACCTTTCATTTAGCAAACAAATGCTTAATCATTGGTGCCACCAAAAAGCAGCACTTTATTATCTTGCAGTTCTTGTAGGTCGTAGTTCAGAAGCAGCTTAGTTGACCCTGGCTTGGAGTATTTCCTGAGTATATTCAAGAAGTAAGCTAGAACTATAGGCATCTGAAGGCTGCACTGGAGCTAGAAAATCTGCTTCTCAGGGGTTTCACTCATATGATTGGGGACCCGGGTGGCAAACACATTGTGCTGCTAACTGCAAGGTTAGCAGTTCAAAACCACCAGTCAACCCTGCGGGAGAAAAAGGAGGCTTTCTATGCCCATGAAGAGATAGCTACAGAAACTCACAGAGGCAGTTCTGCCCTGGGTCGAACTACAGGGTCGCTATGAGTCAGAATTGACTCGATGGCAGCGGGGCTTGGTTCGGGGATTCCTGTGGTGAGGAAATGAGTGCCAGCTGTTGACAAAGGCCTCAGTTCCTCTGCTCCACATGAACTTGGCCAGAGAGCTGCTGGGTTTTGGGGGTTTCTTCATGGCATAGCAACGGGTTTTCCCCAAAGGGGGTTATTCAAGACACTGCAAGGTGGAAACCTTTGAAATCACTCCAATCAGTTTCCACAACATCCTATTGGTAGATTGGCTTGACCAATTTGATGTGGCTGGGACTCCATGGAGCAGGAAGACCAGGACACAAAAATTACTGGAGACTGGCTACCTCGAGAGGTGGCATAATGGATTAAGAAATGGTCAGGAGTTCCACCTGCCAGTCACTCCATGGGAGAAGGATGGGACTTTCTACTCCGTAAAGATTTCCAGCCTCAGAAAGCCAACGAGACAGCTCAACTCTGTTCTATGGGATGTCCGTGAGTCAGAATTGACTGGAGGGCAGTGAGTTTGTTTGTTTGGGTTTGGCTATCTGAAAACACTTGCTTCCAATTTCCATATTTACCTGTTCATAAACTGAACTTTGAGGAGCACGTTCTTAGAAATAATCTAAGTTCCCCATTTTACAAATGAGAAAATTGAGGTCTGTCCAAAGACACACCGTAAAACCCAAGGCAAATCTATTGCCGTTGAGTTGATTGCAACTCAGTGGCACTAAAGAACATAGTAGACTGCGCCTTAGGTTTCAGAGGCAGTAGGTCTTTCTTTTGTCCAGTGGCTGTCGGGTTTAATTGCTGACGTGAACGGTTAGCAGGCTGGTGCATACACAACACGCTGTCCCTCCAAATTTCCTTAGACACACCCTACTCAGTGGCAAAGTCTGGGTTCCTGTTTTCATTCCAAGGAGTCTTGGTAGCACAAGAGTTAAAATACGAGATTCCAATCTGAAAGGTCAGTGGTTTGAGCTCACCGGCTACTCCGCAGGAGAAAAGACTTGGCGAACCTCTACTAGAAAAAGTACCCCAAAACAAAACCATACCCACCACCAACAAGTGGGTTCCCACTGAAAGCAACTGTATGGGACAGAAACCTTTGGGTTTCTGAGGATTTACATCTGTGGGGAGGCCGATAGCTGGTGGGTTCAAATCACTGACCTTGAGCCGACTGCCACCAGGGCTCCGTACAGGCTAGGAAGACCTATTGGCAGTTCTACTCCATTCTTTACATTCACTATGATTCGGAATCACACTTACAGTTCCGTTCTATCATATTCTACTGCCTTCATCTCGATTTCACCTTTCCTATCACGAAAGGAGAGGGCATTTGCCGTGGGCTGCTCATTTAGTAATGGGCTGGGAAAGCCGAGGCACAGATGTTGCTGTTGTGGGATCACCACAAAGCCATCTTCAAGGGGGCCATCAAACAGGCTGACTCAGTGAGCCCAGTTCAAAAGCATCACAATGTGACAATGGGAAATTGACTTGATTTAGCTTCAAAGATTCTATTAACTCAGAGCAATGATGATTTTCTGGGAGAATTAATACACAGCCACTGGTACAGAAAGGAAGGGGCTTTAGCGCTTTGAAGCCTCTTTTAACTCAGCTCTTAGATCTTCATACAAAATGTGATAGCTTAGATTCCTTACCCTATAATGCACTCATTTCAGGGCCAGATGATTAAATCTCGATCCTAATTACAAAGGAAATAGGGAATTTGTAGTAAGCACATTTTACAAGCTTGAGAAATAACCTGCTTCACAAATCGACATTAAGTGAATCCTCCTCCTAAGCACATCACTCACAGTATGTGCAGAGGAATCAGTTGCATGAGACATTTATTTTTAAGGTCAAAAGTACATTAAAATTGTGACAAATGAACAGGAGTATATTACTAAGTTTTAGACTCTCTCTATATCTATATCTATATTATTTTCCTTGCTCTCTTCACAGAACCCAGATCTAAAATAAGACAAAGCCAATGTTCAGGAAGATTATATATCTATATAAAAATTTATAGAAAAGTTGCAAGACTAGCAATAGTACACCTCCCATCCTTTACCTAGATTCACTGATACTATTTTTTACACCATTTCATTTGCTTTACTGTTTGCTTTCTCTCTGTACATGTTTGTGTGTGTGATATATATACTTTAAAATTTTTATTTCTAAAACCAGTTTTTATTCATTTTAAGTCAATTTTTTATTTATTATAAATATATACTTTATTATGTATTCATATATATGATTTTTCTTGATCATTACTCTACAATATTTCCATCTGTATTTCCTAAGAAAAGGGATATAACTGCAGCCCAGATATCACCTTCAGTACATTTCACACTGGTTCAATATTTTGAACTAATCTACCCTTTCACTTTGAGGACTAAGGTGCACCTGATCCAAGTCAGGGTTTTTTCCATCAACTGCAGGCATGTGAAAACCAGACAATGAAGAAAGAATGCATGTGAATTAGGGCGCAAGTGAAGAATCTTCTAAGTACCACAGACTTCCAGAAGAACAAACAGACCTGTGTTGGCAGAAGCCCAGCCAGAACGGTAGAGTTTGTTATCAGGAGAGACCTGTCCGTGGACAAGAACACCAGGCTTGGTAAAGTGGTCAGCGAACAAGAGGCAGACTCTCAACATGAAGGATGGCCCAGTGGCTACACCCAAGGGCCCAAACCTAACGATCAATCTCGCGGGAACGACAGGAGACCAGGCAGGTGTGCATTCTGCTGCACACCGGCTGGGTTGCTCGCAGTTGCCACTGACTTACCGGCACCTAACTGCAACAACACATTCGTGAGGGCCAACTAGATCCTGGATAAATACACTTTCACATGCATTGTGGGAGACGCAAGGCATGCAGGCCAGGATGCTGCCCAGCCTCCTCTATACACGTCTCACACAACACAAGAAAACAGACCTTGAGCTGAGCCCCGAGCTGGGAGGAACGTGGCAAGCAGGACCGGGCAGCAGTTCATGCCGTCGTACACAGCGTCTCTGTCAGTCAGAACCTGCTTGTGGCGCCCAACGCCACAAAACTCCTTCTTATTCCAGTTTCATTCATTGACCCAACAATGTCCTTTACGGAATTTTCTGCCCCGGGACTGGATCCAGTGTGAGACCCTACATCGGATTAGCCTTCACTATTCTGAACCCTTTTTCTCAGCTGTTCTTTCTTTTTCATGACATTAACCTCTTTGAAGACTAGCGTCCACTCCCACTCTCCCCCTTTTTAAAACAGAAGGCTCATCATTTGGGGTTTAACTGATATTTTATCTCAAGATTAGAACCGGCTGTGCCTTCTCCGCCCCAACATTAAACAGAGCGATGCTACGTTCTTTTCAACATCCCACACCTGGAGGCGCACAGTCTCCACCACCCCTCAGGGATAACCCAGCCAAGGTGTTCCCCAGTTTCTCCACTGTCTAATTAACCCCACCCACCCCCTTGTAATTAATAGAACTGGCGGGAAGGTGGGCTAAGCATTGGGCTGCCGAGTTGGTGGTTCCAACGCACAGAGAGAACAGTAGTAGCCCATAAAGATGCACGATCTCGGAACCCCAAAGGCACATGCTGCTTCCCTATAGGGTTGGTGTGGGTCAGAGCTGGCTTGATGGCAGTGGGTTTTTGGTTTGTGGTGAATAAGCCACATATGAGTAGACACGGCCGGACACGTTGGTCAAGCTCACTGCCGCTGGGTGGATTCTGACTCATAGCAACCCTCTAGGACACTGTAACTCTTGATGAGAGCGGAGAGACTCGTTTTTCTCCCTCACAGAAGTTGGTGGTTTTGAACTGTTGACCTTGTGCTTAGCAGTCCAATGAGTAGTTCACTATGCTACCAGGGCTCCCGTAGACACATTAAGACCACATACATGTCCTGTTCTTCATTTAAATTTAGCATCTACTGATGACCCTCGCTCGATCAGTTCTGTGATGCACAATGGTGACTCTCCAGCTCCAGCACTGTATTAACGTTTACCAGTTGATAGGATTTTCCTTCCTTCCTTCCTTCCTTCCTTCCTTGCTACATCCCCTGCAGATTTCACTTCCTCCCTGTGTTGACCACTGCTTCTCATTCTTCCCTATCCCTCCCTGCCTTCTGAGCTGTCGCCCTGAGCCAATGCTGCCCTTTTGGTTGTGCGTGGTCAATTGTTCTAGGGAGTGACCTACTGCTTACTTTCTAGGCTGAAAGTTGAGCCACGAGGCGAGTTCAATTCCAGTCCTGAAGAGTGGTCAGAGACGACACTCAGGCTTCTACCTTCCCCGCTCTCGTTTATTTATTAGCTATATGAACTCATGAAATCTCGCCCCCTACCAAAATGGTTTATAACTAGTTGCTGTCATTCATAATTTGGGCAGTTAAATTTTCCAGAGAGGGCCCTCAGGATGACTCCTTTATCTTTCTGGCATATCTAAACCATTAAAAATAAGTCTACCTATTTAAGAATATCGAATGTGTCTGCTTCCTTCATTCTAGATTAACAAGATGTTCCTGGGGGGAAAAAAAAGGGAAACCGAGCTGATTCCAGGAACCCAAGTGGAAGGTGAATTATGAGAGTGACGAGTGCAACGAATGTATAAGGGTGCTTTGCTCAATTGATGTATGTACAGATTGTGATAAGAGCCTTATGAGCCCCAATAAAAAGATTAAAAAAAAAAGAAAATGATTAGGGCAAAGAATGTACGGATGTGCTTTATACAATTGATGTATGTATATGTATATGTATGGATTGTGATAAGAGTTGTATGAGCCCCTAATAAAATGTAAAAAAATAAATAAATTAATTTTTAAAAAATTACAGGAAAAAAACAAAAAAAAACCCCAAGATGTTCCAGACGCACCTTCCCTGGGCTCCAAACTTCCAAGTTTTGTTTCCCATTTTGGCCTTAATTTGCCATTCAGTCTCACAATGGCAGGGAGAAAGTTTATTTCTTGTCTTCCATATACATAACACTGGCCTCATGTCTGATGTGACACTGAAGGCTGACCAGGCTAGTGAGGTCTCCTTCCACGTGACAGTTTTTAAACAAAGGATAATGTTCAAGATAAAACAAAGAGGCCATACAGTAAATAAATACTAGAAAAACCCAGAAAAGAAACACTTTCATGGCCATTGAGTTGATTCCAAATCATGGTGGCCCCTGTATTACAACTCCCCCAAAGGGTTTTCTTGGTTGGGGTAGTGGGTACATTTTGGCCTGCTAACCTCAAAGTAAGCAGTTCAAAACCCCCAGCCAATCCTTGGGAGACGACTGGGCTCTTGGAAACCCCCCAGGCAGGTCTATCCTGTCCTGTATGTTCTCGATGAGTCAGCATCGGCTCCAAAGCAGTGAGTTAGTTTGGTTTGGGTTCTTGTGTGGTCTCACTGTGTGCGTTCGAACGGCGGGTGAGCTTTAAGGGTAGCAGAGTGCAAACCAACACACTGCATCACCCAGGGATCTACAGAAGCTGCGAGGCAAGTTAAAAATCACGTTAGTATCATGAAGTTCCTACTATGTGTCAGGCATGTGGCAGGGTCTGGAGACCGGAGGGTAAATAAGAGACATTCTCCCTGCCTCCCTGGAATGCAGGGTTTAGCAGCAGTGTCCGTCTGAAGTCCGGACACCATCTAGTACATCCTCAAAGAGCAAACACAGAGCAAAGGGTGCGTTTCTTTGGTGGACTTGCGGATTCCTGGACCACGTCCCCAGGAGCTCCTGATTCTGCAGGTTTGTGGTTCAGCCCAGGAACATTGTTAGGCGCTCTCCTACACTAGGAAGAACCATGGCACAGGGAAGAAGACGGTCGATGTGAAATCAGATGGCAGCGGTAGACACAGTCCCCACACTTGGTTCCTGGCATGGTAAGAGCAGTTTGTGAGGGAACTGACATTTAAAGGTAACCCCACCAGGAAGTGACAGAATCAGAAGAAATTAAACCCATCACCAGCTGGACCCCTAGCCCCTCTCCAGCCAATACCCTTCCACCATGACCCCTCCAGGGTCCCCAAAAGAATTGCCATACATGGTCCAGGTCCCTGAGGCTTTGCTCTGGACCAGGGTCATTTCAAAGGTCACTTCCTCTTTGCTCCAGACAGCCACCGGCAGGCAGATCTCATTGTTTCCTTCTCTGTGTTATGTCTGTCTGACAGAGTCCCATTGTGACTGGTTTACATTTCTGGCTAGACTGAGCTCACTTATCTCCAAATATCTGTAAGAGAAAGGCATTCATTTTTCTCATTTTGTAGATGAGAGAACTGAGGTCCACTGAGATGAGCCTGGGAGCCTCGGTGAAAGCTGGCTTCTGTCAGGACCCAGGGTAAGTCACTGCACCCCTCTGTGCCCCAACTTCCTTGACAGGGCAACGGAGGTGATGACAAACGGTAGCTGCAATCGTGGGGCTGCGATGTGCACGGAAGGGGCTACTACATGTCAAGCGCCTAGACACTGCAGAGCACCACGTGTGAAGCACATGATGATACCCAGCACAAACCATTTGTGATTGGCAGCTAACCTGAAGGTTGGTGGTTCAAACCCACCCAGTCACTCCATGGCAGAAAGGCCTAGAGAACTGCTTCAGTAAAAATAGATGAAAAACATTTAAAAAATCCTCCCTGCCATCGAGTTGATAGTGACTGATAGTGACCCTATAGGACAGGGAGAACTACTCCTATGGGTTTCTGAGACTATAACATTTTATAAGCGTAGAAGGCCTCATCTTTATCCTTCCCAGCAGCTCACCCTGAGCTGAGCTGCCCAATGCACAACCACTACGTCACCAGGGTTCCCAAGAAAACCCCATGCATTAGTTCTGCTCTGCAATACATGGGGTCACCGTGAGTTATAACTGACTTGAAAACACTGAGTTGGGGCTTTGGTTGGGACCCTTGCTCTATCTTAACCTTATAGGATCCACATTTTCCTGGGAAGCCATGGCTCCACTAGAGCAGAGGTTCTCAACCTTCCTGATGGCGCGGCCCTTTCATACAGTTCATCATGTTGTGGTGACCCCCCAACCATAACATTATTTTTGTTGCTACTTCACGATTGTCATTTTGCTACTGTTATGAAGGGGTTGTGCCCCACAGGTTGAGAACCACTGCATTAGCGGCAGCAGGAAAAACCAGTTGGTTCTGGAAAGAAAATGGTAATGAGTGAAGAAGCTGCAACATGATCCCAGACTGCCAAATGCAGGCACTGGACCATAGGAAGGGGCCACCGGGTGTTGAGAGGGGAGCACACACAGGTGACCCTCGGGTGAGGACTCCAGGGTAGACTGAGGGAGCTGGTCCAACTTCTAGCCCTTGCACATGTCCTTCCCTGTGAGTTGGATGTAGGACATTTGGTTCCCTGGGTTGCCATGCCACAAAGACCCTCCCTGGGCAACTGTAGCATTGTAAAAGGGGTCACTGACCAATGGAAAATGCCAATTATTGTTTTGCTGTGGATGCCGATTTCTTTGGGGATTAGCCAATTGTGTACATTTTGCAGTGTTTTTATTTTTTTAGGGGAGTGTTGCTTTATAATAAGAGTTAGGAACAACAAAAAATCATGTCGTTGACTGCACACCTCCATGATAGGATCGCTGAAGACAAATGGGTGCATGGGCAAATGTGGTGAAGAGGGCTGATGGTGCCCGGCTATCGAGAGGGATGGTGTCTGGGGTCTTGGGGGCTTGGGGGTGAACAAGCGGCCATCTAGCTCAGAGGCAAGTAAGCCCACATGGAAGAAGCACACCGGCTGGTGTGATCACGAGGTGCCCAGGGGACCAGGTATAAGGCATCATGCAAAAAAAAAAGATATAAGTGTGTGTATATATGTGTATATGTATATATGTGTATATATATATCATATTAAATGAAGGGGGAAGTGCAGAGTGGAGACCCAAGGCCCAAGTGTCGACCAATGGAGGTCCCCTCATGGAGGGGTTTAGGAGAGGAGATGGGTTAATTAGGGTGTGAGGTAGTATCGATAAAGAACACAGCTTTCCCCCGGATCCTGGATGCTTCCTCCCCCCAACTACCATGATCCGAATTCTACCTTGCAGGGCTGGATAGGACAGAGGCTGTACACTGGTGCATATGAGGGTTGGAGGTACAGGGAATCCAGGGTGGATGATACCTTCAGGACCAAGGGTGTGAGGGACGATGCTGGGAGAGTGGAGGGTGAGTGGGTTGGAAAGGGGGAGCTGATTGCAAGGATCCACGTGTGGCCTCTTCCCTGGGAGAGGGACAGCAGAGAAGGGGGGAAGGGAGACTCCGGATGGGGCAAGATGTGACAAAACAACGATGTATAAATTGCCAGGGGCATATGAGGGAGGGGGGAATGGGGAGGGAGGAGGGGAGGAAAGGGAGGGCCTGATGCGGGGGGCTTGGGTGGAGAGCGGATGCCTTGGGAATGATTGGGGCGGGGAATGTGTGGATGTGCTTTGTACAGTTGATGTATGTATATGTATGGATTGTGGTAGGAGTTGTATGAGTCCCTAATAAAATGTAAAAGAAGAAAAGAGAAAAAAATGATTAGGACAAAGACTGTACAGATGTGCTTTATACAATTGATGTATGTATATATATGAACTGTGAAAAGAATTGTATGAGCCCCAATAAATTGTTAAAATTAAAAAAAATAAATAAGAGTTAGGAACAAAGAATCATTTTTATTTCTACCTAGTGATTGTCATTTTGTTACTGTCACGAAGGGTGCTTCTTATAAGAGAGTTGCATACCCATAATTGATCATCAGCATTATTAATGCTGATGTGACTTAACATGGTGAATTGTGGTTGATCTAGGAGATGAAGCCAACTGTCAGCAGCCGAGGGACATGCATCGGGCACACACTACCAGGCTAGGGATGGTGGATAGACAGTGTTGATATACAAGTGGGAAATTCCTCAGTAACTAACCCTCATGTAAACTATTGACTATCAACAACTTAGAAGGCATTTCCTTTCTAACTGGAAGGCAAGGAGAATAGCAATTCCTGCCTATTTTCAGAATCGCCTGTAGAACCCGGGCTGCTGAGTGGCCTGACTCACGGTGACCCGGAGCATTCTCAAGGCTGTCATGCATCTGCATGCAGGGGCCACCCCTCTCTCCTGGGCAGCAATATATACACACACACACACACACACACACACACACACACACACACACACACACACATATAACAATGAACGCTTATGGATGGCTGCGACTTGATCTTTCAGTTAGCAGGTGGGAGCTTAGCTGCTGCCCCACAAGGACTCTTCCGAATCACCTGTAAGTTTGCTGAGTTGGAATCACCTTGATGGCAGTGAGTTTTTGTTTTGTTTTTTAATTGGGGCTTGTGGGTGGTCCTGGTGCTGCAGTGGGTGAAGGGAATGCGAACCGCAAGGTTGTCAGTTGGGAGAAAGATGAGGCTGTCTGCTCTGGTAAAGATGTATAGTCTCAGAAACCTTAGATAAGGTGGATGTGAATCAGAAACCACTCCATGGCAGAGCCCAAACGAAAACTCATTGCCATTGGGCTGATTCCAATACGTAGCCACTCTGTAGTCGGCCCTATAGCACACAATAGAACTGCCCTGTGGGTGTGAGAGGCTGTACATCTTCAGGGAAGCACAAAGCCTCATTTTTCTCCCAGAGTGGCTGGTGGTTTTGACCTGCTGATGTTGCAGTTAGCAGTCCCATGTGTAACCCACTTTAAACAGATGGTTGGGTCCCAGCCTCAGGGAGTGACTCAGTAGGTCGGGAGCCCAAGAACCTGCTTCTCTAGCCAGTGCCAGGTGATGCTGATACTCCTGGTTCAGAGACCACATTTTGAGAGCCACCGTTTAGAAGAAGCTTCCCATGCTGGGTAGCCCCTCACCAACTGCTTCAGTCGGCATACATATGACTGGTGATTAGGGGGAAAAAAATCTACATAATTTTAGCATTAGCTGCCTGTTTCTGATGGCAGGAAAGCTCGATATATTAACATTTCTGGGTGTTTTCCAATAGTTTGATGAAATATTTTTACAATGTGTCTAGGTTTGTCCTCTGTTGAACAGGTCAAGATGGCAGGGAGTTCGTGTTAGGAGACATTTTGTTAGGTGAGGGCCAGCAGGTGGCGCTGTGAATCAGTTCACGGCCACAGCGGGCTAGGGCAGGTGGGGAGAGCAGGAGACCAAGGTGCCTGCTTTAAATCCTCAAAGTAAGGTCCTCTAACCACTTGTCATAAAATACTCTGAGACACACGTCTCGGAAAATCGAAGTGTCAAGCTCAGCATCTTTGCCACATTTCAAACCAGGTAATTACCTTCTCTCCCAAAGGGAACCTGTTTTATGTATTTCTGTCCTGTCTACGGTTCAGGTTTCCCAAAGGCAATGGCCTCGCCTTCCACTCACTCTTCCCAATGCTGAAGTGCAGTGCACATTTTACAATGACGATTTAATTATTCTGCATCCCTCTAAGCTAAACGAGGGCCTGTTACATAATTGCTAGCACTCAAGAAACAGGCCTGCCTCATAGAAACCCTGGCAATAAAGGGAAGTTTTTATTTGACCTAAAAGTAAATTGCTTATTTTCTTCTCCTTTCAATACCAAAAGGCAGGCGATTGCCCTACTGTCCCAAACCGCCCACCATTAGCAAACAGGCGACACTGTCCTTTCACCTCTCATTTTTATTAAGTCTTTGGGGGCTTCTGCTTTTGTTTCTTTAACCACACACAACAAATACTTTGATATAATCTAAGATAATAAAATAGTTGAACAACTTCTATTTTTTTAAGATTTACATTTGTATAGAAACAATCTGTAGAACTGCTCAAAACAAAGGGGTCTAGAACCAAGCATTCTTTGACATGGTTTTCAATAATTGCTTGGTGAAAAATTGCAGTTTCCATTCTCAACTGAAATAGGGTTTCATGCAGTTTCCCTTGGTCCAAAGCCTAAGACCTCAGAAAGATGGTCAAGAAAAAAAAATTTTAAAAGGATGGCCACTGCCCTCTCTGTCTTGTCCTGTGTGGAAGGTGGACAGCAACTAGACCAGGGTCATTTAAAAAAAGCCAGGGAGGAAAGAAATCCATTGCACATCTCCAGTGTGCCAGGGCCAAAGTCACCACGAGCTTTTACACAATGACTGTGTGTAGATGTGAGATCCCACCATGATGGCTCGGTGCCTGCTTGTCCCCCAAACGAGCCTGTCCTCTGCTAATGTGTCAGTTATTTTGAAACCGCAGTGGCCATGCATTCTCCTAAAGGGCTGATCCTTTGTTCAGTCTCCTCTCTTGCACTACATGTCACTTGGTTGCTATGTCTGGGTGCCCAATACCGTAGGCCTCCCATCTCCCAGGAAATGCCTCACCCCACCCACAAATCCCCAAAGTGTCTAAGAGTGAAGACCCCATCGCGGCGGTGTCTTCCATGAAACACCGCCCCCCACACCAAGATGTGGGGGAGACGCTGGCCTAGATCATTCCATTGATCTTAGTCCACTCGTAGATGTCCTGTTCACACACTATGTCGGAATTGATGAGGAGGTATCTGTCGCCTACGCAGAAGTGCTTCTGACACGCGGCGCACTTGAAACATTCCAGGTGGTACACTTTGTCTTTCACACGCATCGTCATCTCATAGGCGCGGATGCGCTTGTCACAGGACGCGCAGAGACCGTCTTGACCAAAAAGTCTGGGGATAAGACGGAGAGAGAGAGAGGTTTAGAAGACGCGTGGCAGTGACCGTTCCAGAAGAGAGGGCTGGGGTTTCATCAAGAAGATGGATTTGCAAGAGGTCAGGGAGCTTGGAGGAGTTGGGCCCTGTGGGACAGCTGGCGGCTGTCGTTCTGTCTAGAAAGAGGGTGGTCCGGAATGAAACAGGGCCTGGGGGCACTTGTGTTCCGTGTCAACTCCGCCTCTCTTTCCTGGGCTCGCTCGCTGCCTCTAGAAAGCAGCCCCACAGTCTCCAGGCTGTCTCAGGCCTCCAGGACCTAAGAGGCTTGCAGCCTCAGTGATGGAGATAAGGGGCTAGGGCAACGGCATGCCCTCCTGGGGAGCTTCATTTCAGAAGAGGCATCAGAGGAAGTCCCGGGGGTCCAAGGCTGCTCTGGAGGGAGGCAAAGACCAGGGATGCATTAAAATGGGTATCCTCTGGAGGCTCCTCCAACCCTATCCTGTCAACAGCCTGGAACGCCAGCCACTCGAGGGCTGGCCTTGAATTTCCCCATAAGCTGAAAAAGCCCATCTGCATAGGATTGTTCTCTGGGGATGGAAGGAAGGTGACAGAAAACACCTGGTGCAGTTAATTGTGCCTCAGAGCTCTGGAGGGCGAACTGCATCCCTCTGCCTGGAGTGAAAGATCTTAATTTATGGACCTCAGGCAGTTGGCATGGATCTCTGGGGACTCTTCTGACATTTAAATCAAGGCTTCCTCGGTGGATAAGCAAGCCACTTACTTCCAGGCACAGTCCACAGCACTTCTGCCTGTTAAATCCTTCACTGTTGAGTCTGTTTTAACTCCTGGTAACCTTTGTGCTCAACTATGAACCTAAAAGTTCGATCGTTTGGGCAAGCCCAAAGGTGCTGTGGAGGAAAGGTCTGGCGATCGTCTCCCATAAAGATTATGGTTGTCCGGTGCGATTGAGCCAACTTTTGACTCACAGTGACCTCAAGTGACACAGTAGGCCTGTCCCACAGGAGCAAACCATCTGGACTTCCTCCCGCAAAGCCACTGGGGTGGGTCAAGACCTCCCCATAAAGATGACAGCCACGAGCTGTTCTCTGTAACGCTGGGAGTCACCGCGAGCCTAGTGCTCATGGTTGTTAGATACCATGGAGTCAACGCCAACTTCCACAGCCCCACGCGGCCCAGCAGAACTGCTTCGAAGCCTTGCCTAGGCTGCAGTCTTTATGGGAGGAACGTGGCGCCACAGGGGGACTCACTGGACTGCTACCTGCAAGGTTGGAGGTGCCATCAAACGGTCCCCTGGGAAAAAGAGGAGGCTTTCTGCTCCTGTAAAGATTTTAATGTCTCAGAAGCCCACAGGGGCAGATCTATCCTGTCCTGTATGAGTGGGAATCGGCTCGACGGCAATGAGTTTGGCTAGAGTTTTTCTGGGAGCAGCTTGCTAGCTCTTCCTCCAGGGAAGCTAGCTGTCCGGTGAGTTCAAGGCACTCACGAGAACCAGGCCCCACCTGGCTGAGAACCTCGGGGGGTGGGGGGTGGGTGAGACGCAGCACTGCTGGTCACCCTGGTGCAGGCCACCGCGGAGTGACACAAGAAGTGGAATCTGAAGGCCAGGTTCAAAGCAGCGGGGCCATCCACCAGGACATGCGTGACCCCAGGGAGCCATCTGACTTCTCAGAATGTCAGTGAGATCATGGTGACTATGCCATCTACCCAGCTGCCTGGCGCTGGCTGCAGGGTTGGCAGTGGAAACCCACAAGCCCCTCTGCTGGAGAAAGAAGTGGCAGGCTGCTGAGGCTGCGATGACCGTCTTGGAAACCCTGTGGGGCAGTCCTACTCTGTGCTAACGGGCTCCCTGTGAGTCAGAATGGACTCCACGCAACCGTTTGCCTTTGTTTGTTGTAGAACATCGACCTCACGGGGCGATTAGATGGATCAAATGTTGCTTCCTAAAGTATCAAGGGCCAATTCAATGCAGGTTACGAATTTAACACACGTCAGGTGTGTCCCCAGCTGTGCCTGCCTTGCTGCAGGAAGCCCCTGTCACATCAGGCTGAACATGGCAGCTGAGCGGGCGGCTTCTGCCTCAACACCTTAGGACAGTTTCAGGTAAATGCTAGTGTGACAGGGTGTTTGTTTGTTTTTTATTAACTTCAGCATTGGAGAGAATCGTCTGGTACATTCCGAAAGGCTTAAGGGGAGATTTGGGCATTTTGGAAGACCAGGGCAGAACTAATTGTCTCGAGACGTGGTCTGGGAGGGGGCAGCTCCTTTTTCAGATCCACGGCCATGTGATTTCTTCTGCATCTTTCCCTTGGAGATCTCCCAAGGTTTTCAAAGCACCACCTGGGAGTAAACTCATTACTGGTGGAGAGCACGTCTCCCAGGGTAGCAGATGGCAGAGCGGTGGGCCGCCCCTGCGCTGGAGGTCAAGGCTGCTCAGTAAGTGATGCCTGGGCAGAGCAAGTTTAAATGACTGAGAAAACCGTGTGCCTGGAGTGACTCCAGCTGCCTGGGGTATGTGCCCCTTCAGGAAGGAGAGAGCTGATTAAAGGGAGTTCAGGGGGTCGATGATCATACCCATCAGGCAGCTAATGAAGGAAAGGGCCAAGGGCTGAGACTTGGGATGCCAAGTTCAGGTCCCCTCTAAGTAGCGAGGTGACTCCCAAGCAAATGGCATCCTCTCTGGGCTTCTATGTCCTAGACAGTTAGGTAAGAGAACCAGAAGAGACTGCTTCTACAGCTTCCTACAGCTCTGGCAGTCTGATATTCTAAGACACAGGAAAGGAAATCAGTCCTTGGCACTCCACTTGATCATGAATTCCTGGTTCCAGGAATGGTGTCTTGGGTTAGATCTCCCAGAAGCAAATCCTGAGGCAAGTAACCCCGCTGGCATGCTGGATTGCTAACCACAAGGCCAGCAGTTCAAAACCCACCAACCCCTCCTTGGGAGAAAGACAAGGCTTTCTAACCTTGTAAAGATTTATAGGCTCGGAAACCCACAGGGGCAGTTCTACTCTGTCCTAGGCATCAGAATTGACTTGCTGGCATTGAGAGTTTTTTGGAGATCCTGAGGTGAGGATTTATGTACAGGGAACGAACTATTTAAGATGTTTTGCAAGGGTGTCCTTGCATTTGAGGAGGGGGTGGGGTAGGAGTAAGGGAATGTGGGCTGGAAAGAGGGGGATTCAGGCCAAGTCTCAGAGGGGAACGTGGTCAGCTTGGTCCCACGGGACACTTCGGAGTGCAAGTTAGGTCTCTGGGTCATCACGAAGCCAGGCAAGGTTTCTGGACTTTCGAGCTCCCTCGGATTCAGTAATCCGAGTTTGGATACCCATCAAGGTCCATGGGGCCTTGGGTGCTGGGATACTTTCAGCTCCAAATGGCCTCAGGTACTAGGAGTATAGGGACTACTCCAGAATTTGCTAATCACAAGGTCGGCGGTTCGAACCCACCAGCCGCTTCTTGGGAGAAAGATGAGGCTCTCTGCTGCCATAAAGAGTTACTGTCTCAGAAACTCACAAGGGCAGTTCTATTCTGTCCTATTTGCCCTGATTGGGAATCAACTCAATGGCAGTGATTTTGGTTCAGATCTGAAAACCCCAGGCAGCAGGGCTCAGGCTGGGGGGTGAGGGTTTCTCATGACTGTGGCTGAGAACTGAAAAAGGTTATAACAGGAGAGTGGGTCACTGGGGGAGGAGCCTCCTAGAGGGAAGGACCGATTCCCTTGGAAGGGTCACTCACGTCTCGTCTTTATACAGAAATGTGGCTGGAATAGGTGAAGAGGGTCGGTCAACGAGCCCAGGTTGAAGGATCATCTCGGAAGCAAAGCCATTTCTCTTGCTTCTGTCAAGAGGTGTCCCATTTGAGGCTTTCTGCTGCCCATTTTAATAACAATCATATAAATGCTAAAGGATGGCTGGCACCGCCCGCACGAACTCGGCGAGTTAATTAACATGTTGCCTGGGAATGCAGCAGGAAGAAGAACGATTTCATGTCAGCGAGACACAAGTTAATTAACACCGGCCTCTCCCGGACAATTCCTCCCCCTTCCTCTTTCAAAACGGAAGAGATTAACAAGCCCAGGCAGTAGCCCTGGTTGTATTCTTGAATGTTCGATGAAATGACAGAGCCAGAGAGAAGCCCAGGCTCTTTCGACCTTACCCGGTCGACATGGCATTTAATGAGATTCAAATGATTTGACAGGGCTGGAGTTAGGGAGCCCGATGGGAATTAGATCCCTGTCTGCTTTCTATACCGACTTGGCAAACTGGCTACTGGGCAAAACCAGGGCTCTAGTTATTCCTGTTCTAGTGTCCTGTGACTTGATAGAAGAGAGAATATATACATATATGTATATATATATACATATATACATATATACACATATGTATAATAGTGATTATTGAAAATCACCAAATTTCTCGGAATCTCCAAATACGCAAAGACGATGAAGGAAGTTAGAAGAATTAAAAAGGAGTGGTGGAGGAGAATATTCTCTCAGTCTCTGGAAGCAGACAGGCTCCCCTGACCATTGAAGTAGCTGCAGGGTTCTGCTGTAATGTTCATGGGAAACGCTCTGAAGGTAGGTTGGGAGCAAGAGTGCACCTGGCAGCCAAGGGCACTGGAGTCTAAACAAGCTCTCCGTGGCTGGGTGGTCCTATGTGCTTCACAGAAGCTGGAAGAAAAAAACGGACAGCTGCCCAGTTAAGCGGATCTGACAGTAGAGGGCACAGAGTGCCCTCCACAGCAGGTAATGTGACACGGGGAATGCCAAAACATTCCAGGATGAGTACTCTCTGGGTGCCAGAAGAGTCTCCTGGCTAATAGGATGACTCAAAGCATTAGAGGTGTCTTCAGCTGGTGTCCCACTTGGTGGCCGTGAGTTCCCATCCCATCCCATCCCTCCATGCTCCTATCTCCTGTCATGAGCCAGGGGAAGACTGGCTGACACTGTCACCACGGTTAGTTATCATCGAAGAGCAGCTAACCTCTATTTGAGACCCAGCCAAGTTCTTGCCTCGCATGACTCCGTCTCATCCTACCCTCACCAGGGGAGTGGTTGTCTGCTGCCATCGAGCTGACCCCCGACTCATGGCAGCCTCATGGACCGAGTGAATGCCTAGAACCAAACGGCACTGGGCTCTGTGGCCTGCAGACAGAGGCCTGATTCCACCCCAGGCCTTGAAGCAGCCCCAAAGCCATCTTGAGCACTTTACACACATAATTCCGACCGATAAACTGCAAGGGGAGCCAGAATAAATCCTGGGGAGCCAGGGGGAGGCAGTCGCCCAGATCCATCTCCCTGTTAAACCTGGGAAGGCAGGAAGAGGCAGTGTGCCTCTGGGAAAGACAGCTAGAGTCTTTGGAAAACACACACATACACACACACACACACACACACACACACACACACACACACGGGAGCTTGGCCTAAGAGTGTCCTCCTCAGAACTAAGACATGCGGGTAGGGGCCATCTTCATTTTCTTTTGGGGTCCTCTCCATTCTAGCCTGTGGGATCAATGGAAACCACACCACTGCCATCACACTCTCCGACAACGTGAAGCAATTATCTCTGGGAGAGCAGTGATAGCATGAACTTATCTACAGAGGGATGCCAGGGACCCTGGCGGGCAGTGGGGGTTAGGCTGCTAAGCACGAGGTCGGCAGTCTGAAAGGACCAGCTCTCTGCGGAAGAGGACGAGGCCTTGTGCCCCCGTAAAGAGTCCCCCAGCCTCAGGAGCCCACAGGGGCAGCCCTACCCTGTCCCACAGGGTTGCTGTGAGTTGGCATCTGCGTGATGGCAGAGAGTTAACTTTTTTTTCCCCAATAGATGGAATCTAGCTCCCACCCCCATTCTGTGTAGCCACCATCGGCCTTGCATTGTTCTTGGGATGCAGGCAGACATGGTTATGGATTGGGTGGTCCCTGTGAAAGGGTCGTCGAGCCCCAGAGGGGTCGAGACCCACAGGTTGAGAAGCGCTGGTCTAGAAGCTCGCTGAAATCGGCTCAGCATCATAGCACTATGCAAGCTCCCATGGTGAATGAAGTGGCCGCAGAGGTACACTGGCTGGAAGTGAACCCCGATGGACGGTGATGGGCCACCCCGGCTCCCGCACCCTGCCCTGAGGTAGTGTTATATTCCCATTTTACAGAGGAGGGTTTAGTAGGGCTAAGTAACTCAAAAGTAAGGTGGGCCCCTGGGCCTTAGCCCTTGGGCACATTCCATACTGTCTTCCCACAAAGTCAAATGCTCAACGGTCCAGAGAAAAGGCGCACTTTTCTGTGTAAAGTCCCCAGCCCCTAATCTTGGAGTCATACCAAAGAAAAGTTGTAACCCACACGCATGGTGTGAAAGGGAAACTTAACTTCGAAACGCATCAACGGAACGTTCTGCGCTCTCCCCAGACCCAACCTTCTCTTCTTGCCTGCCCGCTAGTCCCCACCCCCTCCCAGGGAAGCCCTGCTCTGCCACCCAGCAAGGAGCCTGGTGGTGCAGTGGTCAGGCACTCAGCTGTTAATGTCAGTGGTTCGCACCTGCCAGAAGGCCCGTGGGAGAAAGAAGCAGCTGTCTGTCGGCTTGCAGACTACCGCCCAGTCTGCAAGGACCCCTGAGTCAGAATTGAGGTGGCACAGCAATGGGTTGGTTTGGTTTTGGTTTGTCATCCAAACACATTCCGTGTTTTCCCACTTCAGAATGTGTCTGAGAGCCTGCTTCTCCAATAAGCTTTTCTGCACGGGCCAGCTGACCCTCAGCCTCCGCAGCCCGACCTCCTTTAGGCCACCCAGACACAGGTCGTTCTGAGGCCTGCCCAGCGGGAGATGGGGCTGGGGGCGAAGAGAGGGGCATGGGGCTTGTGAGCAGGGATACCTGAGGTAGTCTCTGCGGCAGAGCTTCCGGCCCAGCTTGTAGTAGAGGCGCCGGCCCACCTCCCCCAGCCGGCACCCGCAGAGGTCACAGCTGAGGCAGTCCTCGTGCCAGTACTGGTCGATGGCCTTCAGGAAGTAGCGGTCCCCGATGTTCTGCTGGCAGCCACCACATGTCAGCAGGGATGGGGGGATCTGCAGCACCTCATCCACTGGCTCCCTGGGGAAGGAGGTCAAGCATTAGGGGCGACTTCATCATGGGGAGAAAGGCTCCCAGGGATAGGAACTGCTCTGAGGCACCTGGGGCCAAGGTAAGGCTTACTTACGGGAACACCACTGGAGAGCCTTTTGGTGACAGAGGCCATCATGATAGGGTGGCCCGGCGTGCCTGGGGTTACAAGAGGAGCAAGCTAGACTTGAAGCCCTAGGACAACTGTCAGTGGTACTGTCCCTCTCCCCACCGACCAGCCTCATTCTTGGCACGCTGGTCTCCACTTCTCTTCCCCATTCTCCCTGCCCACTCTGCTTTCCTCCCACCCCCATCCTCCTAGATCAATGGTTCTCAACCTATGGGTCAGGATCCCTTTGGTGGTTGAAAAACCTTTTCACAGGGGTCGCCCAATTCATAACAGTAGCAACGCCACAGTGATGAAGTAGCAATGGAAATAATTTTATGGTGGGGGGGTCACCACAACATGAGGAACTGTATTACAGGGTTGCGGCGTTTGGAAGGTTGAGAACCCCTGTCCTAGATGGAGAGTGCGGGGGCACCTGAGCCTGAGGAGGCACTGGGGACCAATCGAGTTGCCTGCTGCCGGGCAGCCAATTACCCAGAGTGCTAAAAATTCACAAATTCCCTATTGAGTCTATGTGTGATCTCGATTCCATGCCCTTCGCAACTGCGCGGAGGCAGGAGGTCGGAGAGGAAGGAGAAAGCAAGAAAAAATTCTTGTACGCTGCTTCCCCTTCCCCAAATAAGAACTCCATGAGCTAGAAGAGGCCAGGGATTCTCGTGGCTTCATTTTCCACGGACATTTCTCACCCCACCCTTCTTACTCCATGACTCCTTGGAGCCAAATCCAGGATGCTAGGGGTCATTCAGGGCCGCATGGACAAAGGGCGTCAGACAGACCTGTCTTTCCTTCCGCGGACACCTTCATCACAGCACAACTGATTTGGATGAAGTTGGTTTAGTCAGGCACGCGGCGAGAGAGGGAGAGCGAATTTAAAGCAAGGGGAACAGATCCCGGAACCTCCATTCTTCACTCGTGAGCCAATGATAACATGTTCTTGCATCAAAAACTTGTACATAGCATCTTCTGTCCACCCCGCTTAGCGAGATTCCGTCTACTTTTAATTTAAACAAATAACTGTCAAAATACAGTCAAGGGGGTGGGAGGAATGACGCTAGCACCACAATGGAATACAGAAGAAGCCTAAGACTAGTAGATCTATAATAGTTAGCAAGGACGCTTTGGAATTGTACCCAAACATCAAGTTTTTTGTTTAGGTTTGTTTTCGATTGATTATGATTTTTAAAGGGGACCTGTTTCTAACTGTGGAATTCCCAAAGGGAGTTTCCCTGGGGACATTGGAGTACAAATCTGTCTCCTATTTCAAGTTGACACTAACTTACCAGGTGACCTTGAGGTCTAATTGGTCTGTGCCCAGAGGACTCGGGCTCATGTGAACTTAGGGACAATGAGGCCCAGGGCATCATTGTTTCCAACCCCTGTTATTAACCTCGGGTGATTATCCGGTAAAATGCTTGTCTTCGTGTGACTATTTAGGAGTTGCTAAAACCCTACCTCTCTCCCTTTCTCCTCTGCCTTCTTCTTTTCTTTCTCTCCCTCCTTTCCCTTCCCTCCCCCTCCCGCTTTTAAAGGAATGTATTCGGGCACTCTGGGGGTTGTGTCCTCTTAAAACACAAATTCAAAATCCTAGCAGATTTTTAAAAAACTGATAAATTGTAAGAATTCACTCTGGCCTGATTTCCATTTATTTTCTTTGTTTCTACTGCTTGTACATCAAGCCTTCCGTTTGCCTTCTGCAAAGGAGTATCCTTGGCATTTTCATATGCATCAGTTCAGAACTGCATCTCTTCCCCATCCACAGGCCATGATCTTACTCGGGGCTTTTGAAATGCTCCTGGCACTGCTACCATGCTGAATGCCCCGGTGCTGATGCTGCCAACCAACTGTGAAAGAGGAGAATCTGCACTTCGCTGGTGCAAAACTGCCTGGAATTAAAATGAACTGCTCTTGTTACTCACAGGAAGGCAGCGGGGGCCAGGGATTATGTAGTAGGGGAAATTTCTCAAGATAGTGAATTCTGGATGTTTTCTGCCTGAAGGTTTCATGTGCATAAGCCTAGGTAGTCTCTGTCTATAAGATGGATCTGTTGATAATAAAACCCAAGCTGACCTCGAAGACCAAAACCCAAAACAGAGCAAATCGGCAGCCTCCAAGTCTATTCTGACTCATAGTTACCCTATAGGGCAGGACCTATCACTGCCCCAGTGGTTTTCTAAGCCTACACACCTTAGCGGGAGTAGAAAGCCTCACTGCTCTCCTGAGAAGCAGCTGGTGGTTTCCAACTCCTTAACAAGTGACCCACTACCCCCACCAGGACTTTGTAGAATAAGGACACAAGAAAGCATCTAGGAGGACGGTGGTCCACAGTAGAAATGTCATCCAAAGAGCTGTCATGATGGCCTAACATGAGATACGAAGGGACAGGATAAGATGTTGGTTCCATCTATCTTTCTATAATTAATGATAATATCACATTATCTTTGATAGAGATTCCAAGCCAATGGCTGAGGGGGTTTAACCCTTAAATTAATATTTTATATTCTCCTAGATCCTACTCTGAGTATTACACCTACATATTATTATTTCAGCCTGGATATCTAAGATAATTTATAAGAGACAAAGAGAGAGAGAGAAAGAGGGAGAAATATTGTACTAATTCCTCAACTACTTTGTCCGCCTTCAGTTAGAACTCAACTTCATTGGGCCAAGAGTGAAGCAAAGAATGCTGAAAGTTGGCATCCTTCAGTTGGCACCTGCTGTGTTATGAGGTTCACTCCACGAACTGTCATTGAGTCGATTCTGACTCATATTGGCCCTATTGGATAAGATAGAACTTCCCCTGTCAGAGGCTGTAAATCTTTATGGGAGCAGAAAGCCACCTCTCTCTCCTGCAGAGCGGCTGCTGGTTTTAACTCCATGGGTAACCCACTCAACCAGCAGGCCATCTGTGTTAGGTGTTCTAATCTCAGCGACCAAAAACAACTTTTAGAAAGAGCAAACTTCTTCAGGGAACTGAAACTTCCAGATTCCTCTTCTGATAAAAGGATTAGACGATCTGCTGATCAAAAGGACATTTGGCACCAATTCATCCAGTTAATTCTTTACTGTATTGCTAGGGCTTTGCCCAGTCTCTGAAAACTCAGGGCTAACTTCTAATATTCCAGGCTTGTATGAAAGCGAGGGAAGCCCTGGTGGCAAAGAGGCTATGCAGGGGGCTGTGACCTGCAAGGTCAGCAGTTCAAAACCACCAGCTGCTCCCTGGGAAAAGTAGAGGCTTTCTACTCCTGGAAACAGTTACAGTCTCAGAAACTCAGAGGGGTCCTATAGGGTCACTGTCAGTTGGCACTTAGGTACCTCTTGAGAAAATTTATTTAAGGAAGCTGAAGTCTTTAATAAGACACACCTAGCTCCTTCTAGAAACTGGTATCTGAACCTTCACGATTGAATAGCGATGTTTATATTCTCGTTGGATGGAGGCACTTCCTGTGTTTCATGAGAACAGAGTGAGCTTTCATGTCAGTAACTGTGGGTAAAAACCCAGGTAAATAAACACCAGGGAGGGCTGAAAATGGAGGGGGGGCACTTCAAGCACTTAAGCAGGAAAACAATTCTTTTAGAGCAGGAAAAGAAAAAAACACCAAACAAATGCCTCTTGAAAGCACAAATGGACAAGTCATTAAGCAGCTCCTTTGGTCTGTGTAACAAATCCCTTCAAAGGTTTAGCCTGGAACTTCAAAGGAACAAAAATTCTCAAAACCAGACAACTAATGAATCTTAAAAGGGCATTTGCGTTGACGGGGGAAATGATATCTTAAAACAACCCTCTCTCCCCCACGTTAACCACCAAGAATGGGCTGGGGGTGTAGGCTGGGAGTGGGGAGCATGCCTCAAGCAGATGCGACAGGTACTCATTAGAGACCTGGGTCTCGGGCCTCAGCAAGCATAAGGGTACGATTAAAACCCCGGGAGCCCGCTCCCAGAAATATTCATATTCTCAAAACGGTACACTGACTTTTAAGGTTCGCAGAGCCCCGTCGGCATGTTGGGAAGAGGGGGTATTCCATGAGCCGAGATTACTCGGAATTTGTAGGCTCCAGCGTCCTGGAGGCCAGGGCGAGCTCAGCCGCCAGGCCCCCTGCGCTGTAGGCAGCCGCTCACCTGCGGACCTGGAAGTTCCCGAGACCCGGATCCGGGAAACGGACCCTTGGACTGCCCCTCTTTCCAGAACCAAACGGACAAAGAAAAGAGGGGCAAGGGGAGAGAAGGGGGCAGACCCAAGCCCCCAAAGCTCTCCGGGTTGCACCTGCGCACCTCCGAGCTACCCCGGTGGGTGCTTCCGTGCAAACTTTCTGGCCCTCGGCCGCTCCGGGGAGCGTCTCCGGCCGCGGGAGGGGTTCGAGAAGGTGCCGGCCTAAGCCATTCTCTCCGCTGCCCTTTGCCCAGTCCCCCTCCCGGGATCCCCGGAACCACGCCGCGAGGAACCGGGAGCCCTGCGCCAGGCAGCGAGCGCCCCGGGCGGGTTGCGGGCGCGCTCCGGGAGCCCGTGCAGCCGGCCGCCCCGGGGCGCGAGGCCGTGCACCCCCCGGGGGCTGGGGCCGGCGCGCCACACTCACTCAGAGGGCTCCAGGCTCTTCCTCTCGATGGCCGAGGACATTGGGGAGGCAGGCGGCGAGCCGGGTGGCGGGGGCGCTCCCTTTGTGGCTCGGGGCTGGCCGGCTGCTGGGGCTCGGACCCCCTCGGGTGCTCGGGCGCCGCCGCCGCCGCTCTTGCGCCTCCTCTTGCTCCGGCGCTCCCGAGGCGAGCTCGCCCCTCCGCGCTCAAGGACAGTCGCCGCGCTCCCTTCAAACGCCAAAGAGAGAGAGCGAATCACCGGGCTGCGGGCGCGCCCGCCGAGGACGGGGGCCGGGGCGCGCCGCCTGGCCCCGAGCGGCTGCAGCTGCTGCTGCTGCTCAGGACTTAACCTTCCATCCCGGTCCCGCCGCCGCCGCCGCCGCCGCCCGGTCCACTCGCGCGCTGCCGCCGGCTCCGCCGCCCGCGGGGATCGTGCGCGCCGCCCGCTGCCCGGAGCCCCTCGCACCTCCGGCCGGGGTCGCGGCGCGCCGCTCGCCGCCGAGCACGGGGAGGGGCGGCGGGCTGGGGGCGGGCGGCGACCGAGCGTCTCCCCCCGGGCTCCCTCCTCGCTCGGGAAGGTCTATTTTCGCTCAGCTTCCCTCTGTCTCTGGTTTCATTTCCTTTTTCCTGATCGCGATTCAAATACAATAGAAGGAAATCACATTTAAAGAGACAGCTGCCCGCCCCCTCCTTTTTCTTCTTCTTCTTCCCTTTCTTTTTCTTCTCTTTCCTTTTTGAACGGGGCTCCCGGGGATTAGCAATACAAACAGCTGTGGGGTTTTGACTGACTTGGCTTCTTAAAGGGGCCAGTGTCGGCGGGGACCCCGAGCGTCCCTTGGGGGACCGGCTCTCCTTGGAGAGGAGGCTGGGGCTGCTTCGAAATCCCGCTTTAGGACATTCCCAGCCCCCACCGCCTTTCATGTTTCCCTTCCGGCTGAACGAAAACTCGAGTCACCCGCGGGGCAGCTCGCGGCGGAAATAAGAGACCAGCCTGTGAAATAAACACGTACAGAAAGGCCAGCGTCCAGTGCCTTGCGCGCCCGTCGGGGGTTCGAGGGCCCAGGTCCGCTGCCGGGGGGACGGCGTGGCTAGCCTAGATGAGGCCGGGGACTTGGTCCGTCCGCAAAGCTCGTCACGGGCAACTGGAGCAGAGCGAGCAGGGACCGCACGGCTGGGGACGCCTGAGCATGCCAGGGGCAGCTAATCCCGGAGGGAGTGACACCCGGCCCGGGGCTCCCTCCATCTGCCGCCGGCCGGCAGAATTCCCTCCCTCAGCATCTTTCAAAAGGCAGACGGAGGCGGAAGCCTGCGGTTTAACTGGCCCCCTGCAAAGTGCCAGCACATATTCTGAGCACAGAGAGCTTTCCAAGGACCCAGAGCCACCGGGGCAGCTCGTTCTGTCCTGGGTCAAAGGAGTGGGACGCAGCCAGACCTCACGCTGGGGCTCAGGGGTTCAGAACGCGAGTGCAGAGTCAACAGTCTGCTCTCGGCAGAGACCCACTTTGGTTCTCCTGGGCCCCAAACCTGCCTGCGTTTAAAGTGATTGTGTGTGCTACCCGGATGTCAGTCATGACCCCTAACACCCAAACCAGATGGGGTGGAGTCGATTCTGACTCCCGGGGACCCCCGTGTCGCAGCGTAGAACTGGCACCATAGGCGGTTAGAAGATCCTTTGTTCAGGGGTGCCTCTTGGGTAGGAGCTACCAACCAACCTTAGGGTAGTAATCTAGTGCTGGGCTACACCACCGAGGACTTCTATGTCATGGTAAGTCTTGTGAAAACAAAACAAAAAAGAATCTATCAAGGTCTTTCAGAATCAATACCTTGAGGACAGTCTTAATCAGAGGCATTTTCCCATGAAAATGGTAGGAGTGACAGGGCTTGAGGTAACCTGGGGGCATAGTAGTTATGCACTGGGCTGAGGGCCTCAAGGCCGAGAGTTCGAATCCACAGGAGAAAGATGGCGCTTTCTACTTCCGTTCTGGGAAGCTCACTGGGGCAGACGTCAACTCTGCTGTGAGGGAGGGAGTGAAGGGGCTCAATGGTGGTTGAAGTCTGAAGTGAAGTGGGTGCCTCATTTTCCCTCCTCATAGCCAAATCCTCACGGACTTGTCAGGAGTACGACTGGAATGTATTCTTCTCAGCATTGGTCCTGCCCTTTTTTCATCTTTATAACCTCAGGCCTTGTGTGTGTGTGTGTGTGTGTGTGTGTGTGTGTGTGTGTGTACACCTGCAAGAAGCAAAGGCCGTTACAGGGCAATTTTTAGGCCAGGTCAAGGCCTTCAGTGTGAAAAAGACATTCTTCTGATCTGACCTGTGTTTTTAAGTTAAAACAAAATTTTTTTAAGTCAAAGAAAGTCCCTAAGATTATGTCACCTACAGAAATGAACACAGCATATAGGTGTGGTTAGCAGTTTGCCCACTTACAGCCAGTTAATGCGGTCATGAAAGGTGGATCATTTGGAATTTGACTGCCTGAGTTTGATCCAGGCTCTTCCTTTCCACCAGTTAGTGTGTCTCTGGAAGAAGACAAGTTAGCAGAGGCAAGCAGGATTGGGTGGTGGCTGGAAGTGCACACTCTGGAGCTGCCCTACCCAAGTTCCAAGCCACCATTTAACCAGTTATGTGAACCCGGGCTATGTAAACCTGGGCAGTCAGCCGGGATTTAAAGTCTACCAGCCTCATCTGTAAAGTGGGGATAGCAGAACTGATCGCGTAGTTGTGACCCAGTGGATTGCTAAGCATGGTCCACAGACTTGACAAGGGTTGAAAATGACACTAGCAGAATACATGAGATCAACATCATGAACTTGGTCTCTATTACACATGCACACACACACGCGTGCACACACTCAAACTGAACTCTCTGCCCTTGAGTCCATTCCAGCTCATAATGACCCCGAAGATGGAGTAGAACTGCCCCTGTGAGCTCCTAAGACTAACTCTTTATGGGAGTAGAAAGCCTCATCTATCTACTGTGGAGCAGCTGGTGGTTTCAAACGGCTGACCTTGTGGTTAGCAGCTTAATTCATAACCCATGACACCATCAGGACTCCTTGAATAGGCTCATAAATGGCAGCTGCTCTGCTATTGCAAAGGCTTCATTGAGTGAGCTTAAAACGAGGCTGAAATTTAATTGAAAGGTAAAATGATGGCTTCAAATAATTCCCCACTCCAATTTTTATAATTAGCTCATTAAAAAAAGTGAACAGACCAGTGTTCCTTCACCACAATCCCTATTGCTCCTACATATGGTAAAAGCATGTTCCATTTTAATGTTCATAGTCTTGGCAGCTAAATTTGTTTGCTTTAATTAAATCTGTTGTTGCTGCCTTCCATGCTATGGTACTTTTTTGTTGTTGTTGAATATTTTATTGTGCTTTAGGTGAAGGTTTACCGAGCAAATTAGTGTTCTAATCAATAATTCATACACAAACGGATCTGTGACACTGGTTGCCATCTCCTCAATGGGTCAGCACTGGCCCCATCTCTTTTCTGGGTTCCATTCTGCCAGTTTTCCTGTCCCTCCTTGCCTTCTCAGTTGTGCGTCTGGTCTCATGTAGTTGGCTGTTCTAAGCAGCACACTTGTCACTGGTGTCGTTGTTGATTTTATAGACCCCTCTATTGTTGGTGGGGTGGTAAATCCAGGAGTGGCTTCAGTTCCAAGTTAGAAGGGTAACTTAGGGCCACCACTCCACGGGTTCTTCCAGTCTATTTTAGACCAATAGATCTGGTCGATTTAATACATTTTAATTTTGTCCTATGTTTTTCACCCATGCTAATTTGGAACTTCTACTGAGTTCCTAGTCTGAGCTGGTCAGTAGTGGTAGCGGGACGCCATCTAGTTCTTCTGGCCTCAGGCTAGAGGAGGCTGGTTCATGTGGGTAGTAGTCTGATTTTCTTCATTTCCCTTTGCTTGCAGGTGGGAAGAGACCAAGAGATCTCAAGTAGTGGCTCACAAACCTTTCAGACCCCAGATGCTACCCAACTGAACTAGGATGTAGAACATCATCTTCTGAACCGTGTGATCCTATCAATCTGTCTAGTGGTCCCCTGAGACTGTGGTCCACAGCCTTCCAATCCAGTAACTCAGACTCTTGAGGTGACTGCAGCTTTGCATGGGACTCAAAGTAGTTGTTAAAATCAGTAAATCCTTGGGTGGCAGGAAATAACCTCAGAATGGCCAATTTGGGGGCAGGGAGCACACTGAGGTTTCGTTTTAATAATGTGCTTCTGCTTTGACCCAAGTATGTCAAGAAAGTGAGATCACTGCGTGTGACTTTGGGTCCGTGTCTGATCTTCCGCCACTCCTTGGGGAGGGCTTCCTTAGAGAAGGTGAATATTTGAAATGGTATCTCAAGATTTCAATTTCACACACACTGGTTGTCAGAAATAACTGCCTGCCAGTGGGATTTCATTTTGACTCAACGGGCAATTAAATTGCTCAAATTTAAGTTTAACATTTAGAATCTGATCTCCAAACGTGTTTTTATTATGAATAATTTTCAAGCAATCATGACCTTGTTGTATCCACCACAGCAACCAGCACAAAGCCTGATGCGGAAGGGGACTCAGTAACCGAGAAGCGATTCTGAGCATGTAAAACGGTTCTTGAGAGGTGGGATGGGGAGCCTGAACTTGAGCCCAGCCCAGTGGGATTGAAATGGAGTGCTTTCTCCTTTGCTCTAATTCTTTGAGAATCATAAAAACCCTAAGATTGAGAAATTTCCCAAGTTTTCTTTGCTAAGTGTGACTATCAGAAGAAGACAGAATCAGTCTGTTTGATGAGTCTGATTTCTGGGTGGCTAATTTTTTTGTTGTTCTGGCGGGCATTTCCTAGTTGCTGTTTTGGCTTATTACGTTTACTATTGTTTTCTAGGGCGTGAACCGCACGTTCGAGGGATGAAGGCTGCATTCCTTTGCTGAAATGGGCTTCTTGTAGGAACAACAATGCAGTGCTACGGATGAGAATTCACCTCCCTTTATTTTGCAGGAAGTCGGAGCCCTGGTGGTGCAGTGGTTGTGGGTTGGTTAGCTAACTGCAAGGTCAGTAGTTCAAAACAGCCAGCTCTGGCCGAGGAAGAAAGATGAGGCTCTGCACCCATAGGGGCCTTGTCCTACAGGGTCATCATGAAGCAGAATCGACTCACTGAAGGTGAGATTTTGTAGCAATTGGGTGCCGAGTTACAACATATGCCTGTTAGTTGTGACATTCACCTAGAGCAGTGGTTCTCAAGCTTCCTAATGCTGCAACCCTTTAATACAGTTCCTCATGTGGTGGTGACCCCCCCAACCATAAAATGATTTCGTTGCTACTTCACAACTGTAATTTTGCTACTGTTATGCATCGGGCAACCCCAAAGGGGTTGCGATGCACAGGTTGAGGACTGCTGACCTAGAGGAACGAAAATGGAAGTTAGCTTCACCGGGCTTTGGCTCCCTGGCAAAATTCTCGAGACCATCTCATTGCTACAGGCATCTATCTGGCTCACACATTCAGTGTGGAACATTTCAGGGCCGGTTGATGGACAGGCTTACACAGAATCTGAAAGCTATTAGTAACCTCAGTGATAAATAAATCAGGTTTCCTGTATATTCAGAAGAGCCTCGAATAACTCCTGGGGCAAGAAAAGTCCTGTGAATGGAATTTTGGGAGCGTGAGCACGGGAAGCCCAAAAGACATGTTTTCTGTGTCAGCTGTTGCTTTGGGGGCGTTAGTCCGCCTCTCTGAAGCGTCATTTCTTTTCTAAGAGAGGTGATAGTGAGATGCTCCAGCAGGGCTGGGTCTAGGGGCCCCTGCCCCACCCGAGTTCCAGCTCAGCACTCACAGGGGTATTGACAAGATTCAGCGGGACAACGCTTTGCACGGTGCCGTTGGCTGATAGCTGCTCAGAAACGATGGCTGTTGTTATGACCCTGCCTTTCAGAAGCAGTCACCATTGTATCAGAAAGTAGCCATCTTCCAGTCAAAGTATGCCGGGACCAGGGCCCTATAGAAAGAGCTGGAGCCTGCCTAAAGCATCGACCAACCTCAGAATGAGGGAGCCCAGCATCCCAGCCAGACTTGAAGAGGTGTGCTCATTAAGCCACTGGCTGGCTATTGGCAGTGGAACCCTAGTGGTGTAGAAGGTTACAGATTGGGCGGCTAACGACAAGGTCGCAGTTTAAAACAGCCAGCCGCTGTACTCAGAGAAAGATAAGGCTTTCTACTCCCACAGGACTTAAAGTCTTGGAACCGCCCCCCACCCCTCAAGGGCACATGGAAACGAAACCCATGAAGGCAGAGACTCATTCTGGCTTGCTGCCAAATACTGACTTGCTTCAGTACCAGGAAGGTGTCTCGGATGTGGTCTCAAAACTCAAACTCACCCCCATCCAGTCCATGTGACTCGTGGTGCCCCTTAGGACAGGCTAGAACTGCCCGTGAGACGGCCACTCTTTATGGGAGTAGAAGGCTTTTCCTGCGGAAGGGCTGGTGGTTTCCAACTGCTGACCTTGTGGGTCACAGCCCACCTCGGAACCACTCTGCCAGCAGAGCTCCCGAGGCTGTGGTAGGGCCTCGATAAGTAGCAGTAGAACGAATGGACACACCTGCAGGACCCTCCCTGGGGAGAAGTTATGAAGGCACCCGAAAGGTCATTTGTTCTTCTTGGACATCAATTTGGGGAGAAGAATGGGAGCCAATGAGCCATTCTGGTTCTGTCCCAAGAGTTTCATTTGGGACAGCAGTCAGATCCTTGATTCCCAGGACATACCCCCCCAAAAAAAGATGGGTGGTCTCAGGAAGCACAGAGGAGCCCCTCCTACATGAGCCAGGCTGCAGAGGGTCAGTGGGTCGGATGCAGCCAATGGACAAAGGAAGCACGGGCTCTGGAGGCAGCCAGGGTGCTGCTTGCGCCCTGGCTCCTTAAGCCAGTCCCCGTCAAGTGGCCCCCTGAGTTGGGTGAAGGTGCGTGTCAGAAGAGAATGGTGCTCTGTGCGGGCTTCTATGGTTAACTTTTTGGAAGTAGATCACCAGGCCTTTCCTGCGAGGTATCTCTGTGGGGTCACATGTCTGCCCTTTCGGTCAGCAGCCAAGAGCTTTTACTGTGTGCACCACCCTACGTGGTTTTAGGCAAATGAGTTAACAGCTCTGAACCTTGGCTCTATCATGTGTAAAATGAGGACAATAATACTCCCTTGCAGGGCTGCAGGAATGAAATGAGATCATGCATGTAAGACGCTGAGACGGGGACGGGCTTGAAGAAAGCCCATCAACGGATGGCAGCTATTATTAGACGTCATTAAGCAAAGAGAATGTCAGAGGGGGAGCGTCCAGCCGGGCAGGCGTTCCTTGGCCGGATGGAGGTGAATAATTGGAGTTTGGCTTCACCCTAAGCAGCCTCCTCGCCTGGGGGCTCCTGTCTTACCTTACCTGCTCTGGGGCCCCCACAGGACAAGTAGGTGAGGACCACAGAGGCCTGACTAAGTCTCATGCTCAGGAAGGCAACAGAAGGAGATGGTGTCAGGAGCCTGTCATGGTCACCAGCTCTGCAGAGCCAGGGGCCTGCAGTCTGACACCCCACAACTCAGACAGAGGCTCTGCTGGAGGCAGGGGAAGGGAGGAGCCAGAAGGTGGCTTGGGGAAGCTCGGTTTTCCTCTACTGTCACCTACCTAGCTCAGGGCACTGAGCCTTGGCAGTGGAAGGTGGCTGTGCCCTTCCTGATGGGCCTCCCCCTACTCTCCCTCTGTCTCCATGTCTTCCTAAGCTACAGACCTCCACAGGAAGGGTGGAGCTGCCTTCTTGCCTATGATACTTCCTGGAAATATCCTTTCCTTGAGCAAAATCCAAGGAACGAGTTGCTTGCTTTTTTCTCTGCCAGTTTTCTCAGCTTCCCTTCAGCATCCCCTCATAGATCTTACTGCCAAAGTGACCGAACCTGCTTCTCCACTGTCACCACCAGGCTCAAGGATTTGCAGGGCCTCCCTGTGGCCTGTGAGCATAGACACGTTTCTCAGCTGCCTTATCTCAAAGACCTTCATCTTCTTGTTGGATGGAGGGGAGAAACGAACTGGAGCTTACCTGGGATTCTACGGTTCTCGCAGATCAAAACTAACCTCCCCAAGCTTCTGTTACAGGCACCCATAATCCTGCAGATTCCAGCTGCAGTCTGAATCAGCCTGGCACATCCTACGGGCTCAATAAGCTGCAATGATGGAACCAGTTAGCACGAAATTGTCCTCACTCTTCTACTTGTCTGTATCCTGACCCTCAACCGGGACCATGCCGTTACCCCAGGGTTTTTCTGCCCACTGCAGCTCACAGGGGCCAGTCCCATTCTGTGGTCTCACGGTCCCTGCCTCTATGGCCTGGTTAATGGCCTCCTGGACTCTTGGGTGCAGTGAGTTAGGTGTGTGGTGACAGGGCTTGCCTCTGCTCCTACAGCTTTGATATACATCCAGAGAAAGTTGGCGATACTCAAGGCTATTGGTTGAATTGTGGTCCCTCAACGATAGGCTGAAGTCTTCATCCCAGCACCAGTGGACATGATCTTGTCTGGGGGACTTAGGGCCCTTTGGGGCAGATGTCCTCAGCTGCATTAGCAAAGTCATACTGGGGTAGGGTCCTGAGCGGGGTCTTCTAACACAGAAGGATGGACACAGAAACACAATCACTCACAGGGGAAGACTGCATGTCAGCATGGATACACAATTCAAGGAATGCCAAGCATTGCGGACAGCCACCAGAACATGGACAGAAACAAGGAAGACTATTTCTCTCGAGGTCCCCAGGAGGAATCCACCTTCTGACCGAGATACTGCTTTGTCCCTCCAGACCCCAAACTCTGAGAAAACAAACCTCTGTTGATAAAGCCACCCCCTTTGTGGTGTATTGTTACATCAACTCTGAGGAAACGGACAACTCACTATATCAAGTTGATGCTAACTGTCGGGTTGGAGAGAACAGCCCCTAGACTGTCAACCTTGACCAGAGTAGACAGCTTCATCTTTCCTCCATGGAGCGACTGGCAGGTTTGAACTGCCAATGTTGCTGTTAGCAACCCAAGACATCGCCCACTGTATGCCACCAACACTCCTTGGGAAACTGAAGCACTCTAATTACCTTTGAACTCAAACTTCAGCTATTAATCCTTGCCATTAATAAAGAACAGGATCAATCCACCCAATTCCGAGATTCACTTTGACCCATGGAAGCAAGCTCTTTACCTTCCTGAAGAAGCTCTTCCCATTGGAGACCCTGGAATTGGTACTGGGGCTGCCAATGTGGGTCTTGAAAACCTGGTGCAAGGGAAAGGCCAGGCCCTCGACTCACCCTTGTGCCCTCACGCATGATTTTGCGCAGGGTTTGAAGGACTTGCAGCCTGCTCAGGTGCATCTGTGGATCTGCCCAGCAACCCTAGGCTTGTGGTGACACCAGGCCTGAGCGGTCCCAAAAGGCAGCAGCAACCCCTGCCTGCTTCTCCCCTGGAGAGTGGCCCTTGACTGGCCAGCAGCCTTCTCTGCAGGAGCGCACTTGGCTCCGGGTCAGCACAAAGGCTGCCGCAGCACTCTGGGCAGCAGCCTCCTCAAAGGAACTTCTTGCTGTTTCTCTGTCTGTCCTCTCCTCTGTGTCCTAGAGGTGAAGTGTAGCAGGCTCAGGCTCATTTTGGGTAGTGGGTAAATGGGAGCCAGGGTGGGGCGGGCGCAGGTGGGGGGGAAGCAATCTCAAAAGCAGAGCATTTTTCAGGTCCGTTCAGAACTCAGTCTCTTTCCAGAGGCCTGGGGGCTGCTTGTGGCTCGGCTCCCTTCCTCTCAAGCTGTCAGGCTGCACTGCTTCCCCTCACATTGCAGAAGGCCGCCTTGGGTCATATCTTGAAAGGAAGAGCTATTAAAAAAGATATTCCATTTGTATTTCCTGCGTCGTCCTCCATCTGGAAATATCTTTTATCTGGCAACTTTGTGTGCGTGCAAACTGAACTGAATCTTGAAGGAGGTTCAGGAAGGTTTATGCCGCCTTCTCTATCACTCCAACAAGCTAACCTTCACGAGGGTCAAGCAATCGTGACTTGGTCTCGGAAATAGGGTTGCCCTGGAAGGGCAGCCGGCCTTCCGGGCCCTATGGTGTTTCTTTAACCCTGAGAGGACCCACTTGGAGGGCAAGGGCTGCAGCGACTAGATTGCTAGACAGACACACTCTCTTTCTTGGCACAAATGTCACCTCCGCAGAGGACGTCTCCCCTGACCCTGTGACCTGGTCAGGACCCACTATTGTTGCTCTCACTCAAAGTTTAAACTGCGGTTTAGAATCCCACCTTTTCGGATTGCTAAACACTCGCCGACTCCCCCAAAGACGGCACGTGCCTATCTGCCTCACTCAGAACAGAGCTCTTCCTGGCCCAGGGCCAGCATGGAGTAAGCACAAGCAAGTGCTTGCTGAAAGAGTGAATGAATAAATGAATGAATGGATGAACACTAGCTAAGGGAGAGCGACCTTACTGTCTCTCCACCAGTTCAAGTGCAGTTTCAAAAAAAGATCTGTCCTGAAAGAAAATGAAAGGGACGCCTTCCGTTTAGCTAGCTAAAAGTTGGGGGTGGGGGTGGGGAGAGAAAGACAGAGAGAGAGAGAGGGAGAGAGAGCCCTTTATCTTCCGTTAGAGAAGTGTTTCCACAGGTCCCTGATAAACTCTGGAAAATGCCCCTGGGCTTTCTGATAGGAGTGAGAGGCTTCCACAGCGCAGCCTGGGTGGGACAGACAGAGTTTTGGCATCAGGGCCAAGAGGTGAATTCTAACGGTTTCTTTGATGGTGAAAAAGCTGCTTCCTGCCTGATTTTCACCCCCTTCTTCTTCATGTGCCAACCCAGCTTGTAAATGTGAAGGAGCGGCTCCCTCTCCACTGTGGGGCCTCAGGAGCCCTTGTCCCTGCTGTTGTGGCCTGTCAGGGGGTGCCCCAGCTGGCCCTAGCAGACGAGTCTCAGAAAAACTCTTGCGGTAGGAAGGGCAGCTAGCCAGGCTTCCATTGGACATTAGGGCATTAGGCCAAGTCTCAACTCTCCTAAAGCCAGAGTCACAGGATGTTAACTCCTAGCACTCTGGTCTGTTGGCCCAGAGGAAGAGCTTCACGAGGAAAGCGTTCACTGGGAGGTCACGTGGCCAGTAAGTGGAGTTTGTTGGATCTGGCTTTTAAGTAATCAGATGAAAGATGACAGTTAGGGCTATCGTCTCAATAATAACTAGCATGATTTTAGTTGAAATTTGTACTATGTGCCATCCTAAGCCCCTGGAGCATGTGCTGTATTTAATGCCTCATCTGTGCCGTGTGAAGTCAAATGTGAACACATGAACACACTCAGGGGCTAAGGGAAAGGTTGGAGATTTGAGTCTGTTCACAGGTGCCTCAGAAGAAAGGCCTGGAAATCTACTTCAGAAAAAAAAATCAGCCATTAAAAGCCCTGTGCAGAGCATTGTCCTCTGACATCGAGGGATCGCCATGAGTCAGAATGGACTTGACTGGATAGCATCTGTTATGTTTCAGAAGGGGCCCTGGTGTCATAACAGGTTGCAAGCTGGGATGCTATCAGAAAGGTCAGCAGTTCAAACCCAACAGCCGCTCTGCAGGGGAAAGATGAGGCTTTCTGCTCCCGTACAGATTGAAAACCCTAGACATGGTGGTAATAGACTCAACAGCAGTTCATTTTGAGTTTGGGTCTGGTATGTATCAGAGATTGTCTATGCTTTGTGTTATTTAATCCTGATAACAACCCTCTGAGATCAGTAGTTGTATTATTCCCATTTTACTGTTAAGAAAACTGAGGCTCAAAGAAAATCGAGAACTTTACCAGCCACATAAACACACGTATGTATATATAGCAGGTGGGATTTGAATATAGGTCTTCTGATTCGGTATTCTAACATACATTCATTGTGCCAACACTTCCCAAACTTCCCATCGTTGCTTATTAGCAATATATATTCTTGGGCCCACACTGAATCTCCTGGATCAAAATCTCCAGGGCCCTCAAAATGTCATTTCCAGAATATTCAATCACAGTTCCCCCACTCGCTGTCCCCAGACATTAACACACTGTTGCTTTATTTTCACCTTTGTGCTTACTACTACCTGGTTTTTCTTATGTCAAGCATTTTAAATTACTGTCTTTCTCTCCACTAGGTGAAAAATTCTAAAACTGCAGTGAGGAGAGGTTCCAAGGTGAACCTACAGAATTCTACAAAGGGGGTGGTGCCTAGAGGTGGCACATTCTCACGGAACACAAGTAGACAAAACCAGGAGGAAGAAGGCTTCTGAGTCTGGGCCCAGGTGCTGGTGGTACCTCCCTAGGCTGTGAGGGCCGGAAATGTTGGCCCTCAAAGCCACAGATCCAGAGAAACAGAATCCTAAAGAGGTGAGTGCAAGATAACAAGGCCAGCCAGTGGGAGAAGCAAGTTCAAGGGCCTTTCTAGCTTACTTGAAATGTCAAATTGCATATATCTGCAATGGAGACCAAATACACACAACAGTGAGATGCTGACCAAAAACTGCAGTCAGAAGAAATCAGAGTGGGAGTAGGCCTGGAAGTCTTCCTGGAGGAAGCAGAGACTGAGTTACTCCTTGATGCCTGACCATCTGAGAACTTCCTTGGTGTCAGGCATTGTTCCGTGAGCTTTACAGAGAGTGTTCATCTCTCTATACATTGTTACCACCCCCTGATGAACTATTGGTATCATAATTTTGTGATTGTTTGGGGTCCACAAAGCCACTGAGGACTGAGCTGGGATTAACAGCCAGGTGATTTCAAAGCTGGTGTTCTTAACCAGCCTGGTAAACAGCTGTGTCTGACAGAGAGGAGGCTGAGTTAGGGTGTGACTTGGGCTTCTGAGGTGGAAGTTAAGGGATGTTGTTGGTAGGTAACCCAACACGTAGTAACCCTCTGCACAACAAAACAACACACTGCCATCCTCACAATTGTTCTTATATTCGAGCCCATTGTTGCAATCACTGTGCCAATCCATTCCTCTTTTTAGCCGCCTCTCCGCTTTACCAAACACAGTGTCCTTCTCCAGAGACTGGCCTCTCCAGACAACATGTCCAAAGAACATGAGACAAAGTCTCAACATCCTTGCCTCTAAGGAGCTTTCTCGCTGGAGTTCTTCCAAGACAGATTTGTTTGTTCTTTTGACAGTCTAATAATTTCAATGTTCTTTGCCAACACCACAGTCAAATGCACCCGTTTTTCTTTGTGCTTCCCTATTTTTATTTATTTATTAAAAATAATTTTATTGGGGGCTCATACAGCTCTTATCACAATCCATACATCCATCCATTGTGTCAAGCACACGTGTACATCTGTTGCCATCATCATTTTCAAAACCTTTTCTTTCTACTTGAGCCCTTGGTATCAGCTCATTTTCCTGCCCACTCCCCTCTTCCTCCCTCATGAACCCTTGATAATTTATAAATTGTTGTTTTCTTTCATGTCTTACACTGACCTTCATCCACTTTTCTGTTGTCCATCCCCCTGGGAGGGGTTATATGTAGATCATTGTGATCGGTTCCTCCTTTCTCCCCCCACCCCCACTTTCCCTCCCTCTCCTGGTAGTACTACTCTCATTATTGGTTCTGAGGGTCCATCTGTCCTGGATTCCCTGTGTTTCAAGTTCTTATCTGTACCAGTGTACATGCTCTGGTCTAGCCAGGTTTATAAGGTAGGATTGGGGTCATGATAGTGTGGGGTGTGCTTCCTTATTTAATGTCCAACTTTCACATGCATACTAGGCAACTAAAAAAGGCCACGGCCACGGCTTGGGTCAGGTGCACCTTATTCCTTCAGGTAACACACTTGCTTTTCAACACGTGAAAGAGGTCTGTGCGTTAGGTTTACCTACTGCCATGCATCCTTTGATCTCTTGGCAGCTGCTTCCGTGAGCATTGATTGTGGATCCAAGCCAGAGAAAATCCTTGACAACTCGCACCTTTTCTTCATTGACCACGAGGTGACTGACTGGCCCAGCTGAGAAGCATTTGGTTTGGGCAGCTCAGGGCGTGTGAAGCGATCGTGATGGGTGCGGGTCTTTTTGCTGGAATTGGAGCTCGTACCCTTACAGTCCAGTTCAGCTGCTGGCTGTCCTCTTCTCACTCCGCTAAAGACACGGAGTGTCAGACTGTACCACACCTAGGCCCACGAAGGCCAGCTGTGCTTGGCTCTGTGGCTCACTCAAGCATAAGCCATAGGAGGGGAGTCCTTTGGTGTGGGCAACCCCTGGCACGATGTCTCTGTGATGCCTCCGCCAAGAGAGGGCCTGGACCCTGGGGCAGGGAAGTAAGACAGGTGCCCACTGGAGGGAGTTTTAAACCATGTCAGAGTCTCGCTGTGGGGTGAAGAGGGGGGCAGCGACCCCCAAGAGGAAGGGTGGGATGCCTGGTCTGCATCACTTGTGTGTAGCAGAAGTGATTGGGGCTGGGCGGTCTGCTGTTTCTGCCCTGGCAGATGGCAGCAGTTTGGCCAAATGTCATTCTGGGGAGAATGACTTTTTGCACCCAACTCAACTTGCCTCTGGCATTTGGTTCGCCGTATCAGGATTCTTAGCAATATGCTTGTACATAGACTATACTGGCTTTACATAGCCACCTCAGTATACGAAGTCCACCCTGAACAAGGTAAGCCCCCTGGCAGGGGACATTCAGGAGAAATGGTCCTCGGGAGTTCGGGACACCTTGTTTAAAATGTGAGTGATATCCTTCTTCTTTAGGGCCCCTGGGGTGCCGTGGTTACACACTTGGCTGCTAACAGAGAGACTGGAGGTTCAGATCCACCAAGGGACTTTGGGAGGGAACGACCTGGGCATCTGCTCCCATAAGGACCCCTCCCCCTACAGTTACACCCCTCGCATGGTGCTGGTTCTGACTCATAGCCACCTGGTAGGGCAGAGCAGAACTGGCCCCACACTGTTTCTGAGCCCGTCATCTTTAGGTAAGCTGACGGCTTCATCTTCCTCCTGCAATGTAACTGGTAGGTTGGAACCACTGACCGTGCAATTAGCAGTGGAGTGCTTAACCGCTGCACCACCAGGGCTCCTCTGGTAAAAACACAGCCTTGAACACCCCGTGGCGTGGTTCTATTCTGTCCAATGGGGTCACGGGACCCACTACTAATGGGATGGCACCCAACTACAGGAGGTGCCTGGATTTCCTGGGGCATCTTTTGGGTGAGGCTGATACTTTGTATCCCTGGTTTATTCTCATACATAAGGAAAATTCCTTCTGGGCTCCTACACCTTCCCAGCAGCCAGCAGACCATCTGGAGCTCATCTTCTCCCTACCACCCTGGCAGCGAGAAGATCTGTCCTTGGGGACAAGCTGCAGGGTCTGCCCTGGTTTCTGTTATGCAGGCTCAACCAACCCACCACCACTAATGGAGTCTCTGAGGCTGCGGATCTTTATAGGAACCGCCAGCTTCATCTTTCTGCCACTGAATGGCTCGTGGGTTTTAGCCATCACCTTTATGGTTTGCAGCCTGACCCCCAGCACCACCAAGGACTCCTTACAGAGGCCGGTCCCACCGTGGAGATGGCTCTGCCATGTCAGCTCTCTGTCCTTGTACAGCCGTATTGTGGGCGGTCTCTGGGTTCATGTGTTAACTGGAAGGCTGGAGGGTCACGCTCACCCCGAGGTGCCTCAGAACAAAGGCCTGACAAAAGCAGCCGTGGAAGCCCTCTGGAGTACAGCTCTTCTCAGAAACACATGGGGCCAGCAGGAGTCAGAATCGACTTAGCAGAAACCAGTGATTAAGTTGTCCTATTGTGAACCCCGAATTCCATTCCTTTGGCCTCACTCTCCCTCTTCGACCCGAGGCCTGGGTAGGAAGACGGCTGATGACCATCAACTAAAGCCAGTGGCATCCCATCAGGGGTGGGTCAGCTGTGTGTCTAGGTGAGCAGCGTGCAGGCGCGGTTGCTGAGGATGGGTCTAGGTCGTGAAAACATAAGGGTGTTCTCTAGGGGACTGGCCACTGGTACCAACACTCAGAGCCACTACCATCAAGTCGATTCCAACTCAGAGCCACCTTGCAGGGCACAGTAGAACTGTCCTACAGACTTTCCAACGCGGTAGATCTTATGGAAGCCGACGCGACGTCTTTCTCCTGTGATGTGGCTGACCTTTGGGTTCGAAGCTGAGTGCTTGAAGCACTGTGCCACCAGGGCTCCTAGATACTCTCCAAGGCTTCTAAAATTGCTTATTCAGTATCTGGGCCTGGGGAAGGCTTTGCTCTTATTATGTTACAAGGGCCTGGGGAAACACAAGCATAGACATGTATGTTCAGATAGGTTAATGGTCTGGGGTCATGAGCCAAGGACAACTGATGTCCTATTAATCTGACCCCGGATAGGCTAAGGCCAAACCTCAGGGTCCACATCAGTAAGGCTTAGTATTGTGGACCTGTTTCGTAAGCGGAGGCTCTGCAGGCAGATGGAAATTCAATAGCCTGCTCATGGGAGCAGAGAGTAGGGCCAACACTGTGTGCTGGTCAGCCATTGGGATGTGCCCTTGACCGAGTAGAGACAGATTGGCTTGGGGATAGCTTTAAGCAGTAGGCTTGTTTTGAGAGGTGCAAGAAGGGAGATATAGCGGAAGTGAGAACAGACGCGGCTTTCCTCAGGTGAGAAGACTAAAACTAGGAGTAGTTGTGAAGGCAGGGTCTATTATGCCTAATGGGAAAGATGGGAGATGAGAGGGAGTTAGAATTTTGAAGGTCTGAGGGGGTGGGCAGGTCCCCTGAAGGGAAGAACTCTGCTCTGGAAGGGAGAACCTTGACAAATGTGTAGGTGACCGGGTAGTCACCCTGTGGGCTGCTGTGGCTGGACTGCAGTCATCTTCCGGGCAGGGGTGGCTGGTCCCTGAGATTAGTACCACTCAAGTCAGATCCATGTCATAGAGCATTTAACTGTGCTGGCTGCCAACTGGGCACCAAAACTAGTCAAGGAAGCCCAGTGGGATTACAAATGCAGGGCCACATTCTCTTTTGTTCATCCTTATGGCTGCTTGGGATAATGTAATATATCTGGCCCGTGGTGTTACAGAGGAATTGTACACTCCAAACAGATAGGGATATCACCGTGGGTGCAATCTTGCCCAGGTGTCCTGGCACCGAGAAGAGGAGAGACTGTTTCAGGCCCAGGCCATCAGCCATATCAGGGACAGCCAGCTTGCCATACCAGGCATAACCCAAAGAATCCACAATGGCATTTTCATGCTCTTAGGCTCCACCGTAGCATTTGGGGTTGTCTGTTGATAACAATGGGGACATCTGCATCTCACAGCTGTGAGTGGTGGCCATGTCTTCAGCATCAAATAGTGGGGAATGACAGTCTCAGGAAATAGAATATTGGTAGGCCTCCAACCCCAGTATTCCAGGATCTCTTTCACCTTCCTCCAAGTTCCACATGGTGGTAGGTGTCGGTCCAATGCCACTATGTCTCCTTCCTGGGGAAGGGTTTGGAATTAGCTGATCTTTCAATCCATCATAGCTGGAGCCTGCTATCGGGTGGCCTCAGGTGGTACTTGTGTTCCAGGCAGGCTGATGGAATTGTTAGGGATTTTTCTGTTGACTAGCAGGGTCCAGCTTCTAATTCATCCTTGGTCCTGGGAGTACCAATTATTTGTGGGTTGTGCTCAGACTGAAATGGGTAGAGAAATGGAGAGTTGGGGGAGCCTGATGTGGATCGCTGGAGCAGTGGTGACCCTGTGGAATGGGGTAGGGGTGTGGACATACTGGGTGACACTGTCAGAGGGGTGTGGACATACTGGGTGACACTGTGCAGTGGTTCAGCTGAAATGTATTATTATTTTTGATACAATTGTCCCTGCAGTTAGAATAACAAAAAACATTTTTTTTCATATACCCAACCTTTTCATAAGCCCAACTTTGACATAGTATCATGTCTGTAAGACAAACTCTGTGCTAACTTCCGCTTTGAACCATCTAGTGGGCTCAGGTCGGAGCTGTCATCATTGCCCAGTGGTGATGGTACTCTTCTTGTCACAAACAGGAGTCCTTGCTTTGACTGTTTCGGGTGTTTTGATAGTTGCCAATTTTGCCAAATTTCCTGCTAGTTTAGCTACAATCTATGATAATTAGTACGGTGAGCCTATAGCAATAACTCTTTGGAGAATGGTGTCATAATTAAAGGAAAATAAGGAGAAAAATTTTTTTAAGACTGCTGCCTAATTACTAACTGTGCTGTGACTAATAATGGTGTCCATCAATGTAGAAAGACAACAAAATGATTTTGACTTTAGTATTCCTATAACCTACAAAATTTTACAGCTCACCAAGTTATCGCCTGACTTATCATGTAACACATTCCTGATGACAACGGATCATGAAGATTACTAGGGATTCTGATGGGCAGATCTGGGAGGCATTCCATGGGGGTAGGATGACCCCTTGAGTTGCCACACTGGGTGGTACCAACTCCAGTGCCATCACGGAGTTGGATGAGGAAGTCCAGAAGTTGGAGCACCAATAACGGCAGAATGGAAGGAGGTGCTGCGGGCCCTTTGGCCTGGCTGAGGTTCCCTGGGGACAGGTTGTGAGGGACTTATGAACAATAAAAGGACACCGGTTGGGTAGCTATGCTCATAGTCTGTGTCAATACCTGAGCAGGGGGCTTTTTAAGATTGTGCTCTGGTGGCAGTGTTCTAACCCAGATGTCAGTGGTTTGAGCCTACCAGCTTCTCCACAGGACAAAGATGGGCCAGTCTGCTTCTGTAAAACCTTACAGCCATGGAGACGCTATGGAGACATTATCTGTCTTAGAGGTTGCTATGAGTTGGAATTGATTGGATGGCAGTCTTCTTTTTTTTCTGGTCACAGTTTTATGAGAACGACTGCTTGGGGTCAGTGTGACCGGTAGACGATGCAGAGGATGTCCTGTGGGGTTGTCCAGGTCTGGGCTATGAAATCACTGCCCTGAAAAGAATCAGTAATGTCCCAGACGCTGAAAGGGGTCAATATGGAATTGGTACGCCTCCATTATCATGGAACCTGGGGCAGCCTGACTGGCTGGCTATGTCAGTAATAGGTAGGTATACAGGCCCACCATGATCAGGCCACACCAAACCATGCAGGGGATCTGGGTGCAGCCCAGTTCCTTAGTCCTTCTGCAGAAGAGTACCTGATGTGACAGATGGGGAAAGGGAGGCTCTGAAAGGGGAAAACTCCCAATCAAACCCATTGCCATGGAATTGTTTCTAACTTGCAGGGGGACCTCAGATGCTGCAGGGTAGAACCGGGCTTTCTTGGCTGTAATCTGTACAGAAGCAGATCACCAGACCTTTCTTCCACGGCATGCTAACAGGGCTTAGTCCTCCCAATTGTAGGTCAGTAGACAAGTGCCAGCCATTTGTGCTGTTCAGGGACTTTAGTAGGTGCCAACACACAGATTCAGGACCCAAAGGCTCTTAGCTTTGTGGTGAGCAATGGCTTTCCTGTTTGTTAATACCCCCAAGGGGTTTTGGGACCTGAGTAGCTGAGCAGATGGGTCTTTCCTAGACAGAAATGGAGGGATTTGTGTGGAAGAACAGGTTTGGGGGAAGCAAGGGGCCTACATCAGTTTGGGCTCTGCTCTTTTCTGAGTCTAGCTGGGGATAAGAGTGCAGGGTAGCATTTCCTGAGCACCTGAGCGTTTCCTGCGGGTCGGGCGCTAAGGGTTTGAAAATACTCGAGAGCGGTTCCCACCCTTGAGGTGCTCACTGCCTGGGGCGAAGCTCCAAGAGCCAGTTTACTGAATCCAGGGTGCGGTCACTAGCCAGCAGCCAGCCTAGAACTGTAGCTGGGCCGGAGGCCAGCCTCTGCAGGGCAGGTCCCGCCCATTTTCTTCTGCTGTCAGCTCGGTGACATGAGAGATGCAAGGACGAGTCAGTCCACGGCCTCCTCGCAGGAGCACACAGCTAGAAGCAGTGGGCGGAGCACTCTGATGGGGGCACGAAACACCTGACAAAGGAGACACGGTCCCTGCGCTCCAGGACCTTATAACCCCGTGGCAAGTGAAGTGATTGTATGCACTGCTGTGGTTTTCAACAACTAACACCAACTGACTGAAAGCCAGCCCCTGTCCCAGCTCAGGATCCCTTCCACGTGTCCCCCACACCGACCCGGCCGCTACCGGACTGATGAGGCTGCCGCATCCCTGAAGTCGAATGATTCCCAGAGAGGGCATTACTAACTTCAGGCAAGGCTTGACAGAAGACGTGATAGTCCCGATGGAAGCTTAAAGAAATACTACGGGTTTTCATTAAACAGCACAATGAACCTACAAAACCTGCTTCACAAAGTCGTTGTGAGAAGTCAACAAAATCCTGTGCAAGCCAAGCCTAGCGTCTGGCGGGAAGCAGTTACTCCCGAATGTTTTCTTCGCCTCCATTGGTTCCAGGGAGGTGGGAAATCGCGGTCAATTCCCCCAGTCGCCTTGGGTTTTTAAAGTTATCACTTCCCTGGGCCGGTCCTTTACCCCTCCACTAGGAATGGTTGTGGCTTTGGAAACGCCATTGAGAGCCCCACCGCCCCCCTGTTGGCTGGGGAGATGGTAGTACACAGGATGAGAATAATTGAGTGGTCTCCCCTTGTGGCTGGTGCACAGCAACAAATGACAGGCGTAAATGAGCTGTTCCTTAGACATTAGCAACTGCTCCCGGCAGCAGCGTCTGTCGCCCCTGGGGGGGCCTCTCCTGTCACTGCCTGAGAACCAGGGCGCTTCCTCCTGGAGAAGCTGGGAGGCTCGCAGGGCCGCTGCCTTTTGTCTTCCAAGACAATTTTGATGAGCCCTTCTTCTGGCTCCTTAAGAGGAAGAAGAGTCCCTCCCGCTACTCCATGCATCAGACAAGTCACCCACCTACTCACCAGGTGGCCCCTTCGGCCGGATCAACGCCGCGGGCCACGGATGCCTTCTGTGCTGCTGGCCCTGCCTTGCACCTGTTCCTTCCTGGGCAGCCTTAGCACCGAGCGCAGGGTGCCCGGGCCACCTCTCTGGTGAGAGCGCACCCACAAGCCCTCGTAGCCAGCGGAGGCCACTCCAAGGCTGAAAGGGCGCCTCCTCTGCTGGCCTGCCCACGGCCAGGCCGTGGCAAAGCCGGGGCTCCCAGGGCTGGGCCTGCCCACGCTGGTTGTCTGCAGGGCGGAGCCTTCCTCTCCGCAGGGAGCTCTCTCGACGCCCCCCCCCCAATGTGCCCTGTGGGAACCGAGGCCTTCGGGGAGGTCCTCTGTGTGGACAGCAAGAGCTGGGGGCCCCCAATCCGAACCCCCACCCTCATCCACCCACCAGCTCAGAACCTGGAGAAGCTCAGTAGCAGAGACTTCCTTTCCAGCCAGTTCCCGCACAGACGCTCTCTTTGGCCCAGTGCACCCGGAGCTCCTGCTCCCTCCTCGGGCGTCTCAGCTGTATGAGCAGCCAGTACGTTTCCCTCTAGCCCAGGGCAACAGCAAAACCACTGGCTGCGGTTACGTTGACTCTTGGCTCAAGGTGACCCATGTGTGTCCTAGGAGAACGTGCTCCATAGACTTTGAAGGGCGGGCTTTTGAGAAGTAGATTGCCAGGACTTTATTCCAACATGCCTCTGGGTGGACTCAAACCTCCAACCTTTGAGTCAGCAGCCCAGCACCTTGATGACTACATCACCGAGGCACTCCTTGCTCAGGGGCCACTGGCTGTCCCAGTCCCCGGCAGCTGCGGGTTGTCAGGGAAAGTTACAGAGAGGCTCACACAGACCTGGTTTTGCGCTTGAGCAGGGAGAGCACAGGGCTAGCAAGGCACACCCTTAGATCAGGCACGCAGCCCCTGGGGCTTCAGTGTCCTCCTTTGTGAACCGGGGATGCTGGGGGGGGGGGGGGCACCTCGCAGGGCTACTGAGGAGCTGCTGTGAGGCTGCGTCAGGAAAGAAAGTGCATGAGAATGACGCTGCAGGGGCAGGGTTTTCTCATTAGGCAACACTTTCAGTGGATGGGGTTCAGGTTCCTTCATGAGATGGTCCATGTTTCACATGTGGTTCCTCTTCGGAGCACCTCCGGGCCTGGAGCAGTCACTCAAGAGCACTGGGCTCTTGCTTGGCTGAATGTCGCCTGTCTCCAGGTTCCTTTGTTGTCACCACAAAGCCCTATCAGCTGCTCCCCCCACCCCACCCCACCCCTGCCTCTTTGATCCTGGGCTCTGGGGCCACCACAGGCTCTCCTCCCCGTGGGCCCCACCCACTAGCGAGCGTGCTGATGGCCAAAGCCTTGCTTGGCACGCTATGCCTGCCAGCCACTGGTCTCAAGCCCCGAAATGGCCGCTTCCTCCTGAGGCATGAATCATTGCCGGATGGGCCGGGCCCTAGCTCAGGGTGACAGCTTACCAGGCCTCACCTCTGAGTCTTCCTGGCGCTAGCAGCCCACCCTGGCCCCAGAGGGATCTTCTATAGCTCAGCTCTGGCAGTACCTCCTACCTTCCAATTAGGAGTCTGTCAACACGCCGGCCATCACTCTCCCAACAGCGGCTGACAACACTGGCCTGGACTGAGACAGCTCACGGAGGAGTCAAGCCAAAGGATTTCCGTGGTGGTGGGGTGGCGAGCACAGGAGTTGGAATCCAGGTGAATCTGAATCTCGCCCAGCCTCCTCCTTTCTTAAGGAGGTGCCTTCGTAGCTGGAGCACCAAGCGCGGTGCCTAGTAGCTACTCAGGAAACAGATGAGTCTGAACTGAAAGTCCCAGGAACATGTAACTGGCGAGTAACTTTCCCTTTCTGGTTGGTGCCCAGGTCACATTTCTTCCTCTTGCGCATGCAAACCTGAAAGCTAGCTAAGGACAAATCGTTCTCGATCTTTCTTTTGATTCTGGAAAGCGAAACTACCTCTATCAGGAAAGAAAGCTAGCTGGCCCTTTGCTCCTCCTTCGTCGTCCTTCTCTGAGCCTTGAGACCAGGGTTAGGCCCTCTGACATGCAGGGTCATTTTCAAAAGCTGGGGTGCATGAAGGAAATATGACACAATCTAGCATGCTTCTTATCTGGCAGTGTGGTCTGGTGGTTTGCACAGGGGCTCTGCGAGTCGGAAGTCTGGCTTTCTATTTCTGGGGCCTTAAGGGAAACCATGTAACAACAGTGTTAGCGCCCTCGCCACTCTTGCTTTCTGTCTTTCTAGCTCCCCGCCACGAGCCTGGACTGGACGGGGTTACCCACAGCAGACCGTAGTTCGCCCAGGGGAGGCAAGGCTACCACCCTTCTGCCCCAGCTTCAGCCTCCGGGGGAGGAAGTGAAAGTTAGTGGTCATCAGAGAAAGATAATCCAAAGAAAAGGAAAGTGAGGGGAGGGGAGGAGCAGGAGGAGAGTGGTTTGGGGCTGAGAAGGTGGAGGCGTGGTGGCGGCTTCCTGAACCACATCAAACTCAAACTCTTCTGCGCCCTGTGAGCCCGACAGCAGGATGGGCTCTCATGAATGGAGATTTTCACAAAGCAACGCCCACCCCTGTCCCCTCTCTGACTTGCTCACCTGCTGTGTGCCTGGACAAGGAGGGAGGGAGGGGAGGGCTAGCCTGGCTTCTCGCTCCAGGGAACCAGTCCAGAAATGGGGAAGTTCTTGGAGCAGAAAGAGAGAGGAAGAGAGAAAATGGCAACCAATTGGATTGAGTCAGAAAGGGGCAGCTGCGAGGAACAGTCTTAACAGCTCTTTGAAGGGCAGAGAACCACTGTGACGCTTCCTTCTTTATGACTACACCTGGGCCGGTTTATACCGCCGCTTCATGCAGACCTGCTGAAGGGGTAACTATGTCAAACGCGCTGCACAATTCTTCAAGACAGGTGCGTAAATCTTGGAAGACTCCACCAACGTCCCAAGCTTCACAGTACATAGAGATTTGAGGAGCCTTGGAATCGATAGACATCTTTCAGCATTTGATCAATCAAAGGATCTCAGGTTCTGGGGCTCTATCTAGAAAGAACAGGGCAGGTTGGGGAGAAGTCATTTAACATGCGTTTCCTTCCTCATTTCTACCCCACTGATCTTTAGGGCTCAAGTCCTGCTACTATAGTTCGTTGTTTTAACAACCAGGAAGCCCTGGGACCTTTGGGGCTTTCTTCAGCACATGAGCCCCTGCAGAGGGGTGTAGGCTGGGTGATCAGGTCTTGTTCCCCGTAGGGGAACTACAATTTTGGGGACAATGTTTTCCCTCTACCCTGTGCCCCCGTGTACACTGTATGTACATGATGCCGAATCTCAGAGGGTGGAGACAATAGGGCATTTTCTGAGGCCCTGGGGTGTCACCACAGGGAAGGGCAACTGTTATGGGAGGATCCGAAATACCTTGAAGGAAAAGAAAAAAAGATTAAAAAAAAATATCTCTGAAGGGGCTGCCCTAAGAAAAGCATGCCAACTTTCTGGTTAGATCCACCCGATTTGAATTCCGGCACAGATTCTCACCTGGCCAGCCCACTTACTCTCTCACCTCCACTTTCCATGTATAAATGGAGGGTTGTGAAACCTCTCCAGGGGATCTCAAGGATTTCACAAGATAGATGTGGCTTAATAAAATGTACATAAATTTCATAAAATATTCCAGTGACTGTTCAGCTGACTCCGACTCATGGAAACCCATGTGCGTCAGGCTAAAGCCATGCGCCACAGGCTTTTCAAAGACGGATAGCTATATATGTAAGAAGTAGATTGCCCATCCTTTCTTCAGAGGCACTGATGCACTCTGGGCGAGTGCAGTCTTCTAAACTTTTGGATAGTAGCTGAATGCTTAACTGTTTGTCCCACTCAGGACTCCTTAATTAACTAGAGAATATGCAATTTATTGTATGTAATTGTTTATGGGTATTATTATTTGCTGGCATATAACAAACACTCAATAAGTTGTAGTTTATTGCCCTTCTGTCCCAAAGTGCATTCTGGGGTTTAATTTTTAAATACCAAAAGCGGATTCCACTGTGGAGATTTCCCTCCAGCCAATTGTTTACAGAGAGGAACCTTCAATTAATAAGAGGTTGGAGGGGGGATCACATGTCAGGGAAGGGAGCCAGAATCAGTGATGTCCTCTTACCTAGTGGAGCCTGGCAGATGCTACACAAGGGCCCCCACCTGGTGTTAGCAGCAGAGGTTGCGTCTTTTGTTCTTCCCAGTGGGTCACAAGCTTGTGTGCTAGACAAGACCGCTTTAGCTGGGTCCAGGCATTCTGAACTAGTCTGGAGGGCTTCGCAAGCAGCATCTTCACCCCACAACCCAATTATCTGCAGGACCAAGTTGCTTCTCAAAAGGCACCTTGCCCCTAGGAGAGGCAAAGTTGAAGGACACGGGGCAACAGTGACAGCAAGGTCGAAGTGTTTCTGAGGACAACTCTGGGGCACCCCGTTGAGTCTGAGAGTAAGAGAGCTGAGAGCTGTAAGAGACAGGGAGTGAACGCAGACTCAAAGGCTCCCGGGAAACATCAGTGGGACAGCAACACATCCGACGTTGGTGCCATCTGCTTGGCTGGGAGCAAGGACGGCACTGGCAGCTTCAAAGGCAGTGTGTGCAGGGCCGCTTCAGTGGCTTCTGCGTTGGACAGCAGCACAAGGTTGGAAGACTTTCACAGAATCGTCATTTATTCGTCCACCCATCCATTCGATGCATTATTACATGCCTTTGAAGTGCCAGGTTGGGCACTTGATTCATAAATCAACATCCTCAATGCCTGTGAGCACAGGAAATATACCTGAAGATTGTTCCCAAAACTATTTGGGGGAATATGACGGGATGGGTCTATGGCCCCCACAGAGCCAGATGGGGTATTCTGCCCCTGAGATGGTGTTTAACCTGCTGGCTGGTGAAGTCATGAGTTTTATGTATACGCTCACCTGTGAAATGATTTGACTCAACAAAAGCACTTCTAAGATCTAGAGGTTGCATTTAGAAATCTCCAAATCCTTATCAAAAGCCTGAATGAAACGTGACCTGAACTCATAAAAGGCTTCTTCTATAACTGTGTGATCTGGTTTGACAGGTTGGGATGACCAGCTTCTGGGTGTTGGGATCAGACACACTTAGCCCAGCCCCTTGTTGCCACGTGGGTCAACAGGCCCAGAAATGATACTTACTCTGCATGTCAAAGTGAATTCTTCTGTTTTTAAGTACCAGCAACGAAGTTAACAGTATTTTAAAAACGCTGCCTGGAATGAATCCCTGGGCCCGGGGATCAGGACCAGAGTCTCAGGGGACATCAAGGTCTATTGGTATAACCTAGATCACCAAGACAATGTTCTCTATCCTACTTCAGTGGTAGGATAAGCAGTGACTGGGATCTTAAAAGCTCATGAGAAGCCAGCTGAGATGCAACCATTGGTGTCTCCCCATCTGGTACAATGAAGAGCACAGATAATGAAAGACAAGGAAACAGTCCAATGGACTCATGCACTGCATCGATGGTGCCTCGCTGCCACTGCCAACTGCTCTGGAAAGGATCTCATTAGAAGGTTCTCTAGACAGAGTGGGAGGAACATGTGGAACAAAACTCAAAATCATAAAAAAGATCAGGCTTGCTGATCCTATAGAACCTATAAGACGCTAGCATTTCCTCACCCTTCAGGTTTGATACTGAACTCACCTCAGTGGTATAATAATCAACCATTTAAGGCTGCATTTGCCCAATGTGGTAGTTACATAATCAACTTGAGTGAAAGGGTGGAGTCTGGCCAGTCAGTCAGGGCACAGCCGATGAGGCCTCTGTGTGGGCATGGCTCTCTTCTGAGGATTCTGGAGGCGGGACACTCACTCTCTTGGGAGATATTCCTGTTGACAAGCCTCATGGAGCTAAGTTGATGGAGCCAGAGCCCTGGAGCTGGAGAAGCCATGTGGAGACTCATGCCAGCACTGAGATGCTGCCACTGGATCTGCAAGACTTTCCACCCACTGACCTGTGAGCTTCCTGCATTTAGTGTCACTGCATGTGTTTCGTGAGTCTGATGAGGAACTTACAGACTGGTATCAGACATATGGGCTAATATCAGACTTATGGACTTGAGCTGGACTGGGCTGGGTTTTTTTTTTAATATACAATTACTCTTTGATATAAAGCTCTCTCTTATACACATATGAGTCTCCCTGGATTTGTTTCTCCAGACTAATATACCCAATGACAAAGTTCAGGGTAACATGAAGAGAAATGGAAACAGGAAACCTGGCGAAAAGGCAGGCTAAGTGATAGTACCCTGAGGGGATTGCAATGCGTGAGTTGAAACAAATGCGCATGAATTGTTCCATATAAAACTGATAATATGCTATAAAACTTCTCCTGTTTCACAGTAAAAAGTTGCTGTCGTTTAATTAAAGACTATATCTGGGCCAAAACCGTGAACCTAAAATAATAAGAAATAAAAAACCAGCAGGCTGAAGTCAATCAGTAGTCACCTGCTTGCAATCTTTGGGTTTTAGAGTTGGAACAGGATTGAAGCAGGAGATCTGAGCTTCCTAGTGGTCTTGAGCAGAATGGCAAATTTCTTCTTCTTTTTTTTTTAAATTAATAAATCATTTTATTGGGGGCTCTTACAGCTCTTATAACAATCCATACATCAATCATATCAAGCACATTTGTACATATATCACCATCATCATTTTCAAAAATTTGCTTTCTACTTGAGCCCTTGGTATCAGCTTCTGTTTTTTCCCTACCCCCCCACCCTCACGACCCCTTGATAAATTATAAATTATTGTTTTCATATTTTACACTGTCTGCTGTCTCCCTTCACTCACATTTTTGTTGTTTGTATATGTCAGTCCTTGTGATCAGTTCCCCCTTTCCCCCCCTCCTCCCCCTCCTTCCTTCCCCCTATCCTCATGGTATCACTACCCCATTATTGTTCTTGAGGGGCTTACCTGTCCTGGATTCTGTGTGTCAAGAGCTCTTATCTGTACCGCTGTACGAACTCTGGTCTATCTGGATCTGCAAAGTAGAACTGGAGTCATGATAGTGGTGGAGGGGGAAAAAGTATTAAAGAACTGGAGCAGTGGTTCTCAACCTTCTTAATGCCACGGCCCTTTAATACAGTTCCTCATGTTGTGGTGACCCCCAACCATAAAATTATTTTCGTTGCTATAACTGTAATAGCATAATTGTAATTTTGCTACTGTTATGAATTAGGTGACCCCTGTGAAAGGGTTGTTCAACCCCCAAAGGGGTCTCGGCCCACAGGTTGAGAACCGCTGAACTAGAGGAAAGTGTGTTTCATCGGTGCTATACTACACCCTTCCTTGTGCCCCTTCTTTGTAATCCTTCTGTGAGGGGCTATCCAAGGGTCTACAGATGGGCTTTGGGTCTCCACTCTGATCCCCCTCGTTCACATGCTACCTGATCCCATCAACACCGTATGATAAGCCAGGCTAGCATGCTTCTTCCATGTGAGCTTTGTTGTTTCCCTGCTAGATGGCCACTTGTTTAACTTCAAGCCTTTAAGACTCCAGATGCTGTATCTTCTAAGAGCCAGGCACCATCAGCTTTCTTCACATTTGCTTATGTACTACCCATTTTGCCTTCTGCCATCGGGTCAGGAAGGCGAGTGTTACAGGATGCTAGTTCATTAGAACAAAGTGCTCTTACATTGAGGGAGAACTTGAAGAGAGGCTCAATGTAGGATGGCAAACTTCTGTGGGATCCTGTCTATGTGTACCTTCTCAACAATAAAATAAAGACATATTTAAATATGCAGACAAAGAGGCTTTGAAGACCATATATATACCTTCTATGGGACCAAGTGTCCTATCTGACCCTGAGATTTTAGGGTCAGTATCCCTTCTAACTCTGACAATGTGTTTCTGTATTTTAGAGCAGTTACTTCACACCCAAGAGGCCTCACTCGGGCCATTCCTCGGGGGCACTAACTTGTCATAGCTGCTCGAGGGAGCAGGGGAGAAGTAGAACAGAGACTCCACTACAGTCAGGCCATTGAGAGACAGAAACTTCCGAGGAAGCAGGGATGCTGGGAGCCCATCAGCTGCTTTGTAAAAAGTAGCAGGAACTGCCCTTTCCTCCAGGCATGGTGCTTGGCTTGCACAGTGCAGGTGCTAGCTCAGTTCCAGCTCACCCTCTGGGCCATTCAACCGCGGCAGCAGCTTGGCAGTGGGGGTGGGAGCATCTTTTCTAGGAATGGAGGCAACACCGCAAGGTGCAGGCCTCGTGGGCTCATTGGAAGTCATCATTGTACCTACTTTTTAAGTGGTTCAATATGGGAGCCGCATGTGGCTATTTAAATTTCTACTTAAACGAATTCAACTGAAATAAAATTCAATCCCTTCCTCATACTGGCCTTGTTTTAAGTGCTCTGTAGCCACATGCGGCCAGGGGCTACCACGCGGGACAGGGCAGATATAGCACATGGTCAGTATCACTCGATAGGCTCTTGAACAGCACTGTTCCACTTTCAATTGGATTCGTCGCTCCTGAAGGCCTGGCCCTCTGCTCCCATGAAGATTACAGCCAAGAGAGCCCCAGGAGCAGTTTGACCCTTTAACATATGGGATAATTAACTCAATGGTAACCACCCCCACCCACCGTGTTGGCCCTCTCTCCCCATCTACTGTCCCCTATCCTGGGCCGCCATGGCCTCTCACTGAATTTCCTCCACGCTGGGTCATTTCCTGCCTCCACACTTTTGTTCATGCTCTTCCTAAAACACCCTTTTCTATGGACGGCTTCAAGGCCCAGACTCAATGACAACCCCCTACCCCTCAGGTAGACGCTGCTTTCTCCCAAGAGTTCCACAGCTGCCCAATCATATGTCCTAACACTCTTCGCCCTGATTCCAGTGGGATGTCTGTCCATCAGGCCCCCCCTGATCACCATGTGGCCTTCAGGACAGGGCTTGTCCCCTTTCATTCACCTCTGAGAGTTGGCGCCTGTGTGAGGAAGACGCTCAACACAGAGTCTCTGAATGGACAGATTCTGGAACACCACCACTAAGGCTCTGTGTCTTCCATGCCAGGTCTCTGGCATTCGATATTCATCTCTGATCCTCAAAGCACTGCTCAATTTACAGAGGAGAAACAGAGGCTCAGGGACGTGCGGTTGTCCGGCGGGACCCAGCTAGAAAATCGCAGAGTGACATTTGAACGAGGTCTCCCTGACATCAGAGCTGGAAAATCGCTCAGTTGAGTGGACCATCTGTGTACCCGGCTGACAAAGCTGTATTTGCGTACTTTGAACAGGATCTAAGACAAGGACCAGTGAAGCCAAGGGCTCATCGCAGCTGTTCTTTGGCATGTGAACAAACATGCTCCTCTGCAGGGGACATCAAGGCAGGTGCCACTGCGGAGGTTTCATTCCTCCGGACCAGGCTTGGCCAGCGCAGCGGCTCCGGTATTTCTCCCTGTTCCAGGCCTGGGTTAAGCCTACTCGCTGCCTTAGGAGCAGTCTGACAGCCTGTTCCTAACTCCTGACGATGCTTCTCCTTCGGTTTGACATTTTATACAACTCACAGTCTGTTGCTTCTTGTTAACGTGGGCACAGCGAGAAGGCAAGTTTGATGCCCCACTCGAGAACCCCAAATCCATTGCCGATGAATCAGTTCCAATGGTAGGACAGAGGAGCACTGCCCCATTGGGTATCTGAGACAGTAAGCTTTACAGAGGCGACTATCACATGGTTCTCTTGTGGCGACACGGGGGGTTTGAACGGCTGAAGCTTTGGGCAGCAGAATGCTTAACCACGACACCGCCAGGGCTCCTTGCTGGCCCGCAGGAGGTCATCAGTGCCCCGACTTTCCCTTTGGTCTCAGTTTTAGGTCAGAGACTCTGATTTCTCCTCTGTCCTCAGAGGCCCCATTTCCACAGCAGGGCTAGGTGATCTGGGCAGTTTTATGATGACATAAAAAAATATATCTCCTTCCTGTGAGAGGCTTTTAACTTGAGGATCATAACTAACTCTGAGGGCCTTATTACTGAAACTCTTCCTGCCTAGGGAGAGACATTTTGTAACTCAAACCCCATTATCAAGAGTGATCAGTCTGGGAGAAACCCAAGTCCACTGCCACAGCTGGGCCGCTCAGGTCCCCTCCAGCCAGGGGTGGGAAAGACTGGGGGGGGGCAGCCAGAGTAACCATCAAAGTCCTCAGCACTGACCTCCTATGACCTTAGCCTTGTGCTCTTTGCCACCTTCCTCCTGGGATTCGCTTTTTCTCTTCTCCGTGAATATACCTTAAATCTCGAGCCAGTCGTGGCAGTTAGGTTTTATGTCAACTTGTGCTTGTGTAGGCAGGAGGCCAACCCATCCATTGGGTCACAGCCTGATGATGCTCCCCGAGAGACCCTGGGGACACTTCCCCTCTCTCTGTGCCCTTTGCCTTTCTGCTTGCCAGGACTTTGTGTCGGCCTCCAGGGGTGGCCCCATGTGGGCCACTGACCCTGGGAGGCAACCTGGGAACTGTCGGCACCCTGCCATGTTTCCAGTGACTTTGGGCCCAGGCGACTCTGAACCCATCGGCCTGTGATCTCCCTGCATTGCTTCACCTTGCTGCGTCATCAGCCCGTGAGTCTAAAGAGGGTCCCAGTTAGCATCCATCAGACTTATGGGCTGGAGGTGGACCAGGCTGGGACGCCTTCTGGATACAAAATTACCTCTTGATACAAAGTTCTTTCTGATACATATATGCTTGTCCCTGCTTTGTTTCTCTAGATACCCCAGCCCAACACACAAGCTCCCTCGGGGGTTGTGTGGCCCTATGGGGACAGTTAGCCAAGAAAATATTTTGATGTGGTCTCTGAGCTCCTGTGAACCATCTTTGAACCCCCTCTCCCCTCGCCCCCATTCTGGTTCACATGGAACCCACAATGAACTTAATGTTTTGAGGGTTAGCATCTCTAAGTACGAAGGACTAGAATTGTGGGCCTGCATACACACAGGGAGAGGGAGCTAGCTCTCTTTAAGGAGCCAAGTCACTTGCCCCCTAGATAAGGTGACCAGATGTCCCGTTTTTGGTGGGACAGTCCTGATTTTAAACAATTTTTCCCACACCCCGCGGCGTTTTTAAAAGTCCTGATTTTTGGAAAGAATGCACGACAAGCTAGGGTACACGGTTTTCAGCTGCCATGTGGCTATTTCACCAGGATATGAGTTTTATCAATGGCGTTCCGCTGGTGTTCTGCTTTACCAATGTTAAAATCTGGTCACCTTACCCTAGGACCACTTTTCTCTCTGGTCTGTTCCTGAGACCGTGTGCTCTGGTTTACTGACCGTAAACCAACCTGACAACCACCTCCCAATGATGCTTCTCCTTGGGCACTTTCACCTGGGCTCTCCCCCAACTCCGGGAAGGCCCAAGTCTCCTCTTTCTTTTTTAAAAAAAAATTTTTAAAACAATTTATTAGGGGCTCATACAACTCTTATCACAGTTCATACATATACATACATCAATTGTATAAAGCACATCTGTACATTCTTTGCCCTAATCATTTTTTTCTCCTCTTTTCTTTTTTTACATTTTATTAGGGACTCATACAACTCTTATCACAATCCATACGTATACATACATCAATTGTATAAAGCACATCCATACATTCCCCGCCCCAATCATTCTCAAAGCATTTGCTCGTCACTTAAGCCCTTTGCATCAGGTCCTCTTTTTATTCCCCCCTCCCTCATGTGCCCTTGGTAATTTATACATCGTTATTTTGTCATATCTTGCCCTATCCGGAGTCTCCCTTCCCCCCCCCCCCGAGTCTCCTCTTTCAAAACTAAGCACTATCATGTAGTAGTTAAGAACACAGCCCCATGTGACAGAGGTTCAATACCCAGAATATCGAACAAGTGGCTTCACCTCAACAGCAAGTAAACAGTTCAATCAAAAAATGGGCAAAGGACTCAAAAGCAACTCACCGATAAGCATTTGAAGCACTGCCAACCAGCATTTGAAAAGATGGTTATTCATCATTAGATGGATGCAGATCAGACCCACAACGGGTTGCTGCTGGACCTCTCCTGCTGTGCTGTTGACACGTGGTGACCCCATGTGACAAAGTAGGACCACTCTGTGGGGTTTCCTAGGCAGTAAGGTTTACAGGAGCAGACCGCAAGTCTTCTCACAGAGAGCTGCTCTGGGGGTTTCAGGCACCCACCTTTACCTTGGCAGTGTAACAACCTCCATGTCCATCGGTGGGTGAGTGGATGACCAGACTGTGATCATACGTACAGTAGGAGGGATACTACGCAACATAACGAATAATGAACCGATGAAGGACCATCACATGGCATGTATGAATTTGGAGGGCATTGTACTGAGTAAAATAAAGAAACCATAAAAGGGCAAATGTGGTATGCTCTCACTATTATTAAAAATTCAAGAATGTATTTATCTCCACGCAGACAGCAGCATTCTTTGATGTTTGTAGGGGAGGGAGGGCAGAGGAGGAAGAATCACTGACTAGATAGTACATCAGTGCTGCTTCCGGTGAAGAGAAAGGCAATGAGCAGTATCAGGAAAGTCAACAGAAAGGCACCAAGGAGAGGAAGACAACAAGAGAGACACAGAATAAAGGGCGACTCGTCTTCCAGACCTCGGACATGTTGTCAGGAGCGACCAGTCCCTGGAGAAGGACATCGTGTTCGGTAACGTAGAGAGACAGCGAAAAAGAGGAAGACTCTCACGGAGATGGATTGACACTGTAGCTGGAAGAATGAGCTCACGCATGGGAACAAGGGTGAGGATGGCGCAGGACAGGGCAGTGTTTTGTGCTGTTGGGCATGTGGTCTCTATGGGTTGGAACTGGCTCGATGGCACCTCACACCAGCATAGTAAATGCGATAGCAGAGACAACAGTCATAAAGAACAATGCAGACTGAGGATATTTCCACATGCGTGTTTGCCAACACTACATGCACAGTAATACAGGTAAGAGAGCACATAGTGGGCACAATTATAGAAACTGCTTAGGGATTAACCTCTTGGACTTGAGGGCTGAGGATTGTAGTGTCCTTGGATATCCAGGTTTATGGACAAAAGACTATTATACAGTCAAGAATAGGTTAATACTCAGAAAGTAACATTCTTTGATGGTTACTAGAGATAGGAAGGGGAGGGAGACCGATCCAATAACTAGTTGGTATTCAAATGCTAATTATGGTGAAGAGAATGCACAATATGAGGAAGTTTTACAGAAAATGCTTAACACCCCAATCTGGTGAATCATCAAAAACTCAGACATACTGTCACTGAGTTGATTCTGACTCACAGTGGCCCTCTAGCACAGGATGGAATGGCCTCTGTAGCTCTCTGGGACAAACTCTTTAGAGAAAGCCTAATTTCTCTCTCAGAGCTGCTGGTGGTTTTGAGCCGCTGACCTTGGGGTTAGCCACTCAAGACATAAAGCTGGGGGGGTGCGTTTAAAAACCAACGCTGTCTCTCCCAGCTTGGAGCAAAGGAGAATGAAGACAATTGAAGGCTCAAGGCAGCAATGCATCCGAAAGACTAAGGGCCCTCAAGAATCACAGCCTCCTTCCACCTGAGAGCTGAAGATGGTGCCTCAGGTAGAATGGGCAAAAATGTACACCAAATTCAAATAAACTGAAACAAAGAAAAAGACTAAGGGAAAACCCCTCGAGACTGTTGCACTAAGACAACCTTCTCACGTGACAATGGAGACACTCCCAGAGAGCACCTCTCTGTCAATAAGAGATGCGTCTGTCGCATGAGCAACGGCACTCTCTACTGCGCTCCTTAGACCCACAGGGCAGCTGCTGTCCAAACCAAGGATGAGAAGGAACGTGGGTGAATGGAAGCTGGGAACTGAGGGGGCAAATAGGGCGGCTGCTGGCCCATTGCCAGCGTTGCAAGCAGTGTCACAGATGATCTGCGTACGAACTGTTGATTTGCTGTGTTACCTTCCACCTAAAGCACAATAAAAAGGTTTTGCTTTGTTTTTAAAAAGCAGTTTCAGGTTGTCATCATCCCTAGCGCCCAGTAAGGTGGCTGGGCTTACACATGAAGGCGGAGAGCGAGCTCAATCAGGCATCCCGTTCATCTGCCTTCTGCGGACCCACCTCCTGAAGGACTGTCTTGTTCATCTCAGATAAACGCCTCCCACCCCCACCCCTGCTTTCTACTCCAGGTCAGACGCAGGAGAAAAGAGACGAAAGGCAGAAGACCAAGATCAGGGTGCGCCTCATTTCCAGAGTCTATCTCACCCCTAAACAGCACCCCAGTGGCAGGTGAGGAATCTGCTTACCCAGCTTCCTGCCCACCATGTTTATCCATAAGGCGGAATCGGGTGAATTTTCCTCCGTGTGAGCCTAGAGACTTTTTACGGGAACAGGCTGCTTCTTACCAAAAGCCCTCCTCCCTCAGAGTGTCCGGAAGCACGGTTCCCCTTTCCTCCAGGTCTTTCCCCGGTTTCCCCAGGGTGCAGGACTCGCTTCACGTCTCTCAGTGTAGCAGAAAGCTGCTGCTGGCCGGCACTGCTGCATCACAGGCTACATCAAGAGAAACGGGGGTGATTTCCACAGAATGGTCCAAATTAAAAGGTTCAAAACTTGCACCCTGAGCCACCGAGGTCGCTGCAGTGAGTCTAGCTGCTTTATGTTTAGCCGCGGTCATGGCAAAGTTCCCTGGCGTGTGGGCAGAAAAAGAGAGCATTTTCCTGGAGATGAGTTCTAATGGCACAGTTTTTCCAGTCAGATTTTCCCCGATCCCAGGAGTGAACCTTTGGAGAACATGCTTCTCACGAGCAGTTGCAATGATATTATCAATCCCACTGAAGCACCAACAATTAATTAGAACAACAAGCAAGACATCCTTCACCAGACGTCCCTCCTCAAGCTTAGATTCATAGACCTCCCTGCAACCTGTGTGTGTTCGTGTGCACCGTACCCCGATTAAGTGTAAACTACTCAAGGGGAAAACCCTGAAAGGAAAAACATCAAACTACCTTAAGTCGTTGTGGAAGGGCGGGGATCTTAACAGAGCATGCGCTTTTACTTTATTCCTTTCCCCCCTAAAATGACCATCCTGTGATTGAATCACTTAATAATTACAATCAATATAATTAATTTAAAATTAATTCTGCATAAAAGTGCTCAGTACTTTTCTGCTCCCCCTGGTTTGTTGAGCACCTGCTGGGTACCATGTCGGCTCCGTGTGTATCAGAGCAGAACCTTCCTTAGAATTATAGACCACCTGCCCTTTCTTCCAAGGAACCTCTGGGTGGATTTGAACTTCCAACCTTTTGATTAGCAGCTGAGCATGTGCAACCTTTGCACCACCCCTGGGGTGCTCAGAGGGCTCTGGTGTGCAGTGGTTAGCGCTGGGCTATGGTTCTCAAGATCCGGAGTTTGAAACCACCAGCTGCTCCCAAGAGAGAAAGATGGAGCTTTCTGTTCCCAGATACACAGTTACGGTCTCGGAAACACACCATATAGGATCGCCAATAGTAGGCATTGACTCGGTGGCCGTGAGTTTGGTACGGGGTCTCCCCAAGAATAGGAATGCACTTGCTGGCCCCCGGTGTGGGGTGTTGGGCACTGTTCTAGATGCTAAGGATACAGGTGGGTAAAACAGAACAGAGTTCCTTCCATGCAATTTCTAATCCAGTAAAGGAGATTGTGCACACATAAGGAATTATGTAGAGTTAATAACTGCTACATACAACAGTGGGCTCAAACATAAGATTCCAACTCAAACTCCAAACTCAGACTCAACCCTCACTGTCATCAAGTCGATGCTGACTCATAGTGACCTTATAGGACAAGGTAGAGCTGCCCCTGTGGGTTTCTGGGACTGGAACTTTTTACACAAGTAGAAAGCCTCGGCTTTCTCCCGTGGAGTGCCTGGTGGTTTTGAACCGACGGCCTTGTGGTTAGCAGCCCATCGTGCAGCCACTACACCCCCAGAGCTCCATCTAATGACCCTAGAAAAAGGCAAACAGCCATGCCTTGATGGAGCCTGCATTCCAGTCAGCATATATAGAGATTTCGTTCCAATTAGGGGACATGTCACAAAGGAAAAGCACAAGGGGCCGGATCACCTCTGCAAGGTCAGAGGCAACCTCTTCAAGGAAGCAGCATGCTTTTGAGGGTTTCCCATGACGCAGACCTTTGTTATATACTCCAGGACTGAGAGCGTGTCCCTGGACGCGGCAGGCAGCTTCCACAGATGAATTTCCGGTGGGTGCTGGCGTGGGCCTCTGGGCCCTTCTCTTCTGCAGAATGCAACTCGGTACCAGAGCTGCCCCAGGTGACATGAGGCCTTCAGGCTGTGGGCTGACAATGAGGAGGGGGATTTGAGACCAAGTTTCCATTTGTAATTCTCACCCATTTGGGGCTGTGTATGGCCAGTCCTGATACAGAAAAAAAAACCAAGGCACACGGAACAGACAGTAACTAATGGGCCTTCCTTCTGCAGACGGGAAAACTGGAGCAGAAACGACAGGGTGCCAACCCGAGCCAGAGGGGCCTCTGCACCGCTGGGCAGGAGAAAACAACAGCTCGATTTCTGGTTTGCCCCTCCGACTGCGGAGCTCCAGGTCACCAGTCTGAACCGCTTAATGCACATCACGCCCGGGCCGCCTTGGAAATGGCTGAAGGCACTTAAATGGAACTTCCAACCTTTGTCCCCGGCCCGGAGACCAGAGGTAAGTATTCAGGTCTGTGTTGTATCGATCATGCCTCCCACCAGCACCAGGCAAGATGCTGCGAAGCAAGTCAAGTTTCCCGTGACAAGGGAAGTCATTCTCCTAATCCTCTCACTGGACAATCAGGTTGACAAAAACCATTAAGTTTTCCGAGATTAGACATTCCCTGTCAGAGGGAGCGTGTAGAGAGTTTTCCACTCCATTACACCCAGGACAATAACCAGAGGCCGAGTGATGGGCAAAGGCCAGGGCTTTTTAAAGTTTCCTGTGTCCTTGGCTAAAGAGAAATAAATTAACACGTGCCTTTTTTTTTTTTTTTTGGTCAGGCTCCGGGTATGTATGATGTCAGGAATCAACCCGGCAACGGATGCGGGGGGCTGTGTGTATTGCATTTTACAGATGACTGAGCTGGGACTCAGAGAGACCGGTCCATTATGACAGATCACACGGTGGCCTTGAGACGCACATCACCAGGGGGCATGGATGCTAATGATCGGTTCACTTATAGGCGGCGTCACCACCTCTGTGCTCCATAGGGTTTTCATTGGCTGACTTCTCAGTAGTTGCCAGACCCTGCTACCTAGCCTGGCTTCGTCTGCAAGAGTCACGCCCCCACCCCCAAGGCAGATGGGTGGTGATTGAACATGGCGTGGCTTTGTTCTTGGGTCTCCTCCATGGAAGGCAAGACTTCTACCATGGAACCAGCGCTGCCTCTTCGCTCTCAGCAGAACCAAACTCTCACCATCTTTGAACTGGCTTTCCTCTGAAGCGTCCATGGTTTGGGAGCGAGTGGAAACAAGCTGGCGCCGTGGACCGGGTGCAAACGATGGCACCCAGGGCTGCTGCAGGTCCATGCTTCCGTGCCAGCTCTCCCCATATGACTTGGGACGAGTTCTTTCACCTTTTGAAGGCTCCTTGTTGCCAAAGGTGATTACGCAGAAGGTGATTGGTGACCTGAAAACACTCACCCCACAGGGGTTCTGAAGAGTCTCACGTAGACCGGTTTGCATCCTGCACCGCTCATGAGAATTGAAAGTGGCCTCCCCTCCCCGCCAGCAACCCCCCATCACAGTCAGTCACAGTCAGTTTATACCGTGGTGTTCATGAAAGTTGGAGGAATAGGAGAAAATCTCCATCTTCATCGCTGTTGTTATCAACTAGGCCTAACTAATCACAAGACCAAATGTGCCGCCATCAAATCCATTCCGGCTCCTAGCTACCCTATAGGACTGAGTAGAGTGACCCCGGGGAGTGTTCCAGGCTGTAATCATTGCAGGAGCAGCTCCTGAGTCCTTACTCCCATAATGCCAACTGGCGTGTGGGTGGGTGGGGGGGGGCTCTGAACTGCCAACCTTTTGCTTAGCAGCCAAGCGCTTAACCCCCTGAGTCCCAGTACTTCTTTTATGGCGCCCTGTCCCCTCTGCGCATCAGCACTCCCACGGACACATGGTTATTTTGCTGGAGCCTCGCATCCTACCCTCCTTTCACTTCCCTGCGAACAGTTTGAGGGCACAGTCTGACATGTACGCACGATGCTAGCAGGGCCCCTCGCTTTGCACTTAGCACTAAGTTAAAATCATTTCCACATGTGGCTACCGTCTTTATTTTTAATGACTCTATCACTTTCTCTCATATACACATCATTTACTTATTCATTCCTCGATTGTCTTATTTTTTAATTGTCTCTCCTTTCCCTCCGAGAAGAGTCAGGCTGCGAGGAACACTCTTGTGCCGTGCACAGATTGCTATCAGAGCACTGACCGTATTGGGTGGAAATGACCTCTTCCTCTGGCTGCCTCCCCTGGCTAGACGTGGAGCCTGTGAAAAGGGGTTCCTCATCATGGTCTCTGCAGCTGAGTGTCTCCAAGTTAAATTTGGATTTGGGTTATTTCCTTGAGATGGAATCCTAGAAATAGAATTACTAGGTTCCAGTATAAGTTGTACTAAGAGATTGTACTAATTGATCCTGCTACCAGTAAATAGTAGTTTTCTACTGCTGATCAACTGTGTGTTCCTCATGAAACATTAAGAGGGGAAAGCTCTTAGAGCAACAACAACAACATTAGCTAGAACACCATTGAGAGAGAGGACATGGGTGGGAAGGTTTTCCATATGAAGTTGAAGGAACCAAGTATATATGGCATTGGTACTGAGGTAGACTCATAGACTAAGGAAATAGAACGGAGAGCCTAGGAGCAGCTCCTTATAGAATGGGATTTGCTTCGTGAGAAAAGGAGCCCCAAAGTGCAGTGGTGAAAGCATGGTCTTTTAATAAATGGCCTTAGAACGATTGAATATCCATACAATGAGGTTGTATCCCTACCTCACACCATGCACAACCAGACAATTCCAACCACACTAAGAACTAAATGTGAAAGGTGGGATTGTGAAGCTCTTAGGAGATAACATAGGACAATATCTTCATGGCTTCAACATAAGAAAACATTTCTTAAGCAGCCAACACAAAAAGTTTGTTAAGTTTGTCTACATTTTGTCTACATTAACATCAAAAACTTCCGATCATCAAAAGCCACATCACAAGAGCAGAGGAAGCGCCCGTGAAATTCTCGCAGGTCAGCCCTTACCACCTTCACAGAGTGAACAAGCAAATTGTTGTGATGGAGAAATTGTTCCCCACCAATGCTGCTTTCACTTTTCTTAAAACTTCTTCCTAATAAGCCCCATGATCATACTCTGTCTTTCAAGAAAACCTATCAAGATTACCTCTTTGGAACACCCTCTCCCCCAAGAAAAAAAAGTCACTCTTTACTCTCCTGAGCTCACTTCTCTACCTTGAATTTAATTGGTTCAGCGGATCCCCTTGGAAGGCACTGATTGGATACACCTTAAAAAAAAATTTTTTAGGCACCCTAAGGAGACCAGGATTTTCCCGAGGGGAAAGCGAGCATTATCATTGAGAAGGGACACAAGTGAGGTTTGGTGGGGGGCGGGGGGATCAGCAAGGTCCTATTTCTTAGCCTGGGTGATTATTACGCAGATTATTGCTTGATAATAGCTCATTTACATGAACATTTATTTCATGCACGTCTCTGTAGGTGTGCTATATTTTGCACTAGAAGGTTTGCAAGACAGATATTAAGTGCCAGGAATGGCAACTTTCTCAGCTAACCCTGTTTGTGGAAGGAACCTGCCAGATCCACTTCACACCTGGACTTCCTGCTTGGCCAGTTCCCTGTAGCCCACCCAACTGCAAGTTGAAAATTTATAGGCCAACGGAGCCCAGATGGTTTCCTGTGATAGCTGCTAGGGGCGTAATAATGAATGCGCGTCTCCCCGCACCCTGCGGAATGCGTTTTGGCAGGATTTTTACTGCAGGCAGTAAAACCTAGTTACAAAGTCCCTGGCTGTCTCAGGGGCCTGGCCACATTGCAGTTGAGCAACATGGCCTCTTGTTATAAGCACCCTCCTTCCACATAGCAGCCTTCAGAACTGGCTTTTCCTCCATTGTCATGTGAGGTGGTTTGATGGATTGTTAGTAATAATCATTGGATTTCAACCCCCCTAGTTCCTATCCTCACAGCTGGAATGTCCTCTCTGCACTAATTGGAAAAACATCCTCTGGGAAATGGAGTGTCTTTATTGAGTCACTCTTTGGTGATATCAACTGGCAAGATCAAGTTCACAGAAGTGAAGTGAAGGTTCTAAAACCTTCCCGGTGCAATGGTGCCCCAATCCCAGGAAGTAGGCTGACCTGACAGATATTCAGATCCCCATCAAGGCGAGGGCCAACCCAGGGACAAAGAGCCATTCCAGCTAATGATGCCCCAGTTTGCCTCCCCTTCTTTTTCATTATGTACTGGATGGCTAACCACAAGATCAGCAGTTCAAAACCATCAGCCTCTCCTCAGGAGAAAGATGAGGCTGTGCACTCGCATAAAGAGTTACTGTCTTGGGGACCCGAAGAGGCTGTTTTATTCTGTCTCACAGGGTCGCTCTGAATCAGGATGGACAACAGCGTGAGAGTTTTCTTCTCCCACAGTAGCACTGAAGGTTGTTATTGTTGTCAGGTGCCTTCCAGTGGGTTGCAGTTCATAGGGACCCTCTGTCCAACAGAACAAAACACTGCCTGCTCCTGCGCCAGCCTCGCCACTGCTATATCCAAGCCCATCATTCTGGGCACCGGGTCAGGCCACCGCACCGAGAGTCTTCCTCCTTTTTGCTGCCCCTCTACTTGACCCAGCATGATGTCCTTGTCCAGGGACTGCTCTCTCCTGACGTGTGCAAAGCACTGAATCCTAAGTTCTTAAGGAATATCAGACTTTCTTGCATCTTACATACGGTCATGTGACTAAATTCACACTAACTAGAACGCAAGCAGAAGTGGTCGATGGCACTTCTAGGACGCCTTCTTCAAGAAAGAGCACATGTCACATTCTATTCTTTGCTTCCTTCCTTTGACCAGAATAGGGCTGAAGCTTTAGTAGTCGTGTTGAATGAGGAGGGAGCCTTTGGAAACAGGGATCATGACAACAGCTAATGAAGCACCCCAGCTTGCCTGGACTAAATGTCACTGCATTGGGGCCCCTAGCCACTTGAGTCTAAACCCAATCTTAATTGTTGCACCAGATTTTTTTTATAATGGAAACAATCTTAGTGTCCCACAAGAAATGACCTATTAAATCCGGCTACTCATTGACCTACTCATTCATCAATATTTTAAAGGGTGCCAACCCTTCCTCTGGCTCCTGTCGAGACACTGGGCACACAAAGAACCTTGACAGAAGAGGAGAGAGGAGGCACACCAGAATGCCTCCATACATCCTGGTGTAAATAGTGCAATCAGAGAGGGTCAAGAAAAAAAAATTATCGTGATGGGGACGTGTACAAGACATAATGCCTTTAACATAAACTATTAAAGATCATGCATCGTGAGTCCTATCTGTAAAAGTATGCATATATTTGCATGTGTGGAGGATGGAGAGTAAATGAATGTGTGCCTTGTCCCCATACACACTGCATTTAGTAGATAAAAATAATGTCTATTTCAGGGTGGGATGACTTTTTCCCCCTCTGTACTTTTCAAAGGTTTCTGGTAAGTGTGCCTTACTTATGTCACGAAAGGAGAATATTGCCATTAAGCAACTGCGTGAATTACAAAGTCGAGGGTCAGGATGGACGTGCAGGGTCGTAATTTGTTAGAAAGTTACCTACATTGGGCTGAATAGTCTCAAAAATAAAGGCAACCCTATGGGATGAGCTTGGCCTCTCCCTAAGAAGATTCTGGAAGGGTCTGGCGTCCGCCTCATGCACTGTCTGGCAGCATGCAGGGAAGCCTGCCCGGGGCTTTGTTCTACATTTTTAGTGGGGCAGGGCCCACTGCAGCCAAGTTATTAAGCTCTGGCCCCATCTCTTCTCTTCCCAGGGCTCCGCTCTGCTGGGCCTCCTGCCCCACCATTAAAGCAGCTGTTGTTGTTTTGTAGAGGCTAATTAACTCCACACTGCATGAAGCCAGACGCTAATTGGCCCACTCACTTAATCAACTCTAATGTCTCTCTTCTGGTAGACTGGGCCGCTGCTTTTTGTTCCCTGGTCACCCACAAATGCTGTCCCAGAGCAGTGGCAGTAACAGCACCTCGTGGGCAAATGCCGTCCTGGCACCGGGGGGGGGGCACCCCACCCTCAATCGGTCTTGACCCTCGGTTCGCTCACTGGATAGGCGCTGAAGTTCATAATCACTGCAGCACCTTGGGACCCGGGCTTATTGCTGCTTTTCCGAGCGTGGCCAGGTGGCGTGAGTCATCAGATGGTTGGTTCCCCAAGAGGATCAACCTCATCTTTGTCTGTTGCTGACACACCTTTAAGACTCTAAGTTCTCACGAACTTACACAACTGTTGCTTGTGTTTCCTTTCCTTATGTAGCAGACACTGGCCAGGTCTTTGAAGCATAACAGGCAGGCAGCATGACACACGGGAGGAAGTAACATATGTATCTAACAGAATGAAGAAGAAACATTTGTCAGATGAGGAAACGGAGGCAAGGATACTATTTTGCATGTGGTTGACATGATGGTCACACTCGTGTCATTTGCAGAGCCCTATCAGATTAGGGATGTAGTGCAGTGGGCAGATCTGCTATACAAAACCTCTCACAGGTGCTCAAGAACAAAGATGGCACTTTGAAGCCCAAGGCGCACCTGATCCAAGCCATGGGCTCGTCCGTTGCCTTTTATGCTTGTGAAAACTGCATCATGGCCAAGAACGGCAGGGGAAGAATTCGTGTGTCTGCATGATGGTGCTGGTGACAAACACGGAAGTGACCAGCGACTGACAGAAGAAAAAACCAGTCTGTCTTGGGAGAAGTACAGCCAGAATGCTCCTTGGAAGCCAGGCTGGCGAGGCTCTGTCTGATGTACTTTGGGGGGGTTGATTGTCAGGAGAGACTGGTTCTTGGGAAAAGGTATCATGCCAGGTAAAGCAGAGGGGCAGTGAAAAGGAAGAAAGCCTTCCACGAGGTGGATTGACACGGCGACTGCAGCAGTGGGCGCACGCATGGCGACCATTGGGAGGATGGGGCGGGGTCAGGCAGTGTTTGGTTCCGTCGTACATGGGTCACTGTGAGTCAGAACTGATTTGACATCTCCCGCCACCACCAACGTAAGATCAGGGACATGTAGCTTTCTAGTCCTTGTTTCTGGGAGGAAGACAAGTGACTTCCTGGAGGTCACAGAATACTGGCTCTCAGATGCCACATTGCCAGACGTTGCCTATTTGGAAAGAGGGGTTTGCCGGTGTGATTAGGTTAAGGATCTTGAGAGAGGAAAATTATTCAAGTGGGCCCAATGTAATCACCAAGACGCTTCTAGGAGGGAGGCAAGTGGCTCAGAGTGAGCGTGAGATGAAGCCCAGAGGCAGGCAGAGGCCGGAGAAGGAAGAAGGACGGAGGGGATGTAAGGAATGTGAGAGTCAAAGCACCTTGAACTTAAAAAGATCAAGCCAATCTAGCAGAGAAGCAACAAGCTCACATGGAAGAAGCACACCAGCCTGTGCGATCATGAGGTGTCAAAGGGACCAGGTGACACGCATCAGAAGACCCATAACAAACACACAAACCATATTGTTGATAGATAGGGGGGGTTGGGGCAGAGACCCAAAGCTCATCTGTAAACAATAGGACATCCCCTCACAGAGGGGTCACAGGGAAGGGATGAGTCAACCAGGGTGCAGTAAAGCACCGATGAAACACACAATGTTCCTCTGGTTCCTTGAGGCTTCTTCACCCCCCACTATCATGACCCCAGTCCTGCCTTTCACTGCGGGTTAGACTGGAGCACGTACACAGGTACAGATAAGAGGTAAGAGCTCTTGACACACAGAATCCAGGAACAGGAATGAGAATAGCGATACCAGAAAGATAGGGGGAAGGTAGGGAGAAGGGGAGAAAGGGGAAACCGATAGCCATGACTGACAGCCACATACACATACCTCCAGGGGGATGAACAACAGAAACCATGGGGGAAGGAAGATAATGGTCAGTGTAAGATATGAAAATAATAATAATTAATAATTTATCAAGGGGTCATGAGGGCAGGGGGTGGTTTGGGAGGGAAAAAAGAGGAGCTGATATCAGGGCTCAATAGAAAGTAAATGTCTAGAAAAGAATGATGGCAACATATGTACAAATATGCTTGATACAATTGATGTACATATAGATTGTTGTAAGAGCCCCCAAACAAATGATTTTTTAATTAAAATAAAAGATCAAGCCAAGATTCTTCCCTCTCAAAGACAGGCAGCCCTGCCAGCATTTAGATCTGACATCGCCAATCTCCAGAACTGCAGGAGAAGAAGTTTGTGTTGTTTAAGCCACAAAAGGTACGGCAATCTGTGAGGGCAGTTAGCCATGGGAAACGAAGACACACATCGTTGGTAGAAATGCTGAAAAGGACACATTGGTAGCACACCGGTTAAGCTCTTGGCTGCTCCCGGAAAGATTGCAACTTGGCCCCACCCTTGACCTTGCCGGAGATGAGACTGATGATCTGCTCAGGTGCAGATTAAACCAACCAGACCCACTGCTGTGGAGTCAGCTCGGACTCACAGCAACCCTCCGGCCAGAATCGAACCGCTCTTCCGTTTTCTGGGACTACATCTTGACAGCGGGGTGAATCTCATCTTTCTTTCTCCCACGTAGCAGCTCATTTTGAACTCCTGACTTTGCAGTTAGCAACGTACATGCTTACTTAACCCACGGGGCCAGCTAGGCTTCTAGAAAACTCTATGGGTTACAAAGGGGGAACCGATCACAAGGATCTACATATAACTCCCTCCCTGGGGGACGGACAACAGAAAAGTGGGTGAAGGGAGATACCGGACAGTGTAAGACATGACAAAGTAATAATAATTTATAAATTATCAAGGGTTTATGAGGGAGGGTGGGAGGAGGGAGGGGAAAAATGAGGAGCTGATACCAAGGACTCAAGTAGAAAGAAATGTTTTGAGAATGATGATGGCAACAAATGTCCAAATATGCTTGACACAATGGATGGATGGATGGATGGATTGTGATAAGAGTTGTACAAGTTCCAGTAAAATGATTTAAAACAACAACAACAAAAGAAAACTCTATGGGGGCAATTATGCTCGGTCACCTGGGATTGCTAGGAGTCAAAACCAACTCAAAGACACCTGGGAACAAGTAGGAGAGGGAAGGGCTTACATTAGACCTCCTAACCCGCATGCCCCATTCCGCACTTGACGGATGTCACGGCCCTCCTCTCCTCGCACAGAGGGCTGGGATGTTAGCCCTGGTGCGAGGGGGTGCGGTGCCTGCGGAGCTGTGGGCCAGCTTCCCCTTGCAGCAAAGTGTGCTCTCTGCCCCCTTGCCCACCCACCCAAGTGACCTTTCTTGACCCTTCTTCCTCAAGTATCTACAACCCAAGCGGAGACACACTCCTGTCGGAATCCAGTCCATCTGGGAGGAAACCATAGTTTGGTCTCCATCTGAAGATCTGCTTTGACCAGGGCAGGTCGAGTCATGGAGTGGGTGGGAGACCGTGGAGCAGCTATCGACGATTAAGGTATTGCGTTCAAAGTGGCCTCCACTTGCTTCCACTATACAGTCCTTTGGTGCAGCCTGGGGGTTTTTAAGAGACCCATTGTGACCGAGTAGAGTGGCCGAGCGGCTTCTTCCAGGCTGTCTTCATGACAGGAGTTTGTCTGTTCTCCCTGGGAGCTGCTGAATGGGCTCAAATCCACGAGTCTTCTGGGTTGCAGCTGAGCGCTTAACCAGGGCACCACCAGGTGCCTCATTCTTAGTCTGACGCTAAGTGGTTGCTTACGCTCTCTGTGCCTCGAGCTCATGTTCGTCAAAACCGATGATGAGGCTGAAAGTCTGAGAACCCACACGCCATGCTTCGCATCCTAGCTGGCAATAAGAAATACTCAGCAACCGTGCGTGGGAACGTTGGGCTCAGCGTTGGGCTCAGCATGTCTAACAAGTTCCCAGACTCTTCCTCTGCTGGAGGATGCTGCCGGAGGACCCTGGAGGAGCACTCCCTGGGAGCGCGGAGGCAAGAGTCATACCTTGTTCACAAATGTCCTCCGTGCCCAGGACAGTGTCTGGTGCATAACGAGGCTAGACAAATATTTGTGGAACAAATACATTCCCCCCAACCCGGGGTCTCCCGGAGGCTTTCCATGTCCAGGAAGCTGCCGTTCACCATAAAAGAATTCCATTCTCAATCTTTTTTATCACCCTCATATTTCCTGCAACTTGGCACCGACAATCTCCTCTTCATAGACTCCCTCTTTTCCCCTTGAATACCCTCCATTTCCCCAGCGAGTGTCTCTCCCTTGGATCTCAACCTTTTCCATTAACTCCATGCGCCGCATAGCCTGTTCCAGGACATCAAACTTTAATTTAAACAGAAAATAATCAATAAGCTTAGCAAATTGCCCATGGCAACCTCTGCTAAGTGAATCAAAGGGTTTTATAGGTAATTTAAAGGGTGTCCTCACTCATCCCTCAAGGTAAAGCTCGGCACATTGACAACAGCCCCTTCTTGCCCTGGCCCAGGGTGCTCTGGCCCTGGACTGGGGGAGGGTGGACCAGGGAGAAAAGTTCTGTCCTTTAGATTACAAGTTTCTAAGCAAAAACCACTGACATTTGATAGTGAACCTGTTTGGGGGTAATAGGCAACAGAAACTGACTCTGGATACCTTCGGAAAATAAAAGTATTGGCCCACAGTGGGGTATAACTGAAGGAAGGCAAAATAGCTGGGTCTCTGACTTGTGAGAGATTGCTTGCAGATGGCCAGGGCCTTGTAACCCCTACCAAATGACTGGGTGAAAGGATGCAACTCAAGTGCTGGGGACAAGGGGTCAAATAAGGTGCCTGGCACCCGTGTGGGGGTGGAGCTATGCAAATAAGGAAACTAACAAGAGGATTGGTCAGCCTTTCTTAAAATAGTCCATCCCAGAGGCAGAAAGGAGGGCCTTGACTACCACCAAGAAGGAGAGAGAGGTGTGAAATACATCCTTGGGGCCTGGAGTCCCTCAGCCGCAACCTCCTAGACCCAGGAAACAGGGAGCTGTAACACCGGAGATGGCGAGAGACTGTGAGAAGACGCAGCAGAAAGAGTGTAAGCATGAGGTTCACAGGAGACAGCACAGCCCACAAAGTGAGGGGACGTGGGAACTCAGCACTCTCAGGGAAGAGGCTGGCTGGTGGAGTGGGGTGCCTTCAGGCACTTATTGGCAGAGCTAAAGAGATTTGTTATACTTTCCAAGGTAAAGGCTGGAACAGCCCAAGTAGGCCAAGGGACCCAGGTAGCAAAGGGGCTGATGACCAGAGAGAGAAGCCTAATAACATTGGCACAGCTGAGAAACGACTGCCCTAATTGAAAAAAATATATCTTTAGTCATTTCTTATCCTGAATTGTAACCTGTTATTGTTTTTAGATGCCAGTTTCAGTTTCAACTCATAGCAACCCGATGTACAACAGAACGCAACGCTGCCCAGTCTGGCACCATCCTCAGTCCTTGCTGTGTTTGAGCCCATTGTTGCAGCCCTTGTGTCAATCCATCTCATTGAGTGTCTTCCTCTTTGTCGCTGACCCTCTACTCTACCAAGCATGATGTCCTCCTCCAGAGACTGTCCTCTCCATGTCCACAGTAAGCAAGACAAAGGTGCACCCTCCTTTCTGACAGTCCATCATACATTTAATATTCTTTGCCAATACCACAATTCAAAGTAACCTGTCACTTCTCTCATAAGACCCATCCTTGTGCGTCTTATCTGTGAGTTCTGAATGGCCATTGCAACAAATGATCCAACCCAGTAGAGAAGCAGTGAGAGCCTTGGAAGGAAGAGCGAGTGTCAGCCTTGGCAAACAGATTGGAGTGAGGAGGTCGGTCCGACCTCTGCTGAGTAGGAATCATTTGGGGGCTGGTTCTGGTGCTGATTCTCTTTCCCCATTGTGAAGTTAGAGGAGGGCAGACACGCCGCCATGCTATTTCTACCACCTGAGCAAAATTAGGAAGAGAGTCACTGTCTTAAAGGTCATGTTTTAGGGATGTGATCTGTGCTGCTTTTTCTGCCCTTGTGTCTTTCTATCCAAGAGAACGACCAGTCTGCGTCCCCAAGTCCATGCCCTGGAAGGAGGAGCTCCTGAAAGGCAGTCCCACCCGGAGTGCAAAGAGGGAGGGAGGGAGGGAGGGCGGGCTACTTTCCAAAGAAATATCGCGATCAAGTTACTGCAGAAAGAAATAGGAAAGGGGGATGGCAAAAGCACTTTTCTGCTATAGATCTTTTCTGGTGGTTTTGCATTCACATTTTCCCTAAATGAGAGCAGCTACTTCCACAGAACTGATAGACTGTGGGGCCTGTGATGAAGTTTGAAGGCCCACTCAACCCATGGCCTAGTTACTTTTCTGAGCCCACCTGTCTCTCACGTTCTAAGAATTTCCCTCAGCCTCTTCTGATTGTCCAACTTCCAACCACTTTCAAACAAGACAGTCTTCTCTCTATTCAGGGTAACGTTAAAAATTTTTGAGACCAAGTATACCATGAACACAAGTGAATCAATACTATCAACTAGAAAAAAAACCGTGAGGGCCAAAATGGTCAAGCCAGTTGACCATCCATGTGGTTTCTCCTTAGCCTGAGTGGGACTTGAAAACCTCTTCCCTTTGATCCCCACAATGGATGTCCTGAGCAGTCCTCATTTCTTCAGAGAAGAACTGGAGGTTCCCAGTTGCAGGGATTTGTCAGGGCCACTGGGAATTAGTGTGAGAACAGGCTCATGTGTGTAGCTTTCTGAAATTAAAGGCCATGAGTAATCTGTTGCTGTTGCCTGCTGATTGCACCCGAGAGCAAGTCTTCTTGGCTTCGAACCCCAGATCTACTACTTAGTAGTCCCGTGGCCCAAACCAAATGGTTTATCCTCCCTGAGCCTTTGTTCTAATTCATCAAAGGGAGATAAAGGCTGTCTTAAGACTTAAATGAGTTAAAGTATAGAAAATATTTAGCATTATCCCAGGGTCATAGTTGGCCCTCAACAAAGGCTGAGGGATCATTAACATTGGTAACATTTATCTCCTGAAAACATTGAAGGCAGAGAGTCGCAGAACCCAAGAATCAGGTTCTAAAGAAAAATAGAGCTTGGAAATCAATGTGCTCGACCTTAGGACAGAAGGGATAGCCCCACAAAGCGAGTACCCTGACTATGACCCAGCCTGTCGTGGCCATGTGGGCAACAACCGTTCACAGAGTGGTGGCATTGATGCCTCATGTATAGATCATGAAAGTCACCATCTACTGGGATGGTGTAAGAGACCGGAAAGATTGTTTTACCACAGAACTTTCCCAGTGAATCTATCTATCCCCAGAGCCGCTGCCCAGCCTTGGGGGAGATGGAGGGAAAAGACAGGGAAGAGACTGAAAGACTCAGAACTAGGGCTGAAGAGTCTGACTAATCTGACTTCTGTTGCTTACTAAGCTGCACACCAGCCCCATCCTGTTGAGAGTAATTGGAACTGGGATTTCTGTGTGGCCTTTATTCACCTCCAAGCATTGTCACGTATTCTGTCATTTCCTTTAATCCCCTCTATTATTAGTCCATTTGAGAAAGGAGACAAAGGTTAGGTGACTCATACATTACCCTTAATTTTTTTTAATTAAGCAAGATTTCGAAAGGAAGAGAATTTCACAAATCTCCATTTGTTCGTTCATAGCATCAACAATGGTCAGCATAGAGCCATTCTTGTTTTATCTATGTTCCTTCCTCTCTTTTTCTTCCTCCCAGGGGCTATTATAAAGCAAATTCCAGATGTCATATTAAGTCATCTGTAAATATATCTCAAAATGATAAGAACTCTTTTTTAAAAAGATAACAATACTACCATCATTCTGTCCAAGTAACTGTTCCTCTTGTGTAATTCTTACACTTTATCCTACTGATTCCTTAGAATAGTAACAATTATTATTGTTGCTCAGCATATTCTCATAAATGTTTTGCCACAGTGTTAATTAGTCTCCTAAAATAAAGTAGAAGCATGAATGGTATTTATGAACTACAATGTACTGAGTCTATTGTTTTGTAGACAGTTCTATTTTAGATCTAAACATCTGCGGTACAGACTGCAAGGTATCTCCCAATACCCATTCTCCACCTAGTTAGAAGAGAAGCTCAGTTTCTTTGGTGTGACAAAAGATCAGGTAAAAACTTCTCAGCTCCCAGCTGCTCTTGCAATTAATTGAGACCAAGTGAACATGTGCCAGCCTATCAGATACAGGTAGAAGCATAATTGGGACTTCTGGGAAACTGCTTGAATGGAATTGGCTCAACTGGGACATGCTCTATTTTTTGGTGCCTCTTCCTTTTCTCTTTCCAGAGCCTAGAATGCAGGCAGAGTGTCTGGAAGCCCAGCCTTCATCCTAGATCTGCAGGATAAAAGGAACTACCAATGCCCAGACTAGGGGCTTTTGACTTCCGTCAAGAAAGGTAACTCCTGGCTTAACATCAAAGTCATTGCTCAAGGTCACCCATTCCCACATTCATAAGCTCATGTTCATTATGTTCTTCCAAGAAGATGTTTTTATAGACATTAGTCATGCCCAGACTGCCATGGCTGGAAGGCTGGGGCCCGATCTTGTGTGCTCTTCTGCCTCCCACGCTGTCCGCATCTCAGTCATGATCCTAACCCCACTTCTGTAGTACCACTTATAACGGGGATGCATCAGTCTTCCACCAATCTTTGCTTCTGTGACAGTTTCCTTTGTTCTCCCATGACCTTTGTTAAGTTTCCAAACCTCTGCAAATCTTTGGATGCCATTTTGATCTCACACTAATGGTCTACCTCATCCAGATGATGTGTCTTCCTTTTAAAAATTATTTAAGGTTGAATAAATGTTATAAAAGGATATCCTTTTAGACCCTACAACAGAGGGAAGGGCGGCAATGTGATGAGACCATCCCGAGACTAGAACCTGCTACCCTTTACAAGGAAGAGCAGACTTACTGTGGTGGGAGTAGAGTTGCAGTGAGTAAGAGGGGCCGGTCAAAAGGCTGGGGAGGGATCTTGCATGCCATGGTGAAGACGTCTAAGTGTGACATGTACTTCGCAATGGCAGAAGCCTCAAGTTATTATGAGACACTAACTTTAAAATGCTTATCGTAGTACTTGCCACATGATAAGCATTTAAGTTTTGATGTTATCATATCGATGGCCACTTCAAAGAAATGTTCAACCGAATGCAGAAATTATCAGACAAGACCATTAATATCACAGGCAAGCATAGGCATGCTTTGGAAATATTGAGGCTTTGATCCCAGATCACTACAGTAAAACAAGTATCACAATGGAGTGAGTGACACAAATTTTTTTAATTTCTAGTGTACATATAAGCGATGTTTACACTTTGTTGTGGTTATTAAGTGTGTAATAGCATCATTAAAAAGTTTGAAATAGTGTGAGAATCACCAATCTGTGACAGAGCCACCAACTGAACATATGTTGTTGGAAAAAGTGGCACCAATGAGTAGGCTCACTGCTTGATTGCTACAAGCCTCTGGTCAAAAATGCAAATGCTGAGATGCACAATAAGGTACAGTGTAAGCCTATCCACTTTTACTGAAGATGGCTCAGAAACCGTTGCAGCAGGGCCTGCAGTGGAGATGGTCAGGAGTTCAAGCCAGATTCAGAAGAGGACTGGCATGAGGGATATCATTGCTGATGTCGGATGGATCTTGGTGAAAGGCAGAAAATGCCAGAAAGATGTTGACTTGTGTTTTCTTGATCAGGTAAAGGCATTTGACTGCATCGTGCATTAAAAATTACAGGTAACATTTCGAAGAATGGGAATTTGAGAACATTTCATTGTTCTCATGTGGAACTTATACATAGACCAAGAGACGGTTGTTTAAACAGAGCAAGGGGATGTTATACTACATAGTATGTAGTGTAAAATCAGGGATGCTCTACCATACTACATACTGTGTAGTTTAAAATCAGGGATACTATACTACATAGTGTAAAATCAGGGATACTATACTACATACTATGTAGTGTAAAATCAGGGATACTATACTACATACTATGTAGTGTAAAATCAGGGATGCTATACTATACTACATACTGTGTAGTTTAAAATCAGGGATACTATACTACATAGTGTAAAATCAGGGATACTATACTACATACTATGTAGTTTAAAATCAGGGATGCTATACTATACTACATAGTGTAAAATCAGGGATACTATACTACATACTATGTAGTTTAAAATCAGGGATGCTATACTATACTACATAGTGTAAAATCAGGGATACTATACTACATACTATGTAGTGTAAAATCAGGGATGCTATACTATACTACATACTGTGTAGTTTAAAATTAGGGATGCTATACTATACTACATAGTGTAAAATCAGGGATATTATACTACATACTATGTAGTGTAAAATCAGGGATACTATACTACATACTAGGTAGTGTAAAATCAGGGATACTATACTACATACTATGTAGTTTAAAATCAGGGATACTATACTACATACTATGTAGTTTAAAATCAGGGATATTATACTACATACTATGTAGTGTAAAATCAGGGATACTATACTACATACTAGGTAGTGTAAAATCAGGGATACTATACTACATACTATGTAGTGTAAAATCAGGGATGCTATACTATACTACATACTGTGTAGTTTAAAATCAGGGATGCTATACTATACTACATAGTGTAAAATCAGGGATACTATACTACATACTATGTAGTTTAAAATCAGGGATGCTATACTACATACTAGGTAGTGTAAAATCAGGGATGCTATACTATACTACATACTGTGTAGTTTAAAATTAGGGATGCTATACTATACTACATAGTGTAAAATCAGGGATATTATACTACATACTATGTAGTGTAAAATCAGGGATACTATACTACATACTAGGTAGTGTAAAATCAGGGATACTATACTACATACTATGTAGTGTAAAATCAGGGATACTATACTACATACTATGTAGTTTAAAATCAGGGATGCTATACTATACTACATAGTGTAAAATCAGGGATACTATACTACATATTATGTAGTGTAAAATCAGGGATATTATACTACATACTATGTAGTGTAAAATCAGGGATACTATACTACATACTAGGTAGTGTAAAATCAGGGATACTATACTACATACTAGGTAGTGTAAAATCAGGGACACTATACTATACTACATAGTGTAAAATCAGGGATACTATACTATACTCCGTAGTTTAAATCAGGGATACTGTATGATGTAGTTTAAAATCAAAGATACAGTACTCCATAGTTTAAAATCAGGGATATTCATCAATATTACATACCACATTGAGAAGAAAAAGGATAAAAAACACATGATAATATCCATAGATGCAGAAAAAGCATTTGACAACATCCAGCACCCATTCCTAATCAAGACACTCATGAAGATAGGATTGGAAAGTAAGTTCCTCAAGCTGATACAAGCTATCTATGAAAGACCGATGGCCAACATCATAGTCAATGGAGAAAAGACAAAAACAATCCCACTGAAAAATGGTACAAGGCAAGGATGTCCCCTTTCCCCACTTCTATTCAATATCGTTTTGGAGGTTCTGGCTAACAATGTAAGACAGCGGAAGGATATCAAAGGGATCCAAATGGGAGAGGAGGAAGTGAAACTATCATTATTTGCAGACGACATGATCCTGTACGCTGAAAACCCCAAAAGCTCCACAGCTGGCGTACTTACAGCAATAGAGGAATATGGAAGAGTGGCAGGATACAAGATCAAGAAACAGAAGTCAGTAGGTTTTCTATACACATCGAACAGGACCATGGAAGAGGGGATTAATAAGGAAGTACCCTTCACAGTAGCTAAGAACAAACTGAAATACCTAGGAATATATTTAACAAAAAATACTAAAGACCTATACAAGGAAAACTATAAGACCCTACTACAGGAAACCAAAAGCGACCACCACAAATGGAAGAACATTCCCTGCTCATGGATTGGAAGGCTCGACATAGCAAAGATGACAGTCCTACCTAAAGCACTTTACAAGTTCAATGTTATACCAATTCAGATACCATCAACCTTCCTCAAAGAATTGGAAAAACTGACCACCAATTTCATATGGAGAGGGAAGAAACCCAGAATTAGCAGAGAACTCCTCAAGAAGAAGGACACATTTGGAGGACTCGCCTTACCCAATTACACAGCTATTACACAGATACAGTTGTCAAAACAGCGTGGTACTGGACAACAACAGACACTGAGACCAGTGGAAAAGAATAGAAAGCCCAAGAATACAACCATCAGCATATAGACAACTGATCTTCGACAAGGGTCCCAAAACCATCAAGTGGGAAGCGGATGCCCCTTTTAACAAGTGGTGCTGGAAACAATGGATATCCACAGGTAGAAAGATGAAACAAGACGTTTACCTCACCCCATGCACAAGAATAAATTCAAGGTGGATCACAGACCTAGGAGTTAAACCCCAAACCATCAGGACCACCAAGGAGGGAATTGGGACTAATCCCAGAGCACTGGCCCAGGGAGCACATAGGCTCACTGCGACAGGGAAGGGCACACACACAGGTGAACTGGAAATCGACAAATGGGATTTAATAAGAATAAAGCACCTGTGCACCTCGAAAGACTTCACCAAGAGGGTGACAAGACAACCCACAGATTGGGAGAGGATTTTTAGTAATGCCACATCGGACAAAGGGCTCATTACTAAAATCTACAACACCACCATGACCTGCAAAAAGAGGAAAACAGTTGACCCCTAAGGAAATAGGCAAAACTGAAAACAACTTTCACTAGGGAGGAGACCCATATGGCCAATAAGCGTAAGAGAAAGTGTTCCAGGTCCTTAGCCATAAGAGAAATGCAAATCAAAACAACCATGAGATACCACCTAACAGCCCTGAGGCCAGCCCAAATCAGCAAATCAGAGAGCAACAAGTGTTGGAGGGGCTGTGGTGAAGTAGGAACCCTCCTCCACTGCTGGTGGTCGTGTAGATTTGTACAGCCACTGTGGAAAGCAATCTGGCGATACTTAAAGAAAATGGAAATTGATCTACCTTATAACCCAGTCATCCCTCTACTGGGCATGTACCCGGTGGAAGCAACAAATAAAACACGACCAGGCATCTGCACTCCAATGTCTACTGCGGCACGATCACAAAGACTTGGAAACAGCCTAAGTTTCTATCGATAGATGAGTGGATTAGTACACTCTGGTACATACACACAATGGAGTACTATGCAGCACTGAAAAGCATGGATGATCACATAAAACGTGTCATTTCGTGGGAAGAGCTGGAAGGAATCATGTTAAGCGAGGTAAGCCAAACTCAAAAGGCCAAGTATAACATGAGTCCCCTGAGGTAAGTACAATCAGCACGCCAGGAATAGAAGAATAAACATCTATCTCGCAATAAACGGGTGGAAGCATAGATAGTGGGAGGGAGGACAGGCCATACCTAGGGAGGTACATGAGAGTCCAACATAAAGAAAGGGGAGGGGAGCAGGTGAAGGGAGAAGTGGGGTGGGGAGAAACCGAGTGGATGACATGGGGGAACAGGGCACTAACCCACCGAGGGGAGAGTATTGGTTGTGTCCCCACAGAACTAGAACATGCATACGGTCCCCACCATGACACACCAAACCAGGAGGGCAACATAACGCGCAGAGGAATCCACAAAGAGACTGGACCAGATGCTGGCCCCAACCAGAATTAGCCTGACCCCCACCATGGAAGGGAGTACCACAGAAAATGAAAATAGATCGTCTGGTGTGGGAAAGGAACTGACCTACTACACCACAACCAGAAGGAAGCTGAAGCAAAGGAAGGAGGAAGAACGGAGCAGAGCACACCTGGGCCCACCAAGCTCAGAGGACGACAGCCCGGCTCAGAGGGCCCAATGTACAGAGAGGACCATATAACCGGCCCCATGGTGAGATGTGACATCCTGCACTGACCCATGGCCCTACATGGGACAGCACCGGAGACACAGTGTGGGATGTGCAACTGAGCTGACCCCATCACACTGAGGCAAAACACTGGGGGCGTGCAATGGAGCGGCAGGGAAAGCAGATCAAGGAGGTACCGAGGGAGTATAAATGATGGACTTTGGGGCCAGGACATGGCACCCCATCAGACTCATCCGGAAAACACTCCTAAAAGGTCAACAAACAGACCTTGAACTACTAACAGGCTTTTTTTTTTTTGCTGTCCTTTTGTTTGGTTTTTTCTTTTTATCTCTTCTTTTAAATTTTGCATGTCAGTGGCTTTTTTTGTAATTAGCTTGTTGGTGTTGCTGCTGTCGACACCATGTTCTTATGTGCCATTTTGGTGCTGTCAAAGCCATCCACAATTTTATGTACATAATATTATATCTGCTGGTCCACCTAGATAAGATAGGCTGGACAAACAATGTGAGAAGAAAATAACTGGACCAATGGTCCCGGGGGGACATGAGAGCGTGGGAGGTAGGGGAAGGGAAGAGGTGTTGGCCAACCCAGAGACAAGGCAACAACGAGTGGTTCAAAACCAGAGGAGGGAGGGGATGGGAGGACTGGTAGGGAGTGACCAAGGGTAAGGCAACTGAGAGGAATTACTGAAACCAGAATGAAGACTGAACATGGTAGTGGGACAGGAGGAAAGCGTAAGAAAATAGAGGAAAGGAGTAGGAGGCAAAGGGCATACATAGAAGTCTAAATACAGACATGTACATATGTAAATATATTTATGATTATGGGGGAAATAGACCTATTTGCATATATAGGTTTAGTAGTAGGGTAGCAGGTATTGGGTCTCCTCATGCGCATTCCCTCAATACAATAGCACCTTGCTCAACTAAACAGTCATTCCATGATACCCACCTTCGCGACATGATTGCTGAAGACAGACATGTGCATAAGCAAATGTGGCGAAGAAAGCTGATGGTGCCCGGCTATAAAAAGATATAGCATCTGGGGTCTTAAAGGCTTGAAGGCAAACAAGTGGCCATCTAGCTCGGTAACAACAAAGCCCACACAAGAGAAACACACAAGCCTATGTGAACACAAGGTGTTGAAGGGATCAGGTAGCAGACACAAGAACAAAACCCATCATTGTGTGATCACCTTCCCCACATAAATGCTTAAGATGTATGTGTGCATAAGTAAGTGTGGTGAAGAAGGCTGATGGTACCCAGCTATCGAGAGATATAGTGTCTGGGGACTTAAAGGCTTGAAAGTAAACAAGCAGCCATCTAGCCCAGAAGCAACTAAGCCCACATGGAAGCAGCACACTAACGTGTGATCATGAAGGGCCGAGGGGACCAGGTTTCAAACACCAAAGGCAGGGCAGGGTGGGTGGTGAAATCATATCATTGTGAATGAGCACAGCGCATGATGGGAACCCAATGCCCATCTGTAGACAACTGGACATTCCTTGCAGAAGGGTAGTGGGGAAGAGATGAATCACTCAGGGTTCAGTGTAGCAATAATGAAATTCACAACTTTCTTCTAGTTCTTAAATGCTTCCTCCCCCCAACTAGCATGATCCCACTTCTACCTTGCAAACCTGGTTAGGCCAGAAGATGCACAGCGGTACAGTTGGGATCTGGAAACACAGGGAATCTAGGACATATGAACCCCTGAGGACCAACAGTGAGAATGGCGATACCAGGAGGGAAGGCGGGGTAGAAAGGGGGAACCAATCATGGGGATCTACATATATCCTCCTCTCTGGGGGATGGGCAACAGAAAAGTGGGTGAATGGAGACACCGGGCAGTGTCAGATAAGATAAAATAATAATTTATAAATTATTAAGGGTTCGTGAGGGAGGGGGGAGTGAGGAGGGAGGGGGGAGGGAAAAAAGGAAAACGAGGAGCTGATTTTAGGAACCCAAGCGGAAGGTGAATTTTGAGAATGATGAGGGCAACGAATGTATGTGTGCTTTACACAACTGGTGTATGTATGGATTGTGATAAGAGTTGTATGAGCCCCAATAAAATTATTTTTTTTAATCAGGGATACATTACTCTGTAGTATAAAATCAGGGATACTATACTATGTAGTTTAAGATCAGGGATATTATACTCCGTAGTTTAAAATCAGGGATACTATACTATGTAGTTTAAAATCAGGGATACTATATTATACTACGTAGTTTAAAATCAGTGATACTATACTACGTAGTTTAAAATTAGGAAAGGTGTGTGTCAGGACTGTATTTCTTCATTACACTTAGTCAATCTGCATGTTGAGCAACTAAGCCAAGAAGGTGGATTATATGAAAAAGAGCATAATTAGGGACTTGAACTGCAGATGATACGACCTTTCTTGTTGGGAGTGAAGAGGATGAAGATCAAGGACTGCAGACTTCAGTGTAGATTGTAACTCAATGTAAACAAAACACAAATCCTCACAATTGTACCAGCAGACAACATCATGATAAACAGAGAAAAGAATGAACTTGTCAAAGATGTCATCGTACTTGGATCCACAACCCATGCCCAGAAGATCGCCATGACTTGGAATCAACTTGACACCAGCAGAGAAGATAGTTATTATTTTTTAAAAGGAAAATAAGTCTGTTGCCTCTGTAGAGAATCGGAACCCTCATATGCTGCTGGTGGGAATGTAAAATGATACAGCTGTTCTGGAAAAGAATTTGGTGGCTTTAAAAGATAGTTTTATTGGCATAGACTTCACATATCATACCATTTAATCATTCAATCATATTAATAAGAGTTGTGAAATGATCACCCCAATAAATTTCAGAATATTTTCTTCTCATACTCATTGTTGCTGGCTCTCCATTTCCCCCAGCCTCCCCTGTCGTGCCCCTGGGTAATTATTAATCCAGTTACTATCTCTATAGATTTACCTATCATGAATTTCATATATACAGAAAATCGTAGAAAACACAAAGAGGAAGCAAAAAAAGAAAATCCCCCCAATAATGACTAGACAAAACATAGAAAAGCCCCAATTAACAAAAAAGTGGACAATAGTAAAACTGAAACCACTTTTAAATGGCCCCAACGGGAGATCAAATGATAAGGCATTGCCTTCTAACGGAGCTCCGTCTGGCACAACCGACTTTGCACTGCATTGGCTAGCAGGCTGTCCACGTCCCTGGATCAGACTCCGAGGGGGTCCCTTGAGGATCAATCCATGTTTGGCCCCACAAATGGATGCTGGCCTTTCCCTGTCATCCATCGTTTTCTGCAAACCAGGTGTGCATAATTTAAGTGCTGATACGAGTCCCACTTTCAGATGTGAATTTCTTGACTGACAATAATAAAAGCCGGTGTGCTTCTTTAGCTGATGCCTCACTTAGATGGCTGCTCATTTGAAGATAAGCCTTGAAACCCCAGATGCTATTTTTTTTCTGGGAGCCAGACAGCATCTGCTTTCTTCACCACACTTTATAGCACCAAATCTTCAGTGACCACTTCATGAGGGCGAGGGTCAAGAAATAAATATGTATATATATCCATTCATATATCTCTGGCTTACATATGCCTCTGGTTCTCTGCAGAGACAACACTATGTTGTTATAAGAGAACATTATAAATCATCCCCATAGGGCATAAGTTAGTGCCATTAATTTAGCCAAAGTTATAGAATTTAAAACACTGTTGAAAAAAGGAAATTATACAAGTATAGGCTGGATTCAGGCCACAATACATGAATCGTTGACTTGTACAGATTAAACTCTTACGTGACTTAACAATTGGGGTTGGTGACAGGGCAAAATTTTCAGTAACATTCATTCACAAAGGCAGAACCATGCCGACCAAGGACTGTGGGTCATAAGAAAGCAAGGAGGGCATTGAAACCGTGACTATAGAGTAGTCCCAGACCACTATTCATTGGGCACCCTCAAAGCAAGAGATCCAAGTGACCACCAACTCCATAATCTTGGAATACCGGGCATCTGCTTCTTATACTCAGGCACTTCAGGGAGTATGTCAGTTCTTCAATCTACTTGAGTTTGAGGCAAATCCCTGTTCACTTAATGGGGTTTCCACATTGAACCCTTCTGGTTTGGCCTACGAAGGGGTATGCAAAAAATCCCCGGAATTCCCACCCACCCACCCCAAAAAATCTATGTATTTAAATTAAAAAAAAAAAACTTATCACCTTCAAAGCACTCTCCATTACACTTAATATATTTGTCAAATCCATTATGATTCCATTCTTGGAAGCATTTTTCAAACTCATCTGCCTGGATGGCTGCAGCACCTCCCTTGTTTTTTCTTCACCTCTTCTACATCATCAAATCGCTGTCCTTTCATGTCCCTCTTCATTCACAGAAACAAAAACAAGTCGCACGGAGCAAGGTCAGGTGAGTAAGGTGTGTGGAACAAGAGAGGCATGCTGAGTTTTGCCCACAACTGGCGCACTGAGATGGCTGCATGAGCAGGCGCACTGTCGTGGTGGCAAAACCAGTCTCCCGTATGCCACAAATCAGGTCTTCTTTGGTCGCACATTGTTACACAATATTTTCAGAACCTCTTACTGGAAAGCTTGGTTAACGAACTGACCTGGCAGAATGAACTCTAAATGCACAATGAGTCGACATTTTCATCCGTTCAGAAGGATGGACATCCAGAACGAGGTTTGTTATCAATCATGCTCGAATGCATACAACTAAAGCTCTGCTCTGCCCAGTGCAATTCTGTTTTGGGGGGATACCCCTCGTATTAAGGATGCTGTATGCTTCAAAAGGACAGAATATAAAGTCACAGTAGTCTATAGCACTTGGCCTGGGTCACCAAGGGCTGGATAGGAACTAGGTCAAAGGTGTCGACTTAGGCACATAGACCCGGGTGTCTTCTCCCCTTGGCTCTGTGGCAACTCTTTAAAAAGCGAAACAGAGTTACCACAGGATCCAGCAACTCAACTCTTAGGTATTTACACTAATGAATTGAAAGCAGTTATTTAAACAAAACTAACACATAAAAATTCATAGCAGCTGTGTTAGTCTGGGTAGACTAGAAAAACAAATTCATAAACACACATATGTGTATAAGAAAGAGATTTATATACAAGAGAAATTGAACATTGAGAAAACATCCCAACCCGGTCCAGTCCAAGGCCATAAGTCTGATATTAGCCCATATGTCTGATACCAATCTGTAAAATCCTCTTCAGACTCATGAAACGCATGCAATGAAGCCAAATTCAGGACCATCACAAGCCAGTGGGTAGAAAGTCTTTGGGTCCAGTGGTGCTGGAAACATCTCAGTGTTGGCAGGGGTCTCTAGGTGGCTTCTCCAGCTTCTAAGGTCTGGTGGTATCCATTTGACTTGTCTTCTGCAATGTCTCCCAGAGAGTAGCAGAGAGAGAGAGAAGTGCCTTCTACTTCCAAGAAGGAAGTACCAGATTTCCCAGAATTCTCAGGAGAAGGCCATGCCCACACAGAGGTCTCACTGGCTATCTCCAGATTGACAGCCTAGACTCCACCCCTACACCCTCAATCCTTAAATTGACACCAGATTAGGTGACGGCCACAGGCAGCTATTTGAAATAGTCAAACACGTGGAAACAACACAAGTGTCCATCAAGTGATACATGAACGCGTTCTATCCACACAAGGCACCTTTGTCTCCCACAGAAAGCATGGCCTTCTGCTCCATACTACAGCATAGAGGAAAGTATTAGCTAAGAAGCCTGATGCAAAATGTCACTTAGTGTACAATTCCACTTACGGGAACTATCAGGAACAAGCAAATCCACAGAGACAGAGGACAGATTCGTGGTTGCCGGGGACAAGGGACAGGGAGAAACGGACAATGACTGCATAGGAGGTAAAGGGTTTCCTTTGGAGATGATGAAAATGTTCTCAAACAAGGTAGAGGGATTGTTGCACAACACTGCGCATGTACCAAATGCCTCAGAACTGTATACCTTAAAATGGCTATTTGGATGACTTTTACTTCATTTTTTAAGGTAACCCACTGGATTGGGGTTTCTCTACGCCCTTCTTGTCCCTGCCACCATCATCTTGTCCCAGTTACAGTTTTTCACTAGTGTCCAGGAAGAGAACCACAGTTTTTGGGGGCCAATAGTCTTTATTATTAATAGTCCTCAAGTCAAGAGTAGGGTCCTGAGAGAAACGTGTTTCAAAGAGTATGGAAACAGAGGCAAGGTGTAAAGGTAGCTGGGGGAGTGGGAGTGGGGATGGAGGCCATTCTGGAAGGCCATTGGAAATGCACCCAATTCCACCTCCGGGAGTAACAGGGACCATTATTTCTGCTACAGCTACGTAGTCAGCTGTTCCTTGCCAAAGTCAAAATCGGGCTCTTTTGCCTACAAAGCTTTAAAGGAGAGACCCCCAAGGCACCAACGATTGGGAGAAGCCCTTCACCTGTGCTGACCAATCGGTAGCCCCCAGGAACATGTAGCTATCGAGCACTTGAAAGTGTGATGAGTGTAAATTTGAGATGCGCCGTATGAGTAAAGGTACTGCCGATTTTGAAGACTTAGTATGAGAAAACTGAAAAATATCTCACATTAACCATCTTTATATTGACTCTATGTTAAAAAGATCATATTTCAAATCCAGTGGGTCATATAAATGTCTTGCTAGAATCAAATTTGCCTGTTTCTTTTCATTTTTAAAAGCAAGCCTACCAAGCAATGAAAAGATCCGTTGCGTTGTTTGAGTGTATCCCGACTGCTGGCACCCATGCAGCTACCAGAAATTCTGTTTCCTGGGAACTGCACTGTTCTCTAGACCCGTTGTTCGCCTTTGTATTAATGGACAGGGCGGGTGCTGTCCAGAGTCCCTTCACAGAAATGACCTAGGTGTAAGCCCCCCTGGGCCTGCAAGCTTCCTCAAAGGTCGCCTGAGGGAAATGTGGGGGTGTTTCCCCTGGAGACAGCACAACAACCTATCACGCTTGCTGCTGGGCTGTGAGCGCAAGCTCATCCCAGGCCACCAGTCTTTTTAGGCAACCTCGTGTCCTCCGAAGGATGGTGTGGCCAGACGCATCGAGTCAGTGGAGGGGGGAGACCGCCAAGCATCCCAATAGTCTCCCAGCATCCCGGAGAGGAGGCATGGAATCGGGTTTTCCAAGCCACATGAAGTCAGCCAGGAAAACGGTGAAGGTTTACTCTGTGGTGGAGTAAAATTTACATATGTTCTGCCCATATAGAAAATCGGAACAAAGGAACAATGAGCATTAGCTATCAGTAGCCAGTGCCCAGCACCAGCCGCCATGTTAGTTACACGCTGCCTGGGCTTTTGGCTGCATTACACAAGGAAGCAAATCCCTGTATAATCCCTCACGCTGGCTCCAAAATATTTCCATGAGCATCAGAGCAGGCCTTTGGGCATTTCTTCCCATCAATTTTCTTCTCTACTCAGACGTTTTGCTTGCTTTTGACCGGCCTTTTCTGCCCTCTCTTTTGCCTCACTTTCCCTGCTCAGCTTCCTTCCACAGGCTAATGAATGGAAACACGTCAGAGGCCTGGGTGATGTTAGATGACTCTGGAGAGAGGAGCCACGTGAGCATGGTCCCCACTAGAAATCACCCTCAACGCCCCCCAAATTCTGCATACCCATTTTTGACCCAGCAGGTCATAGTCCTTCCCCGCAACGGATCACATTTTCCACCTTCTGCTTAGCAACATGCTTTTTCATTGTTTCACTCTTGAGTGGTGACTGAACATTTCCTGTGTCTGGTAGGGTCTTAGAGCAGGATGACCCTTCACGCCTATACCTAGCTCAGTATACTTTCACATGACACCCAATAAGTATTGTGCTGATTGACCGAATGAAGTTGAATCTGATACTTGCCAACTCTGATAAAATAGAGACAATCAATGTCATCATTTCCAGCTGGATAGAGAAACAGGATGGCGATATAAAAACCGTGTGAAGGGAAACATTACATTCTGAGTGTTACTCTCAGGTCTGTGAAGGAGGCTGTTCAAACAATGAACTATGAATCCAGGAAGGCGAATGCTGTACCTGTAACGAAGCCATTCTCGCCGGGGTCTGGAGGAGCCACGGAAATCCAGCTTTTCCTCCAGGAGTAGATACACAGGTGCGCCCTGTGGAAGGAAATCCACTTAACTTGATTTTATGGACAGTGATTCATGCAAACTCAGTTCCAAACTGCTCAGCATGGCTCAGTTAAATAAATTACACCCAGAGCAAGCCAGCCAGCAGTAAAGGCAAAAGACAGAAAATAAACTTGAGGTAGAGGACTGAAATTTGACAGTGGCTGGTATGCCACAAGGATCCTACTCGGGGGCTCGGAAGGGCTCTTAGGGGCCATTCAAGGGCAAGGTCCTGATTGGACTGATGGGAAAACTGGGACCCAGATAAGGTTGGGTCTAGGAGTGGTTCAAAGTTACCCAGAATAACTGACTGAATTGGGGGATGGGGCCTGGGTCCCAGGTCAGAGTGTCTCTCATTTCATCAGGCTCCTGAATATCTGGTTCATTACCAGAGTGCCCAGAAGCGCAACACACACTCATTTTACCTTCCTCATTCTTTATAATAATTAAACTACTTCAACTAATGGATGAGTGAATCATTCTAGATCAGGCACAGACAGAGTCAGCCTGAGGATTACAAGGGAGAGGAGAGATCTAAGAAGACCGCTCTCTGGAATAAAGATCCATTTGGTTAGGGATTGAAGAGTACTGTCCCAGGCAACTCTCTGTGGAGCCTCATTTCCCCCCCCCCCCCCCAACGCTCACCTGGAGAAAGTGTAAGCAGCTCACACTTGGTCTCTTTCTGTGGGGCTGTGACGAGCTTGCCACAGTGCCTGAATACCTCCCAGCTGTCCATGGTCTCTGAGGTTGTTGGGGCTAAGAGATTGCTGGCCAGGGGTGGTGATGCATTAGCAGGGATGAGTTTGCCTCATTAGCCCCTCTGCAGGCATCCCTAGATGGATTAAACGCATCATCCCACTGGGAGGGCTCTGAGGATCCACCTCCAGGAGAAAGATAGTAACCTCAGATGGCCCATGCTGTGGAGAAAGCAGGCATCCCAAATGGACGAGGCTCACGGTGGAAGTGGGCATTCACGGGGGTCAGGAAGATGACAAAAGTGGACTCTTTCAAAGTGGCTCTTTTCATGGGCTCTTGGGGGCCCACTCTTAAGGACCTGTCTTTTGCAGTTCTCCTGATAGCCCCCTGAACCGCCTTTCTCACACAATGGTCATCTGAACACCTCCAGCCTCTCTCTGCTGAGCCCCGACTGACAGCTTTACTGAGCAGGATCGAAGACAACTCTTTATCAATTATTTTTTTTATTACATTTGGGAAAATACACGCATCCCTCTGTGCTGACAAACTGACCCCCAAACAGTCTTTCTCTCCAAATAAACCCCTGTATCTGTCTCTTCCTCGAATCCATCCATCTTTGGTTGTGGGAGAAGGTTTAGCTTAACAGATCACAGCTCAGGTTTATCTCCAGGTATTTCCCTTTAAAAATCTCCATTATCCGTCTCTAACACCTTTTTATATCTTCCATGAGAAGATGCAAAAGGATACTGGCCATTTTATTTTGAGATTTGGATTTGTCTCACACCCACATTTAGAACCTGGTATCAATCATACTGGTGTTCCAGTCAAAAACTGAGGTTAGAAAAATCCCGTTCTAGCAGCTCGCTAGAATGCTCCTTAGAGGCAAGGATGGCGAGATTTCATCTCACAGACTTTGGACGTGTTGTCAGGAGAGACCAGTCCCTGGAGAAGGACATCGTGCTTGGTAAAGTAGAGGGGCAGCGGCAAAGAGGAAGGTCCTCAGCCAGATGGTTTGGCACAGTGGCTGCAACCATGGGCTCAGGCGTAGGAACGATTGTGAGTCTGGCGCAGGACCGGGCAGTGTTTCTGTTGTGCACAGGGTCACTATGGGTTGGAACCACCCTGATGGCATCTGGCAACAACAACAGCATCCATTCTATGGCATTATCCTAAGCAAAACAAACAAACAAAACCGAGAGTTTGCTTGGGAAGAGTGTGAAATGACTGATTGATTTTTTTTCTAAACAGAAGGGCCAATAGGGTAACTGAGACTTGCTTCCAGGAGCTTTCTTGCCCCTTTGCTTCTCTGTTCTCACAGAATGGCTCCTTGAGCCCCTTCCCCTTCTACATTGGGAGCATGGCTTCGGACTGTTCTGGCTTAACCTAATTCCGGATGAGTGGTGGGAAAGGGTAGCTAGTGTACTAGCAAATCGCCAGGAAATGCTTACTTCATGCCAGGTAGGAAGTCCCTGGGTGGAGTAAATAGTTAACATACTCGACTGCCAAACAAAAGGTTGGCGGTTCAAGTTCACCCCAGGTGCCTCGGAAGAACATCCTGGTGATCTCCTTCTGAAAACCAGCCTTCACAAACCCCATGAAGCACAGTTTGCTCTGACGTATGCAGTGTTGCCATGAGTTAGGGTTGACTGGGTGGAAAGTGGTTTTTCTGACGTTCTCCCTGTTTCCTGCTTCCATTCGCTGTTCGTTCCGACGCCTTCTGAACATTGTTCTCGAGAAAATGCTGCCTTTCAAAAACCTCACACAGCTGGTGATCCGAAGGTGTGCACACCTCACTCGTGTTCTCGTTCCCCTTATACTTTTGTCTCATGTTAGACTGAAACTTGACCCATGAGGGTAAGTTCCCTTCCAGACCTGAAGGGTCACTAAGAGCCATGGTCTCGAGGCGCCCACCAGTCTCTACCCTACCAGTAAGTCTGAGCTCGTTCATGACTTTGACTTTTGTTCTATACTTTTCTCCACTCGACCTAGAACCTTCTAATGAGAACCTTTTCACAGCAGTCGGTGGTGGTAGCCAGGCACCAGTTCTTCTGGTCTGAAGGTCGTGGAGACTGGCGTTCACGTGGTCCATTAGCCCATTGGACTAACTGCCTCCCCATGTCTTCCAATTTTCTTCACTCTTCTTTCTTCTGGACGGGGAGAGGCCACTAGTTGTACCTTAGATGGCCACTCACTAGTTTTAAGACTCCAGTTGCTCCACCCCAAATTAAGATGCAGAACAGTCTTGGTGGGTATGTTATGGCAATTGGGCTAGGTGTCCCCTGGGATGTGGGTCCTGAGCCCAGGGCCCAGTGCTTCATTCCCTCAAGGTGTTTGCTTATGTTTAGTGAGTATTCATAGCTTCGTCCCCTGTCTAATCTACCGCGGATATACTTGAAGCCAAGGCAAATATACATGCACAAATCCCCTCTATCAGACTTGTATATATTTATGGGTACATACTCCCTCCCCACCATGGGTAGATGGCGTGGGTGTCTATCCACGCATCCCTCAGACATCACTACGATTGCGGGATCATGTAGGCAATGGTTGTGTTTGCTTCTGTTGCCCGTGACGCTGGCACTCCTCCCGGGTCTTCCCACCAGCGTGCTTCTCTTAAGTCCATTGCAGCGCCAGTGTAAGCAGTCGGGAGTCACTAACTCCGGACGCCCATGAGATAGGCCAACTCAGCACTTGGTGGCTCTGAGAAGTTGCCATCAAGTGTGAATTATTCTCGGAAGGAGAATGGCCAAGACATCCGGTTTCCAGAGTCGGCAGCAGTGAAAGTCCCCTGTTGTTGTGTGAATGACCCGCCTCAGAGAGGCCCCCTGCAGTTGACTGTGTCAGGCAGCTGGGTGGGAGCCCATTCCTCTGGAATAGTATTGGATATAACTTGGGGGCCGGTGGGAGGGGGCGTGTCTGCTTCTGAATGCAAAGTCTCCAAGCCTGACCCTTCACCTCTCTGAGAATTCAATGAGCCTTCTAATATACTTTAATAAGTCTCCTTGTCTCTGGACCTTGCCAGGGTTCTTTACGTTGTTTGCAACTAGAGCTCTGACCAAAGTATGAGAACACTGAGCTACTGAGGGGTGAATAGAATGGCCCCACGCCACGCCGTCTAGTAACGAGAAGACTAGGATTCGGACCTATGCAAAATGGACCGAGAACCTGCATTTGTAGCCGTTGCCCTCTGCAGCCTGTGGTACCGGCTCTAAGAGAAGAATCTCAAAGGAGTTCTTCATTGCCCACTCCTGTGAGTCATGTGCTGTGTCAGTCTGGGTGGACTAGAGAAACAAATCCAGGGAGACTCACACGTGTATAAGAAAGAGCTTTATAGACAAAGTAGTTGTACATTAAGAAAACAGCCCAGCCCAGGCCAGATCAAGTCCCCAAATCCGATATTAGCCCATATGTCTGATATCAATCTATAAAGTCCTCTTCAGACTCATGAAACACATGCAATGATGCCGAATTCAGGAAGATCACTGGCCAGTGGGTGGGAAGTCTTGTGGATCCAGTGGCGGTGTAAGCATCTCAGTGCTGGCAGGGGGGCTCCATGTGGCTTCTCTAGCTCCGAGGCTCTAGCTGCCATCAGCCTTTCTTCATGTGTCTTGTCAGCTGCAATGTCTCCCAGGGAGTGAGGAGAGAGAGAGTGTCTCCTGCCTCCAAAGAGGAATACAGGAGTTCCCATAACCCTCAGGAGAAGGTCATACCCATACAGAGGCCTCATTGGCTAGCACCTGATTGACAGGGTAGACTCCACCCCTTCAGTCTTAATCCTCTTAAATCGACGAACGATTATGTAACTATCACTCAGTCACTAAGGCTGAAGATGATGGAAATTAGTATTGCTTGTGTAAGACATAGCTACCATAGAATACACCACAATAAGGATCCCTGGTGGTGCAGTGGTTAAAGCACATGGATACAAATTTAAAGGTCAGTGGTTCAAACCCACCAGTCACAAATATGAAATACCCAACGGTGTCCCATAGAGTGAGTACTCAATAAGTAATAATAATCGTTATTAGCATAATTACAATGTCTAATACTATTATTCATTGTGTTATAATGAGCCAAAGCAGGAAGCAGAGCCACTGGATCAACTTCTCTTAGATGCCTCTGGAAGGACACTGAGTTTTGTTAAAGTGGAAAGCAGGCTCAGATAGGAACATATCAATTCCAAAAATCTGCCCTCATATTCATTGGTTAAATAAATTAAGATTGTATGATGAATACAATGTGACCCCTTAAATGATGCTGCAGGCTATCTAGTGACACAAAAGATGCTGATGGTAGATTGGTTAGCGAGAAAAGCCAAATATGATGAACAGTGTGCGCAGAGCTAGCGGCTTCGTTTGATTCTCCCCGACAATGCAAATGCAGCACAGTCATAGGTCTGCCGTGGTGGCTCAGTAATTTCTGGTCGATCGGTACCAGGACCTCAAGAGGCAGCATTTAGGCAGCCTCCTCCCTCCCTCCAATCTTTTTCTGGATTTCAATCATTTGGTTCTTCAGCATCCATTTGATCCAGTCATTCATAATAAGATGAAGAAGTACTCAAACGCATTCACAGTCAGGAGGAAGCAGATGGAAACCAGGTTGAGAGACCGCATCACAGCTGCCAGATTGACTATTACAAAGAGAGACAGACAAACTGTACCAAGTGCCGGAGAAGAAGTTGAGCAGTGGCAAATGTCATACACCACTTGGAAAGGTTTGGCTGAAGCTGTAGACACTAACACGCACACCAACTCTATGTGGGAGGCAGCAGCCCGCTCCCAGGTGACACCCAAAGGAAATGTGTGAGCATGTGCTGAGAGGACATGTACAGAAATATTTGTGGTGCAGTTATTTAGAATCACCCCAGACTGCTTATTTAGAAGCAACCCAAATGCCCATTGACAGGAGAACAGATCATTGAGATGTATTCGTGCAGTGGATTACGCTATAGTAACGAAAGTGAATGGGGCACAGCTATAAGCCACAACACAAAGGGGAACCAAAGAAGGGCGATATAAAAATACACACACAGATGATCCTTGTTGTGTTGTCAATTGCCACCAAGGCATCTCTGACTCGCGGGTAGCCCATGAAGGATAGAAAGAAACGCTGTCTGCTTCATGGCCATGGATACGTTCAAGTTCACCGTTGTGATCACTATACATTGGAGTGCTTAACCTAGGGGAATGAGGAATATTGGGAGCGTCCCATCATGCCTCCTCTGGCTACTCAAAGATACAGGAGACTCCAATTCCTCAAGCCCCAGGCCGATGGCCACAAAGCGGAGGTCAGACATGCCTCTACACTCCCTCCTTGCTTGCCCTGTTCTGACACTAACCATTCCGCTCCACTTCTCTGTTGGGTTTGATAGTCCATGGCAGTGGCCACACAGAGCTCAAAGAAAATCCTCAGACTGCTGGGCCGTATTGGTAGCGTAGTGGTTATGTGTGGAGGCTGCAGTCTAGAACCACTGGCCTCTCCTCGGGAAAAGAAGAGGGCTTCCATTCTCATGAAGGGTCACAGCCTTGGAAACCCACAGGGCAGGTCTATCCTGTCCCATAGGGTCACTAGGAGTTGGCATTGACTCAGTGACTGTGAGTTTGCTTTATTGGGAAGGTAATGGGTTACCATAAGCCAGGGGTGGCAAACACCTGCAGTCAGCAGCCAAGTCGCTCTCTGGTCATCAGCCTCTCTGGTCTCCGCCCGGTGGTCCCTTGCCCTCTGCCTTATTCCCTGGGCTAGGAAGGCCGGCCACTGCTTGGCCACAGGGTCTCATGGTCTCCGTCACAGTGCTGCAGCTCCTCGGCTCTGGCGCCTCTGGTCTCAGTGTGGCATGGTCTTGTTGCCTCCACCACTTCAGGCCGGGAGAGATCTTGACTTGCTCTGCTCATGGCTCTTCTTCCTTGATGGTCCTTACAAATCTTCCTCTCTGCCCAATCCCTGAGCTAGAGTCCTCTGCACCTTATTTGCATGGTCCCACCCAATCATTTGGTGGTCGCTCTAGAGAAACGGGAGGAAGAGGAAGGGCCATAAGTAATTAGTTTCGCTTCATCAGAGTAGCTCCTCTTGCAGCACGGCACCTGACGGTGTTCTGCTGGGACCCACGGGGTTTTCACTGGCCAGTTTCTGGTGTTAGATCGCCAGGTCTGTTTTCCTCATCTGCCTTTGTCTTGAAGCTCTGCTGAAACCCATCCATCGAGGGTGACCTTGCAGGTATATAAAACACCAATGTCTTAGCCTGCAGCATCATAGCCATACGCAAGCTACCACAATGCAGCCGCACCCAAAGCTAAACTATAGAACTGCAGTATTAGTGAGGATGATGTGGTTGGTGAGGGGTGGGGTGGGGTGGGGTGGAAGCTGGGGGGTGAAGCATGAGAGGGCTTTCTGCTAGTACAATAATGATTGGCTCTTCCACTGGATCTGAGGCGCGTGGTGTTCGCTTTACAACAATTCACTACCCTGTACCCTTAATACTCTGTGCACTTTTCCTACAAGTGTGATAGTGCGTCACATGAACAGCAACATGGACGAAGGGAGACAGTGGATGGTGTAAGATATAAAAATAATTTATAATTTATCGGGGGTTCATGAGGGCAAGAGGGTGGGGGAGGGAAGGGAAAAAAGAGGAGCTGATACCAAGGGCTCAAGTAGAAAGTAAATGTTTTGAAAATGATGATGGCAACGAATGTACAAATGTGTTTGATTCAATTGATGTATGGATTGTTATAAGAGCTGTAAGAGACCCCAACAAAATGATTCATTTAAAAAATGTTAAAAATAAAATCAATGGTAAATAGCTCATATGACAATACATGGCTTTGCAACAATCTCTAGGAGTTCCAGTCCAACAAACTGGGGTTGGCTGTCTCGGGTGGTTCCCCGGGGGATAAGGCCATCCCTCTGAGAGTTGCCCGAGTCCCGAGGCGCATTGGGGCACTGCAAAAACAACAGGTACCGCCCTGCTCCTGATGAGAGAGCCCAGCCTGGGAGCAGGCTCGCACTGCAGGAACCCCTGCTGGCATATTTCTGAGTGGGGAGCCCAAACAAGGTGGGAGAGCCACCAGATGGGTGCTAGGGTCTCCTGGGAGCCTCCCCCTCTGCCTGTGGTGGACATAGGCAAATGCTGAGAACTGATCGAGGCCCCTCCCAGCCCCCACAGAGAGAACTTTGCTTCCAAGGGCCCAATGGAACAACTAACTGTAAGCTCGGCAGAGGAAATTACACAATGGATGTTGAAATGTGGGCTTGTTGCGAAGTTGTCACTCCAGGAATGAATGCCCTATTTCCTGTTTTTTTGCTGAAAGTTCAGTGTGGGGCATAATTAGCTAGTGAAAAAGTGAAAAAACGCCAACTTGGCAGCAAGACAAAAACAGCACATTTTGGGAGCCCAGGCCAATTAAAATTGTTTATGCAGCCATTTAGCAAGATTTCCCTCCCAACTATTATGACCAGGAAATCTGTAGGCAAGTTCATCAGAAGAAAAATGGTCCACACACTGATCCATGAAACAGCCCGGCATTCCCAGGGGAATTCATAATAGGAGCGAACACTTCCATCCTCCTGAATTCCCTGGGCCTCCTTTCGAAGAAGAGCGTCACTCACCCTCTGTGGCAGGCAGCTGTCACCAAGGCAGCCAGGCCTACTAGTGTTCAGATTAGCCAAGCTCCCTGCTCACCTGATAAAGGCCCAACCATCCTTGACAGAGCTGGTTGCCTGCTGCTGTCATTTAAATCATCCGGCTGAGGCTGCAGTCCCGCTGAGTGTGTACCTCAGTTTCGCTCCTAGCTGGATAGTCTGGCGAGTGTGAAGTGGAGGTGCTAGTGCCCCCCACCCCATGAGCAAAAAATGGCCTGGGGGAAGTTTGTCATGATCCCAGCTCCTCCTCTCTGTCTCTCTTCCCTGCTTTCAGTGTCCCTGACAGTCTTGCACCTCACTTCCTCAGGTTACCCCTTTCCCAACTTCCCTGTCAATACTTGTGCTAAGATCCCTCATTTACTCCTCCCTCTCTCCCTGCCATTGTGTCAATTCCAGCTCACAGAGACCCCATAGAACGGAGCGGAGCTGCCCCTGTGAGTCTCCAAAGGTATAGATCTGTAGATCATTGCAGAAGCAGAAAGCCTCATCCTTTCTCCCCTGAGTGGCTGGTGGGTTTGAATTGCTAACCTCGTGGTTAGAAGCTCAGTCCATAACAGGCTTCCTTCCTTCACTTCCAGTAGGGTGTGTGGACTGAAAGCAGCTTTAAAGAGTAACCTTTACAGCTTCTGAGAACGAAACTTTGGCTCTGGGATTTCAGGCATCATCCAACTGGGTCAAGGGATACCCTGGACAGTTTGGACACAGGAAGTCTTTCTCAGACTCCCTAAAAGTCCACCCCAGGGAATAGCCTACTCTCCCAGGTTAGCCTACTTGGCTGAATCCCTCTATTGGCTAACAGGAAAAAAGATGACCTCCACTCTGCTGTAGACACCCCTGCAGAGCTCAGGTGTGTTTGGTTTGAGCCCGCCCACTTCCTCTGCCAGAGTTCTGAATGGCAGCTCCCCAACCTGGAGGAGGCCCAGAGGCGGGGACAACTCCCTGGGAGAGCTACAGCCTCGGAAGCCCACAGGGCAGCTCTGCTCTGCCTACAGGTTGGAATTGACAGGGCAGCTGTCAATAGAGCTCCTTCTCACCACCAGATCGGAATTACCCCCACTGTGGAAGAACCATCTCCTTCCTTCTTGGTCACCTAGGTTCATTTCCACATTCCACTGATTCATTCATTCCTTTGTATGTAGGTTGTTACGTGTTGTCAAGTCCATTTTGACTCATAGAGACCCTGTGACAAAGTAGAACTGCCCCCACCCCCAGAGTTTCCAAAGGACACCTGGGAGTACAGTGGGTTACTTGTGGGGCTGCAAACCCCCCAGGTACCCCTCGGCAGGAGGAGCTAGCTGTCTGCCTTGGTAATCCTCGGGAGCAAGTCTGCTGTCCCATAGGATTATCGTGGGTTGCAATCGACTCTATGGCAGTGGTCGTGATAGGATTTCCAAGACTATCGACCTTTATGGACGCTGCCCCAGCCTTCTCCCAAGAAGCGACTGCTGAGTTCGAACTGCCAACCTCTCAGTAAACAGCCGAGCCCTTAACCACGGTGTCACCAGGGCTCCTCATAGATGGTGCTTATGAAATATATATGTGAATCAACAATAATAAAAAATAATCGAGGGCTCTGCTTACCTGACCACAGGCACACTGTCTCCCCTGTCCCTGACTTCTCACTTTCCCCAGGCTGCAAGGGGCATCTTGTCTCAGAAGCACACGCTGTACTTTTCTACTGTGTGGGGGCTCTGTCCTTTCCTCCATACAGGCACACGGTCCCTCCTGTCACATAAGGGCCACCCAAATCCCTTTGATCTTAGCTTCCCGATGCTGCCATCCAAGCACTACATGTGCAGATCCTCCCCCTGGAGGGCTTTAAAGAACAGGGATTTGCTTTCCCACATTTCTGGTAACTAAAAGTCCAAATGAGGGTCTCAGCTTTGTGGGCTGTTGTCTCAGGGGAGTTTCCCCTTCTAGTTTCCGTTCTCTGTTAAAAGTCCTTGGGGCTCCTTTGCTTGGAGATGGGTCCTTGCACGGCTCTGTCTTTCCCCCGGTGTGTGTATCACTATGTCTAATCTGCTGTTTTTACATGACACCACTTAGAAGTCATTAGCTTTGGGCCCCATCCTACTCTGATGCGATGAATTAAAGTAACAAAAATATGCCTATTTTCAAATAGGAACATATTTCTGGGTACTTTAACACATACTGGGTAGGTGGTGAGACAATTCAATCCAATCCCTAACACCTTTCCTCCCCACAACGCCATCTCAGACCCCTAACCACTGTGGTCTTTGGCTCGTGAAGTCCTATAGCATTTATCCCTGCAGCCTGTACAGGGATAAGGTCCAGAACTGCTTTGTGTGTGCTCCATCTTGCTATTGGAGAGAGAGTAAAGCATTGGGTGATCCTCACTGTCTCCAGCCCATGCTCATTTGCGTTAGGAGGGGACTTGTGGTCAGCAGTTTCCAAGCCAGAACAAAATGAAGTTCCCAGCAACAATCTCCCTCCTGGGTTCCAGCAGGAATTTCCTGTCAACCTCCACCCTCTGCCCTCCATTTCCTCTCTTCCAAGTCCCACCTCTGAGTCATGGTTAGCAGCTCCAGTCTCGCTCTCCCCTCCACTCTTCAGGTCTTCAAGTAAGAAAGGATGATTTGAGGTTGGCCCCAAAAGATAGGTCCAGAAACCTTAATCCTGCTCCTACAGGTAAAGGTTAAGCAGTGGTTCTATAACCCTTTGTCATTAGTCACTCGGTGACCTGAAACCATCATCAAATCTGGACATTCCCTCTGGTTCCGTCATTGCATGGTAAGTGCTCAGAAAAATACTGGTGGAATGACGCCATGGTTGAGGAGATTTCAGGAAGCAAAGATACAGCAGCTCAGTCTATAAACTGATCTCAGTCCCTGCCCTCCTCCTCCAAAGAGTTGGCAGTCTACAAGATAATCCAGAGAAGTAAACATTTTCAGTACAAATTGTGCATGCCAAGGCTCGATAAGTTAAGGTATTCTTACAGATGAAACTCCATCCTAGCTAAAGACATCTGTTGAGAAGTAGGGTCCACAACGTTCTTCTATAACCCTTTTCAAGGCTCAGATTCTTCATGTCTCACCCAAGTGATCAAAACTTTCAGGTTGTTACACATAGCAGCAGTCTTTAGACAACGCTGGTCACAAGGCCTAACAGGAATGTTTGCATACTGCAAGACAGTAAGATGCCCACCTTCCAGCCTCTGCCCAGTGGCCTAGCTTTACCAAGCGTAGGTCAGAGGCAGAATCTCACCTTCCACGTGGGTGACCTGGATTTAATTCCTGGCCAACACAATCTATGTGTAGCCAAAACCCATCTGTCCATGGGGGCTCGCATGTTAGGATGCTGAACAGGTTTCAGAGGAGCTTCCAGTCTAGGGTTGGCTAAACAGAAAAGCCTGGTGACCTACTTCCAGAAATCAGCCACTGAACACCCTTTTGTTCAGAGGGTCTCCAAGAATCAGGAAGCCAATTGGACAACAGCAAACAACAGTGTAGAAATGTATGCTACAATAGCAACAACTCAAGCAAAAGCTCCTAGTTATCATTTGAGGGCGATTTGGTGGCACAGTGGTTAAGCGCTCACCTACGAAGCTAAAGGCCAATGGCTTGCACCAACCACTCAAAAGGAGAGCGATACGGGACTCTCCTCCTTAAAGATTATAGCCTTGGAAACCTCGTGAGATCATTTTACTTTGCCCTTCCTATAAGGTCACGGTGAGTTCGAGTCCACTCAAGTGGGCGTGGGATTTTATTTGGTTTTGCTGTGTGTCCAGTACTTTACACAGGCCTGGTTGATCTAAGGACCACCCTGGCCTTCAGGTCGATTCTGATCCACGGGGACGCTATGCATTAGGTTGTTCCTTAGGGTTTTGCATGTAAACCCCGAGCTTTTATTTCACAGCTCCATTAGGTGATTTTGAACCATTGATCTTTAGGTTAATAGCTTTTGTGCCACCTAAGGAGCTTTCTATGGCCAGAGGAAGGTCTGAATTACCATACCCTTGTTCATTAACACCTCCCTTGGGCCACCCTGCCTCCCCAAGTTTTCCCTATCTTGTGAACATCCATGCACCGGAGCCACATCCATTCTCTCTTCTGGTATCATCACTCCAATATTGTCCTTACAGATCATCTAGGTACCCTGCCCTCCTCTGGCTATATATACCTCTTTACCAAGGACCGTGAACTATGGCTATCCAGTTAATTCCTACTTGTGTTAATCTGGGTTGACCAGAGAAACAAATGTATAGACACTCAAATGTGTATAAGAAAGAGCTTTACATAAAAGAGTAGTAACATATTGAGAAAACATCGCAGCCCAGTTCAGATCAGGTCCATAAGTCTGATATTAGCCCATAAATACCAGTCTATAAATTCCTCTTCAGACTCACACAACACATGCAGTGACACCAAATGCAGGAAGCTCACAGGCCAGTGGGTGGAAAGTCTTGTGAATCTAGTGGCGGTGGAAGCATCTCAGCGTTGGCATGGGTCTCCACGTGCCTTCTCCGGCTCCAGAGCTCTGGCTCCATCAGTATAGCTCCACGTGGCTTGTCAACAAGAACGTCTCACAGGGAGACAAGCAGAGAGCGTATCTGTTCCTTCAGTGAACTATCTATCTCCTTTGCGCCTCCAAATAAGGTCATCAGGCAGCGACCTGATTAACAGGCTAGATGCCACCCCTTAGCAAGTTGACAGATTATGTAACTGCCACACTACTCAAGTGTCCCAGACTAGACCGAACTGATAAATTTTCCCTCGAACTTGAATCTTGGAAAGTCAGGCTGGTGCTGATTCCACTTCACTGCGGAATCCTGGAGAAACCTCCCCTTCGGCCCAGTTTTGTTTAATGTCACCAGAGTTGATGTCTGTGGTTTGCAATCCAAGAACTTGACCCCAGATATCATTAGTGGGTGCTGATGAATCTTCAGTCTCATACTTCTTGTGTTCTGGAGAGAGAAAGCTGGTGCTGTCTGGAACTTGTAAACCAGCTCAGCACGTTGTGGAAGAAGGGGAGACATAGGCGCCAGGGCCGTGGACCATGGGACGTTAGAGAAAGGAACTGCCTGACAAACAGCAAGCGTGCCAAATGAATGCTCAGAAAAACAAGGGTTGCCCGAACACTATTGATTGTAGGTCTGCTAATGGTTCAGGCTGTGAGGCTGGTGTGACAGCTCTGCCTTGCTCAGTGCACAACACACGGCCAAGGCAGGCCTATTTTCCAGTGTCAGCAGGGAAATAGGAGACTATTAAGGAAGTGCCTTATCTGGAACTGAGCTCAGTGTCGCTGGGGAGACAGTGGCAATTAGCATGATGGAAGCCAGGCAGCAGCCCCAGCTCCTAGCCAGGTGTGGAAGAAATGAGTAGGCGGCTTCTTACCTGGCAGGTCACATAGGCCCCAGTAGGGAAAGGGCCCTGGGCAGTTGCTGGTGCCCTTGTTTCTCTAATTGGGAAGAGCTTGCCCCTTCCTACAGACCTTCTGGTGTGTTCTCTACACCCTCCCTGACTGACTGGCAGCCCCACTTTGCCTTTGTCCTACGTGCCGCAGCAATAACTACCTCTCTGGCTATTAACCACAAGGTCAGCAGTTCAAACCCACCAGCCTCTCTGCTGGAGAAAGGAGAAGCTTTCTAGTCCGTGTAAAGATTTCATTTCAGAAGCTCAAAGAAGCAGTTCTACTTTGCCCTGTAGCAGCAGGTTCTCAACCTGTGGGCCACGACCCTTTTGAGGTTGAACGACCTTTTCACAGGGGTCACCCGGCTCATAACAGTAGCAAAATGACAGTGATGAAGTAGCAATGAAAATAATTTTATGGCAAATGTACAAATGTGCTTGACACAGATGTATGTATGGATTGTGATAAGAGTTGTATGAGCCACCAATAAAATTTTTTAAAGAGAGGAAAAAAAAAACCCCAATCCAGTCATGAATTAGAAAAAAGAAAATAATTTTAGGGTTGGGAGCCACCACAGCATGAGGAACTGTATTAAAAGGTCAAGGCATGAGGCAGGTTGAGATCACTGCCCTGTAGGGTCCTTATGAGTCACAATCAACTTGATGGCAGGGGTGGTGGCCGATGGATTCCATTGTGTCCCCACCACCACCAAATATGTTCCAGGAAGCTATGGAAAAGGCCCCATACCCTAACTGCTGAGCAGTTTAGACACGAGGTGTCACGTCCTGACGGGCACAAGTGCTGTGTGAGGGTCGCCACGGACCAACAGATAGTGGGCTACCAAGAAGAACACGGACACACTGGAGACCGGATTTGCACTTTAAGCCTCACAAACTATGAGAGAATAAATGTCTGTTCCTACACACACACACACACACACACACACACACACACACACACACACACACCACACCTTATGGTACTTGTGTGACAGTAAGACCAGTAAATGAAGACACTGTGTGACCTTGGATAGATCCCTCTGCCTCTCTGAACTCCCGTTGGCTCGACCATAACGGGAAGCCACGATTGGACGATCTGTGCGAGCAGATGCCAAGAGGGACTGAACGGGCAGGTGTTCTGAGAAGAGCTGCTGCTGACAGAAAGCCCAGGGGGCCCTGGGAGAGCCGCCAGACCGGGGGTAGGAGGAGGAGAAGGGGAGGCATCCTAAACCCTGTGCTGTGGGAGGAAGGTTTAGCCAGGACACTGGTGAGGCCCCGTCTCCCAGGAACAGGCCCGCCTTAGTGCCCGTGTGGCGCAGCTGTGGGTGGGCAGGGTGGCCTCAGTCCAAACGCAGTGATGGCTTTCAGAGCCAACGGACGGGGCCTCCTGTCCTTGGAGGGGTGCCTGGTGCGCTCTTTGGCTCACAGGGATCTTGAAGTGCCTTGGACGCTCTGGTGGTCAACGTTCTAAGACTCCTGGAGACATGCCAGCAGACCCCAGGTCTGTGCCACTAAGGGTGGGGTGGGGTGGGTCAGGCTGGGCAGTGGCCAGCAGACTGACCCCTGATAGCCTCTTCCTAGCAGCTGCTCTCAGGCTCTCCCTGGAGGGACAGGGGGGGAGGATGTTTATGTTCGCTTGACACTTTGGGATCAAATGTTTCCTCTCTTCTATTTTTGGTGCTCAGAGATCTGAAGTGGGGGCTTCTGTTTCCCTGCTGTCGTCTTTGTTTGAAGTGAAGCCAAACAGAAGAGTCCTTCCTCTCACCCTGCGCGCCCTGCCTTTCCTGGCGCCTCAGGCCCGGCAGCAGCTTTGCAGCCTGGACCCCTCCACTCGCCACCCCCCTGCCCACGCCCACGCCCACAGCTGGGATGCAGCGTGCCTTCAGCTCTTCCTAGCTGTGAGGTCCTGGGCAAGTGACCTCCACAGAGTGCCCTCACTCTCTCATCAATAAAACGGAGACACGAATACACACGCTCGGGCTCACTGTGAAGAGGGTGAATGAATAAGGTAAGTACTCAATGAATGCTACTCAGTGGTAGGTGGTACCTAATAGTGGTAGCACTGCCTGAATACCTACTATTGCTGGGGTCGCTACCACCTTTCATGTCCGCAGAAATCTCTCCTCGCCTCAAGCAGCACACAGACCCGCAGGGAGATCACGAACACACAGAGAGCCACACCGTGATCAGCTGCTGGGGCCGAAGGGCTGATGGGGAAGCTTGGCCCAATCAGGGTTATGTTATCCCTGTCTTGACTTTCTCTCTCATGTCTGCATATGTGGTCTCACCATGTCATACACCCAACACCTGCCCTGCAGAGCGGGTGGCCTGAGCACGCGACGGAGAAGTGACTGAATGCGCTGAGCAGGGGACGGGATGAGCAGATGAATGAGTACATTAAGAAGTGAATCAATTAAGAGACCGGTGGATGAATGAATGAGTGAATGAATGAATAAGTGAGTGAAGCCACAGAAGAATGGAGGACTGTATGAGTGAGTAGCTAGAGGTGCAGGTGATGAGTAAGGGAGTGAATCAATGAAGTCAGAGGGAGGAATGAGGACAGGGATCTACTGTTCTCAGAGCAGCTGGCCACTTCTTAAAGTCCATTCTTCCATTTTACCTTCCTAACAGCTCCATCCACGAGATCTTTCTTAGGCCCATTCAGCAGATGCGAACACTGAGGCCCAGAGGGTGCAAAACGAGTTACTCAAGATGATGCACTCAGGGGTGGCTGACCCCAAACCACCCCCACTGCCGTGAAGTCAACTCCACCCCATTGAGCTGTGAGAGAGAGCTCAGCTCAGCATCGAGCTGCCCCTGAGGATTGATTGCCCAGCTGTAATCTTTGCAGCAATGGTCCACCGCCTTGCTCTCAGAAGTTGGACTCAAGTCTAGGCTGGTCTCATTTGGTTCATGAGACTACACTCGCTACAGAGATGATGACGACAGCGACGATATGTAGCCACAAGTTCCTTGGATTTGAAATTCTGGAAATATAGGGAGTGATGTGTTCGGATTTGTCCCACGACTTCAGAAGGATTTCACTGAGCAAGCCCCTCTTCCTTGGGGAAAACCGGTCCCCTGGAGAGCGTATGGAGAGAAAGGAGTGGAAGGGCTCCCCAGCCCCCTTGGAAACACAGCCTGCTCAAACTTTCCCTGACCTGCCCACTGTCTGGACAAAGGCCCCGCGGCCAGCTGGAGAGGAGCCTTGTCGATTACGCACAATTGCCTTCCCGAGAGGACGGGCGCTGATGTGTTTTCTCTTGATAGCGCTGGCTCCTCTCGAGCAATAGGACTTCCTGTCTGATCGAGAGCAGTTCCTGCACCTCCTATGGGAAAATACATTCAACAAATGCCACTTCAGCCCTTTGTGAGAGCAGGGACATTTGCTGGCTAATCAGCCATTAGTCCTAAATTCAAGGAAACGTGAGCACTTCGCATGCCCAGTCCCCCGAATGATGGTTCCAGATTTGTTTGGGAAAAGATTCCAAAGGGGGCTGCCTCCCATCCCAGCCTGGGGCTCCTGGCCTTCCTGCTGCCCAGCCCCCAGCATTTGATGACCTGGGCATGGGAGGAGTAATGCCAAGGGCGGGGCACTCCGAGCAAGGTCGCTGCTCCTCTCAGGCCGGGCCCTTGGTCCTGTAGCAGAGCGCCCTCAGGCCATCTTCATGAACACAACCCACGTCCCAGCAGCTGTTGGGAAAACTGCTCTCCCTCCAGCGTCACAGGCGCCGTGGGGGGCAATGTGACTGGGGGAGGAGCAATCTGGAAAGGGCTGCGATCGGCTGCACTTGAAGAAGGCAAGGGTCGCTGAGTTGTATGGGTAGACGGTGTTGCACTGGTGTGTGTTCCGCTGCGTCTGTTTGCAAGAGCAAAAGTAAATTTCTTTAAAAACTGAAGCAAACACGCCGCTTTCCCCAACCTTGAGGGAATCTGAAAACCGACAGCCTCCCGCACCAGTGGACATACTTACCAGGAGTCATGAGTTGTCCACAGTGCCTCTCCCTTTCACGGACCCCAGACTCCTTGCTAGTTTGAGACGGAGCAAAGCTGGGGAGGACAGGAGGGTGATCACATTAGCTAACACACAGAGCACTCACCTGGGACCAATCGCTGTTCTAGAACTTTCCATACTCTGAGTCACTTAAGCCCACGACCCTGTGACCTAATAATAGGAATTATTTATTCCCATTTTCCCGGAGCCGACTGGGACACAAGGAGCCCTGATGGCAAAATGGTCTGCTCATATGGCTTCCAAAAGACAAACCCAAACCAAAAAACAAACTCATTGCCTCTGAGGGGTCTCGCGACCCTTTCACAAGGGTCTCTTAATCCTGCATATCAGATATTTACATTATGATTCATAACGGTAGCAAAATGACAGTGATGAAGTAGCAATGAAAATAATTTTATGGTTGGGGGTCCCCACAACATGAGGAACTGTATGAAAGGGTCGCGGCATTAGGAAGGTTGTGAGCCACTGCCTCTGAGTCTCTTCCGACTCCTAGTGAGCCTATAGGAGAGGGTAGAACTGCCCCAGTGGGTTTCTGAGGCTGTACATCTTTATGGGAGTGGAAAGCCTCATCTTTTTCCTGAGGAGTAGCTGGGGGGGTTAGAACTGCTGAACTTGTGGTGATTAATGTATAGCCTACTACGCTACTAGGGTTCTTGAACCAAAAGATGAGTTGTTGGAACTCACCCAGCAACCAGCTCCTAGATGACCAGACCCAGATGACAGCCCAGGTCACTGTCCCGCGTAGCGCTCCCTGCCATAGGGGGTTGCCAGGAGCCCAAAGCACTTGATGGCACAGCACAGCATCAACAGGCCTACAAGAGCTGGCTGTCTGGGAACTCTGGGTCTGGCAGACAGTCAGTTCTGAAAACATGTTTGTTCCCAGAAGAATTACTGGGGCAGGAAGGGCTCTGCCCTTTCTGGAGCGGAGAACCTAGCAGGGCTCTCGGTGTCCCTCTAGCCTCTCTCGTTGACCCCCTCTGGTGAGTAGTTTCTACGTGCCAGGAGCTATGATCGCTACTTTCCATAAAGCTCTCATTTCAGACTAACCGCAGCACGGTGAGATAGGCATCTTTGTTCCTACCTAACAGAGGAAGAAACGGGGGTTCTCAGAGGAAAACAGCCCACAACCAGTCGGTCTGAATCCATGACCATCGGACTCAACAACCCACACATGATGTCACCCACTCTGCTTTTGTTCCTAACCTCTGCAGAGCAGCATGTCCATCAGGACAGCCCTCCCCATTTGCCTTTGCAGGTCATTTGTAGGGCCCAAGCTCCTGGGTTCTACTAATAGGGAGGGGTCCCCAGTTTGGGCACTGAGATAAGAGTGATTCAGGACAGCTCACGAGGGGTGGTTCCAGATAAGAGTCTTCAGGCACAGTGGGTAGGCCAGAGCAGGGGTACCTGCATTCCAGGCCCAGAGGCAGGAAATGGATTTTGTTTCCCAGGAGCAACGGGCCCAGGGAATGGCCTGTGAGGAAGCAGAGATGGGGGGAGTTACTGTTATGGGAGCAGAAAACCCAATCTTTGACCCGAATAGCTGCTGGTGGTTTTGAACCGCCAATCATGCGGATCACAGATGTAACCACTATATCACCAGGGCTCCCTCTGAGGTGGCTGCATTTCCAGCCGGGAGGAAGGACCCTGGAGCCAGCCTTCAGTAGACTAGGAGGACAATAACCAAGCATGACAATAATAACGACTCTTGGCTTGAACTATTTACAGGATTTTCTCTCTTTTTTTGGTGATTATTTGTTGTTTTGTTGCTTTGATGTTCTCTGTCTTGTTTTTGTGCATATTATTATTATCTCTGCAAGTCTATCTAGATAAGACAGGCTGGATAAACAATCTGGAGGAGCACACAACAGGACCGACGGTTCCAGGGAGACATGGGAGATGGGGAGGTAGAGGTAAAGGTAGTAGTGTTAATAAACCCAAGGACAAAAAAAAAGAGGACCTGATGCAAAGGGCTTAAGTGGAGAGCAAGTGCTTTGAAAACGATTAGGGCAAAGAATGTACGGATGTGCTTTATACAATTGATGTATGTATATGTATGGATTGTGATAAGAGTTGTATGAACCCCTAATAATATGTTTAAAAAAAAATAAACCCAAGGACAAGGGGCCAACAAGTGATCCAAAATCAGTGGCAAAGAGGGTGTAAGAGGCCTGGTAGGGATTCATCAAGGGCAATGTAACCGAGAAATTACTAACACCCATATGAAGGCTGAGCATGATAGTGGGACAAGAGGAAAGTACAAGGAAATAGAGGAAAGAACTAGGAGGCAAAGGGCATTTATAGAGGTCTAAATACAGACATGTGTATATATATTAATATATTTATATATGATGGGGAAATAGATCTATGTATATATATTTATAGGTTTAGTATTAAGGTAGCAAATGGACATTGGGCCTCCACTCAAGTACTCCCTCAATGCAAGAACACTGTTCTATTAAACTGGCATTCCATGATGCTCACCTTGCCAACACAATCACTGAAGACAAATGGGTGCATAAGCAAAAGTGGTGAAGAAAGCTGATGGTGCCCGGGTATCAAAAGATATAACATCTGGGGTCTTAAAGGCTTGAAAGTAAACAAGCGGCCATCTAGGTGAGAATCAACAAAGCCCACATGGAAGAAGCACACCAGCCTGTGTGATCACAAAGTGTCAAAGGGATCAGGTATCAGACATCAAAGAACAAAATATCATATCATTGTGAATGAGGGGGGGTGCAGAGTGGGGACCCGAAGTCCATCTGTAGGCAAGTGGACATCCCCTTACAGAAGGGTCACAGGGAGGAGATGAGCCAGTCAGGGTGCAGTGTAGCAACAATGAAAAATACAACTTTCCTCTAGTTCTTAAATGTCCCCCCCCCTATGATGATCCCAATTCTACCTTAGAAATCTGGCTAGACCAGAGGATGTACACTGGTATAGATAGGAACTGGAAACACAGGAAATCCAGGACAGATGATCCCTTCAGGACCAGTGGTGAGAGTGGCGATACTGGTAGGGTGGAGGGAAGGTGGGTTAGAAAGGGGGGACTAATTACAAGGATCTACATATAACCCCCTCCCTGGGGGACGGACAACAGAAAAGTGGGTGAAGGGAAATGTCAGACAGTGTAAGACATGACAAAATAATAATAATTTATAAATTATCAAGGGTTCATGAGGGAGGGGAAAAATGAGGAGTAGATATCAAGGGGTCAAGTAGAAAGCAAATATTTTGAGAATGATGAGGGCAACAAATGTACAAAAGTGCTTGACACAATGGATGAATATATGGATTGTGATGAGTTGTACGAGCCCCCAATAAAATGATTTAAATTAAAAATTTTTTTAAATGACTCTCGTCCTGGAGTCCTGTTAGCCCCACGTGTCCAGAGTGGAGAGGTGGCTCGGAGGGTTTTCTAGGCTGTAAGTTGTATGACTCACAGGTACCCTAGAGGACAGGGCAGACCTGGCCCTGTGTGTTTCCAAGACTGTAACTCTTTACAGGAGTAGAAAGCCTCATCTTTCTTTTGAGGACTGTCTGGTGGTTTTGAACCACCGACTTTTCAGTTAGCAGCCCAGCGTGTAATCACAGGGTCACTATGAGTCAGAATGGACTGCGTGGCAGTGGGTTTTGTTTTGGGGGGATTGTTTATGCAGCAGAGAGCCAGGCCTTTCATCCTTGGTGGCCCTGGGTGGGTTCAGACCGTCAGCATTTCAGTCCGTAGTCCGTGGCTTCACTGTCTGCACCCCCAGGGACTCAACACTAACAGTGGGAACTATGCTATCTTGAGAGTTTACGCACATTGAAGCAGCCCCACTTCATCGTCTCCCCACCACTTGGGGTAGCTTCTCCTGTTGTCCCCAGTGGGGAAACGGACACTCAAAACAGGCCACTTTCCAAGGTCACTTCCTTGGAAAGAGCCAGGTCTCCCCAGTTCCAAAGCACACATCACAGGAGCTGTGGACCCATTCAGTGGAGAACACTCACTATCACTTGGTGGGGGCGGGAGGGGGTGTTAGGAGGGATGACCATGAAGGGGCCCCCACCACCTCTGCTTGGGAACCCTACCTGCTGTGGGACCCTGGCTCTCTGGCCAGCAAAGGGTGTGTGTGTGTGTGTGTGTGTGTGTGTGTGTGTGTGTGTGTGTAGGGTGACCCATTCTATCGCACTGAAGTGGAGTGGAGAGGAAGTGACTCAATCATCAAAGGTCTGGTCTTCCTCGGGGAACTGTCCCTAATCACAATTATCCTGCTACAATAATACTGTTTCAGAGGGACTGTGAGCCAGGGCACTGTGTGGCCATGTAAACTGCTTCCTGTATCTGCCAAACGCAACAGCATTCGGCAATTAATAGAATCCAGCCAGGCCTCCCGCTCTGATAAGGCCAGAGCTACTGGGCTGCTGGCCTTGTTGTTCTAATGACGAATAGCAGGAGTCCCACAGTCACTCCGCTCCTCCGGGAGGCTGAAGAGAACCACACATGTGCTGCCTGGTTCTGCAGTTTCATGGAGAGAGACATTGTTTGCATTCTCTTGCAAAATAAAGGCCCTGGCTCTCCAGACCACCCTAGAATCCTTGTGCGGGAATCAAAGATGTGGGTTTTTAGCAGAGCCCTGGTGGTGCTGTGGATTAGGTGTTGAACTACTAAATGCAAGGCCATCAGTTCAAAACCCACAGCCGCTCCTTGGGAGAGAACTATGAGGCTACCTGCCCCCGGAAAGGTATATAGCCAACTTGATGGCAGTGGGTTTGGGTTTGGGGCTTGTTTGGGATCCCATGGGTAAGTAGGTGATTCCTGAGGTGGTTTAAGGCCCGGGAGAGCTGAGCCAAGATCTCTAGTGTGTATCAGGGCTCTGGGATTGTTCTACCTTTTATGAATTCGCTAACAGTTTGCAGAGCAGAACATCAGCTTTTCAGCCAGCAGTTCTTACTACTTTTGTTTCAACTCGTCCATTGCAATCCCCTCAAAACACCATCACATGGCCCACTTCCTCCCTCTGTTTCCTGTTTCCATTCCTCCCTCCTTCCTGCTCCTCTGTCCTCGGGTAAGTGCTGCCCCTTTGACCTTAAAGGGTTGATTTTCCTTTCTCGGGGGCGAGTTCATTTTCGGGCCTGAAGGGTGAGTGAGGGCCATCGTCTTGGGGGTTGTAGCCGTCTCTATTGCCCAGTCAGCCTCGTGTCTTTGATGATTCTGAGTTCTGTTCCACATTCTTTCCCTCTTTATCCAGAACCTTCTGACGTGACTTTTTCCCTCCCTCAAGCAGTTGAAAGCAATCGCCAGGCACCATCTAGTTCTTCTGGTCTCAGGGTTGTGAAGACTGATGCTCTTGCCGTCCATGAGTCCTTCTGGGCTAATTGTTTCCATGTGTCTCTTAATGTTCGTCATGCTGCTTCTGCTGCCTTTTTTCAAGTTTATTTTCTTCCCCTTCCTTCCTCTTTCCCCTCTCCGCTCCCCCCTCCTCCAGCCCCCATCTCCGTCAAAGTCGGCTTCTTTTGATTCTTGTTCTTTTATTTAAGTGGTCTCATACAATATTTGTCTTTGTGAGATCAATTGATTTTACTGGGCCTAACGATCATTCATATCATGAAGGGTCTGACAGTTTCATCATTGAGGAGGAGAGGGAAACATAGGAGTCTATTGTATGTATGTGCCAGAGTCGATGTATCCATTCCTCCCCGTGGGCACTGTGGTGGCTTCCACGTTCTCCCTCTTGTGGGTAGCGCTGTGATGAGCAGGGGTATGTACAGATCTGTTCGTGTTTTGCCCTCTGTTTCTTTGAGGTAGATCCAAGAGGGATTGCTGGGTCAGACGATGTTTCCCTTCATGTTTTCCATGGTAAGTGCACAAACCTGCGATCCCTCCAGCAGCCAGAAGGGTTCCAGTCTCTGCACCGGCTCCACTCTTTATTTCCTTTGTGTTTTGTTGAATGTTGCTATCAGTGCCTGTGTGAGGTGGGATCTTGTTTTTTTAATTTGCATTTCCCTTAGAGTAAGCCGTCTTGAGCATTTCTTCATATGCTTGTTGGCCATCTTGAAATCATCTTTGTGAATTGTCTGTTCATATCTTAACTCATGTTTTAATTGGATTATTGGCGTTGATTTTCATCACTCTTCTTTACTCCAGACGGGGCGAGACCAGCAGTCGCACCTTTGATGGCTGCTCACGAGCTTTTAAGATCCTCCTCGCCAAAGTAGATGCAGAACATTGTCTTTGGGAGCTACGTTAGGCCAATTCACCTTAGTGCCCCCAGAGACTAGTGTCCTGATCCCTCAGGCCCAACAAATCATTCCCTCAAGTCTTTTATGTCTAATAAGTTTTCATAACTCTGCTCCTTAGACATGGATATACTTGCAGCCAAGGTAAATAAATACGCATATACACATGTATATGCCCCTTTCCCAAACCTGTTCAGTCTGTGTGTTTGTCCAAGATCGCCAGTAATGCAGGACTGTGTACGAGGGGTACCCCCCACCCCCGCCAAAATAAACCAGTTAGGATGTGAGGGGGTAATAGTGCACTTGGAGTTTGTTCCACCGGGTCAGACTGTTAATCAAGCTCTCTATTTAGAGGTTCTCAAAAGATTGCAGCAGCAGTGTGTGACCAATAAAAGGCCTGCTCTGGGGCAGGCAGGAGACTGGTTTTGCCACCACGACAATGCACCTGCTCACACAGCCATCCCAGTGTGCCAGTTTTGGCAAAAAACAAACAAACAACCCAGCACCCCTCTCTTGCCCCAGGCATCTTACTCACCTGACCTCGCTCCATGTGACTTGTTTTTGTTTCGTGAATGCAGAGGGACATGAAAGGACAGTGATCTGAGGATGCAGAAGAGGTAAAGAAAAAACGAGGGAGGGGCTGTCAGCCTTCCAAGCAGATGAGTTTGAAAAATGTTTCCAAGAATGGAATCACAGATTGGACAAATGACAAATGTCCTCAGTATAATGGAGAGTACTTTGAGGGTGGTATGATTGCCTTGTAAAATAATTTAAGTACATAGTTCTGGGGGGGGGGGGATCCCGTGGTTTGTTTTGTTTGGGGTGGTATTAGCCCTTCAGATAGATCAGTAGTTGCTTCTGTTGCCTTTGCCTCTTACAACCCCTCAGAGTCTTCCCCTGGCCCCTCCTTTTTGGCTGCACTGCCTTTTATGGCATATTGACTTCTCCTTCAAGGGCTCTGGGGCTTTTAAGAGCTTTGGACTCTGATACTGAACTGCTTCACAGGGCATGTGGAACTTCTTTACAAACTGACCTAAAAACTAATTGCTGTCGAGTCAACTGTGACTCCCGGCAACCCCGAGTGTCAGGGTCTCCATCTCTCTGCGCTCCTCCAGGGGCTGGCCTGGCGGCCACCTTTTAAAAACACATAACCAGGCCCATTCCTTCTTTCTTCTCCAACTCCTCCTCCTCTCTGTGTGCCCACATGAGTGTCTGTGAGCATCTCTGTCCACGGGGATCTGTGTCTCTTTCTTTTATGCCCCTCCCTCCTATTCCCTCCCCTTCTCACCCCTGTCACTGCCCCATAACCATCAGTCTGCTTCCTTTGCTGTAAAAATTCTTTCTTTTCTTTTTTCCCTTGTATCACAGTGGTCTCACGCAGCATGTCTTTATGAGATTGATGAGCTTTGCTGAGCATAATATCTTCCAAATTACCGTTCACGTCTTGAGGTGTTTGCCAGTGTCATCATTGTGGGTGTGTACCAGAGTTTATTCAGCCAGGCCAGGCCCCTCTTTCAAGGAGTCTCTGGGGGCTCACTTACAGGCATTGACTCCTTCCCCTACCCAGGGGCTCCAGTGCACGCTTTTCAAAACTTAAAGACAAAACAGGAACCAAACCAGTGGCAGAGTCGACCCTGACTCGGTTCGTCCCATGTGTGCAGAGAACTGTGCTACAAGGGTTTCCATGACTTGTGACCTTTTTGGAAACAAGTCACCAGGCCTTTCTTCCAAGGTAGCTCAGAGTGGTCTCAAGACCTCCCACCTTTCAGTCCACAGCCAAGCGTGGTCACTGTGCACCACCGAGTGGTTGTCATTGTTGCTGTTGGGTGCCACTGAGTCGATGCTGACTCACAGCGAACGTGTGCACAACGGAAGGGAACACAGCGGGCCCTGCGGCGTCCTCACATCGATTCTATGCGTCAGCCCACGGCTGCAGCCGCGGTGTCAATGCAGCTCCTTGAGGGCCTTCCTTGTTTCGCTGCCCGCCCACTTTACCAAGCACGATGTCCTTCTCCAGGGACTGGTCTCTCCAGACAACATGTCCAAAGTACACGAGATGAAGGCTCACCATCCTTGCCTCTAAGGAGTATTCCGGCTGTACTTCTTCCAAGACAGATTTTTTTTTTTTTGGCGATTCTCTCCAGCACCATAATTCAAATGTATCAAGTCTTCTTTGGTCTTATTTATTCAGTGTCCAACTTCCACATGCCTAGGAGGTGGCTGAACGTGCCATGGCCTGGGTCAGGTGCACCTCAGTCCTCAGAGAAACATCCTTGATTGTCAACACTTTAAAGAGGTCCCCAGAGACTCCAGGAAATGACCAGGTCCCTGCTAACTTTTTGATGGTCTCCTAGTTGCCGGTGAGAAGCTCAGGTCCCACAGGCCTGGCGCCTCCCAGCATCTCTAGGTTGAAAGTGGTTTGGGAAGCTTTGAGGGCCAACAGCCAGGCATGGCTGGGACTGTCTGCGGCTCGGCCCTCTGCCCCACAGGGCATGAGCGTGCCTCACCATCTCTCGCTTCGTATTTCTATGATCTTTCTAGTGACTTCTGCTCCTGCTTCTTGTCACTGGGTGGGCCCCCCTTTTGATTTTTTTATCAATTAAATCATTTTATTGGGGGCTTGTACAACTCCTAACAATCCACACATACACCCATTGTGTCAAGCAATTTTGTACATTTGTTTCCCTCATCATTCTCAAAACATTTGCTTTCTACTTTGAACTCTTGGTATCAGCTCCTCATTTTTCTCTCTTTCTCCCTGCTCCCCCTCCCCCATGAACCCCTGATAATTTATAAATTATTATTTTGTCATATGTCCCCTTTTTCTTGAGAAAAGAGAAACACACCTGCGTGTTTTTAGATAAAAGTGAACTTTGACTTATTTGGGACCCTTAAGCCAATCCTCACCATGACGATGTCATCCTGCTGGTCCCAGGAGAGCACCTTGCTCCCTCTTCCTCCACCAAGCCCACCTAACCCCCCGCCTTTGGGCGAGCTGACTCCCGCACAGAGCGACCTGTTGGCAGGATTGAGCTACTCGTTGGAGCTTCTGCATCTGTAAACCTGTACACAGGTAGACTGCCTCATGTCACTCCCCCAAGTTGCTGGTGGGGTTGAATAGCCAACCCCCAACGCTTAATCTGCTGTGCCACCAAGGCTTCTGTACCCCCCTGAGATGAATGCAAACGAGGACAAAGGGTGTTTTGCCTGGGGAAAGCAAGAAGAGCCTTTGGTGGGAGGGGGCCACAGCCCCAGGAGGATGTGGGTGTTCTAAATTTGGCTCTGACTTTGCCGGAAGACTCTCTCTCAAGGTGAGTTGCAAATTGTACTCAAATGTGGTAATTTCCCCCTAAATTTGGGCCTTTTGTGTGCTGTTGTTATAATTGCTGATCTGTCTGGGGCCCATTCTGGTGAACTTTCCTTTTTAAAGAAATCATTTTATTGGGGGCTCGTGCAATTCTTATCACAATCCATACATCCATCCATCGTGTCAAGCACATTTGTACATGTGTTGTCATCATCATTCTCAAAACATTTACTTTCTACTTGAGCCCTTAATATCAGCTCATTTCCCTCTCCCTCCCCATTCCCTCTCCCTCATGAACCCTTGATAATTTATGTTAATTTTATTTTGTCATATCTTATACTCTCCAACATCTCCCTTCACCCACTTTTCTATTGTCCATCCCCCAGGGAGGAGGTTATGTGTAGATCCTTGTAATTGATTCTCCCTTGTTACCTCACCTTCCCCCCACCCTCCAGGTATCGCCACTCTCACCACTGATCCTGAAGGGGTCATCTGTCCTGGATTCCCTGTATTTCCAGTTCCTATCTGTACCAATGTACATCCTCTGGTCTAGCCAGATTTGTAAGGTACAATTGGGATCATGATAGTGGCGGAAGGAAGCATTTAAGAACTAGATAAAAGTTGTATATTTCACTGTTGTTAGCCTGTACCCTGACTGGCACATCTCCTCCCTGCAACCCTTCTGTAAAGGGGTGTCCAGTTGCCTACAGATGGGCTTTGGGTCTCCACTCAGCACTCACCCTCATTTACAATGAGATGATTTTTTTGTTCTTTGATGCCTGATAACTGATCCCATTGACACCTTGTGGTCACTCAGGCTGGTGTGCTTCCTTCATGTGGGCTTTGTTGCTTCTGAGCTAGATGGCTGCTTGTTTATCTTCAAGAAGACCCCAGATGCCATATATCCTGGCATCATCAGCTTTCTTCACCACATTTGCTTATGCACACATTTGTTTTCAGTGATCATATCGGGAAGATTGGCCTGGTGAACTTTCTTGAGACCATTGTATTTGTTATGCTCTAAGAGCTTTTCTGCACTCATCAAAGCCGGTAGAGAGTTGGATTGAGGAGAGTGCTGTAGGACATTAATTACGAATTTGGCTGATGGCATTCCTGCCCAAGCTCTGCACTTCTGCCCTTGGGTAAGTTACTTAACCTGTCTGAGTTTCCGTCTCCTTAGCTATAACACGGTGATAGCTATAGTCCCCCCACAGGATGATTGTGATGATGGAAAGACATCCCGTGTAACAAGTACGTAGCACGGTTCTTGGTGTGTGTACGTGCTCAGTGCTCACACTGTGAACTACGGATGACTTCATTTTGATGCTGAATTGCATTAACCATCTTCCCTACTCCCATTGCCCAGCCCTTCACGAGCAACTGTGCTCAAAGGGGATTTATGACCCATTCATAGACCAGGCTTGAATACCTTCAGGGGCAGGGGACTCACGACCCTACTAGGTGGCCCATTTATTGTTCAGAGGGGTTTGCTAAAGGCACCTGCTCTCCTTTCAATGTACCAAACACTGTCACTCGGGGCCATGATTTGGCTCTCACTGTGCCCCCCAGAATCACAGAACATTTAAGTCTCATTTCTAAGCTTTCTTAGTGGTCACCAAAGGTAGGTGGCAGAGGGGGCAGGGGAGGGGGAGAGGGGGCAGTGAACGGCTGCTTAGGAAACACTGAGCTTCTGTTCGGGGTGGTGGGAGAATTTGGAAACATCCTGCTCACAGTTTAACACCGCTATGAACATAACTGAATTGTACTGGGGAAAAATGTTGAAAAGGCATATGATTTGCTATATCCATATTCACCACAACCACAACCACAGTATACATATCTGTATATGTAATGTTTTTAGAGTAAGTCTGATCTTTTTTTCCTGCTACAGGTCATTCAAATCTTTGGTGAGAGGTGGGTCTCCCCCGCTGAGGTGTCTGTCTAAGCTCAGAATCCTTGTGAGCCCTGTCCTGGGCCCTCTCCTGCTCCCCACTGTCTCTGTAGCAGGGGATAGGGGGAGTGAGGTGGGGTGGAGTGGGGAGGGGTGGCTTCCAAGCAGGAATCCCACCGCAGGCTTCACAGCTTTTGTTTCGCTGCAGTGGTGCCAACGTGGCAGGAGGTGGCTGTGGGGAGATGGCTCTAGGTAGGGCCCGTTGCCTGTGGCTGGTGAAGCTCTTCCCTCCCCAGAAGTTCTGGAGGGGACCTTCAGGGAATGATGACAGGCGTCCTGGGAGTTTCAGCTGTGGCCCCACCTCCCTGCAGCAGGCAGCAGGTTGAGCCAGATAACAGGGCTGTCACTGCAGGGGGAGCCCCAGGAAGGCCGGCACTTATCTCTCGGCCACGGGCCACACTGCGACAGCTCCTGGCATCTGGGGAAGGGCCACCGTGGTCTTCAATGTACTTGACCTGGACCCAGGAGCTCTCCCTGCTCCCCCACCCCCCACCTCTGCACACAACAGCTGCTCTGGAAGATAATATTCCGTCTCTCATATACTCCTCCTTCAAAGGGGGTGGGGGCACCCATGGAGCACCCATGGGAACCATGGTAAAGATGGCACAGGACCGGGCGCTGTGCGTTTCCTTCCGGTCACCTAGAGTCGAAACAGACTCAACAGCACCTAACAACACCCAGAGTTCAAAGGGTGACTGGTTTTGACTTTCGGTTGAGACCTGATGAGGACTTCGGCCCGAATGTGTCGTCCCCGGGCCCTAATTGAACATCATGACTGCCACACACAATCCGTTTCTTCTGCCTTTATCTAGCACTTAGCATTCTGGCACTCTAAAAACAGCCATTCATGCTCACACTCATTGAACAACTTGGTGCTGAATTCCCACAGGTGCTGGGCATCACTATAGGGATGGTGAAGTAACCATCCTGAGTCAAACGGGCCTGAAAAACCCTCGTCTCAGTGGAAGAGACCTGATGAGAGACTGAGGGACATGCTTACAGAACAGTGAGTGTGATAGTGTTGTAGCGGGTTCTCAGGAGATGGAACGGAGTTTGGTCATGAAGGCAGAGAAGGAGTGTGTGTGTGTGTGTGTCTTGTTGTATGAGGAGCCAGATGCTGTGCTGAGTACCTGATGCATATTTAATTCTCACCACAATCCCCTTGACATGGAAGAACACTGGTGTGCCAGCCCGTTTCCTTAACACAATGCCCGCTCAGCCTAACATCTCTCCTCCATCGCCGGTGACTTTGCTGCTCTCTGGGGTCTGAAAGGAAGCATCTCCTTGTCCTCCCTCTCATTGCTAGTGAGTCCATGCTGACGCATAGCGACCCGAGAGGACAGGTAGGCCAGGTGTCCAAGGCTTTCGTGTCTACAGAAGAGCTGGTGGTTCTGAGAGCTGACCCTTTGCTTAGCCGCTGCTCCTTCCGTCTTCTGAGAGTTCCTTTATCTCCTGGATCGGAAGAGGCACTGCCTCTGAACACTTCATTCCCACTGCCACTGCCAGACCCAGAGCCGCTTCCCTCTGGGGAGAGGGGGGGAGGTGATACTGCTGGAGCTCTTTCCACAAGCGCCAACTCTCTTGACCACAGACAGGCGAGATCTCCCCTACAGCACAGCTCTCCTCCCTGCCCAGGGCCATTTCAGTCCTCAGCAGAGTTACGCCCCAGACCCAGGGCCCACAAGCACTTCCGGTCTCAGGATAATTGCTGCTGCTGCTGCTGTTCTTAAAGGGCATCAAGTCCCTTTGACTGGTAGCAACCCCAGGTGACAGAGTATCACTGTTCCGTAGGGTGTTCTACTGAAAAGCAAGGATGCTACTTGGAGAACTATGGCAGGCCTGACCCAAGCCAAGGCATTTTCCATTGCTTCCTATGCACATGACAGTCAACATTGAAGAAAGAAGCCTGAAGCAAAAAACTGATGCATTTGAATTGTGGTGCTGGAGAAGAAGATTGAAAGTACCATGGACGAACCAATCTGTCTTGGAAGGAGTAGGCCAGAGTGCTGCTTAAGGCAAGGATGGTGAGACTGACATACGTTGGCATGCTGTCAGGAGACACAGTGCCTGGATAAGGACTTCATGTTTGGTTCAGGAGAGGGGCCGTGAAGGGGAGGAAGCCCCTCTAGGAGATGGCGGACACCGTGGCTGAAGCAATGGCTCCAGCCTAGAACAGTGGTGTGGAGGATGGAGCGCCTGGCACGGTTTTGTCCAGTTGTGCGGGGGTCGCTCGGGGCAGGCGCCGACTCGGCAGCACCCAACGACTGTTCCTTCCAGGACAGGACCCTGGTGCTTCTGTCCCGCAGCCTCTGGGCAGGTTTGGGTAGCAACTACCATTGGGTTCTGAAGGCGAAAAAATTACTTTTTCCATCAACCCCAAAGTATATAGGGAAGAACTGAAACTAATCAACGCTCAGTAAAATGCTTTGAAAAGTCATAGGTCCAATGTGGTCCCTATAAAAATTGTATCTCAATGAAAATAACTTCAGGTTAGTGTTTCTATCATAGGAATTTCTGAGTGTGCAAAATGATGGTGGGCCATTATAACCACAATAGTAAAACAAATTTATTACCAAGTAACTTCTTTCTTTTTAAAATATTTTATTGGGGGCGTATACAACTCTTATCACAATCCATACATACATCCATTGTGTCAAGCACATTTGTACATTTGTTGCCATCATCATTTTCAAAATGTTTTCTTTCTACTGTTACCAAGTACTTTCTAAGAGTGAAAATTCTCCAAATCGTGTCTGCTTTTCCATGTCAGATGTTGATGTCCCAGGGGCCTATCAAGTTTAATGACCTCAGGCATTCCTCCCTGTGTACCAGCAGTCATTACCCCTCCCATCCTGAACTCGCTACTCATCTGTCACCTTCCTCAGTGTTCCTCATAATCCAGCCTGTCCTGACCCTGAACCAGACACTCAACAAATCCACCGGAGAGTGGGTGCTCAACTGTTATTGAGCCAGGCATGGTTCTAAGAAGGATACAAACGGGGACAAAACAAATCTGGCCACTGCCCTCCAGAAACGTACACTACACTGGTAGGGGGAGGGAGTCAAAGGGTGGTCTAGGGACAGCCAGGAAGCAAATAAATAATAATAGGCTTATTTGATAAATAAAAGAGGGCTCAAGGCTGAGGCTGGAGGGTGAGTTCTCTTTTAGAGAGGGTGGTGAAAGAAGACCTCTGCAGAGGACGCATTGAAACAGAGGCATGACTGAAGGCAGGGGCCAGCCCCGGACAGCTGAGGGAAGAGCGTTCCAGGCAAGGGGTGGGCTCGGTGCGTTGGCGGAAAGGCAGCGAGGCCAGCGGGGCTGCAGCAGAGGGAACAAGAAGAAGCATGAGGGGTGAAGATCATAGATAATGGGATGGGTATGACGACACATAAATAAACAATATATCATTTACTAAGGGTTCACGGGGGTGATAGGGTGGGGGAGGGAGGGAATAAAGAGGAGTTGATATCAAAGGGCTCAAGTGGAAAGGAAACATTTTGGAAACGACGATGGCAGCATCTGTACAAGTTCGCTGGCTATAATGGATTTATGGTTTGCTATACTATCTGTAGGAGACCCCAATCAAATGGTCAACGAAGGAAAGAAAACAAAAGGAAAGGAAATGGGATGGAGTGGGCAGAACATGGAAGACTTTGCTCAGGACTCACTTCCCCTGCTCCCCAGGATGCTCCTCCCAGCAGCTTGATTTGCAAAAGCCACCAAAGTGTGGGAAGGGCGTTAGGGACAGACTGGCTCCTTGGGGAGCAGCTGTAGTTGGCAGCACACCGTGGGGTGTCACAGATGGACCAGCACCTCCCTCTGATATCTCCATGGGCAGGGTCAGTCATGCACAAATCTCCTCATTAAACCTCCACTGCCTGCCAATTCCAGCAAAGGCCTTCTTGCCCCACTTGGCTTCAGTGCCCTAGGAGACCCATTTGCTGCCCATAAGTTTCCTCTTAAATGGCAACTGCCCCTGTCCTTGTCTGTCCCTTACTGCTGCCAGCTAACTGTGAGCTTGATGTGTTTTGCCTTGACTGGTATTCAGTGGATAACGGCCAAACTCATTATTTTGGTTCTTTCTTGGCCATAGTTTCACTCAGTATTCATAATGCCAAGTTAGTAGGCAGTTAAGTGAGTATAACATGACACGATTCTGCCCACTCTTCTAGGATCTTCGGTGGTGGAGTGAGTTCCCCCTTGGGCTGCTAACCACAAGCTCAGCAGCTCAAAGCCACCAGTTGCTGCACGGGAGAGAGACGAGGCTTTCCCCTCCTGTCAGGTTTCAGCCTTGCAACCCGCAGAAGCACTCCTGACTGTCCTTTAAGGGGGTTGTGACTTGGGATCAACTTGATGGCACGGAATTTGAGTTTTATTTTTTTTCTGGTGTAGAAATTTATTAGCAATCATTACTTTCTCCCCCATGAATGAAACTTATTTGGCTTGTTTGAAAAGGTGTTGGGGGTAAAAAGGACAAATTTAAACTTGGCCAATAACTATTGCACCTTTCTTTGTGGCATTGGTAGAGTAGTGAATATGATATTGAATATTGCATGAGCCTAAATCTTTAAAATAAAAAAAAAAGAGGTCCCAGGATGGCACAGAGTTTGAACCCACCCAGCAGGGATGCAGAAGAAATGTCTGGTGACCTGAACCTATAAGTATTACAGCCAGGAAATAAATGCCTGTGGAGTGATGAGTTAGCCCAACACAGCAGCTTAGTCAGATGCACCAAGCCATCACCCTACAGCAAAGACTCAGGAAACCAAGTAAAGCAGATAGAGATGACAATCCTGGAACCCTGAATGTCTAGATGGTACCCAACCACCACCACCAACTTCTCCAAAGGTCCTATATAAAGTCAGGAGACAATAGGATTCCAAATTGTAAATGAGACCACACCTACAAGTCATATAGACTGGTTGGCTTCCAAGACTATGGCTCTTAGTCACCCTTCATATCTGGAACTGAGCCCACCCACCCCCTTTGGGTAAAAAGACCATTTAAGATAAAAATGGCAGCATTTTCACCCCAGGCCACAGTTTGGAGGTCAAGAGAGAGCAGAATGGAAGCAGGGCACACACACGGCAGACGTGTGAGAAGCCACAGTACGTTGAGCAGATTGCAATGGAGGATTGAAACAAGATACGTATGAACTGCTGGATGTAAAACTGGTGATCTCCGTCATGAACTTTCAACGAATGAACAATAAAAGTTTTCTCAAAAATAAATATATGAAAGGTTTTCTTTTCTTTTTTCTTTAAAGGGAAAAAGGATGTGGAGTTAGAGCAGACATCGGTTGGAGGGAAAACCTGAACAAAATAAGAAAGGAAGCAAGTTGCACACCAGCCCTGTCCTGCTAGTCACCCCAAGACAAGGGGGCCATCTCAAGAAAAGGTGATCAGCAACCCTGGGCAAGGGGCCCAGGAAGGCAACATCAGAGAATTACCAACAGGAAGCAGAAAGGCCATGTAGACAAATGTGGCAGTCTGGGTTGACCAGAGAAACAAATTCATAGGCACTCAGATGAACACTGAGAAAATATCCCAGCCCAGTCCATATCGAGTCCATTCGATATTAACCCATATGTCTGATACCAATCTATAAATTCCTCTTCAGACTCACACAACACATGCAAATGTAGATCACCGGCTAGTGGGTGGAAAGTCTTGTGGATCCAGTGGCAGTGTAAGCATCTCAGTGCTGGTAGGGATCTCTCCGTGGCTCCTCCAGCTCAGGGCACTAGTGTAGCTCCAAGTGTCTTGTGAGCTGCAATGTCTTGCAGAGAATGAGCGTGTGTCCCGCCTCCAGCGAGCAACTTATCTCCTAGCGCCTCCACATGAGGTCATCAAGCTCCGACCTGACTGACAGGCTACACTCCACCCCTTCACTCTTCAATCTCAAATTGACAACAGATTATGTAATGACCACAACAAACCTGGAGTGAAGCAAAGTGAGTGGGGCACGAAGAGGATCTAAGAAGAGGAAGTGTAGAAGGGCTGGCAAAATCCCTAGGGATCCTGGCATCCACAGAGCAGGGAGGGGTCCAGGCATGGGAGACAACACCACTCACCAGCAGCAGTCTCTGGCCCATCAGGTGGGTGACACACATGAAGTAGTAGCGACACAGAATGTCAGCAGGAGGTCTCCCAATAGACTAGACACCAGGCAGGTCCCTATCCTTTGCATTGATTGGGGCCAGGTCCTGATTGCTGGCTGCAGCCTATAGGGAGTGCTCCCATGTCCATCCCCTAACCCCCATCTACCTGGTGACCAGAGGAGCCCACTCCTACTCTCTTCACTTGCCCTTCTGGTGGGCAGCAGTAGGAGTCCTTCTGCCTTTGCTGCCCCACTCACTCGGAACTGAAGTAGGAGCCCCACACCCACTTCCAGCTCCACTTGCAATTGGGGACACATATCCATCCTGCCCTCTAGCCCTGTAGGCTGCCGTACCCACCTGGAAAGTAGCAGTGGGCACTCCTGTGCTGCTGGACCAAGAATCAATGGCAGAATATGCCCCCTCACCCATTGCCTCCAGCTGTCACCCACCCACCCAGTGAGAGCAGCAGTGCACACTCACCCCACCTGCCAAACTCATGGCCCTATCCACTCAACAAGCCACAGACATATTCTCACATAACCAGACAGAATAACCCGGGTGTGAATGCCTGACTCACCCACCACCCTCAGCTGTCCTTCCTACCTGGTAGGTGGCATTGTGCCCTCCCACCATGCTGGACTGATGACCAGTAGGGTGCACACTCACTTCACTCATCATCCACTCCCTCCCACATTGCCCCACCTAGTTGGCATCAGGGGCGCTGGTGCACTACCAGACTGGTGAACATTAATAGTACACACCCACCTTCACTGTCCTTCAACATCACCCTGCCCACCCAGCAAGAGATAGTAGTCACTCCCATGCCACCAGACTAGTGAGCCACAGAGCATACCCACCTTACCCCCTCTGATATGTCACAACATTACCACCACCAACAGTAAAAACCCCAGAAAAATCAGGACCTCCCCCCAAATTACTATACACACGCACAGACACATTAAATAACAGTTAGTGGCTTGGAGATCACAGACAAACACTAATCATATGAAGAAACAGGAAAAGAGGGCTTAAACAAGTGAGCAGAATAAATGGAAAGAAAATCTTGCTGAGGAAGAAGTGATATTAGAAATAGCTGAGAAGATTCTAACAGATATGTTTAGGATCCTCAAACAGATCAAGGAAATAAAGGAGGCAGGTTGGGGAGAAAGAGATTGATTCAAAAACACAATACAGAACAAAATGACAGACGCAGTAGACAATTTGACACCTTAGCAAGTCACTAGGTCAACAAGAAAATATCAGAAATAGCTAACACAATGGAAGAGCAGAAGTAAAATTGAATCAGTGGGAAAAGAATCCGTAAAGGACAAATCCTTTGATACTAATTTGTTTTAGGAAAAATCAGAAATAAAAAAGAAGAAAAATACGAAAGTCCAAGAGATTTCTGGGACACCATCCAGAGGAATAATTTATATGTAATAGGAATTCCAGAAGAGAAAGAAAACTAAAGTACAAAGAAAAAATGTGAAGACATATTGGCAGGATTCTTCCCCAAATATCATGAGAGACAAGAAAGATTTTGTTCAAGAAGTTCAATGAATCGTACAAAAGAGAATCCAGAATCACAATATGTCATAATCAAAATTCCCAAATCCAAAGACAAAGAAAAAGCCCTGAAAGCAGTTCGTGTAAACAAACGATCACTTACAAAGGAGCACCAATAAGAATAAATGCTGATGTGTCACCAGGAATCAATCAGGTAAAAAATAAAACGATAGAATGGCATGTGCAAAATCCTGAAAGAAAAAAATTTCTCATCAAGAATTGTATATCCAGAAAAATGGTCTTTCAAAAACAGTGATGAATCTAAGACATTCCCAGATAAGCAGACATGAAGAAAATTTGGAAATATCAGACCATCCTTGCAGAAAATATTAAAAGGAATCCTTTGGATAGAGAACGAATAACATATGACAGCAATCTGAAATAAAGACACAAATCCAGATAAGCTTTCGAAGAAGTACAATGAAGCTACAAAATTAACTACAGGGAGCCATTAAGTTGTAAATGGTGATAACTTCAAAACAAAACAGGAAATAAATAGTGCAGTTATGGAATTTCCATATAGAGAGGTATCAAGGCAATTCTAAGATATAACAGATTGCTTTGCATTTGAGAGGGTAAAAGCAAACTTCAGAAACAAAGTCAATAAATCTTCTCAGCAAAATAATGAAAAAGAAAATAAAAAGGTTCAGTAAACAAACAAAAAAACAACACAATGATTGATAGGAAAACGAAATCTCTATATAAAAAGGTCCCAGCACAGAAAAGTAAGAGGAAGAAAGAAATGGTTGTTAACATAGAAAAGTATAATAAAATGATGACCATTTGTGCCTATCATTAATCACAGCTAAGACATGAAGGCATCAATAAACGACATCAATAAATGACAAACCAAAGGACAGAATACCTGTGTGTGCAGGGAATGCAGGCCGGATGATCCCTCAGGACCAGGGGCGTGAGTGGCGGTACTGGGAACACAGAGGGAAGGTGGGTTGGAAAGAGGGACCCAATTACAAGGATCTACAACAGAAAAGTGGGTGAAGGGAGACATCGGACAGGGCAAGATATGACAAAATAATAATTTATAAATTATCAAGGTTTCATAAGGAAGGGGGAGCGGGGAGGGAGGGAAAAAATGAGGACCTGATGCCAGGGGCTTAAGTGGAGAGCAAATGTTTTGAGAATGATGAGGGCAATGAATGTACAAATGTGCTTTACACAATTGATGTATGTATGGATTGTGATAACAGTTTAATGAGCCCCTTAATAAAACCATTTAAAAAAGAATATCTGTGTGTGTGTCCAACAGTCACCAAAAAAGAAATAGAAACAGTAATATTAATTTTGGATAAAATATATTTAAAGCCAAATCCTACTAAAAAACAAGGCATTATATAATTAGCAAAGAGAATTCACCATGAAGACATAACAGAAATAAATATTTATGTCCCCAAAAACATTGCTCTAAAATACATAAGACTAACTCTAACAGAATTGGCAGTAAAACAGATAAGTCTATAATAACAGTAGGAGACTTTAATGTACCACTTTTGATGATGGACTGAACCATTAAAAAGAAACTCAAGAAAGGTACAGTAGAGCCAAGCAACACAATCTACCAACTCAAACTCCTTGACATATATATCACACACCACCCCAAACAGCAGAGTTTGCGTTCTTCTCCAACACATCTGGGTCATTCTCCAAAACTGACCATTTTCTAGGCCATAAAACAAGCCTCTATAAATTCAAAAACATTAACACATTAAAAACATATTTTCTGACCATAGTGTTGTAAAACTAGAAATCAATAACAGAAAGAGCAAGAAAGAAAATCCAAATCCCTAAATGCATGAAAACTGAATAAAAACAATTGGGTTTCACACGAAATTTAACATGAAGTTTTATAATTCCTAGAATCGAATAAGAATGAAGACACAATACAAGATGAAGAAAGCGATCCAAGAACAAAATGACAGGTTGAATAGATCATTCAAAACTGTAACAACTAGAGAGTCATTCCCAAACCTCGGGACAGAGCAAAAGCAGTGCTCACAGGAACATTTATCACCAGAAATGCACACATCAAAAAAGAAGAAAGGAGTGAAAGGGAGGCGAGTCCAGGAGCACGTGTGGAAAAAGAAGGGCTGCCAGCTGATTGTGGTAGCAGTGGTAGAGTTGTGCTTGACGCGACTGGAACATGGCATGATGCATGTACTCAACCCCAAGCAATGAAAAATAAAGAAGAAAGGGGCCAGTTCCTACTTGAGCAACCAGAAAAGGACCTTCAGAAGCCCAAGTCACAGCAACGAAGGAAACAGCAATGAGAAGAAGGAAGTGAAAACAATAAAGAAAAGGCACCACAGTAAAGACGAAGGTAAGTCGAGGTTGGTTCTTTGAGAGGATTGGTAAAGGTGACAAACCACTGGCCAAATTGACAAAGGAAAAAAAATTAAAACGATTCAAGGAATCCAAATAAGAAACCAAATGGGTGACATTTTAACGAAGCCTACGAAGATGGAGGATGGTAACAGAATGTTATGAAAAATTGTGCACTGAAAGATTCCAAAGCCTAGAAGAAATGAACAAATTATGGAAGCACACTAACTACCCAAATTAATAAAAATCGGAATACAAAATTTAAATCGATCCATAACAAAAGAAGGCCTGGCATTCGGCTGAGATTCACAAGCCAGCGGTCAGAAACCACGAGCCTCCCCACAGGAGAAAGATGTGCCTTTCTCCTCCTGTAAGGAGCTGCAGCCTCGGAGACCTGCAGAGGCAGCTACACCCTGTCCTATGAGGTCGCTGAGTCAGCATGGTTTATAACAAAACTCACTGTTTTGTTTGCAACTGAGTTAGTCTGGGTAGACTGGAGAAACAAAATTCATAAACACTCACATTTTATGAGAGTTTTATATAAAGGGTAATTGTACATTAAGCATCCCAACCCAGTCCAGTTCAAGCCCATAAGTCCGACATTAGCCCATATGTCTGCTATCGATCTACAAAGTCCTCCTCAAACACAAAACACACGCAATGATACTGACTGCAGGAGGAAAGCCGAATCAGTGAACGTGTAAGCATCTCAGCGCTGGCAGGGATCTCCATGCGGCTGCTCCAGCACCCAGGGCTGCATTGGGGGAGGTCCATGTGGCTTCTCCTTGGGGATGTCTCACAGGAAGTGAGTCCTGCCAGCTGAGGCAGAGAACTAGCTAAGGCAGCTGCACCCTGGTCCAACCAAAAGAGAGCCAGAGACCAGAAAGACGAGGCTCGGCGAGCCATTTTTACCCCCGCCCTTCAATTAAACTGCCCTTCAATGCATATCACATGTTTTCATCAGCCAGGTTGGCACAATAAACCTATCACAATTTCCAAAGCAGAAATTAAAGAGGTCACTGAAAACAATTTAAAAAAATCTCCAACAACAAAAACCTTCAGCCTAGATGTCTTCCCTGAAGCATTTGGCGTTGGCAGCCACACCACTCAAACTGCTCCAGTGCATAAAAAAATGAAAGGGGCATTCCTTAGTTCATTTTACTTATTCCTTAATTTTTCTATGAAGCCAGGGTAAGTGCAGTACCAAGGCCAGACAAAGATGGCACACACCAATAGCCCTCATGACTATAGCTGCAAAACATTCCACTGCTAACCACAAGGCCAGTGGTTCAAACTCACCAGCTACTCTGAGGGAGAAAGAGGAGGCTTTTTGCTCCCAGGAGGATTTACAGCCTCAAAAACCCTATGAATCAGGGCCACTCTGAATCAGAACAGCCTCATTTTCAGGGAGTTTCTCTGCCTGCTACCTGGAAAGCAATGAGTCCATCCAAGAGGTCCCTTGGAAGGAAGATCTAGTAATCTACTTCTGAAAAATCAGTCATTGGGTTTTCCATTTTTTCCAGTGTTCTTCTGATATATATGAGGTTGCCATGAGTTAGAATCAACTCCATGGAGATTTATTTTATTCATTAGGTCTACCTTCAAGACTTTGAGAATGTATAGCCAGAATGAAACCAAAATCTGAGGAAAAAGCAAGTCTATGGGGTAAATGGGCTCTATGAGCCACACCCTGATCTACCCTGAGACCAGAAGAACTAGATGGTGCCTGACTACCCCTACGGAGAATTTTACTCAGAGATACAGTAGATGGACCGTGACAGGGGAACACACATTTACAGAGCTCAACTCATTTTAAAAAAAAAAAGGTAGACTTCCTGGAAGAGTTGAGACTAAATACTCCCTGAGATCATCTTTAAACCTTGACCCCAAACAATTAGTTCAAACCTTTTAGTGAAATCGCAGATTGGAACAGAAAATAAAAGACATTAGCCATGTGTATAGCTCTCTACTTTTAAAAAACAGCTATATAAAATCAGAAGGCCAACAATTACTTACTCTCAAACGAAGTAAAGAAGCTAAAGGGGCAGGGAAACCTGAGTCCTGGGAGTGGAATGACCAGAACAGAATTAAAGAGAATGCTGACACGTTGTGAGAAAAGCACCGCATGCCACTGAACAATTTCTGCAGACACCGTCAAGTGGGTACTTAATTCGCTGTGTAAACGTTCACACCGACACACAAAAATAAAAGTAAGGTTTTGTTTATAGGCCAGATCTGGTCCCAGATTGTAAACTTGCTCCTCTGACTACAAAGCAAATCTCTGAATGTACAATCAGGACCTGCCGTTGTGGCACCGAGAAAAAGGCAGAGCCATGCCCAGAACCCTGAGGAACTCCCGGTGATTCCCCAAGATCGTGTTGGGAGGGCTGAGGTCGGGGAACCCGAGGGGTGCGGTGGGAAACAAGGGGAGGGGAGAGAGGTCCAAAATGAGCAACCCCTGGACAGCCATCTGAGCTGGGCATGGTCGTCGGAAAGTCAAATTCGTGGGAAAGTAAAAGAATGCTTTGAGTCATCTTCTGAACCTCACACCTGTTCGGAGAGAGTAAGGTTGTTTCCTCGTAGTGGTCCTCAGCTCTGCATCTTCCCTCGGGGTAATATGAGAACTGTAACATCTCACATGCCGCCTTCACAAGGTCGAAAGGATCAAAGGCGTTATCTTTGGAGAACCTGACTGTAAGCCCTCATTATCTGTATCATCAATAACATAATTCAAGATGCCAAGAAGAGTTGAACTCACTTGTTTTCAAACTCAATTTCCAAACTCTCCGAGCACTAAAATCAAATGTTCTTTTCTTGAGGTGGATTTAACCGCCATTGGGAGAAAGAGATGCTAATTCCTAGGAGGAAAGAATGAAGAGTAGAACGATTTTGAGACGCATTCATCAAGCATGTATTGATCGCTTGCTATATGCCTGCCATTGGTCTGAGAATTGAGGTTGTAAAATTAAATAAACATTCTGAATAAAGAGAGTGGGCATAGTGGTGGAAATTTCCAGCAATTCAGTGGGCTGTGTTTCGCTTTGTCTTATTTTAACTGAAAGTACGTTTTTAAAGAAGGTTCGGGAATTACAGCCCTACAGTAAAATATGTTGGTTTCACTTCCTTTAGCTGTTTCGTTCTGACAGCACTGACCTTCTGACCAACAGCAAAATTCTGGCCTTTCTAAATATCCCACATTGGCTGGGCTTAATGGGTTTTTGAAATGCGTGGATTGGATTTCTCAACCTGTCAAAATACAGAGCATGAGGCCTTTTTAAAACTGGAGGTCCTGCTCCGAGTGCAGATCCAGGGGCCTTGGACTGAGTGGGAAAGCGGAGAGCCCGGGCGTCAGCAACCTGCTATTTCTGAAGGAAGGAGAGGTGTTGGGACAGAGCAATAAGCCTGGGAAGGTCAGGCGAACTTAAACGTGATGTCCGTGGGAGAAACCAAGGCCTCAGATGCCTCCCACTCAGTCAAAAAGGCACGTTAGACGATTTCAACCTGGACATAACCCTAAGCTCCTATGACAGCTCCTGAGTGCCATACTTGGAAGGGGAGGGAGAAAGGAAGAAGCCAACAGCAAGATAATCCCAGGTGCCAGGGCCTGGTGAATAAGTACACGGGGAGAGATGAAAGGACGGGCTGGGGGGTCCAGAACAACGGAAGGATGAGCGAGATGCTTGGTGTCAGATCAGCCTGGTGGTGGACGCCCGCTTCCCCATTTCCGAGTTTTGTGACATGAGAAAGGCTCCCGGTCCCTCATCTGTGTCATGGGCCGGGGACAGTGCCATCCTCGCAGAGCTGTCAAGGTGGCTCAATAGAATGACCATGTAGAATAATTCCTGCACTACCCAGAAGTCCAAACCAGCTCCTCCTGACCACCAATCTGCCGCTCCACGGGACGGGTCAAAGCAGTCTTCCAAAGAGAAGTTCTTTGTGTATTTCAACATGCCCACACTGGCTCAAGGGGCAAGGGTGGTGTTTTAGTAGAAGTCTGTCAGCGTGGGTCTGGTCACTGGGTGTCAAACACTAAAGGTTGCATTCAAGGTCAAAGACACGACTCTGGAGCTCGTGCACCATGACCCTGTCACGTCAAATCCCAACCCTGAGACCCTGCTCTGTTCTTAGGTGTAAGAGGCCTTTCGGAGGATTTTAGGTTTGGCTCATCGTACATCTCACCTCCTTCTCCCACTATCTTACACTCGGGATAAGTGCCTGCTCCCAGAGGAAATTCACTGTCTGTGACGGGAAAGCCAGGCATAACCGAATGGTTGGAGCTTGAGGGTGGGGTGGGTGGAGGGAAAGCACCTGGTGATCTATTTCCCCAACAGCAGGCATGGCAAACTCGAAGAGGCAAAGTTCTACTCTGCACACATGAGGTCACTGGGAGCTGGGTCAACTCAGCAACGGATTTGGGCATCTTTTTTGGTTGTTGTCACTTAAAGGGACAGACAATCCCTCATGAAGAGAAGGTCCACTCTGCAGGAGGTGATTTTATTTCACAATTAACAAAGGGGAAGGAAAGATCTCCAAATTAATTTTTCCCGCGAGGCCACAGGATTCGAGCCTTTCTGCTACTTAGCCACGGCTCTGAATGAGTTGTAGGAGCTGGCATATGTTCCTTCTTTTAGAATCGACCCCATGGTGCCCTGCATCACATTTTCTGAGCAAAAGGTGGGGCGCTCTTGTCAGGGCCAGCCAGAAGCATCCGAGGTGACTCAGTCTAGACCCAGAATGCTCATAAAGAAAGGAAGGGGGGAAGGAGAGAGGAAGCCAATTACTAATTCCTCCCCCAACTCCTCCAGGACACTTGCGTCAGGAGAAGGTACATGCAGATTCATCTAGACTAGCCTGTGTAGGGCTGCAGGGACAGTGGGAGAATGCCACCTTTCCACTTTGCTGGCACCAGGTCTTAGCAGATCATTAAATGAACAGCCAGAGCTGTCCCTGGTCTTGGGCATTACAAAATAAAAGCCTTCCCAGCCAGGATGTGCAATAAATCGTGGACCCAATGCCCCTGGACAAAGGGGAGTGCCTCTCAGTCCTCGGCCAGTCAACAACGTGGGTGCTACAACTGCACAACCTGGGAGGGTTGGTGCTGTCAGTTTATGGGCTTCTGTCTGGCTGTTACTGTGAAGTGTGAGCCGGGGAGCAATGTTTGCAGCATGTTGAACTAGAAAAGAATAATTGTCAGTTGTTCCCAAGACTGTCTTCTTTTTATTCTTTATTGTCATCATCACCTTGACCTTCACCACCAACATTGTTATCATCCTCACTGATCGCTTTTTATCATCCTTCCTTGCCTGTGGACAGTCTCTCACGGTTTGTAAAGAACTTCTGCATCCACCATGATAATTTGATCGTCACAGTAACTCTTTGAACTGGACAGGGCATCTCAGCAGCCTCGATGTATAAAGCATGCCTTAGAGAAGACTGATGGCTGGTTCTCAGTCTCACACTCAAGTTCAAGTCTATTGTGGATTGTTGTTACCAGTTGACAACCCTAACACTTCACTCTGTGAGTGATATAAAGCTATCTGATAAACTGATAAGTCATGAGCACTGGCCAATCAGAACAGATGAACCAGAATGGCCATAAACAATGGATCTTCCAGACGTGGACTAGAGGTCCCTGGAGCAGTGTCACTTCCAGTCCAGGCTTCTCTGCCATTTCTGTTCCCACAAAAGATGACCACGTGGGGCACTAACTTATAATATAGAGTGGTCTTTCAATCTTGTCTTCCTTGAGACAAACAAAGTGGGGGAAGGCGTTTAAAGTGGGATGGAGGGAATGGCAGCTATTACAGAGGCTGAAGAAAATCACTACTCTCTGGAGTTAGGAAATGGAGTACAGACCAAGACTTTAGAGTGTCCTGGGGGGGTTCATGGTTCAAATCAACTCCACTCCATGGGACAAAGGTGAGGCTATTCACTCCCACAAAGATTTAGTCTTGAAAATCTAAAGGGGGCAGTTCTAGCCTCTCCTCCAAAGTCATATGAGTCTGAATGGACTTGACGGAAGGAAGGGACTTCAGACAAGAGCCAAAGCCAGGTAGAAATGGAATCAGAAAGGGAGAGGTTGAAAATCCAATGAGAAATCTGTTCCCTCCCCCTGGGAGAGAGGAGGACCTACCACTTGTTTCTCTTGCTAGGTGCTATGTGGGCAGATCGGTCTGGCTCGGATTCAGCATGGCAGCGGACAGCAGATATCATCAAAACTAAAAGAATATGCGCACAGTATGAACTTGTAAATTAATAGATGAGAAATCAGGCTTTTACTTTCTTATAAGCTACCCTGCCTACTTTTCATTTAAGAATGTCAATCATTCTAGTTTTATCCTTTGGTGGCACGGTGGTTATGCATTGGGCTACAATCCGTAGGGTCAGCAGTTTGAAACCACTAGCCACTCCTCAAGAGAAAGGCAGGGCTTTCTATTCCCATAAAGAGTTACAGTCTCAAAAACCCATACAACAGGGTTACAGTCCCAAAAACCCACAGGGGAAGTTCTACACTGTCCTTGAGGGTCACTGTGACTCAGCACCCACTTGATAGCATAGTAGGTACCCTTCTTTAATAATGATTTTTTAATCAAAAAATAAGACATGTTCCCTGATAAGTTAGAAAAAAATTAAAATCATCTATGATTTTTTTTTTACTCAGAAGTAGCCTGGCCTATTGATATCCTTCAAGACATGATCCCATGCATAGAGATGGCACTGTGATGATGGTCATTTACAAAAAGCTAAGATCCTCTTTGCCTGCCGTCTGTCTACTTAGCATTCTTTAAGTTCCAGGAACACTATCTCTCTCTGACAATGTCGACGTACTATCAGGAATTTGAAAATATTTCATTGTATGCATATCTTGTTGATATCATAAAATCAGAGGGAGAATATTATGTATTAGAAATAGCCTAGCACAGGTTCCGAAACAAATCGCCGGTGCCTGAGCAGCAGCCTCTGCTTTCAAAGTGGCCATGTAAAACACAGAGCCCAGTGGAACCATATATCACGACTACATAAACAATAATAACAATTCTTGATTCATATCTTCATGTTTTCTGCCTTGTTCTTGCAGAAAACTTGGTAAAAGCTGATTAGACTGTTACACCTACATTTTGGTTTTTTTTTTTTAACAAGATGAAAGATAGGAGGAAATATTACCACAGGAAAGAGGAGGCAAGCCCAGAGGAAAATCTGTTTTTTAAAAAGTCTGGGGCTTGTCAGCATGATGCACAGTTCTAAAGATTAGGGCACAGCAAGACAAATGCGCAAATTATTTCTGGGATCAAAAGTTTCAATCATCTTCTGAGGCTGAGTTCTTAGGCATGTGGATATCTCCACATGATAAGCAAGATGCCAAACTTAAAAAAAAATAAAAGAAGGCTGCACGTAACGTAAGGCTTTCAATTGAAATGGTCTTTAACTATATTTCTATTTCCAATCTTCATCAAACGAATGCTATGGGGAGAGGGGAGCAGCGTTTAACACTAAGATGAAGGCATGCTCCTTTTTAACGATTATAATCCTGCGGAATTGCTCCAGAGCAGAAATAGGTGATGAGATATGTCACCGCACAGTCTCTCCATTTAAGCAGAAATCATTCTGGAGGATTGTTGAGAATACATGTGATTAGCATTGTGGGATTACTGCTAATAGAATTTCTGCATAAAGGTTGCTTGATTAATTAAATTTTGTCAGCCTCAGGGTAGCAACAATTTCAGAATCCGCTGATTTGGAATTTATGATACTTTAAACATAGCATACCTGCATCTCCATGGATTACGCAGTGCTGCTGATCAACCCACTAATATTAATTAAGCTTTATTTGCCCAGAGCTCAGCCAACCACTCTCTAAGTTAGAAAGAATTTTGTTCTTGAAGAGCCTACTACTTCGTGGTGGAGCAAACTCTTACTTATGAAAATGTAAGAAAAGATGCAGTTCAGTTCAATGCTGAATTTCTATTGAGAAGGTATCAGAAAGGCCAGGTCTTCAGTGAGACCTTCTCTGGCCATCCTATCTCAAGCGGATTTCCCTGTCATCCTCAATTCTCTATCACCGCGCCTTGTGATTCTCTATCCCAGTGATTAGCAAAGACTGTTCGTCTGATTTATCTGTTTATTATTTATGGTCCTCCCTGCCCACCCCGTAAGCTCCCCAAGGGCTAGGACAATGTCTTTCTTATTCACATGATGCTTAATAGTTGCTCAGGAAATATTTGTTTAAAGAAAGGAAGGAGAAACAGAATCAATGTTTCCTCTGTTCCAGGAGCCTGTCCTTCTTTTCTGAAATTCCATTACTTCCCGTTTTTAGATCACTCCCCACCTCCCCCACCCCCACCCGCACCGGAAGGTGATTCTTTCTCTTCCTGTTTGCTGGAATATGAAAGCATGAGGGGAAACGTGCTTTCTTTCTTCCTTTTCTCTTCTCTGCTGGAACTCAGCTCCCTGGCCCTCCATGAGGTCTTTGTTTTTACTTTCTTTCTTCCTTTTTTCTCACACCCTGTTTTTATTTTTTATTTTTTTCATGTCTTACACTGACCGCTGTCTCCCTTCACCCACTTCTGTTGTCCTGGGAGGAGGTTATATATAGATCATTGTGATCGGTTCCCCCTTTCTTCCCCCATCTTCCCCTTCCCCTTCCCCTCCTGATGTCGCTACTCTCATTATTGGTCCTCAGGGGTTTATCTGTCCTGGATTGCCTGTATATCCAGCTCTTATCTGTGCCAGTGTACATGCTCTGGTCTATCTGGATTTTTAAGATGATTTGTCTGTTTAGAAGATCACCCTAGCCCCCTACCTCACACCATGTACACCATATGGCATACTGTAATTAATGCAAAATAGACCATAGTCCTAATGTAGGAACCTACAAAACTCTTAGAAGAAGATATCAAAGTAAATCCTTGTGATCTTGAAACTGCATAAAAACAGGAATTTATCATGGGAACCATGAGCTGAGGGGAGGAGAAGGTAGGGAGTAATTAATTAAAGAGTACTGAGTTTCTGTTCAGAGTGATGATAAACTTTGGAAGTAGGTAATATTGGTGGTTGCACAACATTGTGACTGTGATTTATGTCAATAAATTGTGTGCTTCAAAACAATCAAAATAGCAAATTATCTAAAAGGGTCAGTTACAAAAAATGTTGATATGAAATCATAGAAGCTGTTGTTAAACAAAAGTATCAAAATGTGAAGCTATTGTTTCTCACCATGTCCAGCATCTAGGCGTACACACGTCTAAAAGCAATGTTTTCATCTCTCTAGCCTTTCCCCCAAATAATTCTACTCTCTTTAATTTACACAACTCAAAACAGTTTAGGCATCCTAAGGCGCTCAAATAGTGTTCCTCTGAAATATTCTTTGAGTTTTGGGAACAAAGGAAGTCTGAAGAGGCAAGATAAGGACTGTAGGGTCGATGGGGTAAGGTTTCTCAAGGAAATTCCATTTTCTTAAAACTTCTTCATAATAAGGCCCCATTGTCATCCTGTGAACTTAGAGATAATCTACAGAGATTAACCCTTTGGAGTCCCCCAAAACCAATTACTGTGACCTTCTGAGCCTGACCTCTCTGCCTTGAATTGAACAGTTTTGATCCGACCTTTGGATCACATTAGTAAACTCAAGGCTCATTCCTGGTTATGTTCTGTTTTATAAAAATCATCTTCAGTAGCTTCAATCTTTCTTGGAAGACCGAGGGAAAGAACTCTGAGCTAGCTGATCTCCCTGCTTTTGTGACCCACTGAGCCAAAAGCTGGCAGAGACCAAGTTATTCATTTAAAATAAAAAGTGCCAAAGCACGCGTGGGATTCTGATCTTCAGTAGCTATCACATCAATGGTAATTCGGTTTCTGGATGTTAGCAGCAATTTCCTTGTTCATCAAAGTTAACCCTCTCTTGGCTCATCTTTGAGTTTCCCAGACCTTCCTTAAAATGCTTGATCCATCTAAAAGCCATTGTACTATTTGGGCAGCATTCCTGAAAACTTGTTACAAAACTTCAATGATGTGAAAGATGCCCCCTTGAATTTTGTTAATTGGATAGTAGCCCTGACCTCAAAATCATTTTGTTAAAGTTTGTTTCTTTTATTTTTGAAGATACCCTCATGAGACTAAGACAAGGGTATTACTGAGAGAACTTGTCTGCCGCCATCCTCTGAATGCAGAAACATGTTTGTGGTAGTTATATAATCTGATGTCAATTTGAGAGGATTAAGGGTGAAGGGGTGGAGTCTAGCTTGTCAATTGGGTCATAGCAAAAGAGGCCTCTGTGTGGGCATGGCCTTCTCCTGAGAATTCTGGGAACTCCTGCATTTCTTCCTTGGGGGCGGGAGACACAGTCTCTCTCTGCTCACTCCCTCAGAGACTCTCTATTGACAAGACACCTGGCACTACACTGATAGATCCTGTGCCCTGGGAACTGGAGAAGCCATGTGGAGACCCTGCCAGCACTGAGATGTTTCTACCACCACTAGATCCACAAGACTTTGCACCGACTGGCCGCTCTTGTATATAAAACTCTTTCCTATACACATGTGAGTGTCTATGAGTTTGTTTCTCTAATCTACCCAGACTAACACAATGTTTAAGCTCGTCTGCATGAGAAAAAAACCCAACTGGAGCCCTAGCAGCAATACTTCTGGACTTACACTTGCATATTTACCCCAATATTTTTTTAATCTTTGTGACCTTGGATAAGGCAATGGCTTTAAAATTGAACACCAAAAGCACAGACAACAAGTGAAAAAGACACATTGGACTTCATCGAAATGCTTCAACATTGTGCTTCAGCAAACAACATCAATAAAGTGAAGGTATAACCCACAAAACGTGGAATATTTGCAATCAGATATATGATAGAGGATTTGCATCCATACTAGATAAAGAGCTCTGAAAAATCAATAGTAAAAACATTTAAATAATTTTAAATAGGTAAACAATTTTGAATAGACATTTCTCCCAAGATGATAGCCAGCTGCCAGATATCACATGAAAAGATGCTCGAACCTTAAATATGTGGCAGGCAATTTTTTAAAAACCATTTTATTGGGGGCTCATATAACTCTTATCATAATCCATACATATATCAACTGTATAAAGCACATTTGTACATTCATTACCCGCATCATTCTCAAAACATTTGCTCTCCACGTAAGTCCCTGGCATCAGCTCCTCATTTTCCCCCTCCCTCCCCACTCCCCTCTCTCCTGAACTCTTGATAATTTGTAAATTATTTTGTCATATCTTACACTGTCTGACGTCTCCCTTCACCGACTTTTCTGTTGTCCATCCCCCAGGGAAGAGGTTATATGTAGATCATTGTAATCAGTTCCCCCTTTCTCCCTCACCTTCCCTCCACCCTCCTGGTATCACCACTCTCACCACTGGTCCTGAGGGGATCTTCTGTCCTGGATTCCCTGTGTTTCCAGTTCCTATCTGTGCCAGTGTACATCCTCTGGTCTAGCCAGATTTGGGATCATGATAGTGGATGGGGGGTGGAAGCATTTAGGAACTAGAGGAAAGTTGTATGTTTCATCGTTGCTACCCTGCACCCTGACTGGCTCGCCTTCTCCCTGTGACCCTTCCGTAATGGGATGTCCAGTTGCCTACAGATGGGCTTTGAGTTCCCAATCTGCACTCCCCCTCATTCACAATGAGATGATTTTTTGTTCTTTGATGACTGATACCTGATCCCTCTGACACCTCGTGATCACACAAGCTGGTGTGCTTCTTCCATGTGGGCTTTGTTGCTTTTCAGCTAAATGGCCGCTTGTTTACCTTCAAGCCTTTAAGACCCCAGATGCTACATCTTTGGATAGCTGAGCTCTATCAGCTTTCTTCACCACATTTGCTTATGCACCCGCTTGTGGCAGGCAATTAAGAAATCATTAAAAACATAAGATTTAGAAAATACGTGACAAGCAAAATACCAAAGAGAAAGAATGCTCACTGTCATTATAAGGGAAGTGCGAATCAAAACCACACTGAGACGCCACTTCAAACTCACTCCATTGCCGTTGAGTTGATCCAGACTCGTGGCGATCTTCTAGGACAGAGCAGAACTGCCCCATAGGGTTGCCAGAGCTCTGCATCTCTATTCACGCCAACCGCTACATCTTCCGCCCATGACGCAGCAGGTGGGTTTGAATGCCAGTTCTTCAATGAGCAGCTCCACACTTAACTCGCTGCACCACCCAGGCTCCTCCTCACTAGGACAGCTATAAAAAATGTTTTAAGCAGATGCTAACAGCGCTTGTTGAGGATGTGAAAAAACCGGGAGCCTCATCCACCGCTAGTGAGAATGTAAACTGGTGCTGTCTTTGGAAAACAGTCAGGAGTGCCAAGAATGTTGAGTTACCTTATGCCTCTGCAGTTCACTCCTAGATTATGCATGGGGAATTGAACATGTTATGCTCACACAAACACTTGTCCATGGAGGTTCACAGCAGCATAATTCATAATAGCCGGTTTGGAAGCAACGCCAACGCCTATCAGCTGAAGAATGAATAAGCGATCGCTATTCAGTCACGAAAAGAAATGAGGTTCTGACGAGCTACGACAAGGCTGGACGTTGGAAATGTTGAGAGACTCAGCGACGGCAGTCATGGCAGGCCCCAGATTGTGTGACTCCACTGCTACGGAAGATCTAGACCGGACAAGTTCAGTGAGACCGAAAGCAGGTGAGTGGTTTTCAGAGTCAGGGGCAGGAGGGGACGGGCAGTGATTCTGAGTGAGAATGGAGTTTCTTTTTAGAGGGATGATAATGTTCTCAAACTAGACAGTGCTGATGCTTGCACCTATCTGTGAGTCCACGGAAAGTCGCTGAATGGTATAACTTGAGAAAGAGGAATTTATGACATGTGAATTATATCTCAATGAAGTTGTTATTTAAAAAGCAAACATACAGTAACACAAAAGAGGACCCTGGATGATCTATATAGAAAATCTCCTCAAAGGACAAATGTGGCTCCAGGATGATGAGTTAAGAACCGACTACAGGCCTTAAGACAGGGGGTGACAAGGACTGACCTGCTGAGGTGACCTCCACTCGTCCCCTGTGCAACAGAAGGAAATGCTGGGCGGTCCTCACAGTCATTGTGTTTGAACCTGTTGTTGCAGCCGCTGTGTCAGTGCATCACGCATCACATGGAGGGCTGTCTGCTTCACTGACCCTCTGTGCTACCAGGCACGAGAGGCAGGAATCATGTGCTTCTGACTTGGGCGAATAGATATTGGATGTTGTCCTTTCCTATCCTCCAGAGGGAGGACTGGAGCTTGAATGGGGAGACGTGCACTGAAGCCGTTGAACGAGCTACAACTAGCTCCAGTGATCACTGAATAAATGAGGTTTAAAGAATGCCCTTGATGAGGCACAGGGCACAGTTAAGGCAGTGAAACTGTTTTGTGAAGTACTGTAGTGGTTGACACACGACATGATGCACTTTCCAAAACCCTCAGGACTCCACAACACCGAGTGAGCCCGCGTGTAAACTATAGACAGTAGTTAATAATATTGTCCAAACATCGGTCCAATCGTTAATAACTGTACCAGTGGGATGCAAGGAGTTTGTACAGTAAAACCTACAAACGTGGAATCTATGTAGGTGGAAACCTGTTGAGGGAGGAAAACGCAAGTATTTCCCACGAATTGAGAGTGATCGAAAACTGGTATGACTGACAATGGGGGAGACCTGGAAAAACAAAGTCGTCTCATGGGTTTCCGCCTCTCACAGGTTTCACTCTTATAAGACAATTAAGGCAGGGTGGAAAGGAAGAGGAAGAATACATGGGAACGCTCTCCTTTCTGCCCAATTTCTCTGTAATTCTAAAATAAGACAATCTGCCCCAATTCCTCCCCCTGATGTTTTTCTAAAAGGGAAAGAAAAAACACCTGAAAACGCAAGTGTTAGTGCTGTGACTAGCATCAGTCCGGCTGACATCCATGCTCTGCACAGCACAGCACATAGGAATCACTAAAGACCTAGTAGCCTGGGCAATAGTGGAGGGAGGTTAAGGAGAGAGGGGTCAGGCGTCCTTTAGGACCTTTGTGTCACTTTGGTCTTCAGTTCATACCTTGCCTGCACCGACACTAAGCAACAGAGGACCCTAAAAATACAACTCCCAGCAGCCAGGCGGCCACCAAGTCCGGTTCATTCTAAATGCGGCTGCATTGGCCCCATTTACAGTGCTGTAGCTTTCTCTTCTCATAATGGTCCCTGCGTCCAGTTCTGTGTTCCCCTCCGCCCCTTCCCCAGCGTAGGCCAGCAGGAATGTACACACAAATGTGCACATACCCGTCCGTCCCTCTGGACCCCTTTCCACAGTGAGGACGTGCTTTCTAAAGCACAAACCTGCTCATTTCACCACTTCTCTGACTGCAAAACATTTGCTTAAATTTTACTAGTGACAAGATACCTGAGCATGGTGCTGCTCACCACGACATCAGCAGTTCAAACCCACTCTTCAGGAGAAAGACGAGGTTTCCTGCTCTCCTAAAAATATACAACCTCCAAAACCCCGCAGAGGCAGTTCTTCTCTGTCCTATAGGGTTGCGATGAAACAAATCCACTCAGTGACACTGAGTTGTTGTTGTTTCAGAGAAAGCACGTTGCTAGCCTCTAGGAACAGAGTGGCAGAGAACACTTTCCCCCGAGAACTGCATGGATCATTGGGAAAGGGGTATTTAAAGAAGTAATTTCAACATGTCCTGTGTGGCAAGTGCTACAACAGGGATATGATAGGTCCTGCCACTGACTTTTCAACTCTTCTCCGGATCCATTTTATTTGGCCATGTTTATCTTATCGTAGAGGAGATCAGGTAAGTTATTGGGTTATGCACTGGACTGCTGGCCACAAGATCAGCGGTTTCTATCTACCAGCTGCTCAGCAGGAGGATGCTGAGACTTTCTACTCCTTTAAAGAGTTACAGTCTCAGAAGTATACAGGGGGTGGTTCTACCCAGTCCTGTCCTCTGAGTCACTCTGAGTTGGGATCAACTCGGTGGCAGTATGGCCACCAGAACTTAAAAGCACATAACGAAGCCATTCATCTGAATGCTACACTTCTGTGAAGGCATCCAAGAGCTGTAAATAATTAATTTAGCAGATGGTTAGCTGAAAATAGTGGTATCGTTTCATGATGGCTCTCAGATCCAACCTATACTAGTAAAATTAAAAATAAATAGCTATATAAGTGCATAGACAGACAGACAGACATGAGCTATAGATAGATGCCATCAAATCAGATCAATTATCTGTCGACACTTACGCATCCTGTAAATACCGTATCATTACTGCAGAGCAAAGAAAGCACTTGGCTACAGGGAGGTTTCGGAACCAGGGTTCGAATTCCAATCCGGCTTCCTCCAGCTGCAGGTCTACCTCACAGGTCTGTTCAGGAGAGTACATGAAATCACAGATGGAATCTTCTGGCTGGTGTCCAATCAATACCAGAAGTTTTTATTCTTGGCTTACTGTTTTGTCAAGATTTTGTCCAACCTCACGTGTACACCCGTTTCAAACACCGCGGGGCCATGTGCTCTCTGAAGTTTTCAGCAACCACTGCGCTGGCAGCTGCTCCTCTTCCCGGTCAGCTCTCAGGTGGGCAAGCCAGCATCGCCACCTGGAGGGCGCCGAGCGAATCCGGGCCAGAGAGCTGCTCTGTGGCCTCGTCAAGGAGCACAGCTGCTTTGCGCTGGTACTAACAGGCCCAGATCACAGGTTCATCCCCAAAGGGCCCAATTAGCCCGCGGCTGAGACTCGCTGTGAAGCACAGTCCCAGCCTCTCAACTTGGCCCCAGTTCACGCTTGGTTGACGCTTAGAAAGTGGACTCATCGTTCCAATGCTGTTTTTCAAAACGTCTGAAAGTCTCTTAAAAACCCAATGCAAGACCGTGAAGAAACAGCAACGATGAAGAAGAGCCCCTCCCTGCTCAAGGAACGGTCCAATCTAGGGCGGTACTTCCCCCAAAGATGCCTGAAACGTTCAGAGGAGTTCTTGCGAGAAGAAATGGCCCGCATCGCGTTACATTCGTTTGGGAAACCCAGAGCTAATTGACGTCAAATGGGTTCTTTGCAGAGGGGCTTCTCGGATTCTTTCATCTGCTAATTAATCTGCACTGCTCATTTTCCAAGAAGGAAATACGGTGTGCAGGGTTTCCCAGGCCGGGGCAGCCATAAGCCCCCCCCCCCCTTTGAACCAAGAATGGCGAGGAGTCCACTGCCCAAGGAATGGCTCCTTCGCCCGGAACATCTATTTTAAGGAGCAACTCATCCGTAGGAAAGGCTCACGGTCTATTGCTAAGTAAAAGAAAGAAGCAGAGCATGGGACAGTATATCATTTTGAAGAAATAGAACGTTGATGTACAAGCCATGGGGTGGGGGCGGGGGGAATCACATGAACCCAAATGTAAACATGTCGTTCATCTTTTAGTTGGGATGGTTGCTGTCTTTTGCTGTGTCCTTTCTCTACTTTCCAACTTTTCAGCAGTGAACATGTATGCAAATTAAAAAATAAAAATACACAGCACCTGTTCTAGGATAGTATAACATGTTCCAATGACAATTATTATAGAATAACATGAGAACCAACAGTTACTGAACCGAAGGAAGTGCCTAACACACACATGACCGAGATTCTTTCATGTAACTGTCACATGAATTCGATAAAATTAGATGTCATTTTTAGTCCCAGATGAAAATCAAAGAAACAGAAATAAAGCCTGTAGAACCAGAAGTTGAACCTGTCACATCCCTCTTCACCAACACACACACACACACACACACACACACACACACACGTACACACACGAACAAGAAAACAGAGCTATGCCTCCAGTAAGGAAGAATGTCATTGTTAGATGTGACCAAGTTGGTTCCAACTCTGAGTGGCCCCGTGTGCCCTGCAGAAAATTCTGGTCGTTCCTGCGCCATCTGCGCACCCTTGTTATTCTTGAGTTCATGGTTGTGGGCATTGTGGGGAGAGCCTTTCTCTCTACCAGCATGATGTCCTTCTCCAGAGACTAATCCCTCCTGACAGCATGTCCAAAACAGGCAAGGCAACATCTTAAGAGCCTCTCTCTTTGCCCCCAACAATTTTATTGGAATATAATTCACATACGCTAGCATTCAACAGTTCAGTCACATCAAGAAGAGTTGTACAGTCGTCACCACAATCAGTTTTAGAACTTTTTCTTCATTCTGTTACTCGTCATTATTAGCTCCCCATTTCACGTCAACCTCCTCTGTTGTACCCCTAAGGAACCAATAATCTAGTTACTGTCTCTATAGATTTGCCGATCCTGGATTTCATATCCAGAAAAACATTTAAAAAAAACAAACCAAACAAAAACTAACAAGAATAATAAAGCAAAGCAGATAAAAAAACTTCAATCGAAAATAAAGCAGACAATATTAAAAACTATAACAAGTTTAAATGGATCATAAGGGAGATTGGGTGACAGGGTGCTAAATTTTAACCTAACTGTATCTACAACAATCCATTTTCTAATGTATTCTAAATATTAGCTAGGGGATTCACAACCCTGGTCCAAGGTCAAAGGGAATGCACCATGAGCTTCATCCACATGTATTTTACCTTCCCTCTGTTTTAACTAAAATAGCTTTAAAATTAGTCAAAAGGAAGATCAAGAATATTATATTTTGACTGAAATATGTCTGCCATAATCAGCTTTGCATAGTCCTTCAACTATGACTGGAGGGAATTCATCAGAGGCTTAATCCATCCATCTGTGGACCCTGCGCATAGTTTGGGAGCTTCACTGTCATCCATAGCCTTCTGCAAACCAGATGTCCACAATGTAAACTCTGATGTCATTCCCTCCTTTGAATTTAGATGATATTATTTGCAATCCTTGGATCATAGAAGCTGGTGTGTTTCCATGTGGATTTAGATGGCTGCTTGTTTTAAAACAAGTCTTTAAGATCCCAGATGCTATTCTTCCTGATAGCTGGACACCATCTAATTTCTTCATCACATTTTTCTATGGCACCCATATCTTCAGTGATCTCTTTTCCCCCTCCCTCCCTGCTCCTCCCCCCATGACCCTTGATAATTTATAAATTATTGTTATTTTGTCATATCTTACACTGTCCGACGTCTCCCTTCACCCACTTTTCTGCTGTCTGTCCCCCAGAGAGGAGGTTATATGGAGATCCTTGTGATCGATTCTTCAGTGATCTCTTCATGAGGGTGAGCATAAAGCAAAGCCATGTCACAAGAATTAATTTTTCTTAGATTAGTGCTAGAATTAAGTGAAAGCCCAAAATTCATCCCTGCATCTATGGTTCATATATGTCTCTGGTCCTCCTTGGAGACATCATTGCTATTTTATGTTAGCGAACACTATCCATCATCCCCCTGGGGCATTACGTCCTCTGCCATCAAGTCAATGGACTCCTAGCAACCCCATAGGGCACGGTAGAACTGCCCCTGTCAGCCTCTGAGGCTGCAGAGCTGGCTGGTGATTTTGAACTGCTGAACTTGCAGTTAGCAGCACAATACACAACCACTATGCATTGATAGTGTCATTAGTTTAGTCATTGATATAGAATTTAAAACACTATTGATAAAAGGAAATTATACAAGTATAGGCCAGTTATGAACTGCAAGGCATTAATTGTTGACTGGTACAGATTAAACTCTTAAGTGACTGGATACCATTTACACAAATGTTGGGGGTTGGTTATAGGACAAATCTTCCAATAATACTCATTCACAGCAACAAAGCCTAGCAGATTAATACATGCTATAATGAGTCAAGGAGGACATCAATATAGTAAGTACATGGTAGTTCCATTAAATTGTCACAGGGGGTGACCTTACTGGCATTTAAAATACCAGTAGCATAGCCTCCCTGTGTTAGTCCAGGTAGACTAGAGAAACAAATTCATAAACACTCAAATGTGTATAAGAAAGACTTTTATATATAAGACAATTGTATGTTGAGAAAACATTCCAACCCAGTCCAGATCAAGTCCATGAATCCAATATTAGCCCATATGTCCAATAAATATGTCTATAAATGCCTCTTACCTGATACAAAGGGCTTAAGTGGAGAGCGAATGCTTTGAGAATGATTGGGGCGGGGAATGTATGGATGTGCTTTATACAATTGATGTATGTGTATGTATGGATTGTGATAAGAGTTGTGTGAGTCCCTAATAAAATGTAAAAAGAGAAAAAAAAAAGAAACTAGGCCAAAAAAAAAAAACAAACTAGGTCATGATGGTGACAACATATGTACAAATGTGCTTGATCCAATGGACATATGGATTGTTATAAGAGCTGCAAGAGCCCCCAATAAAATAATTTCTAAAAATAGAAAAAAAAAATGCCTCTTGAGACTCAAACAACACACAAGATGAGGCTGAATGCAGGAAGATCACAGGCCAGTGGGTGGAAAGTCTTGTGGATCCAGTGGCGGAGGAAGCATCTCGGTGCTGGCGCATGTCTCCACATGGCTTCTCCAGCTCCAGGGCTCTGCCTTCATCAGCGTAACTCCATGTGGTTTGTCATCAGAAATGTGAAGCAGAGAGTGTGTCCCAGAATCCTCAGGAGAAGGCCATCCCCGCACAGAGGCCTCATCGTCTATTACCTGATTGACGGGCAAGACTCTACCCCTTCACTCAAGTTGACAGATTATGCACTGCCACACTGCTGTACCTCAGTACGATAAACTGGCAGACGCGCACACAGCATCGAGGCGGAGCTGATGCTATTGATTTAGAGAGAGGAATGTTAGAGAGCAGTACAGAGGAAGCTTTGAATACAGCCACTAGTTACTGTTTCTCATTGTTAATGATGATGATGCATGCTGGGCTGAAGAATGCTACTTGATGTTAGGCCAACCACCTCCTATCCCTTTACGAGCTGCCTTCTACAGCACTGGACAGGCCACGGCTCCCGTACTCACTGATCACTAGAAAGTCTGAGTAAAACAATTCACCCATCTCTAATCTCTATATTCCTACTTGTGTACAACGCCACCTTCGAGTGGCCAAAGACCGTGATTAGCAGGCTCTGTTCAGCAGCAGTCTTCCTCCAATCTTATCTAGCATGCTCATTCCTGCTCCTCACGCCTCTCCCTGGTTTCTCTCTAGAAAAGAGCCAAGGAGATAACATATTTCCTCACTGATATAAAGCATACCTATTCTCCTTAAAAGAGATAAGAGGTTAGAATCCGTTTTGCTTGAGAATAGCATTTTTTGTTACCACACAGACATTATTGAGGGAGATTCTTCTATCAACTCCATCCTACAGGTGAAGAAACGGGAGTCAGGTGACTTGTCCAAGGCATCGATGCACACAAGTGGCTAAACTACTATTTGAATCGAGGCCTGTTTGACCCCATAGCTCCTGACGTCTGGATCTGACGGAGACCGGATGCTCTGTGAGCAGTACATCTACAAACAAATCCCCCTTAGGAAACACTCTGAACCTGCAAAAGACACATCAAGCGACTCAGTTTCTTCAACGTAAATCATAACAGACTGGTGAGAGGAGACCCCAGTTGGAGAAAACAGACAACTATTCACCTTGCAGGGCAAGAAAACGTAGGCCCACAACGGATGGACAGTTATTTACTTAATGTATCACCTCATTGGAAGTGTGCTGTATAATAGATGGTGGAGTCTTGTGACAAAGTAGAACTGCCCCAGGGGGTTTCCAGGCTGTGATTTTTATAGAAGCAAATCAACAAACAGGCCTTTCTCCCCCAGTATTAAGCTTTGCACCACCAGGGCTCCTGACAGAAGTAACCCTTGAATAGAAAATCACTTGTTCTCAACCTCCCTACCACCACCTTCCTGGACCCAGGCAATGAGCCACAATCGAACATAATTTCTTTGGGTCGAACATTTTAAAATCATGGGACATCTTTTTCTTGGCCTCCGTGAGTCCAAAATGAGACGATTCGAAGACTGTTCTCTTTCTTCCCTCCACCCCATTGTCCCAGATGCCAGCCAAGTTGAGAAGATCCCCCCCACAGCTGTTTTGGGGTGATGGGGTGTCCTTCTACTGCCTCCAGGTGAACTTGCAGCTGAATTCTGCCACCACTAGGATGTGAAGGGCAGGCAGCACTTTGGGCAGAAGGCATACATAGCAATCTGAGACAATATGCGCTCTTCATTCTGTCTGCAAAATGCCACTAGCACCTTTGAGCAAATGTTAGTACTGCGTGACTTTGACACCTTGTGATGTAGCCGGAGTTTGAGAAAGGGGCCTGAAAGTTGATTTGGGTCCAAAAAGTAAATCTTCTGTGTTGCCAGGAAGCAGTTACAGTTACACAACCGAAATACCATCCCTTTGGAAAAGCTATCAAACTCACTCATGCAGTTGGGTAATATCATCGTCCAAAGCACTCACAGGTGCCTGCTGTTGGAGGCAAGCACAGAGGCAGGCAGACACAATCTTTTATGTGAGACGTTTTCTAAGACAGGATGTGTATTTCAACTGCTGGTAGTAAGATATGTGCAAACATATATCAAAGCTCCCCTGCCATAGGCAACATGGTATATTATAATAATAACTAATATCTACTGAGCCCTTTTCATTTTCAGGCCTATGCTCCATGTCTCATGTACCTATTTAGAAATCTAAATACAACCCTCCAGAGGTCAAGGTTCTCCTGGTGAGTTAATTAGTTTATTGTGCCAACATGGCCGATAAACACATGTGGGGTTAATTGAAGGGCGGAGGGATAAATGGCTCGGTGAGCCTCGCCTTTCTAGTTCTCCGGTCTCTTGCTTTCTGATGGTCGGACCAGGGTGCAGCTGCCTTAGCCAGTTCCCTGCTTCAATTGCAAGGCTCACTTCCTGCAAGACATCCCCAAGGAAAAGCCACATGGACCTACCCTGATGCAGCCCTGGGTGCTGAAGCAGCCGTGTGGAGACCCCTGCCAGTGCTGAGATGCTTACACATTCACTGACTCGGCTTTCCTCCTGCAGTCGGTGTCAATGCGTCTGCTTTGTGAGATGGAGGAGGACTTTGTGGATTGGTGTTGGACATACGGGTTAATGTTGGACTTGTGGGCTTGGGCAGCACTGGGTTGGGATGTTTTCTTGATGTGCACTTACCCTTTATATAAAACTCTCTCTTATACATAAGTTGCTGTCGATTTGTTTCTCCAAAGTACCCAGACTAATACACCCAGCAAAAAAAAAAAAAAAAAACACCTCAAAATATTAGGCCCACCAGCCTGGTTCAAGTACAACCTCCGTGGCTGGGGTTCCTCTAAAACGTATTCCACTCCCCAGGCCTCTTCCTGAAGTCTAGATCCAGACATCACGCACATCTACACTGAACACAAAGCCTCACAAAATGGATGCATCAGCAAAGTGATGAGGGAAGGTGCTGGTACCCGGCTATTCACAGATACAGCGCCTGGGGTCTTAGAGGTGTACAGTTACACAAGCGGCCATCTAGCAGGGAAGCAACAAAGCCCACATGGAAGAAGCCTGTGTGATCATGAGGTTTCAATGGGAAAAGGTAGCAGAAGTTCAAAAATAAGCAAGGAAAACGATGGGAAGGGGCATGGATGTAATGGAGACCTAAAACCCACCTGTAAGATAATTGGACAGTCCCTGCCAGAAGGGCCATACAGAAGGGATGATAAATCCAGGATGCGGCACAGCACTGATGAACCACGTAACTATCCTCTCGTTCTTCATATTTCCTCCCCTTACTATTATGGTTTTTGTTTTACCTCATGAATAAAGTTAGATTTGTGTATGTTCATTTGTATATTTAAGATCATTCAGTACATGAAAGCCGAGATAGAGAACCCTTCAGAAACGGTAACAGGAGTAAGGGTTCCCCGGAGTGGGGAACAGGCTGCTGATAGCATTGATGACTGGAGACCCCCATTTGCTGGGATCCAACAACAGAATAGTATGTGAAAGGCTATATCAGATGTGTAAGATGGGGGGGGAACTATTATAGGGGATAAATAAATAAATAAATAAGGGCTTCTAGGGGAAGGAGGGGGATAAAGGGGAGTTGATGTCAAGGAGTTCAAGAAGAAAGAAAAAGTTTTGAATCTGATTATGGTAGCAATTGTATGATATTGTTCGATGTGATTGAGCTATGGAATGTTATAATATCTGTAAGAGCTCCCAATAAAAGAATTAAAAGACGAAACAAGCAAAAAAAATATCTTTGCACCATCTCAAATTCAACAGAGCCAAAACAGAAGCATGATGTTAATAGGAGAAGCAATGTGCGGGTGTTGGAGTTTTATGAGAATTCTCTACACACTTTTTTCCTGAAAGCCTAAAATCTCTAAAATATAAAGTCTGGTTTAAAAAAAATAGAAGGCATGGTCTTCTCCCTCAAAAGCCACTCAATTCATAACAGTTTTGGTACAAGCAACGCAGCCGTGTTGGCTCAGACCCCAAATCCAGGTGCCAAATCCTTGATCTTTCTTCCCTTGCTGGCCCTGTTCCAAATGATCCAGAAAGCCTGTCAGGTCAACCTCCCCAAATCTTAAGTCAGATTTTTTCCCTCTCCTTTCATGTTATCCCTTACAACCATTATTTCTTGCTTGACAAGCTCCTAATTAATCTCACAGCCATAAGGTTTATCCTCCATGCAGCAATTAGAGTGGTCTTTCGAACATGAAAATCAGATCCTCTTAACTCTGCTTCTCTACTTAAAACTTCTGATAGATTTCCACTACACTGATGATAAATCCAAACTCTTTACCCTGGCATACGAGGTCTTACATGGTAGGGCCCTTGCCTGCCTCTCTGACATCATGTCCTTTCTACCTGTAGCAGTTACATAATCTGTCGTCAATATGAGACTTAACGAGTGAAGGGGTGGAGTTTACCGACCAATCAGGTCGCAGCTTGATGACCTCATTTGGAGGCACTAAGGAGATACATAGGTCGCTGGAGGCAGGACACTCATTCTCTCCCTGCAAGACCTATCTGACAAGAAGCTATCCTGATGCAGCCAGAGCCCTGGTTGCTGGAGAAGCCACGTGGAGACTCCTGCCAGCGCTGAGATGCTCACAATGCCACTGGATCTGCAAGACTTCCTGCCCACCCCCACTGCCTATGCTCTTCCTGCATTTGGCATCATTGCATGTGAGTCAAGAGTCTGAAGAGGGCTTTAGAGATTGGTATTGGACATAAGGGCTAAGATTGGACTTATGGACTTGATCTGGACTGGGCTGGAATGTTTCTAAATGTTTAATTGCTCTTATATATAAAGCTCTTTCACATATGCGTGTCCATGAATTTGTTTCTCTAGTCTACCCAGACTAACACACAACCCTTCGGCCATTCACTGCACTCCAGCTGGAGTCTAGCTACAGCGACCTTTTTCTGTCATTCCTACCTCAGGGCCTTTAGCCTTGCTAGTTCTCCTGTCCAGAACAATCATTGATCAAAAACAAATTCCCCGGGAACTCCTTATTACATTACTCAAGGCTATCTTTTTCACAGCTCTTATCTATATCTGAAATTAGCTTATTTACTCCTTTTGTCTCCTTAGAACAGAAGCCCCCAAATTTCCAGAATGGTGTCTAGAAGATAATCATTGTTCCCCACACTCATCGCTCTGGTTCCTAATCCCAGCTCTATAGTGTGGATTTCACCACAGCTTCTAGCCTCCCCTGGCTTGACCACCTGTTTGAATTTTATTATCCGGCTTTCTGACCTCAGCTCCCCATCTGGCTCTTGCCTTGGCAGATCCCCTGGGCTTCCTTCCGCATCACTCTAAGCTTTGCTCGAGACTCCTCTTCCTCTCTTATCCTGGACGCTTGCGCCTATTTCTCTGTGCAGAGAGTTTGAACTGCGGGCTGCCAGTTCATGTGGTGACAGCAGTCTACACTGACTCTTGGGCTCACTTTCACCATGGTGCCTAGAGGCAGTTAACCTAAAGTCAGGAACTCAGACCCCCTCCAAGGAGTGACGGTTCTTCTTAGTGACTTCTACCCACAGGCAGCCAAAAATACTGGGCTGTCTGGGAAACTGTACTGTTGGGAAGTGGCAGAAGCTTCCCAGAGAAATAGTCTAGCCCCGCACCATCTCATCCTGGTGAGGCTGACTGGGACAGTCCACCACACATGGTGGGCAGTGGCCCTTGGTGATGCATGGCTCATCCGGCAGGAGCCCCAGATTACACAGGAAAGAAAAAGAGTCTGGTCTCTGAAAGCAGGTCATTCTTTGCTCCTGAAGAGAATCATGACCCCAAAGATTGTAACTTGGGTACAATATCACCATGTAAAGCCAGAATGGACAATTCAAGATTCCAAAGACTCTCCAGAGAGACCTCCTACTGCCCGGCTCCTTGTACCAAAATTGTTTGGTTGCACAAGTCACCCGAATGTAGCTTTAAAAGGAGAGGCAAGACTGGATAGTTGATGAGAAACCAAGGCGTGGGTGAAGAGTAAACTACTGGGGGTTGCATTGGCAGTGTCATTGTTGAATACAAAGCTGATGATCTGAAATGTAAGCTCCCACTTCATTTATTTATTTTTTAATTTGAAGAAGAAAAAAAGAGAAGAGGGTTCCAACAGTATTTCCCAGAAGCTAATAACTTCATGAGCACCTGGAACCACTGATGAGAACATTGGGAATAAAGACCCCTCCCTCCATCTGGCTTTCTCATCCAAGGTCCTTTCATGTCTCCCTCTCTGGTGGCTGGCTTTCCCTGGCACAGCACGTATGTAGCCACTCGAATCCCAGTGTAGCATGACTTTCCCACCCATAGTCACCGGGCCCAAATCTAAGGTCTATGCAGAGAGAAGGCCAGAAAGACACAGAAAACATAGTGCAAGCACACCTCTACGGTCCCATTCTGGGCGATGAGAGGAAATTACCACAGAAAGGCAATATAGGCAAAGAAACATACAAACATTAGCTACCATACCAGAGTACAACACAACGCAATTATCTGAGCCCCCGTAAAGACCAGGCCAAGAGACTGAGAGTCTCATACCCCATCCAAACCCTGAAGACCTGCCCATGACCTGGTTCTATAGGAAGAATATGCATGCCCACTACAATCGTCCACAGCCCATAGAGCTGGTCTCGCTCCAAGCTACTTCTGAGGCTACTTCCTCAAGTGGCCTTGTGTCTTTCACTCTGACTGTCCTTTCCTACAACTTTGCTCTCGCGATGGTTCAAAGAGCTATGAAGGAGGGGCCATGGGATCCCTCCAGGCCACCCAAACAGCATTAGGCTGGTCTTAGTTTTGCTCGAATTGGCTCCAGTTCAGGGCAATCTCATGTCCAGAAGAATGAAGCCTTGACCATCTTCCACACAGTGTCTTCTACCCGATGTTCGCCTTTTCTTAGGCTGATCAAAGCGGGGCTTCAGAGAGGTGAAACAGGATGGCGTTTTGCAAGGTGGTGTTGGACTATGCAGTGGACACTATGTTTGTCTGTGTCAAACAAGGCACTTCCTTTCTTTGGAGGGACTGCTTCTTCACAACTCAAACCACGGGATTCGGGGAAAGCTGTCAATCATAGCACCCCATTTCCTCTGCCTGTAGGGTGTGTGGGAGTAAGCCAGGGAGGCTGCGAATGCTGATGGCTACACTTTCTCCTGGAGTCTGGGCTATGGAACACACATTTTCCATTGCCGCTGTAGGGACGGTGGGGAGGGAACTGAGTTATTTTTTTTCCTGAAAAGGGGAAAGTGGACCAAATAAGTCTGGGAACCTAGACTTGCTTCTGTAACAAAAATAAGCCACAATAGTACAAGCCATTACTACTGCAGATGTTTCTTAAACTCCGCCTGGACGTGAGGTACTTTCTGCTCATGCTCTCACTTATTTTAAGGGTTTTTCATTTTCAATGAGCAGATGAGGGCGCCAAGGTGCAGTGAATGGTAGAGGACATTGCTCAAAGCTACATAACAAATGCGTGGCAGAGCCCAGCTTTCTAACGATTTGATGATGAATCTCTTTGTACCCACTCCTCCCAAATTACATGCTCCTTAGGAGCTGGAGTTGTGTGGCTCAGAGACTCAGGACCGAGAGACTTGGCTGCTGGCAGAGGAGAGAAGTTGCTGGGGGCCAGTGACTGCATCCTCACTGATTGGGCAGTCTGAGTTGCAGTAAACTATTAATTTCCCTAATAATAAAGGGAGAAAAAAGCTAGGTTTTTTTCTTTCTTGCTCATTATCCACCTAGCATAAGTACTGATATTTAATGGGTGGTCAATACATTTTTGTAAATAAATTCTGAATCTTATTGCATTGACATGTATCCATATTCTAAATTATACACTTTATAAGTAGTCTGCCAGGAGCCCTGGTGTTGTCGTGCGTTACACAGTGGGCTGCTGATTGCCAGGTCAGCAGTTTGAAATCACCAGCTGCTCCTCGGGAGAAAGACGAGGTTCTCCACGCTTGTAAATCTACAATCTCAGAAACTCACAGGGGCAATTCTGCTCTGTCCAACAGGGTTGATAGGAGTCAGAATCGACTCAATGACAGTGAGAATGATAATTGATATATTAGTATAAATGTCTGTTACCATACCATACCGTTGTTGGCTTTTACATTCCCTATTACTGGCCCCTTTGCGTCTTCACAGCTTCTAGTTCTAATGTACACTACAGAAGTTTGTTATTATTGGTATGTGTGGCATGGGGACAAGAAAGAGAATCTGAGCCTAATAAAAGAAAAATAACAATCTCCTTGAGACAGGGTGGGCCTCATTAAGTCATAATAGTTAACACATATAAAAGAGCAACAGCTCGGGGATGATGATACTAAAATGGCTGAACTTCTCTAGTAAAGTTAAATGCTGCACTGTCATTAGACAAACACGCATGTCTATTCTCATAAAACACACAGTCCCACTTCATGTAGGGACGAGTCAACAGGAGTTTTTTAGTGAACATCAACATATAACAGAGTGTCAAGCTACCGTGCTATAGAAAAGCAAACAGCAAACTGAATTTTGCTCACTGCCACTTGAGTCGACTTCCATGCAAAGTGCCCCCTAGGACAGGGTAGACATGTCCAAGGCTTTCAATCTTGTTGGACCCAGTCTTTATGCCACATCTTTTTCGCAGGAAGGGACTGGCAGGTTCAAACTGGCAGCCTATTCGTGAGCAGCCTAGGGCACTAACCACTGCACGCTCGGGCTTCCAGCAGTGTGAAACTGTGCTTTTAGCTTCTAGTTCTTTTCTTGGTTTCCTGAATGCCGTTGTTGACTAACTCTCAGGTGCCCTCTAGTGGATGAGATGAACAACACTTTGACAGCTCAGACACTTTAAGAAATCGCATCATATATTAGGATTTTTAAAAATTTCAACATATATATTTTTTAATCTCACCAAAAGTCATCAAGACTCACACTTGTAGGTATGCATTAAGGATATAGGATCGACAATCATTTTTAAAAGAAATATGTTTGTAGCCACAGCTCATGGCAGGGTTTGCTTTTGTTTTATTTAATTAATGAATTCGTAGGGTTTTCTTTTCGACTTATTAATATGAATAGATGTTTGGCCTGTTGGTTTAAAGATGCTCATTCACTGCTTTCAAACCAATTCTGAGTCATAGTAACCCTGTGAAATGGAGAACTGCCCCGGGTGTTTCTGAGAGTGCATTCAAAAGAACAGAAAGTCTCCTTTTTCTCCCTCAGAGCAGCTGGTGGTTTTGAACTACTGACCTTGGAGTTAGCAGATCATGTGACTTAACCGTTGATATGACTGGAAAATTTCCTTTCACCACCCTCTTTTGAAACATGAACAGAAATTAGGATCATGATCTTAATCATCTTACATAAATCATTACACATTCATTCATATAACTGATGTGTTAAACAAAATTAATATTTTCCCCCAAATGTAAAGAATTTTAAAATGAATAATATTATCCGGTTTTAGTTTATCTTTTTAAAAAATCATTTTATTAGGGGCTCATACAACTCTTTTCATAATCCGTACATACATCATTTGTGTCCAGCACATTCATACATATGTTGCCATCATCATTCTCAAAACACCTTCTTTCTATTTGAGCCCTTGGTATTAGCTCCTCATTTTTCCCTCCCTCCCCATTTCCCCCTCCCCCTGAACCCTTGATAATTTATAAATAATTATTATTTTATCATATCTTACATCATCCGACATCTCCCTCACCCAGTTCTCCGCTGTCCGTCCTCCAGGGAGGAAGTTACATGTAGACCTTGTCATCTGTTCCCCCTCTCTCCCTCACCCTCCCTCCACCTTCTGATATTGCCACTCTCACCACTGTTCCTGAGGGGCTCATCTGTCCTGGATTCCCCATATTTCCAGTTCCTATCTGTGCCAGTGTACATCTTCCAGTCCAGCCGGTTATGTAAGGTAGAATTGGGATCATGATAGTGGGGGGGGAGGAAGCATTTAAAAACTAGAGGAAAGTTATATGTTTCATCGTTGCTACACTGCACTCTGACTGGCTTGTCACCTCCCCACAGCCCTTCTGCAAGGGATGTCCAATTTCCCCCAGATAGGCCCTGGGTCCCCACTCTGCACTCCCCCTCATTCACAATGCTACGATTTTTTTTTTTTTGTCTTTGATGCCCGATACCTGATCCCTTCGACGCCTTGTCATCTCACAGGCTGGTGTGCATTTTCCATGTGGGCTTTGTGCTCAGTTAGATGACCCCTTGTTTATCTTCCAGCCTATGGGACCCCAGATTCTATATATTTTGATAACTGGGCACCATCAGCTTTCTTCACTGCATTTGCCTATGCACCCGCTTTGTCTTCAGTGTTTGTGTAGGGGTAAGCTGGTGTGCGTCTTCCGTGTGGGCTTTGTTGTTTCTTAGCTAGATGGCCACCTGATTGGCTTCAAGCCTTTAAGATCCCTGATGCTATATCATTTGATAGTCGGGCACCATCAGCTTTGTTCACAACTTTGCTTATGCACCCACTTTGTCCTCAGTGATCTAGTCAGGACAGGCTGGTGTGCTTCTTCCATGTGGGTTTTGTTGTCTCTCAGCTAGATGGCTGCTTGTTTATCTTCAGGGCTTTAAGACTTCAGGTGCTATATCTTTTGGTAACCAGGCACCATCAGCTTTCTTCATCACATTTGCTTGTGCACCCATTGTCATCAGCAATCGTGCCAGGCAGGTGAATATCTCAGACTGCCGAATTGTTAGAACAAAGTGTCCTTGTGCTGAGGGCGTACTTGAGCAGGGACCCACTGTCCATATGTTTCCTTAATACTAAACCTATAAATATGTGTACATAGATCTATTTCTCCCTCATCGTACATAAGTATATTTACATCTTTGTATGTCTATATTTAAATCTCTATGACTACCCTTTGCCTCCTAGTTCTTTCCTCTATTTCTTTGTACTTTCCTCTTGTCCCACTATCATGTTCTGCCTTCATTTGGGTTTTAGGAATTCCTCTCTGTTACGTTGCCCTTGATCCAGCCCTGCCAGACCTCCCACAACCTCCTTGACACTGATTTTGGATCCCTTGTTATTTATTCCCTGTCCCTGAGCTTGTTAACACCCTTTTCCTTTTCCCCCACCTCCCCTACCCCTATGTCCCCCGGAACTGTCATCTCATTGTTCTCTCTTCTGGCTTGTTTATTCCACCTATCCCTTCCAGGTAGACATGCTGTGTACTATCACAAGACTGAGTACCATGAAGCAACAACAAAAAGTAAAACAATAGCTACAACAACACAATACACGCATACACACATAAATGTATGAATAGTTCAGGACCTGTTTGTTTTCCTTTGCGATTTTAGTTTGTCTTAAAGTAGCCTCAGAGTGCTCGGTGTTTACCAGAATCTGTCCTTTTGAACACTGGTTCCTGAAAGTGTTGGTTAGTAGGGGAAGGGGACACTCTTAGTAAGAGATACGTCTGAAGACAAACTTGTTCCCCTGATTTGTTTCTATCCTCAACTCATGAATCTCTCATGAATTTGCCTTTTGGTGCTACTTGCTCAAGTGGAGAAAGTGTCCTGGACAGCAGAGCCTGAGCTTTCAAATCTTCTGATCAGCTCTGATTACCATTGTGGATTTAAATGTTAGCAGTCTTGTTTATGTAAACGTGTGTGCGCGTGTGTCCTGTACTTAGCTCCCTATTAATATAGTCATAGTGAACACACCAGACTCTTAGCAAAGCTTTTGTGTTGGGCTCTTCCTTGTCCTCCCCCCATGAACTCTCATCTTAAAATGTATCCTAGTGGTTACCAGCTACTAAGAGCAAGGTCAGCAGTTCCAAACTACTAGCTGCACCTGAGTCCTATAAAGAGTTACACTTTTGGAAACTCCCAGGAGCAGTTTGGCCCTGTCCTATAGAGTCACGATGAGCCATCATGTACTCGATAGCAGTGAGGATTTTTAAAAATTTTTCTCTAATATTTGAGTTTTTAACAATAGGCATGTTCAACCTTAGTCTTCAGAATTATATGTATACATACACACGTGTGTGTCTGTAATATCTACATCATTTAACAAAATTGCATATTTATTAAATATACACTTAATTAAAACCACAAAACCAAGTGAGCCGTCAAGGAGTCACTCCTGACTCAGGGTGACCCAATGTGTCAGAGGGAAACGGCTCCACAGGATTTTCAATGGCTGTGATTTCTCAGAAGGAGACTTAAGCATCCCCTTTTGCGAAGGCACTTATGGGCAGATTCAGACTGCCAACCTTTTGGTCAAGGAGATCTGATGTCATAGTGGGTTATATGTTGAGCTGCTAGACACAAGGTTGGAGGTTCAGACTTACCAGGAGGAAGGCAAGTCTGTCTGTTGCCTAAGATGTGCAGACTCGGAAACCCACAGGGGCAGTTCTACTCTGTCCTGCAGGGCAAGCTGAGGCAGAATCCACCGATGGCAGGGAGCTTTTTGGAGTGAGAACACTTTGGTGAGTAGCCTATCAGTAACTGTTCGCAGCATGCAGGTGCTCACTAATATGGAATCTGAGAGTTAAAAATATTTATGCAGCAAGGTCTCAAAATGAACCTCTGCTTCCTTCATGCTCACACTCTCAGAAAATCCAAGCCCCACCCCTGCCACTGCCTGCTTTTTCTCTTAAAAAAAAAAAAATCCCAGGTTTGCAGGTACAACCGGCTGTAAGGTCTGGCCTCTATCCTAGAGTGGAAGTTTAGGGCGCCCCCTTGAGGCTTGATATTGCAGCAGGAACCTGAAAGGTCTCAAGGGGACCATTTTGTCACTGCGGCTGCTGTGGGTCCTCTCAGTAACCTTCACATTCCTTGTTGAAATAATTTCTTTGCAGAAATAAAAGAAATCATTTTAGAGGCTCATCTAGCCTCAATGATTTCAGGAAGCCTGCATTTTTCTGAGATACATTTTTCTGTTTTTATCCTTACTTTATAGAGTTACTTCATGTTGCTGGACCTAACAGTCTTAGATCTGAAATGAGGTAGCGATTATGAGGTGGGCAATAATGAGGTGGGAATTGTGTTATTTTGATTTTATAGGTAAGATCGCCAAAGCCCAGCAACATGAAGTAACTTACTAAATTTAACCAGAGAAACAAAGGATTGGTCCAAGAAAACTACAAAATACTACTCCAAGAGTGTTAGACCAGCGAAACAAACCCGTAGAAACTTATATGTTTATATGAAAGAGGTTTATATGCAAAAGACATTGAATATTGAGAAAATATCCCAGCCCAGTCCAGATCAAGTCCATAAGTCCGATATTAGCCAAATGTCTGATACCAATCTGTTAAGTCCTCTTCAGATTCACGAAACACATGCAATGATGCTGAAAGCAGGGAGATACAGACCAGTGGGTGCAAAGATAAATTATTAAATAGATCATATCTAATTTATAAGATCCCTGTGATGATTAAATGAGGTAATTTATGTATAGTGGATTCCAGTGAAATAATTTCCCAGCAGTTTGCTATATATTATCTTTGAGGAAATCTGTGGAGTCTTCCTTAGCTCAGGAAAGCTGTATTGGGCCTGCTGCTTCACTGAGTGAAGACCCTCACCTCCTGGTGTGCAGGGCTCTAGGGAGGAAGTGAGGGGCCAGTATACAAAATAAGCGCAGGGCTTGCTGGGAGGAAAAAGGTCAGCCCCTTGCCCTGCTCCCAACCCCTTCCTCAGAAATTTGGAGTTAGGGAGATATACTGCAGTGAATGTGGGCAACCTTACAAGGACCCAGAGGCGGGAAAAACGCAATGGGTCCAAATAGGCAAAGAGACAGGAGGGGGTCAGATGTAGTCTGGGTTCTTTAAGTGCTGGATCCTAGAAAGAACTCTGGCCTGACCTGTGAAGTCCCTCTGTGCGCTCTATCAGCTGGGTGCCAACAACAATAACCGAAGGCTTGGTCTATTCTGAAGATAAACCCCACATCCGAGCTGCTGCTGTCAAGTCAATCCCGTGCGGTAGAGAGGAGAGCTGTGCTCCAGAACACCATCTTGATGGAAGTCTATTGCCAGGGCGGCCTTTATTGGAGCTGCTGGCTGGGTTCAAACTGCCAACCAGATGGTGGCAACCCATGGGTGTGCCACCTAGGGGCCCTAAAGAGTTGCTCCCTGGGGTTTCTGAGACGAAACATCGTTTTACAGGAACAGGCAGCCTCATCTTTCGCTTTTGGAGCAGCTGGTATGTTTGAACTTTCAACCTTTTGGTTAACAGGTCAAGCTGTAACCCACAATACCAGAAGGACTTCTTTAAGTCAGGCAGGGGGCTCTCAAAATGCCTTCTCTTGAAAACCTGCGAGAGGGAGACCCTGGGTTGAGGAGCAGGGCCAGGCTGTGCTCCTACGCTCTGCCCTCGTCTCCAAGATGGATGGAACTGCACGTCCGCTCTGTGGCCTTCTGAGGTTAATGATAAGCTGGGTCCCATCCCTAGGACCGCAGAGCAGCCTGGCCTGCAGTGGGTATCATTTCATGAGGAAATAAAATGTGTGTCCTCTCACTGAGCGAAGCAGGGAGGAGAGCGCCCGCCTGTCCTCTTGGAGTCTGCCCACCTGCCTTCTGTGCTTGGGCCACTTTCCTCGAAGGCCACGCTTCCTCGGACCTCAGAACCCTTCACGGAAGCCAGTCAACTGTCAAAGCACCAAACCAGCCGGATTTTTCTGCTTTAAGACACCAGTCAGAGTCCAGGGTTCCAGAATTCCTAAGCAAAGGAGGGCGGACGGAGCCCTTGGGATGGGATTGAATGCACTTCTGAACTTCCTGTTTTTACCTGCGGATGGGGACTGACTGAGAACATAGTCCCCTAGGAGAGAGAACCTGCTAGCACACACAGAGCCTGCAATGCATGCCTTTTCACAATGGTAGTTATTTTACTAGGAAAGGTAGAATTCACATTAATAACCATTTTGTTTTCACAAGATGGAAAGAAGAATTTCCTCCCCCACCCCGAATAATAATCATAATAAAATTAAATTTTTTTTAAAGTTCATCCAGTAATGAAGGAATCACACTCTTTTCTCTACCTTAAAGGGCTGAAGATTCATGAAGTGGCTTCTCTTTTCCTTCCTCTCCAATCTGTCTACTCAAACTCCTTAAGTTTCAGTCGTCTACTATAGCTATAACCATAGCAACCAGCTGGTGGGAAATATGGGAACGCCCACGCATTCTTCCAGATTCAGGTAAATCTTCACCTTATCTGCGAGGGCTCCTGCAGTCCCCACCCCAATTCAGAATAGACTAGCCTACCATTACTCATCGACTTACCACCTACCGGTATTAGAACATAGTGCTTCAGAGCTTGTGCTTACTTATCTGTCTCCATAACTATACTGCTTGTTCATGTTTGTACATTCCGTTTTGGGCACCCCCCCCCTCATGAATGGCAGCAGTGTAGGGGAGGAGAGGAGAGGAAGTAACTGTGTTGAGTTGGGGTGGGGATGGATTGTCCCAGGAATGAAGGTGAGCCAGTGACAGATGAGACACTGGCAACATGATTAGCAACTAGGCAGATGGAATCATGTCCTAGCAGGAGAGCTATGCCTGTGTGGTCTACAGAAAGTAAGAAATTGTACTTTGGGAATAATTTCTCCAGTTTTTAATACTTTCAAGGTTTTTCTTAATTTCATCACATCATTATTTTGGGGCAATTGTTTGTATTTTGTCTTGATTTTGTCTGATTTTCCGTAGATTAAGTCCAGAGTTGGAAAACCTGTGAGGCAACAACTGGGTCACAGATTCAATGGGACATGACAGTGGGGGGGGGGGGGCGCGGGCGCTGCAGGAACTAGGAAGCCTAAGTATAAGAATGCAGACATGTCCTAAAATTGACTGTAGGGATGGGGAGCCAACAACAGTGAGTATAAGAGAGCAGACATGTCCTAAAATTGACTGTAGGGATGGGGAGCCAACAACAGTGAGTATAAGAGAGCAGACATGTCCTAAAATTGACTGTAGGGATGGGGAGCCAACAACAGTGAGTATAAGAGAGCAGACATGTCCTAAAATTGACTGTAGTGATGGGGGGCCAACAGCAGTGAGTATAAGAGAGCAGCCATGTCCTAAAATTGACTGTAGTGATGGGGAGCCAACAGTGACTGGACTGGAGGAGAAAACAACAGGATCGGGGGACATGGAAGAGGGGGAAGTGGGGGGAAAGGTAGTGGTATTAACAAACCCAGGGACAAGGGAACAACAAGTGATCCAAATCGGTGGTGAGGAGACTGTAGGAGGCCTGGTAGGGCGTGAACAAGGGTAATGTAACCAAGAGGAATTACTGAAAGCCAAACAAAGACTGAGCATGACAGTGGGACAAGAGGAAAGTCAAAAGAAATACAGGGATGAGCTAGGAGACAAAGGTCATTTATAGAGGTCTAAATAAAGGCATATACATGTATAAATATATTTATATATGAGACTGGGGAAATACATCTATGTGCATATATTTATAGGTTTAGTATTAAGGTAGCAGAAGGACATTGGGCCTCCATTCAAGTACTCCCTCAATGCAAGGATACTTTGTTCTATTAAACTAACATTCTATGATGCTCACCTTCCTGACACAATCGCTGAAGACAACGTGGGTGAATAAGCAAATGTGGTGAAGAAAGCTGATGGTGCCCGGCTATCAAAAGATATAGTGTCTGGGGTCTTAAAGGCTTGAAGGTAAACAAGTAGCCATCTAGTTCAGAAGAAATAAAGCCCACATGGAAGAAGCATCCAACCTGCATGATCACAAGGTGCCAAAGGTATCAGTTATCAGGCATCAAAGAACAAAAAATCATATAATTGTGTGCTCACCTCCCTGATATGATTGCTGAAGACAAAGCAGGTAATAAGCAAATGTGGTGAAGAAAATTGATGGTGCCCAGCTATCAAAAGATATAGCATCTGGGGTCTTAAAGGCTTGAAGGTAAACAAGCAGCCATCTAGCTCAGAAGCAACAAAGCCCACATAGAAGAAGCACACCAGCCTGTGCAATCACGAGGTGTCGAAGAAATCAGGTATCAGGCATCATCAGAACAAAAGATCATATCATTGTGAATTGGGGTAGGGGATGCGGAATGGAGACCCAAAGCCCATTTGTAGGCCACTGGACATCCCCTTATGGAAGGGTCTTGGGGAGGAGACAGCGATGTAGCAACAATGAAACTTACAACTTTCCTCCAGTTCCTAAATGCTTCCTCCCCCCCCCCCCCCCACTATCATGATCCCAATTCTACCTTACAAATCTGGCTGCACCAGAGGATGTACACTGGTACAGATAGGAACTGGAAACACAGGGAATCCAGGGCAGTTGATCCCTTCAGGACCAGTGGTGAGAGTGGCGATACCCAGAGGGTGGAGCGAAGGTGAGGTGGAAAGGGGGAACCAATTACAAGGATCTACATATAACCTCCTTCCTGGGGGACGGACAATAGAAAAATGGGTGAAGGGAGACATCAGACAGTGCAAGATATGACAAAATAATGATTTATAAATTATCAAGGGTTCATGAGGGAGGGGGAGTGAGAAGGGAGGGGTTAATGAAGAGCTGATGCCAGGGGCTTAGGTGGAGAGCAGATGTTTTGAGAATGATGAGGGCAATGAATGTACAAATGTGCTTTACACAATTGATGTATGTATGGATTGTGATAAGAGTTGTATGAGCCCTAATAAAACAATTTTAAGACTGGTATTCTGTGATGCCCACCTTCCCAGTACAATCACTGAAGACAAAATGGGTGCACAAGTGTGATAGGTAGGGCTATTGTGCCAGCCTGGCCAATAGGAACATGTGGGATTAATTATGCCTTAGTTTGATTGGCAAGCAAAGAGATAAATGGCTATGCAAGGCCTGCCCCTCTCTCTCTTGCTCTCTGGTGATCAGAGCATGCTGGAGTGTGTGCTGCTGTTATAGCTAGTTCTCTGCCTCAACCTGGGAGACACACTACCTGTGGACAAGGCCAATGCATGGATGTGTCACTAGAGCTCGAGACTTCTTTGAGACCTGCTTTGCCATGCTACTAGTGCATACATCGCTTGAGCTTGAGGCTGATGGATCCTGTCACTTTGCATTGCTTGATTTTGATAACCCATCCAAGCTTGTTTAGCTCCTGAGCTACTGACTGTTGGTGACCCACCCTGCTGCCTGTGGGCAGACTCTGCTTGCCTTGCTCCAGGGAAGACTCTGATGTCTGCTTCCTTGACCTTGGACCCAGCAGCCCATGGGAGTTGAAGGACTTCCAGTATATTAACTGTTCTACAGAAGTGAATTGAACTGAACCCACTGAACTGCTGTGTGGACTAATTAGCTGTTATGTTCCTTCTCGCTGTATAAACCTATCCATATATCCACATATATGTATACATATGTGTGTGTATATATAATCATAAGTGTCCTGATTTCATTTCTCTAGAGAACCCTGCCTAACAAAACAAACAAATGTGTTAAAGAAAGCTGATGGTGCCCAACTCTCAAAAGATATAACATCTAGGGTCTGAAAGGCTTGAAGTTAAACAAGTAACCATCAAGCAGAGAAGCAACAAGTTCACATGAAAGAAGCACACCAGCCTGTGCAATCTTGAGGTGTCAACGGGATCAGATAACAGGCATCAGAAGACCCATAACTAACAAACAAAAAAACAAGAACATATTGCTGAGAATGAGGGGGCATGGAGAAGAGACCAAAAACCCATCTGTAGACAATAGGACATCCCCTCACAGAAGGGTCACCAAGAAGGGATGAGTCAACTAGAGCACAGTATATCACCAATGAAACACACAATATTCCTCCGGTTCTTTGATGTTTCCTACCCCTCCACCAGCATAACCCCAGCCCTGCCTTTCAGTTCTAGCTAGACTGGAGCATGTACACTGGTACAGTTAAGAGCTCATGACACATGGAATCCAGGTCAGATAAACCCCTCAGGAGTAGTGATATGAGGAGGGTAGGGGGAAGGTGGGGAGAGGAAGGAGGAACCTATTGCAACTCAAAGAGCTGGAGGAGACATGTGCAGACCCACGCCAGGGTTGAGATGCTTCCACTGCCACTGGATCCACAAAACCTTCTACCCCCTGGCTGTGATCTTCCTGCATTCGCATCATTGCATGTGTGCGTCATTAGTCTGAAGAGGAATGTATGGACTGGTATCGGACATATGGGCTAATATCAGACTTATGGACTTGATCTGGACTGGGCTGGGATGTTTTCTCAATATACAATTGCTCTGTTATATAAAGCTCTTTCTTATATACATATCAGTATCTGTGAATTTGTTTCTCTATTCTACCCAGACTAACGCAGCACTCATCATCAATTAAACACAATGCTTGAAATACAATGCCGTATGTCAGGATTAGAGAACCTTTTTGCTGCCAAGGGTCATTGGATATTTATAGCATTGCTCACAAGTCATCCTGATAGAACATTAATTCAACTGCTTCTCTTTGATTAGGCATGTGATGTTAGCTGGTATTGATGGTTCTGAGGATCTTATATGGCCCTCGGACTGACGCTCCCCACCAATGCTGTATGTGATAAAATAATATCTATATACCTACAAGGAAGACCAGTTAGTATAACTATTATTCAAATTCATGCACCAACTACCAAAGCCTGTGATTAAGACACTGAAGAATTCTATCAACTCCAATCTAAGATCCATCAAACTTGTAATATCAGTATGAATGGGTAATTACTTGCAATTAGAATGCAAAAGTTGAAAACAAAGAAAATGGATTGGTAGCTGGAAAATATGCCCTCGAGGGTTGAGGTAGTGAATTTACTGTGCCAACCTGGCCGATAAACACATGTGGGGTTAATTGAAGGGCAGAGAGGTAAATGGCTTGGTGAGCCTCACCCTTTGAGTTATTGGGTCTCTTGCTTTCTGATGGTCGGACTAGGGTGCAGGTGCCTTAGCCAGTTCCCTGCTTTAGCTGACAAGGCTCACTTCCTACAAGACATCCCTGAGGAGAAGTGACATGGACCTACCCAGATGCAGCCCTGCAGGCTGGAGCAGCTGTATAGAGACCCCTGCCAGCGCTGAGATGCTTACACATTCAATGACTCAGCTTTCCTCCTGCAGTCGGCATCACTGAGTCTGCTTTGTGAGATGGAGGAGGACTTTGTGGACTGGTGTTGGACATATGGGTTAATGCTAGACTGGTGGGTTTGGACAGCACTGGGTTGGGATGTTTTCTTGATGCACACTTAACCTTTATATAAAACTCTCTCTTATACATGAGTTTCTGTGGATTTGTTTCTCTAAAGTACCCAGACTAACAAAAGTTGAAAACAAAGAAAATGGATTGGTAGTTGGAAAATATGCCCTTGGTGGTAGAAACTAAGCTGGAGACCACATGCTAAAATTTTGCAAGACCAATGATTTCTTCACTTAAACTACCTATTTTCAACTACATAAACAGCAATTATACATGTGTACCTCACCAAATGGAATACACAAGCATCAAACTGACTATGTGTGTGGGAATAGACAATGAAAAAGGGTAATCTCAAGAGCCAATACAAGGCCAGAGTTTGACTGTGGAGCAGACCATCAATTGCTCACATGGAAGTTCAGGTGGAAGTTGAAGAAAAAAAAACTATGTCTATGAGAGTCAAATTACAATCCTGAGTATATCTCATCTGAATTTAGAAAATATCTCCAGGACAGATTTGACTCATTGAACACTAATAAAGACCTGACTAACTGTAGGATGACATGATACATGAAGAAGGCAAACAGCCATTAAAAAGACAGGAAAGGAAGTAAAAGATCAAAGTGGGTGTCAGAAGAGATTTTGGAACTTGCTCTTGATAGTCGAGGGAGTGGTGTTGGGTCCTGTCATCGAGGCGATGCTGACTCGCGGTGACCCTGTAAGACAAAGCAGATCTGCCCCTGGGAGTTTCGGAGACTATAACTGTTTACAGGAGTAGAAAATGCCATCTTCCTCCCGCAAAGTGACTGGTGTTTCATACTGCCAAACTTGAGGACCATGCAGCCCAATGTGTAACCACTATGCCACCAGGTTGTAAAGCTATGGAAGAAATGGTGAAGTGAAAGAGCTGAACAGAACAGTCCAAGAGCAGCTCATGAAGACAAAGCAAAGTATTGTAATGAATTGTGCAAATATCCCAAATTAGAAAGCCAAAATGAAAAAATATACTCAGCATTTCTCAATGAAAGACCTGAAGAAAAACATCAGTCCTCAAGGTGAAAGTTTGAAGTACTCTATAAGGAAAAGTAGCAAGCAATCCAAGAAAGAGCAAAAGCAGATGGGGGCCCTGCAGAGTGGTGGGCTGCAGTTGTGTGGTTGTTAAGGACTGTGGCAAAGCATCTCAAGCCAAGGAAGTTATTGAGGAATACTTTAAATGCAAAAAATGAGCAAATGAAACTTTGCTTAAAAAGTTCTAAAAAATAAGAAGATGGAAGGGCTGTAAGAGGCCCTGATGAAATGATTTAATAAAAAAGAAGAAGGTGGAAGGAATATACTGTCACTGTGCCAAAGGAACAAGTGAGCATTCAAAAATGTCAAGAGATCGCGTATGATCAAGGAGAATTGCACAGCTCTCCTTAATATGATTGAACTATTGAATTGTACGACATAACTGTACGCCAATAAACTAAATTTTAAAAAGGAAGGAAGAGGTCTAAGCCAGATATTAGCCAAAAACAAGACTCAAAGGATTAATGGAAGACCCGGCAGTGTTTCAATATGCTGATGAGGTACTGGAAGCCCTCGCCTGTCTGTACCAGCTAACTGGAAGAGATACGCATAGGTGCCCTTTCCAAAGAAAGGTGACCAGCAGATGCAGAAATCGCGAAACAATATCATAATAGCACCACAAGAAATAAACAAACTCACTGCCAAGGAGTGGACACTGTCTCATAGCCGCTCGCTAAGACAGGGTAGCACTGCCCCTGTGAGTTTCCAAGACTGGCACTGCTTAGGAGTGAGGAAAGCTGCACCTTTCTCCATTGAAGCCCGCTGGCGGATTCCCACTGCCAGACTTGCCGATCACAGTCTACCTCGTACCCACTAAGCTTCCAGGGCTCCATTCCAGATCACACGGTAACGATAATTCAAAAATGCCTGCCAGTTGTACATGGACAGAGAGCGGCCAGAAATTCAAACCAAATTCAAGAAAGAATGTGAAACAAAGGATATCATTGCTGATATTCGGTGGATCTTGCCTCAAAGCAGAGGAAACCAGAAAAATGTTCATCTGTGTTATATGGACTATGCAAAAGCATTTGACTGTGTGGACCATAACAAATGGATCACATTAAGACTGAGAATTCCGGTACAGCGCCAATGAAACACATAATATTCCTCTGGTTCCTTGAGGCTTCCTCACCCTCCACTAGCATAACCCCAGTCCTGCCTTTCACTGCAGGCTAGATCAGAGCATGGACACAGATACCGAAAAGAGCTTATGACACATGGAATCTAGGGACAGAAATGAGAGCAGCCATACCAGGAAGGAAGAAGGAAAGTGGGGAGGGGAGGGGAGGAAGGGGGAACTGATCAGAGTGATGGACGCATAACCACACACCCCCAGGGGGGGCAACAAGAGCAACTATGGGGGAAGGGAGACAGCAGTTGGTGTAAGATACGAAAATAATAATAATTTATCAAGAAGTCATGAGGGTGGGAAGGGGGAGGGAGGGAAAAAAGAGGAGCTGATACCAAGGGCTCAAATAGAAAGTAAATGTTTAGAAGATAGTGATGGCAACATATGTACAAATATGCTTAATACAGTTGATGAATAGAATGCTATAAGACCTGTAAGAGTCCCCAATTAAATGATCTTTTAAGGGAAAAAAAGGGTAATCCAAAGAGATTGAAATATGGAAGGATACGTTATGTGTATTAAATCCCAACCAATAAAAAATACTGAATTTTGCACTTTAAGTAGGTAAAGTATGCTATGTAAATCATATCTCAATAAAGCTATTAAAAAAGAATGGTGTGTTAGTCTGGGTAGACTAGAGAAACATATTCATAGACACTCATATGTGTATCGGAAAGAGCTTTATATATAAGAGCAATTGAATAATGAGAAAACATCCCAGCCCGGTTCAGAACAAGTCCATAAGTCTGATATTAGCCCATATGTCTGATACCAATCTATAAAGTCCTTTTCAGACTCATGGAACACATGCAATGACACCGAATGCTGGAAGATCACAGGCTTCCCAGTGGGTGGGAAGTCTTGTGGATCCAGTGGTGTTGTAAACATCTCTGCACTGGCAGGGGTCTCCACGTGGCTTCTTCAGCTCCCAGGGCTCTAGTGTAGTTCCATGTGTCTTGCGAGCTAGGATGTCTCACAGGGACTAAGCCGAGAGAGAGTCTCCATCTCCAGGGAGGAATACCGGAGTTCTCAAAGTCCTCAGGGATTCCTCATGGGCTATTACCTGATTGTCAGGCTAGACTCCACCCTTTCATCTTAAGCCTCTCACATTGACAAACAAGTATATAACTATCACAAATGGGAATTCCAGAACACTTTGTTGTGCTCGTGTGAAACCTGTACGTAGACAAAGTAGTAGTCATTGGAACAAAACAAAGGGGTACCCCAAGGAAAAGTATGTATCCGGGTTGGACCCTTTCATTATGCTTCTTCAAACTGCAGGCTTACCCACTAATCCAAGAAGTGGGGTGACATGAAGAAGAACCCAGTATTAGGAACCTTTACTAACAACCTACAATACACAAATGACACCGCTCTGCTTGCTGAAAGCAAGGAAGAGTTGACGTGCTTGCTGATGAAGATCAAGAACTGCAGATCGCAGTACGGATTGCAACACAATGTGTACAAAAAAAAAGAATCAAATCCTCACAACTAGGCCAAGAGCTAACATCATAATAAATTTTTTTTAAACTGAAATTGCCAAGGATTTTGTCTTGCCTGGATCCACAATCAATCCTCATGGAAGTAGCAGTCAAGAGATCAAATGGTGCATTCACTGGATAAATCTGCTGCCAAAAGACTTCGTCAGAGTATTGAAAAGCAAGAAGGTTACTTTGAGATCTAAGGTGTGCCTGACCCAAGCCATGGTATTTTCAATGGCCTCATATGCACGTGAAAGTTGGACACTGAATAAAGAAGAGTGGAGAATTGATCCTTTTTAAATTATAGTGTTGTTGAGAAAATATTGAAAGTACCATGGACTGCTCGAACAACGGCCCAATCTGTCTTGGAAGAGGTACAGCCAGGATGCTCCTTAGAGGTGAGCGTTGTTTACGTGCACTTTGCGCATGCTATCAAGAGGGCCCAGTGACTGCAGAAGGATATCGCGCTTGGTAAAGAGTCAGTGAAAAAGAGGAAGACCCTCAGGGAGGTGAACTGACCCAGTGGCTGAACATAGTAATTATGAGGTGGCGCAGCCCGGGGCAGTGCTTCATTTTGTTGTACACGCCACTGTGAGTCAGAACTAGCCCGATGCCCCTGACAATGACACGTAAAGCTCTCAGCAGAGGGCCTGACACAGAGAAGCACTCCATACTCACACTAATTCTACCCTGAGTCACAGGCCAACAAAGGATGTAGGTCTCAGGTTTTTCTAAATCTACCTAAAGTGGACAAAATTGTATCCATCTTATGCTTTTTTTTAAAGTTGGAGAGAAGTGTGCATGCTCAATAGGAATGCACAATTGAAAATTAGTTCAGATGCCCTTCTGCAGCCCCTCTGAGCCCTGGCTACTTGTTTAAACCATAGTCCTCTTTTCCCCATCTGCTACCTGGTGGATGCAATCTGCGCGTTTCTTCTTCTTTTTTGTTCTTTCAGCTTTGAGTGATGAGGCAATAATCATTGCTGCAGGAGCATGTCCTCTGCTGAGCTATTTCACCAGCCTTTCACCCTCAAACATCCGCCTTGTTCCACGACTGAAAATTGGGCTGTCTTTCATGGACAGAGATGACACTTGACCCTCTTCACCTTCAGTGGGCTTTGTTAGCGTTCTTAGAATAACAATGGGTGGTGGTAAAGTATCTGCAAACTGCTTCACCTGGGAGTCAGCCTTGTTAGTAAGAAACATGATTGGCGGATGGAAGCAATAGGCTGAAAGTTCGTGCAATTACAATGTCAGCCTTAGCCATAAAACTGTCTGTATAAAAGGATAAATGTGTGGACCTACAGAATGAACTTTCAAACAAGAAGTCTCAAGGATGATTCTCTGTATGATAACCAGGAAAGGAGGGAGTGGTCTCCTGTGTGCTATAGCATTAATCTCCTTTCACAATCCCACCTATCATTTGTCACTCCTTTAGAGTAATAATGAGATTCTATAAACACCCCGGAGATGAATGACAAAGGGCCATATGAAGTCATTTTCAATAGATGGACAAAACTAAGGGCAAGATAAACCATTTTTATTGTTTTCCACTCAGAGACAGGTGAGGTGTTCAATAGCACTCTTGGTGCTATAAAGCTGGTCACAGCAAAATTGCCCATTATAGCACAGGAGTCAGCAAATCCCAACGAATTCATGTTCACGGATGCTTCATTCTCAAAGTCTTCAGATCGATTTGATAGTTTCTTCAGGTGTGACCTCATACAAGTCCCCTAAACTCTCTGGAGTCTCGGTTTCCTTATCTACAAATTGGGGGAAATCATAATAATTCAAGGGAGAGAACACTTTACAAACAAGATAGAACAATAATACTAAACTGCAAATAATTACAAGGTAGAAAGATCATTATAACTCAAGCATTTTAAGACCTTTGTGCTTCTAGGAAAAAGATCAAAACTATTCATGCACTTTAACCTTCATTAAGATAATTATACCTTTAATGGGTAACCAACACCAGAATAGTATTTCAGAATAAAAATAGAATTCCCAAGAGGCTTCAAAAATTCATGGAAAAAAGTTCATTATCTTTCCTTCCATGTTTGCATGCATATTTTGCAGGCCCCTTGTGTAGCTTCAAGTGAGTGAAAGATAATGGGAGGGGAGGTAAAGAAGGTTCAATGAACTCAATAGAAGGCAGGAAGTTGTCAGAGAAAACCAGCCTCCAACAATCCAAGGGCCAGTAGGCGCAACGGTGTGGTGACAATCTATAAAGATCTAAAGATCCCAGTAAAGTCTTAGAGAATAGGAAAGAGAGGAGAGAGGATAAAATAAAGGAGCCTGACACATTTTATGGTAGTGTGCTCGCCTCAGCCCCTCTTGATGGTCCACGTGGAACTGGGAGGAGAGCAAGCGAGCTTTTCCTATCCTGGGACATTTAGAGGTAGCCATCAGACACGCATATTCAGTAGCTACATGTGTCACAAGGTGGTGGTATCTACAGTAAGCACCTGAGCTCACAGGTGAGGATACCTAATACCTGCATTGGGGGAAGGTAGGAGGGGGGCTGGGTGACACAGAGGGAAGAGAGAAAAGGATGTCGCTCCTATAGGGAGATATCATCGGCCATGTGCTCACTTTAAGGCAGCATAGCTGTTAAGGGGAGAATGTGGGAATATTTAAAGCAGGATGATGTACTTGGACTTTACCTCTAACTTACCAAAGTGGAGGCTTTCCTACCTCTGTTATAAATTAGGGAATATGGGCCTCGTCATATTTCCCTCTGTGTTAATTTCCCATGGAAACTGAGTAAAAAGAATTTACAAAATTATGGTAAGAAAGGCCAAAATTAGGTGGTAGAAATAATAGCCCAGCATACGTCAATGACAATATTAAGTGTAAAATGATTAAATTCACCAGTTCAAAGGCAGAGAGCCTCAGACTGATTTTTTGGTAATTTTTTAAATTGTGAGCAGGTGAAGGTTTACAGAACAGATTGTAGTTTGACATTCAGCAATTCAAGAATTCACACACAATTTGTATACACATCCTTCCCGTGCTTCTTGGGGCCATTCCTCCCTCGTTCCTAACCCTCTGAACTTGGTGCTTGGGTTGATGCTGCTCTTTTGCTCTGAAATGGTTGGTTTTTCTCACGGAGGAGTGCATTTAGCTCCAGACCTGAAAGGTGACTACATGCCAAAGTCTTGTGGGCCCCACCCATCTCGGTCTGCCCAGCACGCCTGGCTTCTTTGATGAGTTCGAGCTCTAGTTCACATTTCTCTCCTGTTCCATCCAAGACTATAAATGTGATCCTCTTCAGAGCAGTTTGGTAGTGGTAGTCAAGCATCATCTACTTCTTCCGGTCTCAGGGTTGAGGGGATTGTTTTATGGTCCATTAATCCAACGGACTGTTCTACCTGTCTTTCAATTTGCATCACTCTTCTTTCCTCTGGACAGGGAGAGACCAATAATTTCACCTGACATTACTGCTCATGAGACTACGGTCCTGAGACTCCAGGTCCTGTAACTCATTTCCTCAAGCTTTTTGGTTATACCTCAGATGTATTCATAACTTTGTTACTCGTATACTCCACCACATTCATGAATGTATTTGTAACAAAGGAAAATATAAATCTACAAATAGCTTGTCAAATCTATGTATACTGTGGGCAGGTGTGTTAGTCTGGGTACATTAGAGAAACAAATCCACAGAAACTCATATGTATAAGAGAGAGTTTTCAAAAAAAAAAAGAAAGAGTTTTCTATAAAGGGTAAATGCGCATCAAGAAAACTTGCCCAAGCCCACAAGTCCAACATTAACCCATATATCCATTAACCCATATATCCAACACCAATCCACAAAGTCCTCCTACATCCCACAAAACACACGCAATGGTGCTGAGAAAAGCCGAATCAGTGAACGTATAAGCATCTCAGTGCTGGCAGGGGTCTCCACACGGCTGCTCCAGCAGCCAGGGCTGCATCAGGGTAGGTCTATGTAGCTTCTCCTTGGGGATGTCTTGCAAGAAGTGAGCCTTGCCAGCTGAAGCATGGAACTAGCTAAGGCAGCTGCACCCTGGTCCGACCATCAGAAAGCAAGAGACACGAGAACTAGAAAGGCAAGGCTCACAGAGCCATTTACCTCTGGCCAGGTTGGCACAATAATCTTTAACTACCTCAACAGGATTATGTATAAACAGTATCTGCTTCTGTTGCCTGTCACTCTGACAAATCTCCCAGGGTCTTCCCCTACCTGCATCATGTCTTACTGACCTCTCTTTTATGGTCTATGACCTTCCCTTACTCAAGCTAACACTTAGCCTGTGAGTTCCTTCCCAGCCCTGATAGCCATCAAAGTCTATTTCTCTTTGTGTGCAAACCTTTTCTTGATTTCTTTACAATAACAATGATCTCATATGTCTGTCCTTTCGTGTTCGACTAATTTCAATCAGCATGTCCTTCAGGTTCATCCATGTCATGAGATGTTTCACAGATTCATTGTTATTCTTTAATGTTGCATAATATTTCATTGTGTTATGTATGTCCCAAAATTGATCTATCCACTGATGGACATTTAAGTTGTTTCCATCTTTCTGCTATTGTGAGTAGTGCTGCAATGAGCATGGGCATGCATACATACGTATGTTCATGTGGCACCTCTTATTTCTCTAGGGCACACACTAAGTGGAAGGGTGGCTGGGTCATATGGTATTTGTAGTCCCAACTCCATGGAGCCCAGGGGCATCGGGCCCATGTCTGATCTTTTCTGGTTTCCCTAATGCCACAAGGAAGGGGTCAGACAGCCTCTCTCCTTCCTCACCTTTTCCTGACATCGACCGTCCTTCCCCCACACGCTACTTCGATTGCAATGGCCACACAAAACTCAGAACCCATACTCACAATTAAGGAGGTTTGTTAGAGAAGTTAAAAAGTCACCGCAAGCCAAGATCAGAAAACATCAAGAATACAATCATGATTCCACAGCGACACCTCTCCTGAGCCAGCAGCCAAATCTTTCTCCATGTCTCAGTCAAATGGTCCCTTGGCCTTGGCTTTGCTGGGTCAGAAAACTTCGCCTCCCAGTCTGTTCTCTCTCGCAGTCTCTGTGCTGCCTCAGATCTCACACAGGCTCCACTTCCAGGGGGCCTGAGACTTCTCTCTCGTCATGCTTAGCTGACTCCTCCTTATAGTCAGAGGAGTGCTAACTAACACTGACCACACCCCTCTGTTAGGGTTACACACACGTGCCCTGTTTGCATAGTCTTGCCCCATCATTTGGTGGGAATCACAGAGTCTTTGAGGAAGCACCGGACCCCACTTTCCACAGTGGGCCTAGTGTCTGATAGTCCCACCAGCTGAGTGTCCAAGTTCTACTCTCTCATATCCTGGCCAGCATTTGATATTTTCTGAACTCTGCCATTAAGACTGGAGGGTCTATCTCATTGTTGTTTGGCTTTGCATCTCTTGAATCCCTAATGACTGAGCATTTCTTCATATGTTTGTTGACCACTTGACTGCCTTCTTTGGTGAAGTGTATGTTCATGTTCTAGCCAGTGGTTCTCAGCCTTCCTAATGCCGTGACCCTTTCATACAGTTCCTCATGTGGTGGTGACCCCCCAACCATAAAATTATTTTCGTTGCTACTTCATAACTGTCATTTTGCTACTGTGATGAATCGAGTGACCCCTGTGAAAGTGTCGTTCAACCTCCAAAGGGGTCGCGACCCACAGGTTGAGAACTGCTATTCTAGATGTTAATTGGATTATTTGTCTTTTTCTTGTAAAGGTGTTGAAGCACTCTATAAATTTTAGAGATTATTCTTCTGCCCAATATGCCACTGTCAAAAAAATTTCCCAGGTTGTAGGGAAATTATTTTACTTTTTTTTGAAAATTCTTATGCACGTGAGTGTTTAATTTTTAGAGGGTTCAAATAATCCATTTTGTCTTCTGCTTTGGTGTGCTAGGCCAGATTGACTAGAGAAACAAATTCAGTGATACTCACATATTTGTAAGAAAGAACTTTATATAACGAAGTTTTATATTTCAGGAAAACACCCAAGCCCAGTTCAACTCAAGTACATCAGTCTGGTACTAGTCCATAAATCTCTCTTCAGACTCATGCAACCACATGCAACGATGCAGAATGCTGGGATATCACAGGTTGGTGGGTGCAAGGTCATGTGAATCCAACGGTGCAGTTCAACACAAGGCCCTGGCAACAACCAAAGTCACCCAGCAGGAAGGTGAAGGCAGACAGGGTGTGTGTTTGTATTTGTGTGTGTGTGTGTGTGTGTGTGTCCGAGGGCCCTCCTTATGAAAGGGCCATGCTCACAAGGAGTCACCATCAGACTGTGACCTGATAGACTCCAACCCTAAACTTTTATATCTTCAAGTTGACATGACACTATGTAACTACCACATTTGGATAGTGTGTTTATATCCCTAATAATATATTAGGACCCCAAAGTTTGTGCCCATTTTTTCATTGGTGATCTTTACAGTTCCAGGCTTTACACTTAGGTATTTGATGCATCTTGAGTTCATTTTTCATATGGTATGAGGTATGAGGCCTGTTTCATTCTATTATAGATATCCATTTTTGCTAGCACTATCGACTAAAGAAACTCTCTTCGTGTTAAAAATTAGTTATTTGTGAGTCTATGGATTTACTTCTGGCTTTCAATTCTGTTCCATTGGTCTAGGTAGCTATTGCTGTGCTTGTACCAGGTGTTTTGATTACCATGAGAGTGCAGCAGGTTTTGAGATTTGAAAGGGAGCCCCCTCCTACTTTGTCCTTCCCCTTTAATCGTGCTTTGCTCTCCCTAGGTCTCTTTCCTTACCATGGAAGTTAGTGATTCGTTTTTCCATCTCTTTAAAGAATAATGCTGGTATCGGGAGCGGGATTACATTATGTATGTGGTTCGCTGTGGGTAGTATTAACATTTTCAAAATGTTAGATCTTCCTAACCATGAACAATGTATATTATTCTATTTATAGAAGGTTCTTTTGGTTTCTTATAGTAGTGTTTTGTTTGTACAAGTTTTTTGTTTCTCTGATTAGGTTTATTCCTAAGTAGTGCATCTTTCTTTGCACCCTTTGAGGAACTCTGGTGGGAATAACTCCAACTCCGTGTATTCTTTCCAACTCTATTGAGTGGATTTAGAGTTAGGTTGCTACCACAAGGTTAGCAGGTTTTCTACTTCCATCAGAGTTCAGTCTTGGAGACCCACGGAGGCAGTTCTACCCTGCCCTGCAGGGTGCCTGAGTCAGTATCCACTGGAGGACAGTGAGTTGGGTTTGGCATTTATTGCATCTTTTGAGGGGCTATTTTAAATGATATTGTTTTCCTGATTTCCTTTTCAGAGTTGTATGCCCGTATAAAGGAATCTAACTGATTTTGGTATGTTGACCTTGTTACCTGTCCACTTTGTAAACTCTTTCCAACAATTTTCCAACATTTTCTTGCCAAGTCTTTGGGATTTTCTATATATAGGATCATATCATCTACAAATAGCGAGTTTTGCCTCTTCTTTGTCAATTTGAATGCCTATAATTTCCCTTTCTTATCTTATCGCTCTAAGACTTTCAGCACAGGATTGGATAGAAGTTGTGATACAGGGCCTCCTTGTCTGGTTACTGTGTGGGAACAGAACACTTTCAGTTTCTCTCTGTTGAGAGTAATGCTGGCTGTTCATTTTGTAAATCCGCCCTTTATTGTTTTGAGGAATTTCCTTTCTGTTCCAATTTTGTTTATTGTTTTTTATCATCAATGGGAATTGGATTTTGTCAAATGCTTTTTCTGTGTCAATTTAATGATCATGTAGTTATTTTCCTTTGTCTTATTTATATTATAGATTACATTGATTATTTGCCTAATATTGAATTATCTTTGCATACTTGGTAGAAATTCCATTTAGTCATGTTTTTTTATTTTCATATTGTTGGATTTTTTGGAGAATTTTTGCACATGTGTTCATGAAGGATATTGGTTTACAATTTTCTTTTTTGTGGCATGCCTCTCCCTGGCTTGGATACCAGGGTTACGCTCACTGCATAAATGAAGGTTAAAGTTTTCCATTCTTCTCTACATTCTGGAATAGTTTGAGTAGAATTGGTGTCAGCTTTTCTCTGTTCAGTGGGATTCAACAGTAAAGTCATTTGGTCTCAGACTTTTTGTTGGGTGTTTTTCAATGACTTGATCAATTTCTTCTTTTGTTACGTGCCTATGCAGGTGTTTACTTTATGTTCGTTTAGGTAGGTAGTACATGTCCAGACATTTTTCCATTTCTTCTAGGCTTTCAAATTTGTTGACGTATTGGATCTTCACGATATTCTGATATCATCCTTTTATTTCAATTGGTTTTGTTGTGACACCTGCTTCACTTCTTATTCATATTATTAGCATTTTCTCCTTTTTCTTTTATTAGATTGGCTAGTGCTTTCTCAATTGTGTTAATTCTTTCGAAGAATCAACTTTTTGTCCTATTGATTCTATTGTTTTCTGTTCCATTTGTTTCTGCTTAATTTTTATCATGTCTTTTCTTCTAAGAGCATTAGGCTTATTTTGCTGCCCCCTTTCTCGTTGATGAACTGTGAGTTTAAGGTTTCGATTTTGGTTCTTACTTTCTTCTTCATGCGTGTTTATTGCTATAAGTTGCTTTCTGAACACTACTTTTGCTATGTCTCAGATGTTTGGGTATGTTGTGTTTGCACTGTCCTTTGATCCAAGGGATATTTTAGCTCATTTTTAATTTGTTCTATTACCCAGTGATTTTTACGCAGGGTGTTATTCAATTACCATGTAATTTCCCTTCCCCACAATCACTGTCCACAAAAGCAGCAATCTAGAAGCCAAAGACTGTATTGCACTGGGGAAATGTCCTGCAGAAAGAACTCTTTAGAGTATTAAAAAGCAAAGTACCATTTTGAGGATCAAGATGTGCCTGCCCCAAGTCGTGATATTTTCAAATGCCTCATATGCATGTGAAAGTTGGACAGTGAATAATGAAGATGAAAGAAGAATTGATGCATTTGAATTTATTTTAGGGAAAAGAGAAGCTGCAATGAAACATATACTAGAGATACTGCTTTATAGAGTTTTAAACAGAATAAAGACAAGACAAAGGCAATCGTCCAAATGAGAGAGACTCTCAGCACGAGACAGGACAGCAGCAATAGGCCCAATAGGAAAGCAAAGGAAATTCAACACCAGATCATGAGTACTGTCGGATAAATTCATCGCAGAAACAGGCAGAATGACCTAAGCGGGAAAGGTACCTTATTGAAGACTGGTTAAGACTGGTTAAGGGTTCTCCAATCACCTTGTCTGGATATGACGCATGACTATGTGCCTCTGACAGGTGGATGGAATAGGGTAAAGGGGGTTGTCTCCACCAAATGTCTAGCCTAAACGAAAATAAACTGGCTATGCCAATAACGGGGTTGGAAAGGAATCAGGCACACATTGAACACCAATGGGAAAATCTAGAACTGAGTATGCACAGACTAGGGTCACCGAGGAGCAGGTGAAGGTCAACCTTCACAGGTCAGCATCACAGGGGTGCCTGAACTTAGCCACTGGAAGTAACAATACCCACAACTACACCCCCCCCCACTAATGGAGGGGATCAAAGCAGGACCCCAGGGCAGTCGGTCTCTCTTGGGGTCACATTCTGGTTCCATGCCCTTGTGGCTACCTACAGTCTCGAACTTTCCCACAGCCCACCATGTGGCCTTGCATACTTTCCAGAGGGAGCATGTACTGTTGAGACTGTATTACCCAAACTTCTCTTTCCCTCATAAAAGTAACTTGTCTTTACAAAAGTGCTTCTGTTGCATGAATTCTTTCAGCGTTGAGAAGCAAGAACCGAGGTAAACCATCCTGGAAACCTAACACCTCTAGAACCTCATTTTCTAGCAATGTCACGCCTGAGGGTGAGACTCCCTGTGTTGGCCAGGGGATTTGAAGTCATCTGCTTGTATACACCCCTTGCCTAAGGGGAAAAAACAAAAACTGTTTTCATGGCTGGGCGGTGGTCAGAAAGAGCGAAATGGAGATGGCTTCTATGTGGCAACTCAAAAGAGGTTTAGGGATCCTACTATAAACGGTAGCAGATCCCGTGTTAGAATTTAAGCTCTAATACAGGTGATGATGGCTTGGGAAAATAATATCGGACAGACCACGGACTGCCAGAAGTACAAACAAATCCGTGTTGGAAGAAATACAAGGAGAGTGCTCCTGAGAACGTTTGGACATGTGATCGGATGGAGCCAGTCCCTGGAGAAGCACATCTTGCTTGGTAAAGTCGAGGGTCTGTGGAAGGAAGGAAGGAAGGAAGGAAGGAAGGAAGGAAGGAAGGAAGGAAGGAAGGAAGGGTGATGAATGAACACAGCGACAGCAGCGATAGGCCCAAACAGCAATTACGATTATGAAGATGGGCAGAACCTCACAATGTTTTGCTCTGTTGTGCGTAGGGTGGCTCTAAGTGGGAACCAGCTCGATGCCATCTGAAACCAGGCAGGAGAGACCAAACTAGAAACAAAGGACAGAGTGGTTCCCATGCGGGAACTCAGAGACGCTTCTAGAATCAGGCCCTCTCTCTCCTAACAAAACCTTCCAGCCTTTGTACCCAGAGATAGCCTTGGAGGCTGAAAACTAGTGCCATCTTGTGGACGACATTTGACCCTCAGGACCCCTTGAACTCAGCATCATCTAGTGGCAACGGAGTTTCCAGAATCTCATTCACCCTTGAAAAGCCTCTGCATACGTGTGCTTGGGGAAGAAACCAATATGTTCATTGTACTGGTTAGGGCATCTTCCTCCTAGGAACCTCTAATACAATTCTCCAGCCTTGCCCTCTGTGCCTGGCCAGGATGGTCTTTCTCTTGGTAAAAGACAAGAAACTAATTCCAGGAACACATTTAAGAAAACTAGCTTGCCCTTAAGGTTCAAGCTGTGTTCCGCACACATTGGTCATGTTTAGCTTTGTGTTGTAAAGTATAAAGGTCTGTATTCACTGTTTGTCCAACAGTGCAAGAGTGAGCCCCACTGCCATCATGTCAATTCTGAGTCGTCATAGCAACCCTGTATAGCATTGCTGATGTACCGGTAATCTTTATGGAAGCAGACTGCCTCATCTTTCTCACTCAGAGAGGCTTGTGGGTTTGAACTGCCAACCTTCTGGTTAGCCATGCAAAGCTTATCCCACAGCCCCACCTGGGCCCCTAGGATCAAACAGACCTGAATTTGAATCCTAGCTCTACAATTTCTAGCTGTGAGCCCTGGGAAAAGGTGTTTAGCTTTTCTGGGCTGATGCTTCTTCATCTGCAAGATGAGGTGAATGACAAGGCTTCTTCCAAGAGGGTGTTAAGGAGTCCATTCCATTCGCACCATGGTGTCTGGCACCATGGTGTCTGGAAACAGGGAGTGTTCATCTTTTTAAAAAAATTTTTTAAAGGAAGCTTTAAAAAAATTTTTTTTAAAGGAAGCTAATAGTTGTAGTGCTGGCGGAGAATATTGGATATATTCCCGGGACTGCCCCACCCCACACACATACAAAAACCACTCCTAAAAGAGCACAACCAGAATGTTCCATCTGGTCACATCACGAGGAGAGACCAGTCACTAGAAAAGGATGCCAGGTTTGGTAAAGGAGAAGGCCAATGGAAACAAGGGACTGGCCCAGTGAGATGGGTTGATTCAAAATGCTGCGGCAGTGACCTCAGCTTCACCCAAGATCATGAAGCTGGGGTGAGAGATCAGGTCACTAGGAATTAGAGTCCACTCAATGCCAGTCAAGAGCAGTAACAATGGTTAAATCGTGGTTGTATGAATACTGTCAGTGATCTCAGAGCAACAATATACAGACTCCTCCCCCCTTATTCCAGAGTAGTGTCAGGAGAGAGAATACTAAGTACTGGATTAGCAAAAACCAATTGCTCCATTCAGGGGCCAGTCCTTTTGCAAACAACACAGGCTGCACTCTGGAGTTTCCAGGAAACAGGGCCGGAGCCCTCTGCTGACGGGTCCAGATTCTATCCGCCTTGCCAGACCAGTTCTTCCAGGACGCGGCTGCAAGCAATCTCCTTTAGTTGTCTCTCTCAACTAGTCTACAAACCGAGGGACCTGAGGGAGTCCTTTTTAAGCACTTAGTTAAAAACAAAACAAAAAAAATCCCCAAGAGTGAAGAGAAAAATCCATGCTGATTCTTGAAATCCGTGGAATAATCCCCTAGGCACACAGAATTGGGTTACAACTCCAGTTAAAAATAGAAGAGGGAAAAAGCAGGGCCACCCTAGATGGATCCTCCTAGGACAGGGGGAAAATGCAGAGCTGCACAGATAGTCTTTCAACAGTCCAGACTTCCTGGACCAGTTGAGACTAGAGGGCGCCCTGAAACGATGGCCCTGAGAGAGTCTTTAAACCTGGAACCCAAACTATTCCCCCCCAGGCCAGCTTTTAGTGAAATAACGATTGGCACACAAAATACAGACTATTAACCATGTGTAATGGAGCCCCGGTGCTGTGGTGGTTACGAGTTGAGCTGTGATCTGCATGGTTGGCAGTTCAAAACCACGTGCAGCTCCATGGGAGAAAGACGAGGCTTTCTACTCCGGTGAACAGTTACAGTCTTGGAAACCCCTAGGGGTTACTGTGAGTCAGACAAGTGTCTGTACAGTGCTCCATAAAAAAAACACCTATTGAGACCAGTAGGTCAAAAGTTATTCTAAAACCAAGGTGAGACTATAAAGGAGGCAGCGAATTGAGAGCAATTCCGAGTCAACCATGCATAACAGATGAAAGTGAGCCATGCCATTCAAGCTTGATAAAGAAAAAATGACCTTTAGCTTATCAAGATGCCTGGAACCTTAATGCATACAGGCTCCCAGAAGCAACGGTATATGATTTGGATTCCATTTTATGGGAATAACGAAATGTGATAGGCTCACCTGGGGCCACCGTCTGGCCATGCTGTCTGATGTGGGATTTAACATTTTATAAGAAAGGAAAGCCTAACACTTCCTAATGACTACTCTTTTCTTTTGCCACCATTAAAGCCAGACTTTGGCTATTTGGGGTTTGCAGATTAAAAGAGGAAATACAAATTTGTTCATTAGAAGACTTCTGACAGGTAAGACCTTTGTTATGTGTTCAGGAGTTTCCGATCCAACCTCAGTTAGGGCCTTCAAGGCTACAACACAGAAAAGAGAATCCTCATCCCAAGAGGTTGCCAATCGGACTCGGAATTTCTATTGCTTTTTGTGAAGCACATCGCCAAGTGTTATCACATTTAATCCTTAGACAATCCTATGGGAGAGGATACTATTATTAGCCACATGTTACAGATGATGCATCTGAGCTTGGAGCTATTAAGTTACTTTCCAAAGTCACATGGCTAAGTGGCAGAGCCAAAATAAGGCGTAGTCACCTAGCCATCAGCTGTAAATCCTCTGTCCCACCTGAAAGTCACCATCTTTTCTCCCTCTTGGTTCGCAGGGTCGGCTTTGTTTTCAAGCAAGCTCTTCCATGTGACAAAGAAGAATCCAGTAGCCCTGCAGTTTGATGGTTCTTGGAATAACCCACCCCACCGCCCTTTTGACACAAAGATGGATACAGAATTGCTTTATGAACAGTTTAGCGCTTATGGTAAATAATATGTACAAAATTACTTTATTGAGTACAAGGTGTTACGTAAAAGTTAGTAATTATTTAAGCTTTTAAATTAAGGAGCCCTGGTGGCACTGGCAGGTGAGCACTGGACTGCTAACTGGAAGGCCGAGGGTTCAAACTCACGGAACAGCTCCGTGGAAGAGAAATAAGGCTGCCTGCTCCTATAAAGATTTTCAGCCTTAGGCATCCTATAGGGTCAGTATAATCAGGTGAATTAAGCTTTTAAATTCAGTGCTGCACTCAGTCAGTCATTTACTAACGGATCTCACCCTACTCCCACGGAAATTTTGTAGGAGCTTGAAAAAGTCATTAAATAGAACATGATAAAATACAAATGGGGAAATTAGGGAAAGCAAGAGTAAGAATATTATCTATTCATTTATAACTTATGCTGTATTTATCTATAACTTAATTGCAACATACCATATCTAAGCGAAGGCTTTTATTGCTTAGCTATTATTACAATGTAAGGTAATTGCTCTATGACTACTGCTAAGATTTCTAGAGGTCATCAAATCTTTTCAATCAGCTACCTGTAGTTTTGCCCTAAGGGACCCTGGTCTGACAGTGGTTAAGCACTCAGCGGCTAACCCACAGGAAAGATGTGGCCGTCTGCCTCCCTAGAGACTGCCCACTGCCAGAGTCAACTCAAACGCTTAGCAGCCTCCAAAGGGTTTCTGAGACTAATTCTTTCTGAGAGTGGAGTGGACGGTCTCATCTTTCTCCTTCGGAGCGGCTCCATGAAGACCACAGTCTAAGAAACCCGATGGGTCAGTTCTACTCTGTCTTATAGGCTATAAGTAAGAATTAATTCAACAACAACCAGGTAGTTTTGCTGTCAGTAAGCCCACCAAACTTCACTGTACATTAATTTCAATGGCTAGGAAAGATGGTGGAAGAATCACCTCACTCTCAGTTGGATTAAGTTGGTTGCTTTAGCCTAAGACTCGAACCATGGGGCATATGATGAAGTTGGGGAGACTAGGAGCTAAAAACCAAACTTCAGATTCCTTGGGTTCAAATCCTAGCTCTAGTACTTATTAGTTGTGTGGTCTCGATACGTCACCGGACTTTCCTTTTTTAGTAAAATGGGTGAAATAATAGTACTTACAATGTACCATTGTGAGAATGAAATGAGATCAGCCACATAACACCTAGGGAAATTTCACTAAATGTTCATCCTCACCATTGAAGTGGAGAGGGGATGAACTCTAGCTCTCAGCTGGCTGTAACTTATTGTTAATATGGGTACCAGAACAAAGCAGTTCCCACTTAAGTTAGTTCTGACTCATGTCAGCCGCTGTGTAATCACGTGCAACTGTCTCTTCTCCACAGGACTTTCGAGGTTGTGGCCTTGAGCACCAGGTCTTCCTTTCGAAGGCACCTCTTTGAGTCTTAAGAACTAGAGGTTTTTTCCACAGTTTTCGCAAAGTGAGTTTGAACTGCCAGCCTTTTGGTTAATGTGGAGCACTTCACCATGTATAGCATCCAGGATCCCAATTAAAACAGTGGTGGCAAATGAAATAGTTGGAAACGTATTAATGTGCTTTCCTATTTAGCTTGTCAGAGCACATAATCTTCACCCTTGTCCGCCTAGCGAGATGAGAAGTGTTACAGAAGAATGCAAAGAAGAAATCCAGCTCCTGGCACTAAAAATGGGATTTTTCTGCATCATTCTAGCTTTACCAGTCATGTTACTAAGGGAGGATTGTGTCTCTCCCCACCCCACCCCCTGCCTTTGTCTTTGATTTATCAAGATTCAGGTTTGTGGGTTAAATAGTTAAGCTCTATACAAAAAAGGAGGGACGCTTACCCTTGGCCCCAGAAAGATTGTGGGGGGAAGGGAAATGAGGTAAACAACGTGTTTAATCGTCTATCCTGGTTTTCTCCTCTTAGCTCTAGCTGGGGTCTTTTGCCTTTCATTCACTTGGGTCTCTGGGAAGAAGACACCTTGAAGGCTGTTCTCAGCAATTAGGAGAGAAGCCATAGCCTTTAAACTTGGTAACTCTGCTCAGTCCGGCAGAGACAAGCTTGAAGTCCAGATTTTCTGAGCTCCTTCTTAGCATCCAGATCCCTGGTGGTGAAGTGGGTTGTGCACTGCAAAGTCAGTAGTTTGAAACCACCAACCAGCTCTGAGGGAGAAAGATGAGGTTTTTTTATTCTGGAAAAGATTTACAGTCTCCACTGGACATCCCCTTACAGAAGGGTCTTGGGGAGGAGACAAGACAGGGTGCAACATAGCAAGGATCAAAAATACAACTTTCCTCTAGTTCCTAAATGCTTCCTCCCCCCACCCCCACCACTGTCATGATCCAAATCCTACCTTGCAAGTCTGACTAGACCAGAGGAGGTACACTGGTACAGATGAGAACTGGAAACACAGGGAAGCCAGGGCGGATGATCCCCTCAGGACCAGTGGAGTAAGTGGCGATACTGGGAGGGCATAGAAGGGTGGGTTAGAAAGGGGGAACCTACTTCAAGGACCTGCATTTGACCTCCTCCCTGGGGGACATACAACAGAAAAGTGGGGGAAGGGAGACGTGGGACAGAGCCAGATATGACAAAATAACAATTTATAAATTATCAGGGGTTCATGAGGGAGGGGGGAGTAGGGAAGGAGGGGAAAATGAGGACCTGATTCTAGGGGATTTGGTGGAGAGCAAAAGTTTTGAGAATGATGAGGACAATGAATGTACAAATGTGCTTTACACAATTGATGTATTTTGGATGTGCTTTACACAACTGATAGATCGAGATGAGTGGTTATGAGTCCCTAATAAAATGATTTGAAAAAAAAAGAAGTGGGGGAAAGTGGGAAGATGCCATTATATTTTAATTCATTTTTTTCTACACTTGAAAAAATCCCCTCATATTATACTTAACCTTAAATAATACATTGTTTAGTGGTATTTTTTAAATATTATATGCCATCTATGTAAAAAAAAGAAAGGAAATGTTTTGAAACCAACTGTGGTAGTAATTGTACAACACTGTTTTATGTGATTGATGGAATGTTATGATGTATGTAAGAGAACCCAATTAAAATTTTTTTAAAAACTTAAAAAATTAGCAAAAACCAAACCCAAAAACTTTATACAGTTAAAAAAAAAAGGGTAACTCTGGAAATCCTCAAAAAAAGATTTACAGTCTCAAAATTCACAGGGGCAATTCTAGTCTGTTGTATAGGGTCACTATGAATCAGAATGGACTCAACGGCAGTGAGTTTAGTCTTGGTCTTACGCATCAATTGAATGTTAGTGGGACGGAAATAAACTTGCTATAATGGAGCAAGGTCGCCTACCCCATGGCAGAAGCTGGTGAACACTGACAGGGATAAGCCATTGTTAGTGGGGAGAGACAGAGGATGAGAGAGAACTAGGAGTAACGGGACGAAGTCAAACCAACAAGGGAGAGAACTGGCCACATTTTACACTTCAAGCCCCATCACCTGTCTATACTACTGTTGAAATAAATTAGTTCTGTGTCCTTGGACAGATCTTTTCACCTCCCTGGGTCTTTATCTCCTTGTGTTAGTCTCTAGGTTGACTAGAGAAACAAATTCACAGGCACTCGTGTGTGTGAGAGAACTTTATATCAAAGACCAGTTGTACTTTAAGAAAAGATCCCAGACCAGTTTAGACCAAGTCCATAAGTTCAATATTACCCCATATGTCGTTACCGGCCCATAAATTCCTCTTCAGACTCACGCAGCCATGCAATGTCACCAATTGCAGGAAGATCACAGGCCAGTGGGTGGAAAGTCTCGTGGATCCAGTGGTGGTGGAAACAGCTCAGTGCTGGCGTGGGTCTCCACATGGCTTCTCCAGCTTCAGGGCTCTGGCTCTATCAGCATAGCTCAGTGTGGCTTGTTAACAGCAATATCTCGCAGGGAGTGAGTGTATCTGGTCTCCAATGAACTACCTATGGGTCCAAGCGAGGTCATCAAGCTGCAACCTGATAAGCTAAACTCCACCCCTTCACTCTTAATAGTCTCACATAGACACCAGATTATATAATTACCACACTCCTCATCTGTAAAATAAAGAAAAGAAATTCTATGATCTATAACACAAACCAGTATCAAGCTTTTTTCGAAGGTAGTGCTTCCCAAAGCGGGTGATGTCAGAGCTCTGGAGCCACCTGGGGGCGGCAGGCGGGGGTGGGGGCATGGCTGCAAAAGCAGGTACAGACACTATATCTTGGATTATGGGCTACAATAGAAAGATTGTAATTTTTCTATCTTTCTGAAAAGAAGGTGGTAGGTCAAATAAATTTGGGACTCTATATTCTAAGGCATACAATTTGTAATATTAAGAAAACCTAATTGAGAAGCCTAAAAATCCATTTTCAGAGTCCACACATAGATTAAGCCTCTGGTGCATCCCCTCTGACCATAGTTGAGAGATGTGAATAGTCTTGCTGTCAGACAGAGAGCGTTGTAAAGTTGATTATGGTAGACACAGTTAGGTTAAAATGTAATATCTTATCACTTGATCTCCCTTTGGGCCCATTAAAAGTGGTTTGCGTTTTTAAAATAGTGAAGCGGAAAGACACATGAATTAGCCTCCTGTGAATTCCCTCTGACCATAGGCCAGGCTGTGCATAGCCTTGCTATCATGAGGAGAGCATTAGAAAGTGGGTTATTTCAGATGCCGCTAGGTTAAAATTGAACACCTTATGAGTTGATCTTCCTTTTGACTCATTTTAAGTTGGTTCTATGTTTAATGTCTTCTTTCTTTTTGATTGAGGTTTGTCTTCTGTTTTACTTTGTTGTTGTTGTTAGGTTCTTTTTTGGTGGTGGGAGGGGCGGTTGGTATATTTCCTGTTATAAAACCTAGAATAGGCAAATCTATAGAGACAGTAATTGGATTAATGGTTTCTTGGGGGAATGGCGGGAAGGGGGGCATGGCATAACAAGGATATATAAGAAAAATGTTCTAAAATTGATTGTGGTGATGGTTGTACAACTCTTCTTGATATGATTAGACAACTTAATTGTGTAACGTGGGGTTCATATGCCAATAAAACTATTTTTTTAAAGCTTGACTGAGCTGCTAGAGACTTAAAATTGGGGTACACTTGATATCCTAAGAATTACAGAATTTAAATATGTCAAACTAAATTAATTTCAGATGTACTATAATTCTTTAAAAAGATGACACTTAAGTAAAAGATTCACCAGAAATAATAAACTTAATAATTTTAAGAATTGCAAGATTAGCTATTAAGATTCCATATTCCTGAAAGAACTGGATGGTGGCCAGTTGCCATTACTGAAATTTTTGATAAAAGATTCTATAGAAGAATACTGATCAAAAGGAGGAAAATACAGAATTTCAAAATCTCATGGAATTCAGACTTTCTGGAGCATACTGTTCTTATAAGATCGGTCTACATGGGATCAAATTGAAAACAGCAACTTGAAAGAGTGGATGGGAAGTCTAGGGGATGGTGAGTTTATGTGAGTAAACCAAACTCACTACCATCAAATCATTGCCAACTCATAGACACTTTACAGGGTAGAATTGACCCTGTGTGTTTATGAGACAGTTACTCTTTTTTTTTTCATTTTTATTTATTTATTTATATTTTTTAATTTTAACAATTTATTAGGGGCTCATACAATTCTTATCACAGTTCATACATATACATACATCAATTGTATAAAGCACATCTGTACAGTCTTTGCCCTAATCATTTTTTTCTCCTCTTTTCTTTTTTTACATTTTATTAGGGACCCATACAACTCTTATCAGCATCCATACATATACATACATCAATTGTATAAAGCACATCCCTACATTCCCTGCCCCAATCATTCTCAAGGCATTTGCTCTCCACTTAAGCCCCTTGCATCAGGTCCTCTTTTTTTTTTTCCCTCCCTCCCCTTTCCCTCCTCCCTCATGTGCCCTTGGTAATTTATACCTCGTTATTTTGTCATATCTTGCCCTATCCGGAGTCTCCCTTCCCCCCTTCTCTGCTGTCCCTCTCCCAGGGAAGAGGTCACATGTGGATCCTTGTAATCAGTTCCCCCTTTCCAACCCACTCACCCTTCACTCTCCCAGCATCGTCCCTCACACCCTTGGTCCTGAAGGCATCATCCACCCTGGATTCCCTGTACCTCCAGCCCTCATATGTACCAATGTACAGCCTCTGTCCTATCCAGGCCTGCAAGGTAGAATTCGGATCATGGTAGTTCTGGGGAGGAAGCATCCAGGATCTGGGGGAAAGCTGTGTTCTTCATTGGTACTACCTTGCACCCTAATTAACCCATCTCCTCTCCTAAATGTATATTTATAGGTCAAGTATTAAGGTGGCGGAAGGACCTTGGGCCTCTACTCAAACACTCCCTCAATGCATGAATACCTTCTTTTATTAAATTGGAACTCTATGATGCTCACTCTCCCGACACAATGGCTGGAGCCAAAGTGGGTGAACAAGTAAATGTGGTGAAGAAAGCTGATGGTGCCCGGCTATCAAAAGAGATAGTGACTGGGGGTCTTAAAGGCTTGAAGATAAACAAGCGGCCATCTAGCTCAGAAGCAACAAAGTCCACATGGAAGAACACACCAGCCTGTGTGATCGAGTGGTCCCAAAGGGATCAGTTACTAGGCATCAAAGAACAAAAAATCATATCATTGACTGCACACCTCCATGATAGGATCGCTGAAGACAAATGGGTGCATAAGCAAATGTGGTGAAGAAAGCTGATGGTGCCCGGCTATCAAAAGAGATAGTGTCTGGGGTCTTAAAGGCTTGAAGGTGAACAAGCGGCCATCTAGCTCAGAAGCAAAAAAGCCCACATGGAAGAAGCACACCGGCCAGTGCGATCACGAGGTGCCAAGGGACCAGGTATAAGGCATCATGCAAAAAAAACAACAACGATATAAGTGTGTGTATATATGTGTATATGTATATGTATATATATACCATATTAAATGAAGGGGGAAGTGCAGAGTGGAGACCCAAGGCCCAAGTGTCGGCCAGTTACTCTTTATGTGAATAGAAAGTCCTATTTTTTTCTACCAGAGCAGCTGGGAAAAACCATTTGGAAAAGGAAGGTAAGAATGATTGCACAACTTAAGAATGTAATCAATGTCACTAATTCTACATACTGAAATTTGAATTGGTGTATGTCTTCTCAACCATGAAATAAAATAAAGTATTTCCAATGTTCTACTCCTTAATACTAAGAAAAATGAATAAACTGTTGATACATAAAGCAACTCATGTGAATCTTAAAATTGTGCTGAGTGAAAAAAGCCAGACATCAAAAAAATGTGACTCCATTTTTGTATTTGTATAAACAGACTGGTGTGGTGGACCAGCCTCCCCACAACCAAATGGGTCCAAAGGGTGATTGTGTAATTGAAAGGTGAGTTAAAGGGACATCAGACAAGATAAAGCATTCAAGGGCTCGCCTCTTGCATGATGACTGGAACCAGATGAGAGTGTGTTTTATTCATTCAGACTTCTATCATCTTGGGCAAGCAAGCCACAGTAAGCTCATATGTAACAGGAAAGGGTTGTGCTAGAAGCATACACTTAATAGGAAGGGGATGAGCTAAGGTTATACATGAAATAGGAAGGGGCGGCACTAAAGGCAGACATGTGACAGGATGTAGAGTCAAGATGACAGCCTAACCTTTGCCATCCCTAAATTGGCTTGACCTTAGGTGTCTTTGAACTCTTCACCAGGGGAATAATCTCTGATCCTTATCAGAAGAGTGGGCCCTACTTAGGGTGGGACAGTCAATAGGGTCTGATTTCGTTTGATGGCAGACAACCTTCAGACAGATAGTGTTCAAGCAGTTGACCATCAAGCAGCCATGCGCTTTCAAGTAGCATCTTGAAATTGGCACTATCATGGGTGAACATTGAGGGGAATGACTTTTACTTAAGAAAATGTGAATGGGACGCATCTCCACCCCACAAACATGAAGGTTCCCTCCACGTAGCCCTGACCTTCCAAACTCCTTAATATATGAATGTTGACAGTTTGTCCGCATACACTCTCTTCCCAGTTCTGTTTCCCACAGATTGGTAGTTGCTTGAAAGGATGGGCCCAGGAAGGATTTAAAAAGGGGTCTGAGGAAACTTTTGAGGTCAATGGGTGTGTGTGTACTATCTTAATTGTTGGTAATTGTTTCATAGACATATACAAATATCAAGACTTGAGACATTATACATTTGGCATGTGTGCCATTTATTGCATGTCATTTATACCTCAATTAAGCTATTTTTAAAAGTAAAAGAAGTTGTATATATTTGCCATTTGCCAAAATAAAAATGTTAGGTCTTAGCTATTAAATGAACAGGAAAAAAGAAATAGTAAAGGAGAGGATGTATGTGTGCGGGTGTATATGTGAGATAAATGTATATGCATGTATATGACAGATGCTCCTTGTGTTAGTCTGGGTTGACTAGAGAAACAAATTCATAGACATTCATATGTGTGTAAGAAAGAGCTTTATATCAAAGAATAATTGTATATTAAGAAAACACCCCAACCCCATCCATATCAAGTCCATAAGTCTGGTATTAGCCCTTATGTTCACTAGTCCATAAATTCCTCTTTAGACTCACGCAGCACATACGATGATGCTGAATGCAGGAAGATCACAGGCCATTGGGTGGAAAGTCTTGTGGATCCAGTGGTGGTGGAAGCATCTCAGCCCTGGCGTGGCTCTCCACGTGGCTCCTGCAGCTCCAGGGCTCTGGCTCCATCAGCATAGCTCCATGTGGCTTGTCAACAGGAAGGTGAAGCAGAAAGAATGCGTGTCCCGGAAGACAAGAGTTCCCAGAATCCTCAGGAGAAGGCCATGCCCCCACAGAATCATCCTTGGCTATGACCTGATTGACATTCCCCTTTGCTCAGGTTGGCAGGAGATTATGTAACTGCCACACTCCTGTACGATTATTTGGACTCCAAATAGGCCCTCCCTTCAATGGTTAGGCCAGACTTGATTAGAAAGTGTTTATCCCGCAAAGTACTGGAGACGCCCGGTACTCATCCACATCAGTACTGGACTAAATCAGGTTTTGACGCGAAATGTCAAGACCCGACACACGTGATTTTGGTAAACAAAAATTTCGTGTTTCTGTCACTCGATGTTAGTTGGCATTGTTAGTACACGTTGTTTAAACTGTTTGCAGCTGTGTTCCAAGTGTTTTGCTATATTTTTCTGAGTTTTTTGTGCTGTTTTTAGATTAAAAACCCTTTCTTAGGGTCCTAGGAGTTTTTTTGAAAAGAATCATCATGATAGGAGCTGGTTAACTGCGTTATCGGTATTGTTGATGGTAATTTAGTAAACCCTTTTAGAAAGTTAAAGGAAATGTCAACAGAAGATCACATGAGACAGAGAGATACAGTTTTAAAGAAAGCCAGCCAGGTCCTAGTGAAAGAAAAAGCAAGGAAGGGAAAAAACTCCTGATTTGATGGCAGGGGCTTCCCCTTCCAAACAGTGACTCTCTCCATCCCTCCTCTGCATATCCGTGTCCACAGAGCCAGATCCTCATCCCTCTCCAGGTATGGGCCATGCTGTAGTTATTAAAAACATTTTAAATGTGTGTTGCTTATTTAAATTATATTATTTAACTCTGAACTTATTTATTTTGAAATATCTGCATAGTGTTTTGTATAAAAAGGCAAGGTTAGGGTAAAAACTTGGTGGTCAAGAACAGATTAATCCGTTTTCAGTTATTTCTTATGGGAAAAATTGATTCGGAACTCGACTGCACTGCATTTCGACACTCCTTCTAGAACAGATTAGGGTCAAGGGTCAGGGTGCTACTGTAATAAGAAGTTTAAGTGTCTCCCCCAAGCATTGGTATTTTCAAATGTCTCATATGCATGTGATAGTTGAACACTGAATAAAGAAGACGGAAGGAAAATTTGATGCATTTGAATTGTTGCAGGAGAAGGAATATTGACAGTACTATGGACGGCTAAAAGGACAAACTTATCTGTCTTGGTAGAAGTATGGCCTGAGTGCTCCTTAGTGTCAAGGATGGAAAGACTTCTCCTTACATACTTTGGGCAGGCTGTCAAGAGAGACCAGCTCCTGGAGGAGGACATCATGTTTGGTAAAGTGGAGGGGCAGTGAAAGGAAAAAGGTTCTCAACAATGGGCTCAAGCAAGGAATCACTGTGAGAATGACTGAGACCTGGGCAGAGTTTTGTTCTGTTGTGCAGAGGTCACCATGGGTTGGAACCAACTTAATGGTACCTAACAACAAAACATTTAATGCCATATCTCAAACTCTTAAACTTCAAGCATTTAAAATATAAAAATAAGTCCCTAGTAATATGTATAATGTCACTTGTTTAAGTTTCGATAAGCAGCACTTAAGATGCTATTTATTTCCTTGCTTTACCTAAACTATAAAATATTCTGTCACCAGTCAGGTTAATCTCCGTGATAGCTATAAGGTATAAATTTCAAGTGTAGTTAACTGAAAGAAACCAGCATTTATCTTTAAAAATCAAATAAAATCTCCCCCATCTAATCCACGATAAAAAAAATTATTTAAAAGATAAAACTTCTTTAAAATAATGTTCTCAATATTGGTTATGGTCATTTGCTTTCATTTTAAAAACAATAAGAAGAATGTTAGAAGTATGATGATCTCCTTGGGAATCCTTCTTATATTATTTAGTCCTCTTCTTTAGAAGTTTCAAGGAGCAATCATTGAAACGCAAGAAAAGAGCATGAGAAAAAGTGTCAGTAGCCCAATCAAAAGTTCCTTGTTTCCAGAGAAACATGTGTGGGTTTTTAAAAACTAGCATAATAGATGCTAGATTTTTTTCTTTTTTTTACATTTTATTAGGGACTCACACATCTCTTATCACAATCCATACATATACATACATCAATTGTATAAAGCACATCCATACATTCCCTGCCCCAATCATTCTCAAAGCATTTGCTCTCCACTTAAGCCCTTTGCATCAGGTCCTCTTTTTTTTCCCAGCTCCCTCCCCGCTTCCCCCTCCCTCATGTGCCCTTGGTAATTTATACATCGTTATTTTGTCATATCTTGCCCTATCTGGAGTCTCCCTTCCCCCCCTTCTAAATAACATACGCATTTGTAGTATAAACTCAAAACTCTTTGTTTTCAAAGCACTAAGGTGATGTGAGATGTGATTACGACCATATGTCATTAGACTTCGCTTGGTCTAAAATCTAAAGTTAACATATCTTCTTTAACATACTGTGAGATTTTGGAAGCAGAGATGCAGAGCTGATGGTGAACTGACACTTCCAGGTATATTTCACGTCCATTAAAGGACCCTCTTCATTCTGGGACTAGTTGAAAACTGAAACCCAAAGGGTCATGGATGATTCCATGCCCCATCATTCCATCACAATCTTATACGAATAGTAATGGCCAGTGGGGCCAGAGTGACCAACAGAGGAGAGGAATCCACAGGAATGCGGGTCAAGAAAGGAAAGCTTACAAAGTCACTCTGCTTGGGATCATGGGGAGGAGCTCTTGGGGGGTGGACAGGACAAAGTGTTTGTAGTAGCAATCCCCTCTTAGCAATAGACTCAGGCTTTCTTTTGAAGAAAGTACCACTCTTCCCTTGTTAGCAGGGTGGACTGGGTGGGAGTGACCCCAGCCCCAATTCTGGGGTGGACTATAATGAGCTGAAGTCAGTCATTTATACCCCAAATCTTTATAGACACCCTACCTTGGTGACAGCAGTTTTTATTCTTTCCTGAACCAATTGGGTTCTAGTACAAACAGAGCTGACCCTCGACTGATTTCTTATTCTGTGCTGAATATCAGGTATTGCCCCAGACACTTATCATCCAATTATCTTTTAGTAGCTTCTGTATGATTGCCAGGATATCTGATGGCACACTGGTTAAATACTCAGCTGCAAACCCAAAGATCAGTAGTTCAAATCCACCAGTGGGTCCATGAGAGAAAAGATCCAGGGAGGGTCTCCTCTCATAAAGATTATAGCATAGGAAACCCCTGGGCGGGGATGGGGGTAGTTCTACTCTGTCCTGTAAGGTTCAATATGAATTGGAATCAATAGATAGCACAAAAATAACAGCATTCTGATTAACATCTCTATTTGACAGGTAGAAAAATTAAGCGTTGAAAGAATATACACAACTGGAAAATGACATGGCTAGGCCTTGCACTCTCTCCTGCGCCATGTGTAAAGGTCAAGACTGCCCCTGATAATGTTCGTTACCTATGGAAGAAGCTAAAGAGGCTGGTCCAAAGTCTCTGAGGCATAAAGAAGCTCGAGCCAATTTTTCTCTTCTCCAGGCAACAAAAGCAGAAAAACAAACACTGGTCGGCAGCATACTGACTTCCGCATCAGTTATAGAAAACCCCAGGGTCATTTATTCCTGATTAGAACTTTCCCAATGAGCTCTACTTTGGGGGAGAAAGGCTGCTAAAATTTCTTCTGCTTCTGTTCCTTTGAGACAGTGTAGACGAGGTAGAGAAGATAGACATGGAACGGACCAAGAACTGGGACAGGAGACTGGAGAGAGACTTGAAGGGCCCTGCAAATATAAAAACAAGTTCATCATAACACGAGTCGAGTGTTTATTTAGGTTTTCAAAATCAGAACTTAAGATGCTGCTTATTTCCTTTAGGGATGCTTTGCCTAAACTCGGGTCTCAGTTATAGGCAAAGTTTTGGGTTTTGAATAAAGCCAAAAAGGAAAAAAAAAATCCCTGCTGTCCAGTCGGTTCTGACTCCTAGCAACACTGTAAAGACAGTGTGGAACTGCCTCTGTGGGTTTCTGAGCCCGGAAATCTTTTATTTATTTATTTTTTGCCCAGAAATCTTTTCAAGTATAGAACGCCTCATTGTCTCCCTGAGGAGCAGGGGGGTGTTTCGAACTGCTGCCGGACTCAGCAGTTCAACAAGTAACCCAGTATGCTCCTAGGGCATCTTGGGTTATGAATGGTTCCATTTAAAAAGCATTCAGTATGTGCCAAGCACAGCAGTGACTTTAAACTGTTGTTAATTCACCTGTACTATATTTTAATCGTTATTAAGTAAGCCTTATCGTTTGGGAGCGTGATTGGCACACACACCATGGAGTTCTATCAGAATGGCAATTAGAATGCATCACTCCTTTCTCTGCACCTCTGAAAGGGCTCCTCTGGGTAGCTGTGTAACACTTCGTTCATTTCTCTTAGATCAGTCTTTGCTACACTTTTCTTCACAAATAGCCCCTTCTCATTTCCCAGCAGACTGTGTAAATGATGTGTGTACTTTGCAGGGGTAGACGCTCAAATATGTGCAATTCTCTCGCTTTCTCGCCAGGCTTCCCTTTTTGCCTGCCTTGAAATTCTTGCAGACACCATGTGCAGCTTGAGAGCTGGAAGGGACCAAAGGGTCTTCACAATCTTGTTTTACACAAGAGGAGCCTGAGGTCAGATTGAATTACCTACAAGGTCACACAGCTAGGTCAATGTCAGGCCCAGCAGCAGAGTTTCACTGATGTATTTATCATTTGTTAAATATTGAACTAGGTACGTTGCTGGGCTCTAGAGTTCTAAAACCTAAAAGCGCAGCCTTTATCTTCAAAGAACTGACAGTGTATTGGGGGACAAGTAAGACTAACTCAATGACTGTAAAGCTATGTGAAGACCTTGAACAGTAAGTACAGTGATTCTTCTGAGTCTTACAATGTCTTGAACTCAACGTGCATGTTTTCCATCCTTTCTTGTTTATTTTCACATAGAGTCTGTACTTAAATCTGTCCTTTCACAAAGTGACACAGCTGAGTTCTTTCCTGCTTGTATTTGCTGGGGTGTTGGATTTTTCCCCTCCTAACTTTAGTCTTCTATTAATTTCTATGTATCATTTCAAATATCTACATGAAATAACCATTTCTTTCCCTTTCCCCTTAGGATAAGTAAATAAAGCAATGTGCTTAGTGCACTACAGGGACGGGGAGGCTCCTCAGCACAGCCCACATAGTGGCCCAAATGGGAAGACATTTCCATATCACTGATTAATAACTGGCTACCTCTCCAGCCTCCCTCTCCTGAACCTTCCATGATCCGGAAGGTGACGGATTAATGTGTAAGTGGCCAGAACTCTGTTTCAGTTCTTGAGACCAGACTTTTCTCTGGTTGGCCATTCCCAAAGCAAGGACAGTTTTAAAGTATTTTTAAATATTGCGAGCCTCCTTCCTGGAGCTAGACATAGAGAGTCCCAATGCAGCCAAGTGTAGGCCAGCAGCAGGAGTGGCTGGGTGGTGCCAAGGGGGATGAGCTTGACCGTCAGTACGAAGGTGAGCTTCTTGAATGACAGGCTTCCAAGAGGTCACAGCCTTGGAAACTCCAGGGACAAATTCCACCACTCTGCAGATGCATGCAGCCTTCAAAACACCCATGACCTTTACATTCAATTTCCCCCCACAATTTTTTCCCTTCAAACACTTTTATTTATTTTTATTAAAAAAATTTCCCCCCCAAACTTTTTTATTAGGAGCTAATCCAGGTCCACAAACTTTTTGGAGCCCCCATGTAAGAGGCCACCATGAGTTGAAACTTATTCAACCCAAACAGCATAGGACGGGGCCTAATTCAGAATAAAGAGATGAAAACACACCTGCAAGGACCAGAAAGATACTTTTTTCTTTCCTAATTATAAAAACAACTCAGAAAACTTTGGAAATGCAAATACAGGCGTGTAGGTTGTCACCACAGGGTAAACGGAGTGAAAAATAGACGAAACCTCTCGGGCTAGATTTCCAATGTCTTATAAATCTGTAATTATCCCAAAATTTAAAAAGGGAGAACATTAGGTGAGGACGCTGACTGATCAGGTTGGTATTGTCAACTGCAAAGATATTGATTATGCCATTGCAAATGGTATTCTGCTAGTATGTAGTCAGAATAAATACTAAAGATTGACATTTAAAAAGGAGATGCAGACACATAAAAACTAGGTCAAAAAAGATCTACAACATTCCACTTCAGCCGGTTGGAGGACAGCGCAACCACACCTCTAATGCTCACTGCCATCAAGTCCATGCCCACGCATGGTGACCTTACAGGACCGCACGAAGCTGCCCTGGGCGTTTCTGAGGCTCACACTCTCTATGGAAGAAACGACTGCTTGGTGCTTTCAAACCGTAGCCTTTGAGATTAGCAGCCTAATGAGGAATCACTATGTCACCACGGCTCTCATGCCTTTTAATCGCCAGATATAAATCAGTTGGACATGGAAAGGCTCCCTTCCCCTGACTTCTCTTTAATGCCGGCTGGCTGCTGCCTGCTTCCATCCCTGAAACCCAGGCTACCAGGGCAACTCTAGGAAAATGCTGTCTCACTATTTCTCTCATCACTTCCTTCAGGAATGACCCGGGATTCTGAGTCACGGGAGGTTCCAGCATCTGTCACTTGATCAACCTGGAAGTGTATGCTCCAAGCAAGAACAATGTCCTCCCAGTTAAGTTTCCCAAATTGAGCTAAAGGCAGACTCTACCTGGAGGATGAGGCTATCATGGTCATCCACAACACTCCTCTGCTGGTCTCAGAACAATCTAATTTAGACCACTAACGTCTAGAAAGTAATTTCTTCTTGAAGGGCACAGGCGGGCTAAAGGCAAACTCAAATTGCATCACTAAACCCCCAAAGCTAAATCTACTGCTATCCAGTGGATAACAACTCATCAACAAACACTCACTCTCCGTTTTAGCACAGCATGCAGATTTTCAGGTGAGCTGCCTGATTTTCTCCAACATCTGCTGGTGAGTATTTGCCTTTTATACATATACATGAAGTGACCATTGTGGTGTGCGTCCCAAACCAATGGCAACATCAGAAACTGGATCAAGAGACAGCTTAGATTGGAGAAACATAGACATTCATCACACATACAGTCACAAACATACATGCAAACATGTAAATAAGTGTATGTACCTTATTCAGAAAAAATGACTTATTTTTTCCATTATTTTTAATAAATCACAAGAAAATCAAACAAATGAATTGTAAATACAAATTAGTCAGTGTGATAGGTATGGTTTATTGTGCCAATCTGGCCAATGAACACATGTGGGATTAATTGAAGGGCAGAGATAAAGGGTCAGTGAGCCTCCTCTTTCTTGTCACATTCTCTCATTGTTGGACCAGTGTGTGGCTGCCTTAGCTAGTTCTCTGCCTCAGCTTGCAAGGCTCACTTCCTGTGAGACATCCCTGAGGAGAAGCCACATGAACCTACCCTGATGCAGCCCTGGGTGCTGGAGAAGCCACGTAGAGACCCCTGCCAGCGCTGAGATGCTTACACGCTCACTAATTCGGCTTTCCTCCTGCATTCGACAACATTGCTTGTGTTTTGTGAGTTTGAGGAAGACTTTGTAGATCAGTGTCAGACATATAGGCTAATGTTGGACTAACGGGCTTGGACTGGACTGAGTTGGGGTACTTTCTTAATGTACACTTACCCTTTATATAAAACTCTCTTTTATAAAATATGAGTGTCTATGAATTTTGTTTCTTTAGTCTACCCAGACTAACACAGCCAGCTTTAGATTATTTCTTCTCACTCTTGTTTTGGGTCTATGTAAATACACATGAATGCACTCATGTATTTCACACTAGGCAACCACTACATAAGACATGTGAAAATCCTGCACCAGATAAAATGTGTACCAAGCCTTCACCAGAGTCAAAATATTGAAAGTACCATGGGCAGCTAAAGGGACAAACCAATCTGTCTTGGAAGAAGTATTTCCTGCCTTACAGAAGTATGCTTCCTTAGAAGCAAGGGTAGGAAGACTTCATCTTACATACTTGGAACATATTGTCAAAGAGACCGGTCGCTGGAGAAGGACATCATGCTTGGTAAAGTGGAGGGGCGGTGAAAAAGAGCAAAAGAGCAAAGGCCCCCAACAAGATGGATGGACACAGAGGCTACACCAATGGGCTCAGGCATAAGAGCAATTACAAGGGTGGTGTGGGAACATGCAGTGTTTTGTTCTGTTGTACACAGCATGGCTAAGGGCTGGAACCAACTCAATGGCACCTAACAACAACAGACTAGAGAATGAGTACTAATAGTAGTAGAGGCTGGGATGAGGATTAAGTCATAGAATGTTAGCATTAGAAGGGATCACGTAGACTCACTCTCTCACTCTCTCTCACTCACTCACTCACTCACTCACTCACTCTCTCACTCACTCACTCACTCACTCACTCACTCACCCACTCTCTTACTCACTCACTCACTCTCTCACTCACTCACTCACCCACTCACTCACTCGTCCACACAGCAGTACAGAGGGCTCAGTTCAACTCACTTTTGTGGAACTGTTTAATATACTGGAAGCCCTTCAACTCAGGTGGGTTGCTGGGTTTAAGGGCAAGGAAGCAGACATAGGAGTCTTCCCTCAGACAAGGCAAGCAGAGTATGCCTGCAGGCAGCAGACAGTAGGCTGGGTCAGCAGTAGTCTATAGCTCGGGACCTTAGCAAAAGAGGCTCCTATCTGTAGCTCAAGCAGGACAGGATCCACCAACCTGAAGCTCAAACAATATATGCACCAGCAGCGTGGCAAAGCAGGTCTCAAAGGAGATTCAAGTTCTAGCAACACAATCCATGGATTGGCTTGGCCCACAGGTAGTGTAGCACACAGGCTGAGGCAGAGAACTAGCTAAAGTGGCAGCACATGATCAGGTGGGTTTTGCAGAGCCATTTATTTCGTTGCCCTCCAATCAAACTGCAACCTGATTAATAAATGTATAGTCTTTAAAAATAATTATTGTCTTGCCCTCTAAAGTTTAGGCCCAGTATCAGTTACTCTGACCTAAATGTTAGCTCTGCACATTACCCAAATCATTTAAACCCTTCAAATGTCCATTCTCTCTTAACTGGTAAAATGAGGAGAATAACATCTATCCTCACTTGGTTATTATCTTGATAACAGGATAAATATGTGTATGAAGTGCTTGGAACACCGCACATGATTAATAAGTGAGTCATTATTATTTTAAATTATGCCGCTCGATCAAAATTGCTTTCTTGGTAATTTTTATTGAGGATGTTTTCTTACAGTAAGTTACCTGGTATGTGGGGTTGATCTGCGTCAGAACGAACTCTGGAGAACCAAACAACAACAACAACACCTGGGCCTTGGGAGAAATAATCTAGTTGGGCATGAAGGCAGATACAGGTACTATCCTTCATCCTTTGTAGGTTACCTAAATTGCAGACGGAGTGTCTACAAAGAAATAACTGGTCTCTAAAGGATTGTGGAAAGCGAACTTAAAAAGACAAATATGTATTGGTGGGGGAGAGGGGGTGGGCAAAAGTGTCCCTGGCGATTTCTGATGTATGTTCATCATTATGTATGGCAATGCATGACTGCCAATCCCCTAAACCCCACAGTAGAGAGCAGATTCAAATGCTGTTTCCAAGTTGTGTTACTTGCCCTAGTTTCCAGTTCGCTTTAGCAAGCTGATGATACAAGGCACTGACTGCATGTCATACAGCAACAAGCAGACTCACCAGACAAATGATTTCAAGTCCCAGTAGGTACCTGGCTCTAAGGGTTCACCCTGGCTTCACTCAGCCAAGATGCATGTAGGGAGTTATATGGGGGGGGGGGGGGCTCGTGTCTTTCCCATGGTGGATTAAAGGAGGCAAGCTCAACATAGATCCAATCTTTTCTTGAGAAATAATAAAGGTTAGTTTTTCGCTTTCATTAGGGACTAAATCAACACAGTCCTGGAACGGAGACACTGAGATTCTAAAGTTAAGATTCAAAAATATTCTCGAACTCTTCAAAGAATGCCTCAAAATTCCATTCTCCAAATGTTTTCAGGGTAAATCCTGGAAATAGTTGGAAGCCTTGCTCAATTAGGTAGGCATCAAGAGTAAGGGCACCACAGTCATGTCATTTGTATAAGCCAGCCTATGATGTCTGAGGCCTAGGGGTTCTCTGTCCTTGTTGCTCTAATCAAGCTGTCTGTGCATGCCAACTCTTGGTTTCTTCAAGCCCATCCCTGCTCTTTGGTGGCACCAGACACCCAATGATAGCACTGCTGAGACTTGACAATCCCAACCTCAACTATCCTGCCAGGTCTCTAAATCCACTGCACTCAGTATAAATATCATCCAATTCACCCAGTAGCAAAGCCTTGTGCTGGGTTCCTGAAGGGGATGCCTTATATTTAAGACGTCTGGGCTCCAAGGTATTTTCAGAATTTCTGTTTAAGTGCTTGACTCCTGGCCAAAATATTGGCAGTTCAAACATCCCACAGAAGGCGGGCTTCCAAAATGTCACAGCCTAACAATAAAGGTATATTCTTTGGGACTAAATTGATGGTTTAAATTCAGATTAAGTGTCCTTAAGTTCAATTGTACATTGAGAGGATATGGGCGCCAAGCTGTTATCACCCAGAGTAACTAGCTCCATGCCCTCTATCCATTAGCCCAGAGCCTAACATTCTTTAGATTAGCGGTCTTCAGGTTGTGGGTCCTGACTCCTTTGGAGGCCAAATGACCCTTTCACAGGGGTCATCTAAGACTATCAGAAAACACATAAATATTTCACAATATATAATTAGATGTTGTTTTGTGCTTAATCACTATGCTTTGTGTTCAATTAAAAATTATGTTCGATTTATAACAATGAAAATATATCCTGCAGATCAGATATTGATATTATGATTCATAACAGTAGCAAAATTACAGTTCTGAAGTAGCAACCAAAATCATTTTATGGTTGGGGGTCACAACATGAAGGAGTGTATTAAGGTCGTGGCATTAGGAAGGTTGAGAACCACTGCTCTAGATGTTTGGGACTAATCCACTCACCCTTCTCATCCCTCTTTTCATTGACTTATTATTCACATCTTGCATTCCACTGGGGGTCTAAAAGGGTAGACCCTGGGGTAGTAGCATCTAAATCTTTGAGAGCTTCTTTGAAATTAAAATTCTCAGGTCCCACCCCAGATCTACTCAATCAGAAACTAGGGATAGAGCTCAGCAATTGTGTTTTAACACCAAGCTCACTGCCATCAAGTTGGGTCTGACTCATAGCGACCCTATAGCACAAGGTAGAACTGCCTCTGTGGGTTTCCAAAACGGTACATCTTCACAGGAATAGAAAGTCTCATCTTTCTCCTTCAGAGCGTCCCATGGTTTTGAACTGTTGACCTTAATTTAACAGTTCAGTATGTAACCACGATACCAGGGCTCCTTGTGTTGTAACCAGCCCTCCATAATTCCGATGTATATTGAAGTTTGATAGTGCTTGCACTTCCCTAACATTCCTGTACTATTATCTACTTCCTTATCCCCGAATCAGTTCTCACCTCACACCTCAGCTCTCTAATGTGCCTTCTTGAACTCCTGCTCTGGGATCAGCTAATTCCCTATATTCCACATCTTCTAGGAATATTGTCCTTGCCTTAAAATCTGCTCTCTTTTAGAATGGCCCTATAAGGTAGTGAGTCTGAACTCACATCTACATATCTCAGGACTGAGCTTGTCCCTCTTTCTCTTCATCACTGTTTCTGGACTATCACTTCATCCTCATCTTCTTATACAATTCTTCTAATCCTTTGAGGCTCATGCCATGTGGTTACATTGCCCTTCTCCTTTCTTGTCATTCAAGACCTTTGTACCAGGCTCATTGTGGGTCACCCCAAGGTCCATAATTATGGCTAACACCCTCGCCTCTTAATTTCTTGGCTTTACTTTAAGCGACCTTGTCTTGTGTCCTCTTCAATTGATTTCCAGTTACATACAGATCTTGTACCACTGGAAACTATTTCATCTAATAAAACATCCCATTCCCTGACCTCAAATCTTAAAATTATGGTATGCTTGTTCAGCTGTTCCCATTTTATGATCATTCTCCAATCTCTTTGGAATAGACAGTTCCCAAACTCTCCTTTAATTCTTCTCAGATAGTCCTCTCCTTAGTTCCTTACCTAGCTGTGGTCTATTATTTCATTGTCTTTATTTCCTTTTTCGGCAAACATCCTTATTTATTTTGTCATTCAGTTCATTTGTCATTATTCTGGCAAAACTGAAAGGTGGATGACATCAGTCATCAATCAATCAGATATGAAGAACCAACACTGTGACATGTGAAGATACTACACAAAAGGGACAAGACAGATAATGGTCTTAACCTTGTGGAGTTGATATCTTGGGGTCAGGGGAGTGGGATGTCAGGAAATAGGCAGATAGATACTGAGTATACTAGATCACAATGAGAGTTATATGGAAAAATAAAGCTAAGAAAGAGGTGAGTGATAGGAGAGAGGGAGCTATTTTAGATGCAATAACCAGAAGTCCTGGTGGAATAGTAGGTTGTAGTTGGGCTGCTAACTACATGGGAATGCTTCCAACCCATCAGCTGCTCAGGGGGAGAAAGATGATGGTTTCTGCTCAGGTAAAGATTTACAGAGTTGGAAACCCACAGGATCGATTCTACTCTGTCTTACAGGATTGTTATGAGTCAGAATCAACTCAATTTGGCTTTTGAGAACTGAGGAAGGCTTCACTGAGGAAGTGACTTTGCACTGCGAACCAAATGAGCCCCTGGGAGGACAGTCCCAGGAACAACGGGCACGAAGACCATGGGGGGGGGGGGTGTTTAGACTGTCAGAGACAGGCAATGGCCTGCAAACAGTGGTAGGAGATGAGTTTGGGATGGTAGTCAGAGGCCACATAATCAATGCCTCATAGACCCAAGTGAGGACTTGGGAGTTTCTTCCAAGGGCTGTGGGAAGCCATTAGAGAGTTTTGAGCAGCTGATTGAAATGGTCTGACTTTCCTTTGAAAAGAACACCCTGGCTACTCTAGAACTAGGCTGTGGGTGAGGTGGGAGTAACAGACATGGATGGAGTGGGACATAATGCAGGTCCAGCTGGGAGATGGAGTCCATCTTAGGAGAGAACCACATGCTACATGGGTTCCTTCCTTCAATCAACATACTGACCTACTTTTATCAAACGTCTTACCCCCTCAGTCTCAGCAATATCCCTCCCCTACCGACTTCATGGGGTGGGGCAGGTGGAAGAATAGGTTGGGTCTATTGAGAAATAATTCCTTCAATTTTTAGCTATAAATTGGCTACAAACTTCTCTCCTTCCAGCTTATTCATATGAAAGGAGTGTCCCTCTTTCTAAACGAGGCCTAGCCCTCCATGTTCACTGTTTTTGCATGCTAAAGTCTCTGCCAACACAGACAAAATATCAATAATTTTTCCTATCCCTAACTTTGGCTATCATAAATTTGCCTGTCTTTCCCCAAATCAAACATCGTGGCAGAGTTTTCCAGTCACTCCCTCTACCCCTCCATCACCTCCCATCCTACTTAACCTGACTGGGGCTTCTTCAGTACGACTGGAAAAACCTCTTACCAAGGGCAGCAATGGTCTCTTGGTGCTCAGCCATGTCATACAAGTTTGCACAAACTCCTCACTGAAGTATTGAAATACCTGTGCACTGCTTTATAATAGCTACTATCTGAAGCCCCCTAAGAACGTTTTCCTGCTCGCTGTCATTGAAGGGATTCTGACTCAGCGACTCCACAGGACAAGGTAGAATTGCCTCGTGTTTCCAAGACTGTTCTTTTTTTAAACAGTTATATTCGTGCTTCATCACATATCATACAATTCAGTAGGTCAACCATATCAAGAAAAATGGTGCGGTCTGTACCACAAGCAACTTCAGACCCTTTTCTTATTCTCCATACTCATTGTTAGTTATGTAAATTTTTTCAGTGTTGGCAAAAAGATACACAACAAATCGTTCGTGAGTATAATTCAGTGCCAATGATTATACTCTCTGTGTTGCACAACCATTATGGCTATCCCTCTCCAAATTGTTCACCACCCTTAAATTGAACTCAATGCCCTATAAACAAAAACCCTTCCTTCTTCACCCAGGGTCACCATAGGTCGCTTGGTTTCTTTTCTTTTCCTTAGTAGTTTTCTAAACGATCATACACTCCCGCAGTTAAACGGCTTCTAAAAAGTTGTATACACCTCATCACCATCAGCTCTAATGCCCCCTTCTTCTCCCCATATCCACTGATCGCTCCCCAGTTCCCCTTCCCTCCCCCCTTCCTGATAAATCATTGCATCAGTTAATGTCTCTATGCATCCACTCCTGTGCTTCCTAAACTGGGAAACCTAACAGAAAATACAAAAAACAAAAGCTCAATGAAATAGAAAGAAAACAATAATAATAATATAAAAGTAAAGAGTAAGAGAGTAAAAGCACCAACAATATTTAAAAGGCCAAAGAAGGAATTTCTTTTCTGGAACAATCAAGAAATATGTGGGCATGCAACAAAAACAGGTTGGATCAAGAGAGAGGTCAACTGACCAAGTATCACATTGTACCATGGTCTGATTCACCATCATCAAGGTCACAACAATCTCTGATAGTAAAGCTGTGACTACAGGGGATTTGCCAGAGGCCCAAGCCAAACAGACACGCAGATTTTGGTTGCTACCCTCCTCCATAGCCTTCCACAAATTGGATGCTCACAATTTAAGCTCTGCTGCTTTTCCTTTCATCATATTTGCATTTTGTTACTGTCATCTTTGGATGACATAGGCTGGTGTGCTTCTTCCGTGTGGACTTTGTTGATGCCTCACTTAGACTGCTGCTTGTTTGAATACAAGCCTTTAAGAGCCAGACACTATTCTAATTGATAGTCAGGCACCATCTGTTTTCTTCACCACACTTGCTGTAGCATCCGTATATTCAGTGATGTCTTCCTGCAGGTGAGTATCGAGCAGGACCATGTTATAAGAACTAACTGTTCTTGAATTGATACTAGAATTGCTTGGGAGCCTAGAATCCATCTGCTTGTCTCCAGCTTATGAATGACTCTGGTTTACTTTGGTGGTCATATTATGACAAAAACAATAAACAAAAACCAGAAACAAAAACAGCAACAAAAAAACTCCCAAAACAAACAAGCAAAACAAAACAAAAAAGAAAAACATTGTTAATCATCCCCTTAAGGTATAAGGTGATTGCATTGATAACACCAAAAATTTATCTAATGAGCTGAAATTTAAGGTACTGTTGATATAGTCCAACTGCGAACTGCAATCCATGAGTTGTTGCTTTGTACAAATTGATTTCTTAATTGATTGGGCTCTGTTTACATTGAGCATGGGGATTGAGGCTAGGGAAACATTTCCTGCATCATCTCTTACAAGGGTAGACCCTTGCCTCTCCTATCAAAACCTGTCATATTAATGCAAGGGGAGCATTGAAGCACCAAGTACAAGGTGGTTATGGGTATCTTTTCATTGGACATCGACTAAGAAAGGGGACCCACCCAAGGTCCAATGACTGCCATTTCCACAGTCTTGGGGTGGCCATCCCTTACATCCTCTCCCATCAGGGTAGTTCAGTCTTAAGTCCCAGGGTAGTAAGTACTTTGGGGGTAGGGCCCATTTCATTCTGTCAAGCTTCCACACCAAGTCTGGTGTGGCCCTTGGGGGGTGCCATGTTTCCTGTAATGCCTGCGTCCAAGCTCACCGTAGTGTCCATCCATAGTGTGGTTCACTGAAAGGTAGGTAGAGGCTTATTCAAGGTAGGTCTACCCAGGACCACAGAACTGGGTTTATTCTCCATTTAGGCTCCCTACGATTATCGTTCAGCATCCCTTCCCCATGTGAGGTTGGTTTTCCTCCCTAGTTACCCACCATACCCACCAACAGAAACAGCAGTGCCACCTCTGAAATGTAGATGTTTCTGTCCCTTGATCTCAACCTGACTTTCCAGTAAGGGTCTCCTCTCATTCCTATGGAGGGCCTGTTGACCTGACACAGTCTTGTTTTAATGTAGTACAGCATCAAGTGGATTGTCCCCCCTTGTCCCCCTTCTTGAAGGAGTGACCAGCCAATGTGAGACCTCCTTCCTTGAGGTGGTTCTGATCTATACGAGAAAAAGATTTTAGAGGACCTATCTCTCTCTGTAAAATCTGTCATGTTTATAAACAGCAATTAGGTAGACTTTTAAATCACATTTTTAGGCCTCCAAGATAAGAAGCTATCAGCACCTTGAAGGGCAAACCATCACGTAAGGCGAGTTGTGCTATGAGGTGTGAAAGCTTTTGGTAAAGTAATAATATCCATCGTGGCCAGCTGTAGAAACAATCCCAAATGAGGAATTCCCAATAGACTTAAATTGTCCCAGGACCTAACTTTAATTAGGGTGCATACATATATTTGCACCTCTTCTAAAACTTGGTGTAGCAATTCTCACCTTGAAGGAGATTATTTTTCTCAGCAGAGAATTTCTCATGATAGTCCAAGTGCTTCAGTGGGATAAATGATATATGTAAATTATATAGCACCTGGGCGGGGAGAAACATGATTATGAATCATTACCAAGATAAAAGATGATGCTGGTAAATATTTTTTAAAATCATATTTATTGGGGGCTCGTACAATTCTTATCACAATCCATACATACAGCCATTGTATCAAGCACATTTGTACATTTGTTGCCATCACCATTCTCAAACATTTGTTTTCTACTTGAGCCCTTGGTATCAGCTCATTTTTCCTCCTCCCTCCCCGCTCCCTCATGAACCCATGATAATTTATAAATTATTATTATTTTGTCATATCTTACACTGTCTGACGTCTCCCTTCACCTACTTTTCTATTGTCCATGCCCCAGGGAGGAGGTTATATGTAGATCCCTGTAATAGGTTCCCCTTTCTATCTCACCTTCTCTCTACCCTCCAAGTATTGCCACAGCACTGGTTCTGAAGGGATCATCTGTCCTGCATTCCCTGTGTTTCCAGTTCCTATCTGTACCAATGTATATCCTCTGGCAGAGCCATATTTGTAAGGTGGAATTGCGATCATGATAGTGGGAGGAGGGGAGGAGAGGAGCATTTAAGAACTAGAGGAAAGGTGTATGGTTCATCGTTGCTAACCTGCACCCTGACTGGCTCATCTCCTCTGTAAGGGGATGTCCAGTTGCCTACAGATGGGCTTTGGGTTCCCACTCTGTACTCTCCCTCATTCACAATGATGTGATTTTTTTTTGTTCTTTGATGCCTGATACCTGATCCCTTCGACACCTTGTGATTACACAGACTGGTATGATTCTTCCATGTGGGCTTTGTCCCTTCTGAGGTAGATGGCCGCTCGTTTATCTTCAAGCCTTTTAGACCCCAGATGTTATATCTTTTGATAGCCAGGCATCATAAGCTTTCTTAAACACATTTGCTTATGTACACATTTGTCTTCAGTGGTCACATCAGGAAGGTTGGCACACACTGATTTTTTGTTCTTTGATGACTGATACCTGGCCCCTTCTACACCTCGTGGTCACACAGGCTGGTGTGCTTCTTCCATGTGGGTTTTGATGCTTCTGAGTTAGATGGCTGCTTGTTTAGCTGCAAGTCTTTAAGACCTCAGATGCTATATCTTTTGATAGCCAGGCATCATAAGCTTTCTTAAACACATTTGCTTATGTACAAATTTGTTTTCAGCGATCATGTTGGGAAGGTGTGCATCATAGAATGCCAATTTGATAGAACAAAGTGTTCTTGCATTGCGTAAGTGCTGAGTGGAGGTCCAATGTCCATCTGCTGCCTTAATACTAAACCTGTAAATATATGCATGTAGATCTATTTCCCCGATGCTGGTAAATTTTAGTTCATAGTTCAATTTTATGTTCTTTCACACTTCATTTCTAAAGATTAAAAAAAATTGCCATTGTGTCCCATTATTTTCACTTGTAAACAATGAAATAGGTGACTACATTCTTGTTTGTATGATGGGACAGTTTCTCAACCTTGGCACTACTGATATTTTGGCCTGGATTCTGACTCAGCTGCAGCTAAGTACGTTGTCTCATGTCTTTTGGGGCATCCTTGTCCACTACCTACCAGTTGCCAGTAGGACATTTTTCCTTTCCTAGTTGAGACAAGTACAAAAATATCCAGACATCGCCTGATGTTGCAGAAGGGGAACAAAATCAGCCCCGTTTAACGCTACTAAAGCAGAAACACAAAGCTAATATAAAGCTCACTGCCCAAATACCAAACTCCCTGTTCTCAAGTCAATTCTAACCCTAATCCACTCAGATGAGGTACAACTGCCCTTGTGGGTTTCGGGGACTGTAACTCCTTATGGGAGTAGAAAGAGTCATTTATCTCCTGAGAAGTAGCTGGTAATTTTGAACTACTGACTTTCTGTTTAGCAGTCCAACGTGTGTAACCATTACACCGCCATGTCTCCCACATTTTCACTTAAACCATAAAAAAAGACTTGTGTCTATAGTCAAAATCTTTTCAATTCTATGATCAAATAGCTTCTAAGTGTTCAATCCACCAAATTCCATCAGTTTGTCATACTTTTGCCCATTCTAAAGAAAGGTGGCCTAGCAGAATGCACAAATTCTACAACAGTCATAGAATAATATCATTAATATTAAATGCAAGTAAAATTTTGCTGAAGATCTTTCAACAATGGTTTCATTAATACACTGACAGGGTCTGCCAGAAATTCAGGCTGGATTCAGAAGAGGATGTGGAACAAGGAAAATCATTGCTGATGTCAGATGGATCTTGGCTGAAAGCAAAGAATACCAGAAAGATGTTTATTTGGCTTTTACTGACTGTGCAAAGGTGTCTGTGTGGCTCATAAGAAACCACGGACAGTCCTGAGAAGAGTGAGGATTCCAGGACACTTCATTGTGGGCCAGTGGAACCTGTGCACGGCTCGAGAGGCAGTTGTGTGCATAGAACAAGTAGATAACTACTGCATGGTTTCAAACCAGAAAAACTGTGTGTGTTAGACAGGGTTCTCTAGAGAGATAAAACCAGATTGCTGATTTTATATATATATATATATATTTATAAACATAGATATATAACACAAGAAATGAACTGTTAAATTATATACAGATAGATATATAACATAAGAAATGAACAGTAAAAAAGACAAAAATAAGAAATGAACAGTTAAATTATAAAGCAGTACAAATGACTCAGTGCAACTCACTCTTGAGAAAGAGTTGTGAGATACTGGCAGTCCTTCAAGTCTTGAGGCCCGCCAGGTAGTTCTCTGTAGAGAGAGCTAGGCTATCCCAGCAAACAGCAAGGCAGCAAACAGCAAGGCAGGTCTCCAACCATCAGTCCCCAGCTCCAGAGATGTACATTCCAATTCTCTGGCGAGGCAAGTCTTAAAGAGACCTCAAATTACAGTGACACAGTTCACAGGTTAGGTGTCCCACAGGTAGTGTAGCTTGCAAACGGAGGCACAGAACAAGCAAGGCAGCTGGGCACTGGTCTGGTGATCAAAGAGCAAGGGACAAGAAAGGCGGGGCTCACTGAGCCATTTATCTCTCCGCCCTTCAATTAATCCCACATGTGTTTATCAGCCAGGTTGGCACAATAAACTGTCTCAGTGTGTGACAGGGTAGAATCCTCTCACCATACTTATTTAATCTATATGCTGAGCAAACAATCAGAGGAACTGGATTATCTGAAGAGGAATGTAGTATCAGGATCAGAGGAAGGCTTATTAACAACCTTCGTGGATGTGCAGATGACATAATATTGCTTGCTGAAACTCATTAAGCATTTGCTGATGAAGACCAAGGGCAGAGCTGTGGTAGCTACCTAATCTCCTGTCAATTTGTGAAGGGGTAGAGTCTAGCCTGTCAACCAGGTTGCAGCTTGATGACTGCATTTGGAGGCACGATGGAGATAAAATAGTCCGCTGGGGGCCAGATACATTCTCTTCCTGAGACACATTCCCATTGTCAAGCCACCTGGAGCTACGCTGACGGAGACACAGCCCTAGAGCCACTTGGAAACCCACACCAGTGCTGAGATGCTTTTACTGCCACTGGACCCACAAGAGTTTCCACCCCCTGACCTGTGATCTTCCTGCACTCGGCATCATCGTATGTGTTGCATGAGTCTGAGGAGGAATTTATAGACTGGTATCAGACATATGGCCTAGTATTGGACTTATGGACTTGATCTGGACTAGGTTAGGATGTTTTCTTAATATACAATTGCTCTTTATAGACAGCTCTTTTTATACACATTTGAGTGTCTATTTATGTTTCTCTAGTCCACCTGGACTAACACAGAAGCCTTCAGTATAGATTACTACTAAAGACAAAGAGAAAGCTCAAATTTCTCCCTGGACCAATAGGAAACATCATGATAAATGGAGAAAAGATTGAAGTTGTCAAAGATTTCTTTTTACTTGACTCCACAATCAATGGTCATAGAAGTAGCAGTCAAGAAATCAAACAATGGATTGTATTGGATAAATCTGCTGCACAGGACCTCTTGTTATCAGGAAAGCCTAGTCTCTGGAAAAGGACATCAGCCTTGGTAAAACTGAGGGGCAACAAAAGGAAGGCCTTCAACGAGATGGACGGACGCAGAGGCTGCACCAATGGGCTCACACAGAAGAACAGTTGTGAGGCTGGTGCGGGACTGAGTGGTGTTTCATCCTGTTGTACTGAGGGTCTCTTTGAGTCAGAACGCACTAGATGCCATCTAACAAGAAAGTGCTCACGAGAGAGAGAATAACAGTATTTTGCGAAGTATGGAAAACATTCTGAACTGGTGCGGCTACAAAATACTCCTGTTTTCTTAAGTGTGCACTTGTTTCTTAAGTGTAATATTACAATTGTGAATAAGTAGGAATTCTTTTCCAATCCTGGTAACTCATTTTTCTTTATCATACAGCTCAGCTTTTCTGATTATTTGCTCTGCAAACAAATTGAGTAAGTATGGTGAGAAGATACAACCCTGACGCACATCTTTCCTGATTTTAAATCAGGCAGCATTTTCTTGTTCTGTTCACACAACTGCCTCTTGATCCATGTACAGGCTCTGCATGAGCAAAATTAGATGCTCTCAAATTCTCCTTCTCCTATGAGGTACAATAATGTCCTCAGTCCATCAAGGATATACCCAGGCAAGCCTCTCAGAGACTGCCCTTCCCTGGGTTAACGGGAAAAGGGTGGAAGTAATCCATTTTCCAATTCACTCTGCCTGAGGGAAGGACTATCTACATCCTTGATCAGAAGGAATTCAATGGGGCTTAGTTTACTTGGGGACTCCATAAGGGATTTGGGGCTTTCATTTTTACCCATTGCCTTCTGCAAACGAGATGCTCAGAACTTAAGCTCAAATCCTCTTGATTATTTACTCAGGATACAGATTGAATACGTATAATGAAAGGATACAATCCTTAAAACCAGTCAGTAGCCCCCTGCTTTGTTCCAAAAGATTGTTTCTCGGTCGATGTACAGGTCCTGTATGAGCATAACAGTGTTTCATATTCCCATTCTCGGCAATGTCAGCCACAGTTGTGTGTTAGAGCTTGCATTGTGAGCACCCTGTCTGCAGGCTATGCATGACAGTGAAAGCACAAGATCCATTTCCGATTCTCCATGTGGATCAAACCTCCATTGCATTGAATTCCTTCTATTGATGGGGCTGTGAATAATCTTGACTTCAGGAAGAGTGTGCTGAAAAGTAGATTACTTCTGCCCCTCACCAGTTAGCCTAAGGAGAGGCAGTCTCCCTTAAGGGCTTGCTTGCATGAGTCCTTGATGAAGATCACCATTTGGGGAGGAGTCACATAGTCATGAATTATGCCTTAACTGCCTTGTTGGAAAGCCCTGGACCAATTTTGTAAGCTCTTCTTTCTAAATATGTACACGTCTCAAATTTGGTCCCATTCCTGATTCTGTAGTTCATGGAACTACAATCACAAATTGGTGACAGTTTCCTTTATTCTGTGCCCTAATTAATAGCTGCCTGACTGTAAATCCTCAGAAGTTATTATTACTTCCTGCTAATGATCTTCATCGGAATGATGGATCTTTGTCTCCCCCCCCACCTGTTTAGTACCCTAAAATCATTTGGTATGATCCACACAATTTTTGAATAGTCAATAAAATGCAAACAAACATATTTCTGGTGTTCTCTGCTTTCAGCCAAGATCCATCTGATTTCAGTAATATTTGTCATTCTGGGTCCTCTTCAAGGAGCATTGGTGGTGTAGGGGTTATACATTGGGCTGCTAACCACATGGTCAACAATTCAAAACCACCAGCTGCTCAATAGGAGAAATATGGGACTTTCTACTCCTGTAAAGTTATAGTCTCAGACCGCTATGAGTCAAAATTGACTGGATGGCTGTGAATTTGGGTTTGAGTTAAGGTTCTCTTCAGAATTTAGCTTGAATTCCTGGCAGCTATTGATGCGCTGCTGCAGCCAGTTAAAAATCATCTTCAGCAAAATTTTACTTGCATGTGATATGTTTGATAATTTCTGCATTTTGTTGGGTTACCCTTCTTTGGAATGGACACAAATGTAGCTCTCCTTCAGTGGTTGGAGAGGTAAGTATCTTCTAGAGTTTTTTGCATAGATAAGTGAATGCTTCCAGCTATGCCTAAGTTTGCTGAAACATTTCAATTGATAATCCATCAATTCCTGGAACTCCCCCTGCCCTATCCCCACCCGACTCCTTTCTATGAAGCTTGTTAATCTGCCTGGACTTCTTCATTATCATCGGTCTTTTGTCATATGCTACTTCTTGAAGTGGTTGGATGTTGACCAATTTTTTAAATAATAACTGTACATTATTTACATCTTTTGGGGTGCTCCCTATGTCATTTAATATTTCTTCCATCGACTCTTTTAAGTACTGCAACTTTTTGTAGTCCTTTCACTTGATATGCTGAGCTTTTCCTTTTTGACTCTCTAATATAGGTCTTGGCACATTTCATTATAATACTTTCCCGATGTCTTCTTGAGCTTCCCTTCTCAGTTTTCTGCTTAGCTCTTTTACTTATCACTTCTTCCACTCACTTAAGCTGTTCTACATTCAAGAGCAAGTGTCAGGGTGTCTTTTGACAGCCATTCTGGTCTTTTCTTTCATATTGATTCAAAGACCTTTTACTTTTTTTTTTACCTTTCACTTTCTTTAGGTACGATGTAATCCCACAACATTTTGAGTCATTAGTATTCAATGTGTCAAAATTTTCTTGAGATGGTCTCTAATTTCAGGTGGGACATATATCATATTTTGGCTCTCAAGGACTTGTAATTTTCCATAGCTTCAACCTGAAGCAGAGACATAGGTAATGTAATTCAGATGAAAGTTAATCTCTTTTGCTACCAATAACTTGGGATTGGTATTAGATGTTTCAAATTAAAGCTGTGGAACTTCTTTTGCCAAAACTATTGGGCTACATAGAGCAATTATTACTTCACTTGACTCTGAGGCCTTCAGAGTGCTGGGGTTGAATTAAACAAGTGAATGTCAGTTTGGGAGATTTGGGTTATTAAAATGTATTAAAATACTTCAATGTCAAGGTTTTTGGAGAAAGTGCTTTCCAATTATAGTTGTATTCTGTTTCACCAATGGGGGAATATTTTCTCCCCCCAGTGATATACTAACTCCAAACTACTTTCATGATTTTGGATTAGGGAAAAAAGGTAAAAAATGAAGGCGGTGAAAACTTACAGGCTCACACAGACATTGACGACGGACCTTTATGTCAAGTAGGAAATAGATACATTTGGTTTTGTTGAGACCATGGCATTGAGCTGTGTAGAAAGTTAGCCTAGAAATACCGCTTTACCTTTAATGTACCGATCTTCCTGGACTTAGCAGAACAGACACCAAGAACACGGGGAGTTGAGATGCCGTATTACAAAAAGGGGAGGAGAGCTGTGTTTGCTCGCTAAGCATCTCTAGTTCTCCCCACTTCCTGTCAGGCATTGAATAGACTAACACCTTTGGGCCCTGTGTTAAGCTGTGTTGTCTAGAGAAACAAAACCAGTGACATTCGTATATATAAGAAAGTTTTATATTAAACAAGCAATCTTATATCAAGAAGGCATCCTAGCCCGGCCCAACTGAAATCCATGGGGCCCACACTAGCCAGAACCCTCTTTGGACTCACATAGCTGCAGGCCGATGATACAGAGAAGTGAAGTGGGATGCAGGAAAAATCACAGGCAAGTGGGTACAGAGTCCTGTGGATCCAAGGTCAGTGGAAACATGGCAGGGTGCTGCCGGTTCTCAGGACCGGGTGCCCATGGGATTGCCCCTGGATGTAGGCACAGAGTCCTAGCAAACAGGGAGGTTAAGAGGTAGAGAGAAGAGGGCTCCCAGTGTCTCATTCATAAAAAAGCTACACCTCCCAGGTGGCATGTGTTGGATTACACCACAAAAGTGCAAGTTGACATAAAATCTAAATGCCACAGACCCCCTTATGGTTGGACAAGGTCATGTGACTTGTTTGCCCATTGTCTGGTACATTTGACAACTTGAGATACTTCTGAGTTCCCTATCCGGATAGCATAGTGATACATAATATAAGAGATTTGGCTTCTCCATCATTATTAGTCCATTGGATGATCACTGTGAGCGAGCAGACCTCTCTATTGAACTGCCACGGGAAATGTGTACTAAGCTTGGACATGGAAATCTCTATAGGTAAACGTCTTTTGTAGAGGACCAGACAGTATCTAGATTTGGTGGTGTGGTAGTTACATAATTTAATATCAGCTTGAAGATATATAAAAGTGTAGGAGTGTTTAGCCTGTCAATCAGGTCACAGACTTTTTGATGATCTCACTTGGAGATACAACCAACATACATAGCTCTCTGGAGGTCAGCCTCTCGCTCCCTCCCTCCCTTACCCCTTCCCTCCCTCCTCCTTCTCTCTCTGCCTTCACTTTCCTGCTTGAGGGCCACTCTAAGAACTGCCAGAGCCCTGTGATATTATCACCACCATTGGATCCACATGAATTTGCACCCACCAGCCTGTGATATTCCTGCACTCTGCATCATTGCATGTGATGGCTTGAGTCTGAAGAGGGACTTATGGACCATTATTGGACTTCTGGGCTTGAGTTGGACTGGGCTGGGATGTTTTCTTATCTATAAGTACTTCTCAATATAAAGCTCTCTCTTACACAAATATGAGCGTCTCTGAATTTGTTTCTCTAGTCAACCGGGACTAACATAGGTGGATTTCATTTTACTTGAATCTATAATCAACATCCATGGATGCAAAAAGTCAAGAAGTCAAAAGATGTATTGGGTAAATGGGTGGCATAAAGCCTCTTGAAAGTGTACAAGAGCAAGGATGCCACTTTGAGGACTAAGATGGATTTGATCCAAGCCATGGTATTCTGAAAAAGAGTGAATGTATTTGAAAGATGGTGTTGGAGCAAATATCAAGCATGTCAGAACAAACACATTTATCTTGGAAGGACAGCAAGAATGCTCCCTGGAAGGATGGTGAGACCTCGTCTCACTACATAGGTATCATCAGGAAGAATCCATTCCAGAACGGCAGCATACTTAATAGAGGGTCAGCCAAAGAAGAAGACGCTGCCAAGGAGATGGAAACAGTAGTTACAACACGGACTCAAACACAGGGATGATTATGAGGATGGCACAAGACCAGGCAGTGTTGCATTCTGTTGTTCATAGTCACCACGAGCTGGCACCTAACAAGAGGATGCTGTCACTACAGAACTCTGTTCTCAGGTGGCATGGAACCAATCACAGAAAATATAGAAATGACTTTTACAAAAGTAAAGGGCCATATAGTCAAGGGACAATATATAGTGTGCCGATCTCTTTGAAAACATTGATTTTTTGAGGTCATTGCAGCAAAATTAGCCCAATTTGGCGGGCTGTGAAATGGGCACCAAAATGTGAAGTTCTGTCATGACTGACTAGTCTATCTTGGTCCCCTCACAACTGTTTTCCTTTAAAAAAGAAAAAAAAAAAAACCCTATTTTAGTTGACAACAAATCCTGACTGTTGGATAACCAATGCAGGGCCATGTGCCAGGGAAAGGTCTCTTCTGCCTTTCCTTGGCTCACCTTATCACAGGATGTTTTCAGTACTACCTCTCTGAAGCCAGCACACATCAATCAGACTTCTCGGGAAGGCTTGTTAAAACACAGCAGAGCTCCATTCTTAAGAGTTTCTGATTCTAGGGGGCGGGAGAATTTGCCTGCTAGATTATTTCATATCAGATCTCAAAGATATTGGCCAAGTTTTGAAGATGAACACAGTGATTTTTCAAACTCAGATATGTATATAATCACCAGAGGATATTGTGAAAATGTAGGTTAATTGAGTAGGTTTGGGGTGGAGCCTGACAATCTGCATTTCTAACAAACTTCTAAGTGATGCCTGAGTACACTTTGACTTGCAAAGAGCAAGGGAATATGAAAGGAGCCCTAGTGGTGTAATGGGTCATGTGCTGGGCTGCTATCCACAAGCTCAGCAGTTCAAAACTACCAGCTGCTCTATGGGAGAAACAAAACTTTTGCTGCTGTAAAGATTTATAGCCTCAGACACCCACAGGGATTAGCTTTACCCTGCACTATAGGGTCACTATGAGCTGGAGTTTTTTAGGGATTATGAAGGAGCCCTGGTGGTACAGTGGGTTATGTATTGGGCTGCTGACTGGATGGTGAGCAAGGTCAGCAGGTTGAAACTACCAGCTGCTGCTGGAGAGAATGATAGGCTGTCAGCTTCTGCAAAGATTTCAATTTTTAGTTTTCAAATGGCCATTAAAAATAGAACATACCAGGGATAAATGTGAGTAGATCTATTAAGAGTGTCCTTATATGGCTACTAAAAATATAAGTAGATGAGTAGATCTCCATTTTTGCCTGCTGCTTTTAAAATCTGGCTATCTAAATGAGTTTACCGTTTGTTTTGGATATTTGTGACAAAAAATTACAGTTAACATTAGCAAACTAATTGAAGTTATACTTCTGTATTGGGACTTAGTACTTTTTTAGTTTAAACTATGATTTTTAAAGCAAAAATTATGAAGTTTGTAGAAAAACTAAAAAGTTGCACAACTGACTATAAGGAAATTCTTGGCATCAGTAGAATGGAGGAACTAGAGTCTCCAAGACTAAAACAGGTGACCTTTTTTAACAACTGAAAAGCCTTTAGTCCCCAAGAATTCTCATCACATAGTATGCTATACCGTAAGAGCTACTTTAAAAACATATTGACTTTCTTATCAATCATCTTATTGTGCAACCAACAATACAGTTCTTTGGTTTGAGAACAACAGCGAGCCTTCAGACAACTTTTACAACTTACTTAGCTTTGTGAGTGATAGCTTCATGCAAATAAAGATGGGTCTTATGTTTTGGGTACTATTTTAATGTTCTTTGTATGGCAATATATATACAGTTAAGTTCAAGTATCTCTCCTTAAAAAACTACAATAAACAAAAAATGCAGTGCTTTTGATCACTCTTTTGTTTCTGACTATTCCATTGCTGTAATTTTAAAGTTTTTGAAACTAAATTGCTTCAGATAAACTGAAGATTTGTTATGAAAGAAAAAAACAATTTAAGGCCTATAAAATCCTATGGGACAGTTCTGCCCTGCCATACAGGAACACGATGAGTCAGAATTGACTAAATGACAGTGGATAATGGCTTACATATTTTCTATTCACCAGGCTGAGAATTCTCAGAACATTGGTAAACACCGTGCAAGTACTTAAATCTTGAATAACCTTAATAAACTCTGATTTCACCTAGAGAGGTCTCCATGGCGCACCACCCTGGGCTGAATTAATTTAGTAGTCTCCTAACTGGGTGGTGCAAATAGCTAAGTGCCTGAGTATATGTTTCTGAAAAGGTCACAAGCTTGAAAACCCTATGGAGTTCTGCTCTGTACACATGGGGCCTTATGAGTCAGAATCAACTCGAAGGCAACTAATCATGTCTCCCAGCTTCTGCTTATCAACCGCCAATACACTTTTACAGTAAAAACAGCAGAAGAGCAATTTATTTAAAACACGTTGACAAAGGGGGGAAGGGAGACTCCGGATAGGGCAAGATATGACAAAATAACGATGTATAAATTACCAAGGGCACATGAGGGAGGGGGGAACGGGGAGGGAGGGGAAAAAAAAAAGAGGACCTGATGCAAGGGGCTTAAGTGTAGAGCAAATGCCTTGAGAATGATTGGGGCAGGGAATGTATGGATGTGCTTTATACAACTGATGTATGTATATGTATGGAGGGTGATAAGAGTTGTATGAGTCCCTAATAAAATGTAAAAGAAGAAAAGAGGAGAAAAAAATGATTAGGGCAAAGACCGTACAGATGTGCTTTATACAATTGATGTATGTATATGTATGGAGGGTGATAAGAGTTGTATGAGTCCCTAATAAAATGTAAAAGAAGAAAAGAGGAGAAAAAAATGATTAGGGCAAAGACCGTACAGATGTGCTTTATACAATTGATGTATGTATATGTATGAACTGTGATAAGAATTGTATGAGCCCCAATAAATTGTTAAAATTAAAAAACAAAAAACAAAAAACACGTTGACAACTCCTCTGCTTGACAGGATGTATGCAGTGACTCCGTATCTCATCTCATCCACTTGAGCAAAAGCTGAAGTCCTCAAAGCAACTCTTCAGCATGGGCCCGCCCCATTTAAATCTCTGATCTCATCTCCTAGCTCTTCTGAACTCCTTGCTGTTCCCTTGAGCCCGCAGGACAAGCACGTTCTCATCTCAGATCTTGGCGCTTGGTGTCCCCTCTACCTGGAAAATGCTTCAAAGACAATTGCTGGGTCTTCTCCTTACTTTCTGGTCTTGGCTCAAATTACCAGCCTGCTTTTTGTTCTTGTCCCTGCTACTCCACTCCCATTTGCCTTTTGCCCCGCTTTAGAAGGCAAACTCCATGAGAAGAGGGATATTATTTTATCCACCATCCCTAGCACTGTAAAGTGCTCAATAAATATTAGAAAAGACTTTGCAGCAAACAAATATTTGAGGCCAGAGGCTTCTGTTGTGTGTTTTCTCTAGGCTCCCTAAGGATACACTGTTGCCAACCACTGTTATTCATTTTATTCCCCAAGGAATAGCAATTCTGGTAAAATCCGGTTGTAAAAATCTTTTTCGTGGAATTTAAATGATAAATTGGTCATTTACTGCTGTCATACAAGATTATGTTGCTGAATTTTCACTAATTAGATTGATTTTACTTCATTTTCTGCCAGTACGTGTCATCTCATATTCTGTACACTGTCCACATACTCTCTGTACGTTACTTATAAGACTGGAAAAATTCTCATGGAGAAGAAAAACACGTCTACGCACACACACACACTAAACAGATATAAATAAAATTGAATACATTTCCTTCAACATTCTCTTACAATTGTGGGTAAATTTAAAACAAAAGGCAAAAATCAGGCCAGTAATTTGTAATAATCAAACCTATTGAATAAACACAGGAGAAAGAGGTAGCAGTCTGTTTTTGTAAAGATTTACAAAATCCAAAAGATATAAAGCCTTGGAAACCCTATGGGGAACTTCTACTGCCCGACAGGCTATTAAGGCAATCAACAGACAGCAATAGTTTTTGGGTTACTGAACATACACTGTCCTAGGTGTCTTGTTATTTTTTTTCCTTTTCATTTTTTACATTTTATTAGGGGCTCATACAACTCTTATCACAATCCATACATATACATACATCAATTGTATAAAGCACATCCGCACATTCCCTGCCCCATGTCTTGTTATTTTAAATGAGCCTGGGATTTCTAAGACTTTGTAAAAGTCACTTACGCTCATCCCGACTCATTCTATAGAGAATTCCTAGGTTACTGAGGCGGTTTTGTGGAGGACCGGCCAGCTGCAGGTATTTTCAAAAATCTTGTGGGGGTGTGGGAGTTTGCGCTGCACCCAAGGAATTCTAGAGGCTGAGATTGCACCACCCACTCCATGCACCCCTTACTGCAGACTTTGACCCTTCCCCTCCCACCCCACCAGCCCAACCCAAAAAAGGGTGCTTCACAGAGCAGTCGCCAATTCCAAATCCAGCTGCTTGACACCTATTGTCCCCCACTTGGGCATCACGCAACTTCGCCTGATGGACCCTCGCATCGAATTCAGGGGGAAAAAAGGGAGGCGCTGCTCCTTCCGTCTCGGCGGGGCCACCCCGACCTGCGCGGACTTGCGCAGCCCACCAAAGCAGGGGCCTGGGCTCCGCAGGGCAGCGGCCGGGCGTGCGCCTCCCAGCAGGCGTTCGCGCCGGGCAGCCCCGGCGGCCACGAAGGGCCCCGCCAGCTGCTCCTCCCGCCCCCTCGGCCTCAGAGGGCTGGCTAAGTCCCTCCCGCTCCCGGCTCTCCGCCTCACTAGCAGCGGCTCTCGGTGCAGCGGGGACTGGGCGAAGCGGCCTGCGCCCTCGGAGCGCATAACACAGCCCAGAACGCACCGCACCGCCGCCCTTGCCCCCTCAGCCGCTCACTCGGGAGCTCCAGCGGCTTTTGCTCGCGCACGGTGAGCCGCCACCCCGGACCAAGGCGCCGAGAGGGAAGAGGGCCGCCGCGCCCGTGTCCTTTACCTCCAGATCGGCTGGACCTCCGCGAGGGGCTTGCTCCCCAAGTGACCCCTCACCCCGGCCATTTCCAGTGCCCTTCTCGGCCGCCGAGCCGCGACCTTCCCCTTCCTGTCCCTGCCTCGGAAGGCGACCTGCCCCGCTGCGCTCGGCAGGGACCGTTGCAGTGACCGTTGGCAGTCGGCGCGGCGAGGCCCCGCCCCCGGCGCGAGCTCCCTGTCCCCGGGCGGCGGCGGCGGCGGCGGCGGGGAGGGGGGTCGGGGGGCGCCGCGCAGCCGGGCCGGGCCGGGCGCCCGGCGGGCGGGCAGGCGGGCGGGTCGCGCGCAAGCTCGCCGGCTCTTCCTGCCCTCGCGGCGCGCGCCGCCCCCTCCCCCACCGGCTCGCGCAGCCTCCCGCCCGCTGCGCGTTTTGTCCCGCGTCTCGCCCCGTCCGCCCCCTGACTCGCCGCTCTTGTCTTTCCTCCCGCTCTTTCTCCTCTCCCGGCCTCAAGATGCCCTCGGCCACCAGCCACAGCGGCAGCGGCAGCAAGTCGTCGGCACCGCCACCCCCGGCGGGGTCCTCCGGCAGCGAGGCGGGGGCCGGGGCAGCGGCGCCGGCCTCTCAGCACCCCGCCACCGGTACCGGCACCGGCGCTGTCCAGACCGAGGCCATGAAGCAGATTCTCGGGGTGATCGACAAGAAACTCCGGAATCTGGAGAAGAAAAAGGTGCCCGGAGAGGAGTGGGCTGGGAAGGGAGGGTTCTCCGCGGCCCCACCGCGACGGGCCCACCCTGGTCGCCTGCAAGGCTTCCCCTCGCTGGCTCCGAAGGCCCCCTCCACGCGCCCCCAGCCCGCCCCGTCCGCACCGCGGAGGACTTGGGGCCCAGAAAGCGGGTTCCTGGGGAGGTGCCTGTCACCTGACCCGGTCGCAGCAGTGCCCCCAGGCCTGTTCCTCGCCTGCAGCCGCGACAGAGGCCCTGGCCGGCGCTCCGTGTCCGTTACCGCGACTGGCGGCCAGGAGTGGGGCGCCAAGGGCCCGGGGCCCAACCGCCGGCCTCGTGGGGCCGTGGGGGGCTGTGCTTTGCAGCCCCGTGGGCTCTGGCCACCCCATTTCCGCCTGCTTGGGGCGGCCGCCTGCGCGGGAGAGCAGCGCATTTCGGTTCCCAAATCAGAGTCAGTTTTCCTCCGGTCTCCTTTCCAGGGGGTCCGCTCTGCTTGCTTTCCCCACCCCCGTTGCACGGGCTCCCCTCGGTTTCTTTCTTTGTTCCAATTGTCTCGGTGCCCCCTGAACACTACGCCCCACCTAGACCCGAGCCGGAGAACTGCAGCGCGTTTTGGGTCCCCAGGGGATTTCTAACTGGGGCGGGGGGCCGACTGCCGCGGAGGAGACTGGCGGGGCGTGTGGGGGGGTTCCCCGGTGCCCCGACGGGCGCTGCTCGGCGCCGGGCACATGGAGAGCGCGGCTAACATGGCGGCGGTGCGGGAGAGGGAAGCGCTTCACAGGCGCTGCATTGTGAGCACAAAGCGAAAGCAGGGGGGGAGGGCTGGGGCCGGCAGCCGCCCCGAGGCCGCCCTTCGGCCCCCTCCCCCCAAATCGAGCCACACCCACAGTGTTCAATCAAAGTTTAAGTCATTCTGGGACACACCGTGAGGTTCATCTTAAAAGGACGTCCCTTTGTTCCCTGCATTCCGCACGGAGCAGTGTGCTAGCTCTTAGACTTGGGTCTCTCTCTCTCTCTCTCTCTCTCTCTCTCTGTGTGTGTGTGTGTGTGTGTGGCCGCACGCATAGGGGCTGGGGGGGTGAAATAACTCCACCTTTAGAGGGCTAGGGGGAGTGGAGACAAAAAGGGGAAGTAATACGTTTGAGTTAATGTTAATTTTTACCATTAAAAGAAAACACACTTGGTAAGACAAAATAGTGCTTGCCTCACATACAGCGGTACTTACCGTCGTAGATTGAATTTTGGAAAAGTCAAGATTTTAAGTCCTGGTTTATCATAGCCACCTAATAGTGTTGCTGAAGATGTTGAGCTATAGTGACTGACAAAATTTGGTCTATGGAAAATAAATTGATAACTGGTGATAACATAATTGCTTTTTAATTGAGTTCTTAAATGTTTTTGAAGAGTTTTCAGAACAAACGTTTATATATACTACCTTCAGTATTGGACCATGGGATTTCTATTTGAATCTCGTGGACTTTATTGGGAGGTTAACAAATTATGAGATGCCTCACTTTTGCCAATCCTTTGTGTTATTAAGTATGCGTTTGTTATGTGATTTTTGAATAACGGATTTCAAAATAACAGTAAGACCACAAAAGTATTTTTAGCCAAAGTAGTAACTACATTCAAATAGACTAGTAAGCATGCCTAAGGCCAGTTATCTTCTAAGTCTTGTCATGTGATTTAGTTTTTGCTCATCCCGTTTGAATTTAGAATAACTTGGTGTTTAAAACTTCTCTTAGTGCAAGAAACAATTCTGTCAATCTAGTTTGTGTTTGAATGTTTTTCAGAATTTCTAGGAAAACTCAATTTTCTTCTGGGATAGGCATCAGAAAATACAAATTAATATAATCCTTAGAATGTAGATATGAATGTAAACATTTATTAGGCACTGGTTTGTAGGTACCCTAATTGTGTGGTGACTATTGGGTTCTAGTGGGTCTGGGAAAATACTTTGTAAGTCTTATGAGGGGGCTTCAACTATAGTAGTTCACTCCAGTTATTAGCATATGTAGTTCTATCTGGTGACAGCCTTGCCACCCGTCTTAGAGAAGATAATCTAAATATTACACATGATTGATGAAGATTTCATATTGCACAAACTTTTGCTTGCTAGATAACAGGGAAAAGTTAAAGTAACAGGCACGAGGTATCTTGATAAACCTATTTGTTTAATGCATTGGCAGTACTAGCTTTATTAAAACTTTCACTTACTGAGAAGTAGTACTTATCAAGGCATTTGGATTCTCCTAATTTAAGTTTGCTTTACAAACCAGTCGGGGACCTTTTAGGAACAGATGGAGTAAAAGTGTAAGATACCATTTACCACTACATTTCTTTTTCCTGAAGTCTGAACATTTGAGCTTTATTTCAATCTTGACATATTTGTATTGGAACCTTCTGGATCAAATGCCTTTTCCCTGGTTACTAAATATCTTGCCAAAAATGACTAGTTGACAGGTATGTACAATTCTTTGACTGTGACAGATAATTGAAGCAGTTTCCTTTTAGAAAAAGATATTTTTAAATTTTTACACAATTTGAACTTCGAAAGGGGAAGCTACTCTTTGTACACCAAGTATTACAGGTTTAGATTCTAGTGTGTTAATTAATGTAGGTAAAAGATGAGCCAGTGTTCTTTTCCTTAAAAACAAACCAACTAGCGTGACAGCTTTGCAACTAATGCTTGACCAGAACTTTGATAACCAAAGCCGTAGTACTTTTCCTGTGCTCCCTTTTAACGCTTCCGTTCTTCCTACTGGTCACTTTCGGAAAAGGCTGCTGTCATTGTGGGAGGAGGTGATCATGTGTTCTTTCCAGAGCATTGCAGTGTGCCTTGACTTGGAATAGTCGTTGTTGCTATTGTACAGAATTTGTGTTAAGAATTATAAGTAAAAAATCTTAACTTTCATAAAAGTAAATGTTTTGGGTAGGTAACATCTGGAGGTTTTCTTTAATCTTTAAGATCTCTAATGTGCTAGCTTTCCCATTGACTGCAAGAACTCTTTCTCTGCATTGCAGAGGACGCGGTTACTTTGGTTTGCGTTCACCTTGTTGGGGAGAAAACCTGTAATGCTTAATTTGCTTTCCTGGGCTGTGGTGTTCGTGGGGAAGACAGGGAGTAGTAGTTACAATCCACATATAGCAAAGCAAGGCTATGAGTTGTTAAATTAATGAGAGCCAGCAATCCTCTCATGAGATACTCTGCTTTTGCTCTGGTATGAGAGTAAATTCCTAAGTATTGAAGGAGAAGTAGGTGGTTGGTTTTTTTTTTTTTTTGAGTGGCTGGTTTTAACATGGACAAATCATTACAAATACCTTATTTGAATTAGCATATACTTGCTGTGACTTACAGATAAGCATATGATTTAACAGGATTTTATGTCTTTTAAGTTAATTTTATCTATTTATTTATTTTGCTGCCCCCCACCCATTAATTTAAGACTAGATGAAGATTAGTTCTTTTTTATAAAACTTTTATTTATGAAAGGTTGAATATAGCAATTTTATCATGGCCTTAATTTGATTGCCTTTTTAAAAAATGTTAATGCCTTATGTTAAAGAGTTCAAGATATGTAAGAGCTTAAAGGCATCTTAGACTGTTTAGTGCATTTCAACTTACAGGAAAGGACATTGAGATGCTCATGTCATAATGGTGCGTGTTGAGTGGGTGATATCCACGGTCTCATAATATTTGATAGGAATCATTAGAATTTTTAATACTTTTCAACATGAATGTAATTTCCCATGTTTAAGCTCACCATGTTGAGCCAAGTAAAGCCTTTGCTTTCAGCCCTATATTTTAGAAAGCCCAATTGAATGCCGAGGAAAAACCGTTTTTCCGTTCTTGATTTTCAGTGTCTTGTTAAACTCTGTGCTTAGAGTCTCCAGGTTATGGCCCTGAGGGTAACAGTCGGGTGTCTTTGGGACATTAGTCAATGTCATGAAATTAAACTCTGATGTTTTCCTTCATGTTTAGGTTAGCTCTAAGTACATCTTAGTTTCTATTCAATTTTAGGATGTCATAAGCCAGAAAAATTTTGGAAATGCTTTACAAGTAAAGGAAAGGAGGAGGTGTGATAGACTTCCCATCTTAATTTTTATATCCAGATTTCTGGATTTTTCAATATTGGTTTCTTTTTACAGAGTAAATCAATGGCACCTATGCAGTAGAGAATATATGTGGGGTAGTAAAGGGGAAGTTCAACCAATGTTGGGTTTTTACAATTTTTGACTTTTAACTCCTATCTTTTCCTTCTCCACTAGCTATATGTGTGCTGTTGGATAAAATAATAAGTATAAAAGCGTGGGTGAAAAAGACACTGATAGGCAGAGTTGAAAACCCATACTTCCTGAGAAAGGGGGGGAAGATTGTGTTTCTTTACCACAGTCAACTAGTGTCTATTTCCTTTAACTTCCTGTATTACCTATTGTCCAAACTTGATGTTTTCATGTGTCTTTCTGTGCTTACATTACACTTTTTTTAAATGTAGTGGTAAGCTTTTGGAAGGTGAGCACTATTAGTAACATCACTGTACTGTCCATACTGTATATGATAAATATTTTGTTAGTTTTGACTAAATTCTTACATAGAAATACTTGCACTTTCCCAACAAAACTCTAAAATGGGTTAATCCATGAAAGGGAGAACACTGTGCATAGCTTTACTTGAAATGTTATTTGTGAAAATAGAATTTCCCTGACATGCTTTTTGTATTTTGAAGGAAGTAAAGTTGATGAGGCTAGTGGAATGATCTGTTTTTTAAATTAGGGTATTGTAAGCAAGTTATATCTGGGAATGCTGGTGTTACAGTGGGTTATTGCATTGGGCTGCTAACAGCCAGATCAGCAGCTTAAAACTACCAACCCGCTCTACTGGAGAGAGTTGAGGCTTATTATTCCTGTGTTATACTTGGAAACCCACAGGGGCAATTCTACCCTGTTCTGTAAGATCACTTTGAGTCAGAATTGACTCGATAGCAGTGAGTTTGGTTTTGGAGTTTTAAAGCAACACTTCTAGAAACTTGACAGCAAAAACAGACAGTTCCTGGTACCAGAACCATTGTAAATTAATTGCATTGCATCCACCTCAGTGCTATTATCCAAACAAGGTACTGAAATAATCTTTAATAATGGAAGATTCCTTTTGGTGTACCTTTCAAATTACATTTTATTTTGTATGCTTTTGCTTTGAACTCCAAAGACTATAAAACAGTTCCATTTATAAAGACTCATTCTAATTAGATTTTTAAAAATAACTAATATTTTTAATGCCATTTAAGATGATCTCTGATCATTTGAATGCACAAGCTTTAGTCTTAAGAATTTAGCTCAAAATAAGTAGTGCTAGAACTCTTCAATGAGATTCAGTTGCTTTCGTTTATACATAACTTCATACAACTTTTTACTGGATAATCTTTTTTGCTTCTATTTAAATGTCAAATGCTTACCTTATAATATGAAACTTAGATTACATCTAAGTTGACTATTCTTAGTGTTTACAAATCAAGCATTTATGACAAATATTGTTGCTACTCTACTTTCCTACTACCCGATGAAGATGTTGTGATGTTAAAAGTCGTCCCCCCCCCCCCCACCTGATTGTTCAATACTCACGCAGTCTAATGTCTGCTTCCAGTACTTAAAGGTCTTGGGTACAAATCATGTGTGGATTTTTCTGCGTTCTTTCTACCTCTATAAAATAAGAATTCTTGTTTATTGCCTGTGAAAGTTATAAGCTTAGAAGAAGACACTCGTATGTTTGGTAAAGCAGAAGGGAATGAAAAGAAGAGGAAAGACCTTCAATGAGATAGACTGGTCACGGACTGCAGCAAATGGGCTCAAGTAAGTTGTACATAGAGTCACTATGAGTTGGAACCAACTCAAGGGCACTTAACAGCTAAGTCTCAGTTGGATTGGTCAGGGTAAATTAGAGGCAGGTAGCTATGGAAGGTTGGAATTCATGTTTGCATGAAGAGTGGAATGTAGACATAAGTAACTTGGAAAAATATAGAGAAAGTGGGATGTAGAGGAGGAGCAAAAAAATGCTTCTGCGATTGTCTTTCTGCAGGTTCTTTTTGCGTACTAGAAATGGTTAGACAGTAATTTACCACTAAGTGCTCTTAATGATTGTGTCATCTTATGCTTCAGTTTAGATATTGTGGCTCAGTTTAGACATTTAAGCTTTAAACACATTGCCATCAAGTTGATTCCAACTCAGGAGTTGTGTAGTTTCTTATATAGGCATGATTTCCATAGGTTGTCTCCAAGTCTACTGTTGAGGCTTTGTACAATTGTTTATTTGAAGAGTGTGTGTATATATATACATACATAAACACACATAGTTGCTGTGCCTTTCTTAGTTTGTCACTTTCAAAGGTTGTTTTAAATAGTCATTTCATGGAATTTGTTGATCCAAGAATCAGGAAGGAAGACACCAGTTAAGATAACTTTCTTGGCTGTCTATCTCATAGCATTGCAGAATTTCATTGAAGTAACTTTGGTGTTTGAAGAATCTGGGAAGAAAGGGACCTTGATTCAGCAGTCTGATTTAATCACCCTGGCTGGAGGAAGGAGAACAACAGCACAGGCAGGAATCCAGAGTGGCTTTATTAGGGAGGAAGGGGTTGAGTCACACAACATACCTTGGAATGTGTGACCCTAAACAGCTTATTTAACTTGCACGTTTCCTCTTGAAAAAATGGCTTAGGACAGGTATATAGTAGTTAATTTTATGCTACGGTCCCCTCCAAAGACTTTCGGTAATCTGGGAAACAGCCTGATTTTCGTCTGGCTCATGATTGGTGCTATATATGTGTTTTTAGTATACTCCGATAGTTAACTTTATTTGGATTTATTTTAAAAGTATAGAATATGAAGGGAAAGAAGGAGCCCTGATAGTGTAGTGGGTTGCACAATGGACTGCTACCTGCAAAGTCAGCAGTTTGACACTGCCAGCAGATCCAGGGGAGAAAGCTAAGGCTTTATGACTATGTGTGTGCGTGTGTGCACGCATGCGCAAAATCGTAGAAATTATGTCAAAATGTGAAACTATTGCTTTTCAACATACCCTTCTAGATATGTATTTCTGAAGTCCATGGGCTTGTGAAAGAAGTGACTCCTGATTTATGCCAGGTCAAGATGGCAGTTTTCACATCCTTCAGGCATTTAAATGGTGTTCCTTGAATTTGCAGAACAAAAGGAAGTCTGCAGGGATTTAGGATAAAAAGGTTTCCCAGTGAAATGGGAAGAAAGCAAGCACATTGTCATGATAGGAAAGAAATTACTCAGCTTTACTCAACAATGCAGCTCTCCATTTTACAATCATCACTTCCTAATTAGTTCCTATGTTTTTGAAGAAATTCTGTTAAGATAGCCACTTTTGAATCTCTCCAAAAAGTTACCATAACCTTCTGGCGGGACCTCTTTCCCTTGCATTTCACTGGATCCCCTAGGAAACCAGTTAGATCTTTTTTGAAGCAGCACTCTAAGAAGACCTAAGTTGACAGAATTGCTGAAAACTTGCCTGCAGCCATCCACTGATTACAGGGGCCTGTTTAAACATGTTTTCTTTGTAATAAAAGTGCATGAATGAACTGGGAACCCTCAGAAATATTTTTGACTTTTCCCCATGAGAGGGGTAGGTTGGTCTTTTATCAGAACTGTCAGGTAGACTTTCTGGTACTTTTTTGTGCTAGGGAAAGTTCCATTCTCTTACAAAAGCCCTCAGAGGAAGTAATCATTTAAATGTGAGTTGTGGAAGTGAATGCCCGCTCTACTTGGTAAAAACCGCAAACAGTGAAACTTGAAGACCCTTAGTAGGTGGGGGCAGCCACGGGTTTAAACAACACCGAGTGCTTAACTTTGTTGCACATAGAGCTGGGTTCACCCCTAACAACATGTGTTAGACAGCCGTGTGTGTGTGTGTGTGTGTGTGTGTGTGTGTGTGTGTGTGTGTGTAGGGATGAACTACTATGTGCTGGGCTGTTAAGGGAAAGACAAAAGTCTATAGGGAAATATTTGCCTTCCCTCTGTTGGGAGTTAACGTTACATCTGTCAGTGTGATAAGTATGTCCTTTTAATTATATTGAATTAGTTCATCATGCAAATGGACAACTTCCTACTTGCTAGACTTAATTTAAGGAAGCCTGGTGATATAGTGGTTTGAACCCAGTAGCTGCTCCATGGGCGAAAGATGTGGCAGTAAAGAGCGCCTTGGGAGAACCCAATGGGACAAGTTGTGTTTTGTCCTGTGCAGTTTTTATGAGTCAGCTGACTCAATGGTACTGGGTTTGGTGGATTTATTGAAGCCAGTTGAATAGGTGGTGATAATAGAGATACAACCAGTTAGAATAATGTCATTTATCTCCTGCTTTTTCAGTGATGGGACCAGTGTAGATATTATTTCTTAATCACAAAATCCTAGAGTGAGCCAGGATTGCGAGCTGTTTTGGAAAGTAGAAAATTTGATCAATTGATTATTTTAGGTGGATTTTTCTTGTTCTAGTGCAAATTTTGATATGTTTCTTTGAGTTTAGTGGTAAGTAAACTTCAGGGGCTTTGACCATCAATACAAGACTAAAATGAATGGGAGGTGGGAACTTTTCCCTCTTGGAGAACAATTCCTGCTTTCCTGAGTGCCCAAGAGAGTGTCCAGGCCAGACAGGTGTTATATAAAAGGTTCTAGGTTAAGTTCACCTCACCTACAAGCTTCTTTAGAAACCCAAGTTTTCAGTTTGGTTTGTTTTAAAACTGAACCTTCGGAGAACATTTCCAAGTTGAGGCTGCCATGTAATTCTTTGAAGGTCTTAAATCGTATCATTTGTTTGCTTGAGAATCATTTATTTCCAGGCTCTACTGGACTTTTTATAAGGGGATTACAAGGTTTTGGCCTTAATTTCAAGCTTTAAGTGTGCGCACGAATCACCCATCCTAAAAACTCACAGCCACCAATTGAGTTGATGCTGACTCATAGTGACCTTGTAGGACAGGGTCGAGCTGTCTCTTGAGTTTCTGAGACTGTCTATGGGAGTAGAAAGCCCTGTCTTTCTCCCAAGGAGAGACTGGTGGTTTCTAACTGCTGGCATTGTGGATCTCAGCCCAAAGTAAGAATCACTTGCCCACCAGGGCTCCTAGAACAACTCCATAGGGCAGGGTAACTCCTTCCGTGGGTTTTCGGCTTTCTAAGACGAACTTTATTAGAGTAGAAATAGAAAGCCTCTTCTTTGTCCCACGTAGTGGCTAGTGCTTTTGAAACACTGGGCTGTGGATTGCAGCCCAGTCAATGCATAAACACTGCCACCAGGGCTCCTGGACAATTAAAGTCCGATTACTGAGCTTTGCCCCTAGAGCTTCTGATAACAGGTCTGGTTCAGAATTTACATGTCTTAATAAGTTCCCAATTGGTGCTAATGCTGCTTGGTGATCACACATTGAAACCCGCTGACTTAGACTGCATCCATCTCTGCTCAGATTCCATGAGTAAAGGCAATGTTTTATGTCAGTGTGCCGTGGGGTTACCATGAGTCAGAGACTCAGACACACCGTAGCCACAGTAGGATAGATTTTTGCTTCGTGTCACTTGTGGCCTCATCTGAGAAAGATGGATTCAGGCGCTCACAGATCTCATTATTTGTGGCCTTTTTGTAGTATGACAACCTCAAGAGGTAGTATCCTGCAAGTATCTCATACTGTTCAAGACTATTGGATGAAGAGCATCAAAGACAAAATGCCTGTACTTTTACTCAGGACAAACTCTACACATGAATTTTTTTCTGTCTTAGGGCCTGAGTGCTCCCTGCCATTGAGTCCGTTCTAGCTCATGGCTACCCTATAGGAAAGGGTAGAACTGCTGCCACATTTGATGCTGTAGCCCCATCTTTTTCCTGTTTAGGGAGGCAGAATTCTAGAAAACTTAAGTTGTGCAGAGCTACTGCTGTTTCATCTTGTGTTTTGCTTATCTTGCAGTGGATTCCCCTTTCAGTTTTTCTCAGGTTAATTGAGAGTTAGTGCTTTGTTTACTTCTGTGAATAAAAGTTACCACTTTGCAAATACCTGATATGCTCACTTGAAGTATAAGCAGGATTCTAAACAAGTTGTGAGCCCCACCTATGTATGTGGGAACTATTTATCATCCATTTGCAGTATTTACAATATTTGGTTCATTTGGCATGGTTAAGGCGCAATCAGGTGCTGCATAACATCCTTGCACGCAGTAAGTATCCAGCTGCATCCGTGGTGTGCTGTAAAGTTACAGTAGATTTAACAAACCCTAGTTGGAGAATAGGATGTAGTGAATGCAGCTTTGCACGTACCACATGTGCATCTCATGACTCTTGTATACTAAGTGATGGTGCTGCCAGGTGTATGGTACATGCAGTACCTATGGTACATATAGCTTGATAGTCTTGATAAGAGTCTGTGCTACTGGTTTAGATATATTATTATGTGAACTTTATGTTTACTGTGTGTGCTTCCACTTGAGAGGCAACCAAGTTCAGTCTAGTGTATCACGTATTTTTTAGTATTGTAGTGCTATGTTTCTGTTCTATTTGCTTTTGAAAACATTACCATGAAGTGCATCATAGTTCCCCAAAGCAGTAAAACTAATGCTACCAATAGCAGCAAGGGACATACAAGTAGGAATTTGGAAATGAAATAAAAGTAGAAAAGGCATGAATGCTGTTGCTTGAGATTATGACATCTAAATTATGACATCCAGTTTCACAGACCGTGTAGAGGACTTAGCCATGCATAACTATTAAAATTAATTTCTTGGCTTAGTAGTTAAAATTAAGCGTTTTAATGTACTAACAAGTATATTTAGAAAGTATTTTCAAACAATTGAGACAAATTTAATGAGGACTTTATGGGTTTTGCCATTTAAGCATGTACTCTGGTGCATATCTTTGTTATGGGATATAATTTTCTTTTCTTTCAAAAATAGGGCAAGCTTGATGATTACCAGGAACGAATGAGCAAAGGGGAAAGGCTTAATCAAGATCAGCTGGTAAAGACGTTATATATTTAAAAGGATTTTATGCCTATTTTTAATTTTGTGGTTGTGCTTACTATATTATTGGGTTCTATCTTTGTCAACTTAGGATGCGGTATCTAAGTACCAGGAAGTTACGAACAATTTGGAATTTGCAAAAGAATTACAGAGGAGTTTCATGGCATTAAGTCAAGATGTAAGTAAAAAATAATTGTATGTGCATATGCAATGTAAAAACTTGAGGTAAGGGACATGTTTGCTTCAGTTTTAGTCTTAGCGTCACCATTGATAAGCATTCTGGAACTCCGTTACATTGCCTGCAAAGGGAGCACTGGACTCAGCCCCCACTTTGAAATGTATTCCAATTCTGTAAGACTTAATGTAGCACTTGAAAAGTGTCTTTTAAAAGGTGTTTCAGATAAGCAAGAAATGTTTAATAGTTACACTAAAAGATCACACTGATTTAAAAAATCTGCTGTACAAATCTATAAGCTGAAGGGCGTTTATTTTCCGTGTCATTGTTGGCGTATTTCTGTGATTGGTGACGACTCCATAAGAAGCAGGAAGGGGTGCGGCACCACTCCTCGTCCTTATTAACACTCTAATCTTAACAGAGGTGACTTTTCCCCAGAAAGACTTTTGAAGTGACAAGCCTTTGATGAATATGATGAAAATTATAAACAATGCCAAACCATTTGTTGAAAAGTTGTGCTCAGAAATAATAGCATTAGAAAAAAATAGAAATAATACCATTAGATGCAAATTATTCCATTTCACCTCGGAGGGGCTGAGATCTGTACAGGAAGAGGCTGCTAGAAGCCTGTGCTGTGAAGGCCCTGGGTGGCTTTAAAATGCCAGCCTTTCAGTTAGTGGGGGACTTAAGCTGATGCCACTGGGGGCTCTTTTTAGTCTTGATTTAAGGGTCTGAGAGAACATGCAGTGCTTGCTTAAGCAGTTCTGACATAGGAACCAGACTGCTTAGGTTTAAGTCCTAATCCTGCCACTTTCACTTACTGGGAAAGTTGATACCTTAGTTTTCTAATCTGTGTAAAGTGGTAATAGTGCCTCTCATGAGATTGTGCGTAGAACAATTTTGTTTGTAAGTAATATTGCAAGTACTTAATATTATCATTACTTATTATATTTGATTAAAGATGGAAAACTTTGATGATATACCTGAAAATGGACAAAAGGAAATTTAATTTACACACAGGTAGGGATTTGTTCCACTTAACAAATTAGGCCAGAGCCTCAGGCTTTAATGCATCATACCCAGTTTCTTTATTTTAAAATTTGGGTCATAGGAAGTTAAGATTGGTGTACAACTAAATATAGCATCTAATTTTGATGCCACTATTACTTCAAATGAAATTATTATATCTTTTATGTCTATTTTACTACTGTTCTAAATAATCTTTTGGATCTTAACCTTTTTGGCAGTTGTTAGCTGTGGAGTGTCATCAACTCTCTCTAATTTATTTTTTCTAGGCTTTATCTAGGAGCCCTGGTAGTGTAGTGATTATGCATTGGGCGGCTAACCACAAGATCAGCAGTTTGAAACCACCAGTAGCTTCTAGGGAGAGTCTTGGCTTTCTACTCTTGTACAGAGTTAGTCAATCTGGGAGACTCAGAAGGGCAATTCTTCCCTGTCCTGTAGGGTCATTATGAGCCAGCATCAACTTGATGTCAGTGAGAGTCAAAGAGGATTTATTTACCTCATTCTCTGCTAACAGGAACTGTGCGTTTCCTCTGAAGTGGCTTTCTTCATTTTTTGTTTTTAAAACATTTTTATTGGCACACCATATGATTTAATATTATATAATTCAATAGTTCAATCATATCAAGAAGAGTTATTTAATCTTTACCACAATCAATTTTAGAACACTTTCTTATACTAACTGTTAGTCATGTAATTATTTTTTAAATAGTGGCAAAGATAGATACAACAGCTTCTACATGTATACTTCGGTGCCATGGATTGATTATACTTAGACTTTTGTGTTGTACGACCATTTTGCCCCCTGAGTAAACACTTTTTTCATTTTTTTATTTTGCTTGTTTTATGCTTCAGATAAAATTTGCATAGCCAGTTTGTTTTCCCAATAAATAATTTATATGCAGATTGTTATGTTGCATTGTTTACAATCCTTGTGATGGGTCAGCACTGTTCCCATTTCCTTTTTGAGATAAGGGGGAAAGAAGGTAGGCCGGGAAACGTTTCCTTGATTATTGAAAGGACTGACTTTTCCCCTCTCCATGCTCTCTGATGTTAGAAATGAGAGTAGGTGAGAAATGACTTTGAGTTTGGTTAATGCTCTTCTATTCTTTTGCTGGCACATTCTGTTTCCAGCATTCTTTCCTCTCCTCCCCCCCCTTTTTTATTCCCAAGTAAATCAGTTTGAAATGAACTCTCAAACCAAAAAATATAACCAAACCCACTGCCATTGAGTTAATGCTGACTCATAGTAACCCTCTCCCCGCTCTCAAGTTTCTGAGACTATTTACTGGAGTAGAAAACCCAGTCTCTGTCCTGCACCGGAGCTGGTTTTCAGCTGCTGATGATGTTAACCACAGCCCAGTGTGTAGCCACTATACCACCAGACTACTAAAAGCTTCCCAACATGGAGGAGGACCTGCATAATTATTGACGTAGACTGGGAGGAGGGGTGCAGTAGCAGACTTTACTATCTCCTTGAGAGTTAATATTATGTATTAAAGTTAAAATTTTGGACCATATTCTACCAAGGGTGATATATAAGTACAGGTATGCTCCTGTTGTTGCTGTGATGAGTTTCCTTGTTAAATTTAGCATATATGGGACTTGGAAATAAAAGTTTTTAAAAAGTTTTGTTCTGTTAGGGAAATTTTAGTTGTAAATCTCCAACTTGGAGCAAAGACTAAAATGAACTCCTCCCATGTACCATACCTCATAGTCTTGTCATCTCTACATGAATCCACTTCCTTATACTATGTGTGTACCATATTATTTTTGAAGCAAAACCAAAAATTTAGTTTCACCGGTAACATTTCAGTAGTATTATCGTCAAGGGAGTGAGGTGAGCTGACTTTTTAATAACTGCATAAAATGGCTCATCCTTTTTTGTAATTTGGGACTACTCTACTATTTGGACCGTTCCTAACTTGTTGAAGTTTGTCTTATTTAGTAATGCTGTATTTGAAATTGAACTTAAAGCTGTTTTCTAAAACTCACTTTGGTGTCTTGTGTTCATGTTCTTTTTTTTTAAGATTCAGAAAACAATAAAGAAGACAGCACGTCGGGAGCAGCTGATGCGAGAAGAAGCAGAGCAGAAACGTTTAAAAACTGTGCTTGAGTTGCAGTATGTTTTGGACAAATTGGGAGATGAGGAAATACGAACTGACTTGAAGCAAGGTTTGAATGGCGTGCCGATATTATCTGAAGAGGAATTGACATTGTTGGATGATTTCTACAAGTTAGTGGACCCTGAACGAGACATGAGCTTAAGGTACAGGCAGGCATATTTGGAAATAGAAATTTCTAAGTACGGTTTTAAGTTTACAACTAAAAAGAAAATTATATGATTACTTTTATAAGATTGAATGAGCAGTATGAGCAAGCCTCCGTTCACCTGTGGGACCTGCTGGAGGGGAAGGAAAAGTCTGTATGTGGAACAACCTGTGAGTATCATTGGTACTTTCACTTTTTAACTAAGAATCCTACTTTGTATTGTATTGATATTAAAATCTTAAAGTAGAAACTCATCTATTTGCATTTTGCTTTATTTGCTTTTAGTATTTCTTTCCTACATGTTTGCATATTGTGTGTAAATTATTATGTAAGTGCCATATTACATCACTCCCAAACTACTGAGAGTCATGGTACACCCAGTTGGCACATAACCTCAGCCAACATTACTCTTGCCTCAAATTTTGGAATTTGTTACTAGATGTATGCCATTTAATGTGCATATTACTGTGTGAATGTGAGAGGAAGACAAGGATTTTTATTCCTGTTAAGAAGTTTGTTTTTGGTTAGAATGTTGAGTCTGTTGTAAACTAACATAACTCACCCTTTATTTTTAGATAAAGCACTAAAGGAAATTGTTGAGCGGGTTTTTCAGTCAAACTACTTTGACAGTACTCACAACCACCAAAATGGGTTATGTGAGGAAGAGGAGGCTGCCTCAGCACCCACAGTAGAAGACCAGGGAGCTGAAGCCGGTGAGTTTAGAAGCCTGGTTTTACTCTTACCTCAAGTTTAAGCTGTGGTCTTCGTTATTACATATGTATTCTCAGGTTTTAAAAGAAAATTTAAATATGTTAAGACAATAAGATAGAAAACAAAGATTAATTCTCAGAGATTGCTCTCTTTAAAAAATTGGTATTCTCTTCATGGTCTTCGAGTATTCGTGGAGGCCAGTCGTTTGTTGTAAGGCTTTCCAAGTAGATGTGTGACTGACATGCATTTACTGCTTGCTTTGCCAGTGTATGTTTTGGGGGAATAACAAGGGATCTTCACCTATCACAGTGTGAACACAGACATTGGTATTTTCCTGAGTACTTTTATATTACTGTACTCTAAAGTTGGTGAAAAAAAAAATACTAGCTTCGGTAGAAGCATTTGTGGAACATAAAATTTATAATGAGGTAAAAGTGTGGGTTCCCTTATCAAACTTTGGGTTCAAGTCTTGACTCCACTACCTACATATAAGCTCTGCAAATTTGGGTAGAAACCTCTATGTGCCTAAGGATAAAATCTGCTTTCTCATAGGATTTACATTCTATTTACTATGACATAGTAAGCACTTTTAAAAACAGAAAATTAGGTAGGAAAATCGGATATTAGTGGTACTTATGTTGTACATCAACTTAAGCCTTTTTTAGTCCTTTTTACCACTTTTACTTAGTATTTTAATTTATGTGTTACTTTACATACTAGAAAGAGGTTTTAAATTAGTAACGCTTCCTTTGCATTTATCTGTTACAAAATTACTGTTGAACCAACTTTATTCTGAAGTAAATATAAAGGAGATCTCCTACTGTCAGGTCAGTGTAATGAAAGTACCTCTTAGCTCTTTGTAAATTCATTCCAGTTGTGTATTTACTCATTTGGAGTCTTTAAGTTGAATTTTCAACTTTAAAAACATTGTCTACATTTCTGCCATATTTTGCCTCAGAACCTGAGCCAGCAGAGGAATACACTGAACAAAATGAAGTTGAATCAACAGAGGTATGTTTCTGTAATGCTCCATTTCCATTTGTTACCCTGGTGGTGCACTGGGTTATCAGTTAGGCTGCTAACCATATAGTCAACAGTTTGAAACCACATTTTATTCTGTGGGAGAATGAGTAAGCTTTCTATTCCTGCAAAGAGTTACTGATAATCTTGGAAACCCATCGGGGCAGTTCTGCCCTGCTCGGTAGGCTCCCTATATGAGACAGCATTGACTCATGAGAGTGGACTCAGTTTGGGGTTCTCCCCACCCTTCGTGCCTTTGCATATAGCATTCTTAAACATTTGCTTTGCTTTGCAGTATGTAAATAGACAATTTATGGCAGAAACACAATTCAGCAGTGGTGAAAAAGAGCAAGTAGATGAGTGGACAGTTGAAACAGTTGAGGTAAGCGTTAAAATAACTGATTAGATTAAAATGTTTTATCATGCAAAAATTATTGGTTAATTTGTCTTTAGAAATATATTATTTATCTGTTCTTGCCATTAGAGTGCTATTAAAAATTTGGGATCTTCCCCTGCAGAGCCTTCAATGTAACCATCTTGCCAGGGAGAATGGGCAAATAGACGTGCAGGGCCTGTGGAGAATGTCTTCTTGAACTCCTTCTTTACCCTTAGACTATTTGGTTACCAGGCTTCCGTTTTTGTTTCTTCCCTCTACTGGGCATTACATTTTTTCAGGTTTTTACCTTTAGTTCATTAGCCGCCTTTATAATACATTTTGTTGAGTTTTCATTTGCCTGGTTTATTGGTGCATGATCTTTTCTCTGGCCAAGTGGTTGCTGGATTTCGGTGACAACTGTGAAACCATCGGGACTTTGGTTAACGCTTGTTTCCAGTTACTGATTGAAACGGTTGGCTTTGATCACATTACTTGTACTATAAAATAGGCCTTCTCTCACTTCAGGTAGTAAATTCACTCCAACAGCAGCCACAGGCTGCATCTCCTTCAGTACCAGAGCCCCACTCTTTGGCTCCAGTGGCTCAGGCAGATCCCCTCGTGAGAAGACAGCGAGTGCAAGACCTTATGGCACAAATGCAGGGGCCCTATAACTTCATTCAGGTATGTACAGTATTAAAGATAGAACGGAAGGTTTGAGAGTTGATATTTGACTTAATTTATTTTTAAGTAATTTTATTGGGGCTTATACAACTCTTATCACAGTCCATTCATACATGAATTGTGTAAAGCACATTTGTACATTCATTGCCCTCATCATGCTCAAAATGACTTAATTTTTTTAATGTCTTAACTTAATTTGTAGGATTCTATGTTGGATTTTGAAAACCAGACACTTGACCCTGCCATTGTATCTGCCCAGCCCATGAATCCTACACAAAACATGGACATGCCCCAGCTTGTGTGTCCTCCAGGTTAGTAATGGTACATTTTCATATGACCGATTACTGTGGTATAGGGCCAGTTCTCTCTGGTATCAGTTCTCTCTGGTACATTCTTTGCCCTCATCATTTTCAATGCATTTGCTCTCCACTTAAGCCCTTCGCATCAAGTCCTCTTTTTTTCCCCTCCCTCTCTGCTCCCCCCACATAACTTGAATTTAACAAATTATTCAACTTGAATTTTTACAACCAACAGCAACACTTCAGAAGCCTGTTTTGTGTTTCCTTAAATCGTCCTCTTTCCTCCTGCTTCTCAGCCCCTTGCTTACCGTTTTTTTTTTTTAACTTAATCGTTAAGACGTTTGACCTATTTGGTAAATAACAAAGTTAACAGGAATAAAAACAATTGAGCATCCCTCTAGAGCAGCGGTTCTTAACCTGTGGGTGTTGACCCCTAGAAGGGCGTTGAACGACTCTTTCACAGGGGTCGCTGATTCGTAACAACAAAATTACAGTGATGAAGTAGCAACAGAATAATTTTATGGTTGGGGTCACCAGAACATGAAGAACTGTATTAAAGGGTCATGACATTAGGAAGGTTGAGAACCACTGCTCTAGAGGATGAGGAGACTTGGTAGAGTAGAGGTTACACATTAGGCTGTGGTTCCCTTAAGGAACTGAGAAAGACAAGAAGTTCTACTCCATCCTACATGGTCACCATGAATCTAAATTGACTGCAGTGAGAACTATAGAGGATGCTTGTAGCTTTCTAAGAGAATTTTTGAATCTCAATCAAAATGAAAATAAACATCAACTAAATCTCCAGTATCATGGCAACATTAATGTCAAAAAAGTGGAGCTATATAAAGTAACATTTAATATTGCATAACATTTAGGTGCCATAAAAAGAGGTTACTGAATAAAAACGAGTTAGTTAGGATTTAAGTAAAAAGGACTCATTCTGTCATATCTCTACGAAGAGTTAGAAGTCTTAACAAATGTTAGGCCTCAAAATAGGAATCTAGAATGTTATAATAGTGTTTATTTTCTGAGCTCCAAGGGGAGAAATAGGCATTTCTTTTTTTTTTACAAGTCAAAGTAAACTTGTGATAAAGTACATTCTCACAGTCAGAAATAGGCTATCTTCAGAGAGCATCAGAGGGCCTTTTGGAGAGACCAGGGGGAAGGGTGGCGGAACAGGCCGCCTCCACAATTGGGGAGAGGCAAGGGGATAGGAACCCAAAGAAAGCAAAAGTGGTTTCTGCCCAGTCAGCACAGGCAGCACTGAAATAACCTGTAGGACCATTTCAATCATTGAGGTAATGCTGAGTCCACCGGTTCTAAAAGAGAAGATAAAGTGTACTTTGATTCTTTGACTTACGTATTTGGCTGAGCTTGGTGGGATCTGTCAGTAAAGCTGCAGATGAAATTGATTATGTAGGTCTTTTAAAGAGTATACTTTAATTTTAACTCATTTCCTATGGGAACATTTAAAGTTGATCATGTTATTGACTGTATTTTAATCTCATGTCTTGAGCAAGAGTAATTGTACTTTTATTTTCTGCTCTACAAAGTTCTTTGTCTTGGACCAGACTATTTGTTCTTATCTGTTCTTTATTCCTATTTATTAGTACTTTTTTGCTTTTTACTTTACTCTTGCTCAACACAATAGGAAAGCATTTGTTAGTTGACTGATCACACCCCAGTAAACCAAAGGGCTCACTTGAAAACCGTATTACCCTTCCCAATTTATTTTCATGATTGCTCCAATATTTGTTATGGCTTTATCAACAAAGTAAATGGCATTTAACTTTTAAGAAATAGTGACTCGTGTGACCTTTTTCCTATTCTTTAGTTCATTCTGAACCCAGACTTGCTCAACCTAATCAAGTTCCCGTACAACCAGAAGCCACACAGGTAAGGTGTGTGTGCGCGTGTGTCCAGTTTCTTAGCCTCTGCAGGCCTCAGTTACAAATTTGGTCATGAAGTCTAAGTGTTTTGGCCAAAGGAGCTCTCAGCTTTCTTATCCATGTGTTTATTCTCATTTGTCTTTTGATGATTAACTTCATTTCACATTTTTCTCCTTTAATTCTTGGGTTTTGAAAATTAGGAGGAAATGTAAATTACAAACTGAAATTTTCAGAAAACATTTAAAGATAACGTTTTTTGTGGAAATTGCACAGCAGAGCCAGTTCATTTTTTAATAGTTGATGTCAGAAATAAATAGAAGCATTGGTTATTTCTGTCTAGGTTCCTTTGGTTTCATCCACAAGTGAAGGATACACATCATCTCAGCCCTTGTACCAGCCTTCTCATGCTACAGAGCAACGACCACAGAAGGAACCAATTGACCAGATTCAGGCAAGTTCTGTTACCAGGTCCTATAAACAGGATGAGGCTCGTAATCATGAATTGGGCAGAGGTAAATTACCATTAATATATTAACTCTAATTTATTTATTTTTTACCTAATTCATGACTAATAGTATTTTGCTTTCAAATAGTTTCGTCTGAAATGATTTTTACTTGAGGCTTGTGGCCTTGACTAAGTATAATTTATGACTGAAGTACATCTATTTTCACTTTGTTTAGGCAACAATCTCTTTAAATACAGACCAGACTACAGCATCCTCATCCCTTCCAGCCGCATCTCAGCCTCAGGTGTTCCAGGCTGGGACAAGCAAACCTTTACACAGCAGTGGAATCAATGTGAATGCAGCTCCATTCCAGTCCATGCAGACGGTAAGCCAATACACTTAGTAAATAAAAGTGTCCCTAATGCATTATAGTGCGTCATGGTGATGTTCAACCACACAAAAGTCTTTGTCCTGAGCTTTCTCATCTGCTTTTAACTTTAGCATGGATATAGTTCATGGAACATGACTGTTTCAGGTTCCAGAGAGATATCTAATTATTATGAAATTATATAATTAGGCTTTTGGTTTTTTGTCCTCTTACTGTGGTGAACAGCGCAACAGAACCTTTGTTAATTTGGTATTCCTTACATTTACATTTCAGTGACGTCCACTTAAGATGCATCCTGTTTTGCATCTTTATTGACTTAGATTTAACAACCATTAACATTTCATCAAACTTGCTAAGTTTTACTAGAGTATTTCAAAGTATAATAATTTAGATATTTTGTTATTCTAACTTCCAGTTCTTCAATAAGCATCTTTATTTAAATTGCAGTATTTCTAGGAAACAATTTAAATAACAATATAAAACACTATTGTTATAATTGTAGATTTAGATAAATCAGTGCTCATAAGCATTCAAAGGATTACATAAAGTACAACTTTAAGTGTTAGTCGGCTCAGTATGTAGAGTAAGTGGTAACGAATTTGCAATTGTTCACCTAACACCATTTGGAAAGATTATCATATTCACCATTTACTCTAAACCGCTCATGCAGTGAAATGTCTATAATCTCTATACAACTTGATTCTTCAAAAGCCTAGTTATTGGTACTTTACTGTTGACTGGAGGCCTTCCTACTAACATAGTCGCTCATTAGATTTTGCATGTTATATGGAATGCATCATGCTCCCGTCTAAAGAGAGCATTTACATATGAAACTTCCCCCAGAGTGCACACTTAACCTCTCTGCTGGCGCTAACTTGAGCAGGGGCTTCATGGAGACCTTTTCTGTTTGATGACGGTCTTTATGCTAGGTCGATTTATCTTGAAATGAGAGATAACCACAGCTGCAGACATGCAATTTTTTTTCTTGTAATGTTATAGCTGCTTCTTGGAAACACTTCCAGCATCGCTATTGGTGCTCTCTGTAGGCCCCATAGTGTCATGCAGTGTTGTAGTACACCTGACGAAACAAGCACAAGATCTGGAAAAGATTGCTTTACTGTGCCATTTCCTGGTAAATTTACTTGACAGCCAAACTATTCACATGGAGATGATCAGAAGAAAATTAAAACACCTGTGCCGGTGAAACCCATTTTCAAGGATTGGCCAGCGGCACAGAGCAACTTTACTAAATCCATTGCTTGATTTTGTTTCTTAATTACTTAAAAATGTCTATGCCCTTCATGTCCTCATACTCTTGTGAAATGCTGTATGGGGGGTGGGTTGGGTGTGTGTGTGTGTGTGTGTGTTTTAGTTAGGCTGGGTTCGCTAGAAAAACTGAAATTCGTATGAAAAAACTTGTTTACACAGTTAGAGAAATGGATATCCAAGTCCATGGGTCAGATGTTAAAGCTTGAGGGAGGCCTTTGCTTTGGAGCTGACAACACAGAAAGATCATGATTGGTGGCAGGTTTGTCTGGTGGGCCATTGGCTTAAGTCCAAAGAACCTGACCAACAAACTTGATTAACCAGATGCAGGGTCCAGACTAGCAAGAAGTGAAGTGACGCTCCACAGTTGGATTTAACATATTAGTTTAGTAAGCTGTAGCCCTAGGAAACTGCATGACTGTCTGAATAAGGGTTTGACTGCTCATAGCAGATCTCATCATGGAGTTGATCAAATTAAACTAGAACACATCACGGGAGAGCGTTTAACTGCCAGACTACTACTGGTAAGTCCAGCCCAACCAAGGTGATACAAAACCTTCACTGTCCCGTTATATTTTTCTCACATTGAAGTGTATTAATTGAGAGAGATTTATGTGTGTGATGTTGAGTTTGGAATTTTTGTACTGGTCTTGATAGTTACAATAAAGAAAGCTAAGATGACCAGACGTCCCACTTTTTAACAATTTTTCCCACGTCCCACGGCATTTTTAAAAAGTCCTGATTTTTGGAAAGAGCGCATCACAAGCTAGGGTATTCGGTTTTTGGCTGCCATGTGGCTATTTCTCCAGGATATGAGTTTTATCAATGGTGTCCTGCTTTACCAGTGTTAAAATCTGGTCACCTTAAATAAAGCTGTCCTTGGCATCTGCCCATTTTCAAAACACAGACATGGTTAATATAAAGGGAATAACTAATTAGTAACTGTATTCATTTACAGGTGTTCAATATGAATGCCCCAGTACCTCCTGTTAACGAACCAGAAACTTTAAAGCAGCAAAGTCAGTACCAGTCCAGTTACAACCAGAGCTTTTCCAATCCCCCTCACCAAGTAGAACAGACAGAGCTTCAGCAAGAACAGCTTCAAACAGGTAAGAGGATTCGTGCTGTTTCATTGCCTAATTTGCTGACATGATTGGAATTGACATTTGGACCATTTGAGTTGCCAGTGTTCTGTAGAGTTCCTTATTTTAGTTTTTAGTAAAGGGATAATGACTTTTTCGTTGTTGATTCAGTGTTCAATTACATTTATAGTTGTTACATGTGGTTTTTATGCAATGCAGGTTCGGTCCTTTTTTGACCAGTAATTTTTTTAAAAAAATCCTTTTATTGGGGGCTCACACAACTCGTTATTACAATCCATACATATGTCAATTGTTTCAAGTACATTTGTTGCCCTTATTATTCTCAAAACATTTTCTACTTAAGCCCTTGGTATTAGCTCATTTTCCCCTCCCTCCCTGCTCCCTCCTCCCTCATGAACACTTGATAATTTATAAATTATTATTTTGGCATGTCTTACACTGTCTGACGTCTCCCTTCACCCACTTTTCTGTTGTCTTTTCCCCCTGGGAGGGGGTTATACATAGATCCTGTGATTGGTTCCCCCTTCCTACCCCATTTCCCTCCAGGTATGGCCACTCTCACCACTGGCCCTGAGGGGTTCATCTCTCCTGGATTCCCTGTGTTTCCAATTCCCATCTGTACCAGTAAACATTCTCTCCACCAGTAATGTTTTCTAATACCCTTGGTTCATTATTTGGAGCTCTGGTGGTGGCAGTGGGTTACAAGGTGTGCTGTGACCCGCACTATCAGCTGTTTAAAACTACTAGCTGCTTAGAGGGAGAAAGACCGGCTTTCTACACCTCAGTCTCACTTGACGGTCTCAGAAACTCACAGAGATTGTTCAACCCTATCCTGTTGAGCTGCCATGAGTTGGCATCAATTCGATGACATTGAGTTTTTTTAGTTCATGATATATATTTTAGTGGGATGTGTTTGAGTTTAGATTAACTGACTACGTATTGACTGCTGCTAACAGAATACCTAGTAGCAAGTCAAAATAGTAACGAAGAGTTGGCTTGGTGCTTGTTAAACTAATTGGTACGACTTGAGCAAAAAATTAGTGGTTGCATTTGGTTCACTGGTTGAAATAAGATCCTTATTGTCAAGTAAGATAATTGGCAAATTACCATAAATGTAAAAATGTTAGATTTCTAAGAGATGAGATGGCTTGGGGTTTTTTTGTTGTTATTTCTAAGTGTATAATTGGAATTAGTAAATATCACCAGTAAATATCACCAGCATCATACTTTTGAATAAGTTCATTTTCAAAAGTATGGGGTTTGGGGAGCAGAGAGGGAGGGGAGAAACAGAAAAATGAGCTACTTCCAGGAGCCCAAGCAGAGAATGTTTTGAGAATGATGAGGTCGACGAATGTATAAGTGTGCTTTACAAAAGTGACATATGTATGGATTGTGATAAGAGTTGTGTGAGCCCAAATGATTAAAAAGAAAATGATGGCAACATATGTGCAAATATGTTTGATACAATTGATTTATGGAATGTTATAAGAGCTGTGAGAGCCCCCAATAAAATGATTGTTTTAAAAAAGAACAAGGAAAAGTGTGGATTTTTCTGATGATCTAATTTCTTAAGAATCTAGATGATTGGTGCAGACTTTTAAGAAGTAAATTGTGTATTCCTGTCCTAGTCAATACAAATTACAAAAGAGGTTGAAACAACCATAATCTGGTAACTATGTAACAGTTGTGCTCAGTGTCAGAATGAAAAAAATCTTAGGTTGCTTGCTCTTCAGCTCCTTTCAAAGGTATCATTGTCCTGTACAAAAATTTTGTTGTAGTCTTTGATTCTTCTGTTGCTCACATGCTTGCTATTTTTGTGTGTGTTCATTTTTACAGGTGATGTGGTAAGTTTAAAACTGATTCCTATGTCATTTGACTTAATTTTAGTCTTGTGGCAGTTGATTTCTAATTGCTCTTTTTTAAAAATTGACTTCTGAAGTACTTGAACAAGGTAATCTTATCATTTCAAATTTATTAGTTATGAAATTTAATTTAAAATTTTAGGAAATATTAAAATTTCCCGCCTCACCATAACCCAAGCAGCCATCATTTCTCAGTTTGGCAATATTGCCGTCTATCAGGTCTCCCTTGATTCTTGTTTTAGTCCCATCTGTTCTTTATACAGAAGTCATTAATTATATATCTCTTCTGCCCATATGCTAAATCTATTTGTCATGTATTTTTCAACATGGGTTGTTTTTTTTGAATAGTTAATCCATTAAGTAACTTGCCCACCAAGGCACCATTATCCGTTTCTCTGTGTTCTCTGGCTTTTTCACTGCACAACAGCAGTCTGTGCACCTAAAGAGTTCTGTTTTTTTCAAGAGGTGATCAAGTGCGGGTGAAGATTCTCAAGAAGCAGTGCAGTTGAATCGACCTGCCCAATGTGGGGGAAATGGTGGTGTGGCCCTGGCTAGAGAGTCCTGTGGCTCTTACTGCGCTGGGGCCTCTCCCCTTCGGCCCGCTTTCTTCACCTCCCAAAGGAGGCGTGCTCTTTTGGGGGGTATTCCCCTCCCCCTTCCTTTGAATTATGAACATTGGAATAAGTTTCTAGCACTCAGTCCATTGTGGATGAAGGTGCACATTGTAGTGTGTACCTTCTAGAATCTTCTTTAAGTGTGTCGAGCAGTCGTGTGCTGTTTAACTGATTTCTCAATTAGCTATACTTTGCATTTCAATAGCTTTGAAATAGATTTGTTCTTTGGTGGGTAATATAAACTTTTGCTGGTATTAACTTTGTGTGATTGACTGCATATTCTACTAGAACTATCTGTGGAAGAGAATGGTTCTATATACTCACTTAAGTGCCAAGGAAGGTTTACAAGAGGAGAAAGAGCTTTTACTACTAAGAATAGAAATCATTGAACAATGCAAAATGGTCATTCCATTCCAATGTGAGCCATTTGAATTCTTGGTCTCTATTGCTAAAATGTGGGGCTAAGTGCCTCTTGGTGTAAAAGTAAGGTATTTTAATTGTTAGGCACCATTTAATGAACTTTCAGAAGCAGATCACCAGCTCCTTTATCCAGTAGTCCTTATGCATGTTTGAACTACTACCAACTTCTTATTTAAAGGCCAAGTGATGGCTCCTCAGATGCTGCTGGCATCCTTCTAGTTGTGATGGTGAAAGATGCTCCAGATAGAGCTTTCCTTCCTTCCAGAGAGTGTAAAACCTACTCATGGGCCTTTGATTTATTTGCTTAAGAGTAAGTGGGTGTGTATCCCTCTTTAACTTTATCTGTTGGGGAAGTGGAGGAGATTACTGTTTGGGCTGCTAACCATAAACGCAGCAGTTCAAATCCATCAACAGTTCTGGAGGAAGAGGCTATCTGCTCCCATAAGTTTTACAGCCTCATAAACCCCAAATGGGGCTGTTCTAACCTGTCTTAATAGGACAACTTTGAATTTGGATCTACTTGGTGGTAATGCATTTGGAGTTTCTTGGTTTTGACTAATCATCTAGCATTTGCATCTAGCATCACTGCTAAGGAATCGTTTGCTTCCTTAAATTAAACCTTGGGAGCCCTTGGTGGCACTATCAGCAATTCAAACCTACCAGCTGCCCTGGGAGCGAAACATGAGGATGTGTCTAATGCCATGAATTAATAGTCTTAAAAACACTGCTGTAAGTATAGGAAAACAACCAAATTATAGTGAACTGTGTATTTGTTTTGTTGTCCTGTGTTAGTGGTCGGCACTTACCATGGTCCCCAGGACCAGCCCCATCAAGTGACTGGCAACCACCAGCAGCCTCCCCAGCAGAATACTGGCTTTCAGCGGAGCAGCCAACCTTACTACAACAGCCGTGGTGTATCTCGTGGAGGCGCCCGTGGTGCTAGAGGCTTGATGAATGGATACCGAGGCCCTGCTAATGGATTCAGGGGTAATGCATGTTTAATGGTGGGAAGGTGGAGGGAAGAAAAGCTGGGGCTTTGGAGGAATAATACTTTGGTGTGTTTTCTTTGAGGTTTTTACATAGTTCACAAGAACTGCTTGTCTTATACAAGTAGCGACATTAGCTATAGTCTTTATAGTGTCTGAACATTTCCATATTTGGTCTGGTAGCTTTGTTTGCATTAATCTAGCTTGAATAACTAGCATGACCTTTTTCATTTCTTCTCTTAATTTGTGAAAAAATATTTGTGAAGGTACAACAACTTGTTTCTTTGGTCCTATATTTTAGGAGGATATGATGGCTACCGTGCTTCATTCTCTAACACTCCAAACAGTGGCTATACGCAGTCTCAATTTAGTGCCCCACGGGACTACTCTGGCTATCCGCGGGTAGGTACAGTGCTCTGAAATGTATTCTCAGTACACTAGTGCACAAAGAGTGATGCTGTCAGGTGGGCCTCTGTAATAACTTAAGTAGCCTGAGATTAAGTTTGTACCTTTGTCCATGGTATTTTGTTAACAATGGCTTTTATTTTTCTTAACACTTAGTAAATACTCATCAGTTTGTTAAAAATTGATGTTTTAAAAAATAAATGTTTATGAACTTTTAGCTGTGATATACTGAAATGTCTGGAAGAATAAGGCATAATGATTCTGTAGTTTGCAAGTGTGTAACACTGTGAAAATGGAGGTAGATGGGTAAGCTTTCCAAAAAATGATATTTTCTTTTCAATACTAACTAGTATGTTTTTTAGGATGGATATCAGCAGAATTTCAAGCGAGGCTCTGGGCAGAGTGGACCACGGGGAGCCCCACGAGGTAATATTTTGTGGTGGTGATCCTATCTCCTAACTGGAACTTCTGTTCTGGCCTTGGAAGAACTGTTCCTAGTCTGCATGTAGGTCCATATTAGGAATACATTTATCCTTTCCAGACTTGTTGCTAGGGTTAAAATGCAATGCTCTGTTTCTAAAACTTAACCTTGAACCCAAATTTTAATTTTTTGATTGATTTTCCCTGTTAATATATAAACTGTCTTGAAACCTAGAACATTTTCTCCTTGTCAGAAAAAGTGTTTTTCCAACTAGAAATTATTTTTCAGGTCAAAAAACCTGCTAAATGTTTTTAGGAAGTACTTAATGAAACATTTTTGTAAGACATTTTTGGAATGAGATTGAACATTTATATAAATTTATTATTCCTCTTTCATTTTTGAAACATGCATATTATATTTTGGGGCCAGAAACCCTTTAATGGCCAGTTGAGGTGTAGTTATATTTGGAGAACCATTTAGAAGTGATGGAAGAAATAGAAATTTCATTGCCTTTTTGGACCAAATGACATATCAATCGATTTATTTCTGATTTGTAAACAAAATTCTCTACTTAACTAGTTTTATTGGACCAGGCATAAATTACATAGTTCTTAAGAGCTTTCTGCTTTGTTGGCCTTTTAAAGTAGGAAAGTTACTTCCTATTTGGGGGGGGAAGTTAACCTACACAATTAACAAGTAGAGTTAGCCTTTCTTAATTCAAAGTTCTAGATGGTTCTCTACTTTTAGGGCAATTAAATATTGAACAGGATTTCTCTAGACATTGGCCATGTGTATAAAATGTATATTAAAGAGGAATTACCAAGGACTTTGATTTGAATGCTAGCAGAAATTAAATAGCAAAAGGTGCATTTTTTTAATGGATCACTTGGGAATTATGACTTGACATATCAAAGGATATTTGCATGTTGTTGTAGGTTATGTTCTTTCCCATCTTGTAGCATATTCTATGAAACTTGAGTTAACAGCTAAAAATCTGTTTTAACAGCATGTAAAGTTATTTTATCTGTTACAAGTCATATGACTTTGAATGTTATGTGGTTTATTTTTGATAATTTAGATAACAAGGTCTGTGTTCGTTCTGGTGCTTTCCTGACTTTTGGTAGTGTGATGTCACCACTGCAATGTAAGCTAGCGTGTACACTAGAATGTGAGCTCCGTGAGAGCAGGAACCTTGTCTGTCTTCACTGCTGTATCTATTCCCAACGCCTGATGAAAGTGCCTGTCACGTAGTAGGCACTCAATAAATACTTGTTGAATGAATGAATGAATGAGTACTGGTGGAATACTCCATTAGTTCTACTCTTCTTTTAGTAGAGAACATGAGCAAATTTACGCATGGCAACTTCCAGGACAGGTGAAACTTAAAAACACTGAAGAATTGGCCTCTTAAACCTAATAATGTGGTGGGTGACAAGCTGCCCCACATGCTGCTTGACTTCAGATGAAAATCTGCTTGAAGGCAAAGCAAGTAATATTTGAAAGAAAAACCAAATGCCATTTTTGTCTTCTAGGTCGTGGAGGGCCCCCAAGACCCAACAGAGGGATGCCGCAAATGAACACTCAGCAAGTGAATTAATCTGATACACAGGATTATGTGTAATCGCCAAAAACACACTGGCCAGTGTACCATAATGTTACCAGAAGAGTTATTATCTATTTGTTCTCCCTTTCAGGAAACTATTGTAAAGGGACTGTTTTCATCCCATAAAGACAGAACTACAATTGTCAGCTTTATATTAACCTGGATATGGAAGGAAATGATTCTTAACTCTGCATGTTCTGTCCTCAGCGTCATCTTGAGCCTTGCACATGATACTCAGATTCCTCCCCCTTGCTTAGGAGTAAAACATACACCGTACAGGGTGATATCTCCATAATTCGAAGTGACTTGGAATATGTAAGATTGACTTTTGACATTGGATAAAATCTACAAAACAGCCCTAGTGTTGTTTAGTGGTAATTGACAAAACTAAAATATTTCCCAGGAAAGGAAGATGGACGGAATCTTTCCAGTTAAATTGGAGCACTCGACATTTAGATGCATACTACATTATGCATGGGCCCTTCTTACACACATATGTAAGGCTGGCTATCAGCTTTGACACGGCACTGTTCTTTATCTGGTCAAATGACTGTGGTTAGAAAACAGAAACATGTAAATGCTTTTTCATAGCTGATAATGTATAAGACAAAGCCAACAGGCACAATTAGGCTTTGATTGGCACTTTTTGGAAAATATGCAACAAATAAGGGATATAATATGGATGGCCGCTTCTGTATTTAATGTGAAGTATTTCGATAGCTTTTGAACACTTAACAGTTTGGTTGACAATGACTGTTGTAAGGAATTGGTACTTTCAGTCATTCCTTATAATGTACATTGTCTGTCACTAATCCTTGGGTCTTGCTGTATTGTCACCTAAATTGCTACAGGTACTGATGAAAATCTAATGGCTAATCATAACACTTTTGGTCACATGTCTTTCCTGCAGCCTGAAGGTTTTTAAGAGTAAAAGTTATCAAATGCCTGCTGCTGCTACCACCCTTTTAAATTACTATCTTTTGAAAAGCACCAGTATGTGTTTTAGATTGATTCCCTATTTTAGGGAAATGACAAGTCAGTAGTTTCACGTTCTGATGGTAAAAGCAAAACAAATAAAACATGTTTATTAAAGTTGTATCTTGGAAACACTGGTGTTGAACAGCTAGCAGCTTAAGTGATTTACTCCCAAGCATTTTTATGTTATAGATTTTATTTTTATGTTATAAATTTTATGCTTCTCTCCACTAGCTCTTTGTACAGTATTTCTTTTTGCAGCTTTTCTATAATGTAACCCTCAATTGAATTATTTCTTACGGAGGCATTTATATTCAGAGTGGTGGTTCCTTTCCTTAGGTGCATAGAGGCGCAGGGTTGGTGGAGATGACTACTTCAGTTGTAATTAACTTTCTGCACTATGTTGGAACTTGTACTAGCAGTTTGAGCACCAGTACTGTGTGCCTACCAGCTACGAACTTAATGCTGCTTTTTGTAGGATCCCACTTTGACTTCATGGAGAATAAAGGCCATCTATAAAGGAAAGGCTACTTAGGAAGTGGTATTTTCTGTATAAAAGTGGAATTTTATTTTCAGCCATTAGCTAAGGGATTTTGCTTAGCTTACTTTAAATATGATGTTTTGTGTAAAAAAGTACTTAAGTTAGGTTCTCATTTAGCAATTTCATACACATTGTGCCGTTTATTAGAATGTTTACAGTGTGTCAGCTTTCCTCATTTTTATCCATTGCTTCTGTCAACTGCTTTTGAGAAACAGTTGACTATTTGGTTGCATAGTTTGTTTTTTAAGGATGCACACTGCACAGAGATGACACCTTAATACGCCAGCCCAGTGGTGGCCCACAAAAACAGCTCTCACTAGGTTCATAGCTGTCTTAGGGTGATAGGCTTGGGTTCCTTTAGGCTTTCTTGGTTCAGTGTGAGGTTTGTTTCACATTTCTCTCCTATTCTCTCTGGGACCTTCTCGTGTCTTTGGTCACCATCTAATTGTCAGGTTAGAAGAGGTTTAGGTTTCTGTGGGCCTTTAGTCCTATGTCCTGGTTTTTTTCTTTAAGCCTTTCATTGCCTTCATTGTCTCTTTCTCCGTGTGAGTAGAGAGGATGTTTTCATAGACGTTGGCTTGGGTGCTTTTAAGACGCCCAGATTCTCTTTATGAGCTTGCATTGCGCCAGTTTACTAAGTTGCCCCTGAAGACTGTGGACCCAAGTTTTCTGACCTAGTAAACCAATTCCTTGGATTGTGTGAATGTATTCTAGGAAGCTTCCATGCTTTTACCCCCCTGGTTGGTTGGTTATACTGTATACACTTAAGTATAAACCGACTTGAATATCAGCCGAGGCACCTAATTTTACCACAGAACTGCATTTTTTTTGTGCTGAAAAATTTGGCTTACACACAAGTGTATACGGTATATATGTGGCTACATATACAAAGGGCCTTCAATAGTTGGTGGGAAAATACCATAGTCCTTCAATTCCATTTCTTCCAGAACTTTCTGAAGCCCCCTCATACATGTAGCAAAAATGTGTATACCTACACATGCAGTGCATTTACTCGAATCTGCCTTCCTATGTATTCACGTCTACCGACACAATCACACGTTTAACATTTTTGGCAGTGAAAAATGTGTGTGTGTGTGTGTGTGTGTGTGTGTGTGTGTGTGTGTGTGTGTGTGTGTGTGTGACAGCGTTCACCAAAATTGTCCCTTTGGTTGAGTACTTCATGTGTCATTATTTACTTTGGTTGAGTTATGTTAACTTCACCAATGTTTGTTGCCTTTCCTATCAGCACAGGGTGTAGGGAATACTCTCTAGTAAGGGATTTGCCCCCCTCCTTTCCCTCGCTGGTAACCTTCCAAGAATGTTTCTCTATGTGTATCTGTTATTTTTTTTATAGTAGGGGGACCATGCAATATTTTTCTTTTGTGATTGACTAAGTTCATTCAGTATAATGTCTTATAGATTCATCCAGGATGGGTTTCATTAGCTCGTCATTCTTTATAATGTGGAGTTCTCCATTATATGTACGTACCATAGTTTATCCATTCATCTGTTGTTGGACTAGTTTGGTTGCTTCAGTATTTTTGCTATTTTAAAATAAGATGCATTGAACACATGCACAGATTTCTATTCATGTCACTTATATTTCTAGGATATATACTTAGAGGAGTGGGCTTGCTAGATCATATGATAGTTCTATTTATAGCTTTTTGATGAAGTTTCATGCTACCTTTCATAGTGGTTGTACTATTTTATAATCCCATCAGTAATGTCGGCATCAGATTTGTTCCCCACAGCCTCACTGTCATTTGTTGTAGGGGTGAGGCGGCATCTCATGCTAGTTTTGATTTCCATATCTTGAGGCTAATAGTTGTGAGCATATTTTCATATATTTGTTGGTCCATCTGACTGTCCTCTGGTAGTGTGTTGATGTCCTTTGCCTTTGTGCTGATTGGATTCATTTTGTGCTTGTATTTAATTTTTCTGTATAGTTATGAATTGGCTGTGTCATCACCAAAGACTTTCCCAGCTTATAGCTTTTCTTTTTATTCTGCCAGCCTCTCTGATGAGCTTAAATATTTACTTTTCATGAGGCTCTAGTTTTCTTAATTTATCTTTTTTGTGCGTGCATTTTTAATTTGTTTGATTCTGCTATAAACGAGGTTCCCCAAGATTTGGTTTTACGTTATCATCTAGGAACTTTGGAATTTTCGTTTTTCACAAGTTTTCACTTTAACATTTAGATTTTTCATTTATTTTGAGGTTGTTTTTTTTCCCCCATAGAATAAACCAAGAACCTTGTATTTGAAGATAAGCTACCCACAATGAATAGAATTACCCCCAGGGCTTTTAATTCTGTTCCCTTGCGGTTTGCATCTGTCACTGAACCATTACTAGACTGTTTAGATTACTGTGGCTTTATATATAGTTAGTAAGTTCTTGGATCAGGAAGGAAGTTGTAGGTGTACTACTATTTTCTTCAGTATGTGCTTTATCAATTCTAAGTCTCCTTTTCCATATAAAACGACATGAGTCTTACCATTTCATTAAAGAATGTTATTTGGATTTGGATCAGGATTATATTATATATATCGATTGCTTTTGGTTTTATTGACATTTTCAAAGTATTAAGTCTTCCGATCCATGAGCATGGGATATTTTCCCATTTTTTAGTTACTTTAAAAGACAATGCTGCTCTGCAATATTCAACATTAGTAAGCTGGCGAGTTTTTTTGCTAATTTTGTACCCTTCTAAAATAGACTATTGAAGAGTTCACATTTAAAAATTGTTAGGGGAGTGGGGAATCTTCAGTGTTTCTTTTTAAAATAAAATAAGTTTCTGATTTTTCTCGTGTGGTTGTGGTACATCATGTTGGAAAGGTTATATGTTTAATTTTGCCAATTGTTTCATTAGCACCTCCCCATCTGCCTGGGATGTACCACAACCATATGTCAGTTATATTTTAGGGGATGGATAAAAAAACACTTGTGGTTTACTGGGTAATTTCCAAATGGTGGTGTGCTTGGAAGCGTATATAAAACTAATTTTGCTATCTTTGTAGATAATTTCAGTACCTTTAACATTACAAAATTTGAAGCAAATAAATCTTCATATAGTGATGTTCTTTATCAGTTCCCAAGTGAGATGGGGAAGAAATGCCTTTGCAGTTTCAAACTTAATGTGCATTAGTGAAAATGTGAACGCGTAAAAGTTTTAGTAGTGAATCGATTGTTTCTGTGTGCATTTTTAAAACATGCTTGTTCTTTTTTAAATACTTTTTTTGGGGAGGTGGTGGTTGGTCTTTCATCACAGTCTAAATGTAAAGCATTTATGTCTTGATTCTGATAATCATATTTTTAAAGAAGTGCCTCACTGTGGAGCAGAGACCTTTGTATCTCCGCAAGACCTGAGTCTCGGTGTCCTGTATAATATGTGAATGCTCATCCTAGCTGTAGAGAGCCTTTGTTTGGTCAGATGCGTATTTTAGCAGAATCATTGCAAGGAAATGATGTAGCAAGACAACACATACAAAATACTTTTGTAAATGTGCAATATTGATCATCTCACATAGGTTATATATGTATCGAGAGTTCTTTTTTAAACCTCTACACTAGACTTGCTGATTTATGTTAGGTTAGTAGTTTTATTTCCAGATCTTAAAAAATATAGTTTTGGGGTTTTTAAGAATATAGTTTTGAGGTTTGTTTTTTTCCCCTTTTTCCAATTAATGTATCTTGACATTAAAACAAAAAACCCTAACAATGTTTCTAGTTAGTCAGTCTGTAATGGTTTTGTCTCCTTCCACATGCAGCTGTTTGCATGGGAGGCTTTTGTCACTTAGAAGAGGGGAAAGATGTGTGCTGCTCGTTGGAAGACTCTTGAGATGCTCAGTCAACAACTTGTTCATAAAACTTAGTAAATGGTTAAGGTGTTGGCCTCCTGAATGTCTGAGGGTTTTTGGACCTTTACAGGCTTTTCAAGAATATGTCTGTAATTAGGAAAATGTGATACATGCTACACTCTAATCATTAATATCCAACTTGAAACTGATCTACATGCTACAATGCTTGTGTGTTTATTGCTAACTAGGTTAGAGTCCGTATTCCCTTGACCGTGTCCTTTTTAAAGCTTTAAGGGTTGGGGGACGTGGCTTTTAGAAAAATGACACTTAAGTCTAGTTTAAGGTATACCTCCTACCTTTCCTATTTAGGATTCCGCAAAACAATGAAAGTTTGTGAATGTTTTAACAAACATTAGATCTAAGTCGTGCTAAAAGCTGATCCCTCATTGCCCTTGAGAGTTTGCCTCATTCTGTCTGTACTCACTATCCAGCAGAAATGTCAAGGGAAGACTGAAGCATTATTTCCCGCTCAAAGACACTGTTGAAAACAGCAAAATGGTTGGTAGAATGCAAACTAGTTTAAAATGATAGGAAACACGTAATTAAAAGAGACAGTTAAATCCAAGACCTCAAGGAGATCAACAGTAAACCTGACAATGATGAAGAGTTGAATAGAGTTGTCTAATGGCCTGATCTCCAGTGACTGGGAAGGCTATTTGGCTCAAGTGGAAAGAGTTAAAAAGATTTCTGGGAGCCTGGAGAAAGAGGTAAAGGGGTACATTGTGTAGGGCGGGCTTTATACTTGCATTCCATACTCAGATTTTTGTCACATTGAAGGTTTTAAGCAGTTCCAGTTGACAGGTTGTCGGGCTACCAAATGAAGTTGCCAGTAAAATACAAGGTGAAAACGGTATACAGAAGCGGGAGAAGGGCAGGGAGACGCCAGTGTGTAACCTGAGGTGATTACACTTAAAAGCATCTGGGATGGCGGGAACAGGATAGATGCTACACATTTTCCTCCACCTGAGGGAACAGTATCCTGTTGAGTTCTCCTAGGTGATCATTCAGCCCATGCTTTGAATTCTGCCATCATTTGAGTTGCTCCTAAGTATTTCTAGACCCTAAACATCCCTGGTGTCGTGCTCAATAATCTTGATCTAAATACTTTTACATTATTAAGATGAAAGTGGATTCTCAAACCTTTTGTCTAATCAAAAACATGATTCTATCTGTAAGTACTACTGAGTGTGAAAGCGCTCTTGGATGCCAGCATTGCCATTCTAGGACAGGTAACTCCTAACATGATGGTTCTCTGGTTCTTAACCGCCTATAGTTCAGTTGGTATCACAGTGTGAACCTGCACCCTTTAAAAGAAGGGGAAGTAGATAGGATTTGTCCTACTTCCTAATCATTTAATCATTTTCAATTGCATCTACATTACGGTTTTTTTCCCCCCTGGATGACTATTATGTGACCTTAATATCCTGTCCCTTCCCCTCTTCTCCCCCCCCCCCCCCCCCCCCCCCCCCCCCCCCCCCCGCTCTAACCATACTTGGTTCCTGGTCAAGAATTTTCTCATTTCCTACCATTGTATGTGTGTGAACCTGGGAGGATTTTCATTAAAATATTCTTGAGGCTCAGTACTTATTCAGTGTCACGCTGGGGGCAGGGCGATTGCTGCTCCCTAATGTAAAATCTTGCTAGGTGTATTTTCAAAGCCTATAAAAGAATCGTGAACTTAGAGTGGCAGAGGTATTTTGATTACTGCTGCTTGAAGTTCAGCTGGGCTACATGGGTTGTGGTGGGTCAAGAGCTGTGAGTACCCTTAGTTGTTTCTGTACACCCAAATATCCGGACAAGGGTGTCAAGCAGCTTTGTACCTGCAGTGGAGTGGAATGAAAACGAAGTCTGTGCAGGAGCTGGGGTTTTTAAGTCAAGGATGGTTCACTGGGAGTACGTGGACTTAACAGCATTCCCAAAGAGCCACGTTGAGTTTAAGTGGAGCCTGAGAAGTATTGAGGTAATGATCGGACCCCTGCAGAATTCCAGGCTGTGCAGTCAATATTGGCGATTGGGAATCCGGTGACAAGTAACTGGTTGAGTGTCCGCATCTTGCCACACCACATTGGGGTTAAAATTTTAAAAGACGTGCTGATCTCGAGCCTCTTGCACACGAAGCTTAAAAAGCTGCATCCAACCTTTGTTTCTCACGCTAATGGTAAAGAATCAGGTCTACATTTAATTAGAGGATTCTTTGTGAATAAGAAAACAATTCAGTTAGGGTTTAACACTCACCAGCCTCTACACCGTTAAGAGCAGGGAAACGCTCAATAGCTAAGCACGGATACGAATTTTAAGGTTTACCAAGAAAACGTGCAAAGCAGGTACTGCTACAGCTATCGCGAGAAGAGACCAGGCCGGAAGCCACCGTTAGACTGGCTCCTCCCTCGCCGTGGCGTCATCTCCCGGCGACGCGGCTCGAGGGCGGTCCCCCGCGCACCACATGGTTGGCTTAGAGCGCGTCCGCTAGTCGCGCTCGCGTCAGAGCCCGCGGACGGGCGCCGGCTGCGGCTTTTTCGTGTGCGCCTCGCTCCTGCGTCTGGTCCGCCCACGTGCCTCCGCTGGCTGCCGCCTCGGATCGTCGAGCTGCCCCTCAGGTACCCCATCACGTGAAGGCTAGGGTGGGGTGTCCAAGTCGGTGGACCCAACGATTCCGGCTCTGCTTGCGGCCCTTGGCCCACGCCGGCCCGGCCTAGCGCTCCGAGGAAACGGGCTCCCTTCTCACTGCCGGGTCCTCAGGGTGGGCTCAGTGCGCGCGCTCGAGGGACAGCCCTACCCGAATCTCACCCGCAGGGACCGCCAGCCAGACGAGCGAGGTTGGAGGGAGACAGGAGCTGCCTCCCGCGGCGCCTGGCCGCAGTTGCCTGGTTGTATTGCTGGGCTTTGACCCACGGCAGTCTGACTGTCCGCACGTGGAGTGTGTTGTAGTCATATTCAAGACTTCGTTTTGTGTACCCGTGCACCTGAGCGGGGCGTCTCATTTGAAATGGGGAGTGACAGAAATGGTCCTCTTCCTAGGCCCGCAATTCAGGAAGGCATCCCTGACAACGCCGTCCACGTCAACCTGCCCGTCGTCAGCTCACTGACTGCGGCTAGTACCGAATTGTAGGTGCCTCCAGTTGCCCTTTCATCTCTTTGCTGTGAACACCTCCGAGGAGGATGGAAGCGTTATGTCTGGCACTTCTTCCCCAGGCCCAGCAACTCCAGCAAAGGCTCCCACTGCCATCCTGCCTGTCCCAATTGTTCACCACCTTATGGGAGGAGTAGAGCCCCTGTGGGTTTCCCAGACTAACTCTCAGGGCAGTGCGAAGCCTTGCCTTTCGCCAGCTGAGCAGCTGGCTAGTAGTTGGAACTGCCGAACTTGTAGTTAGTAGTCCAGTGTGTAAACCAGGGCAAAAAAGCAGCGCTCAGTAACTGGCCATGGGTGGGATTTTGTGAAGTCTATGTGATCCACAACCCAGCATTTCTAAGTGGACACATTTTTGAATGCTCAGTCTTTGAAATGAGGCATAGCGTGCCTCTGTCACCATGTGAGATAGTTTGAGTTCTTAACATACGTACCTCTTAACATAAATTTAGGGACTCTTGATGGCGACATAGTTTTATGGTGAGAATGACTGAAGAACCATGCTTGGGTGAGATGAGGTGGTCTGAAGGCACACCCGTGGGCTGCTAACCATGAGGTCAGCAGTTAGAGACCACCAGTTGCTTTGAGGGAGAAAGACAAGGCTCTCCACTCCCGTAAAGAGTGACAGTCTCTGAAAACTCACGGGGCAGTTCTGCTGTGCCCTGTAGGGTCGCTGCAGGTGGGAATACTCAGTGACAGTGGGTTTGGTTTGGGGGGAAATGACAAAATGGATGAGACATGGAGCTGCTCACCACAAGGTCAGCAGTTTGAACCGGCTGGCTGCTCCAGGGAAGAAAGAGGAAGCTGTCTACTTTTGTAAAGACTGAAAGTCGGTCAGGAGCAGATGGCCTGCTTCCTATAGGGCCACTTGAGAGTTGGAATCCACTCGTCGGCAGTGAGTTTGGTTGGGTTTGCGAAGGCGCAGCTTAAGTTCCGGACTGCTCACTGAAAAGTTGCAGTTTCAAACCAGCCAGCTGCTGCTGGAGGGAAAGACCTCCGTTCTTGGAAAGCTCACTGCCCAGGAAACCCTGGCTTCATCCCAGGCCTGCGTGCTGGAACGACGCCGTGGTGTCTGCACTTGGGCCTGTGGGTCTTAAGCAGCGGTTCTCAACTTGGGGGTCGTATACCCTTTCATGGGTTGCCCGATTCATAACTAGCAAAATGACTGATGAAGTAGCAACGAAAATAATGTTTTGGTGGGGGGGGGGGTGTCACCACCACGAGGAACTGCATTAAAGGGTGGCGGCCTTAGGAAGATTGGGAACCACTGGTCTGAAGTAACACACTTACTGTAACATTTCAGCAACACAGTTGATTGCCCAGATCTGTTGGGTGTGCGTACGATAATGTGCAGTTCTTTTTGAGATAACTTTTAAGTTAGAATCATAACTTTGGGGACCTGTAAACGTCCTTCTTAGGATCCCCCTCTCTTCACGAAACAGACACATTTCATCACAGAAACACTCACCTCTCAGCTATGTTATTAACACGTGGACTAAACTACAAGCAAACAAACTGAAACCCACTTGCAGTCCCACAGCCAGAAATAAATGATATTTTTCTCATTTTTTTCTTCCCCTCCATATATTGTGTTCTAAATGCATGTGTATTAATTTTCCCAGCATCTTTAGCATACATACCCTCACAGTCTTTGAAAAAGCTCTGAAATGACTGTCTTATGGGTAGGCTCGTACCATTTGTATTGGAATCGCTTTGGTTTTTGTTTTGATACTTCGGTTTCCTGTTTTGTTTTGTTTTTAACTCCGGTAGAGTTACAGATTCCAGTTCCCTTGCAGACTTCCTATGCTAGATAACAGTTTGTTGACCCCACCCCACACCAGACCTCATTTTCAACTGTGGGGCGATTTCTTTCCTCCCTTGAGGGTGCAGAAGCTGGAACGTCATCAGCAGCCCTGGCCATGCAGGAGGGAGCCTGGCAGAGCTGTTCCAGCTGCCTTTCCTTTCTGTCTCTTCTAGTGACAGTCTTCCGCCATGAATCGCAAGAAGGTGGACAACCGCATCCGGGTCCTCATCGAGAATGGTATCGCCCAGCGGCAGAGGTCGCTGTTTGTTGTCGTCGGGGATCGAGCAAAGGACCAGGTCAGGCCGGGTGCACATTTAGACTTGGTCTCTGTTCCTCAGGGCGGGTGTGGGGGCTGAGTACAGGGTGACACGGAGGCCCCTGCCGCTGGGTTTCTTTAAGTAAAATGCCTCCTGGGAACCTCCGTTGGTGGTTTGTTGGAGTTTCTCTTTCCCGGAAATGGCAGCTACTGAGTCTGGGTCCTGAGGGCCTGTGACCTGTTTCGTTGCAGGTGGTAATACTCCACCACATGTTGTCCAAGGCGACCGTGAAGGCTCGACCCTCTGTGCTGTGGTGTTACAAGAAAGAGCTGGGCTTCAGCAGGTCAGCTGGGCCCTTGGCGTGTCCCACCCCACTTCAGATTTCTCCCGGTCTGGTCATTGATGTGCCAGGCGGTGATTCCTTATGTGGGGTCACCCGTGGGGACAGTGTCTCTGAGGACACTGCCAAATGGGGGGAAAGTCAGCGCCCACTTCCCCTCTTTGTTCTTGTCACTTTCAAATCATACCCATGCTCCCCAGTGTCCACCCGTTGGACTGTTAACTGGATGGTCAGCAGTTGGGAACCACCATCCACTCCGAGGGATAGAGAGGAGGCTTTCTACTCCTGTAAAAAGTAACAGTTTAGAGGCCTCTGCCGTCTGGGGTCACTGGGAATCCCAGCTGACTGGACGGCAGTGAGTTAGGTTGTCTTAGGTTGTAAGTGCCCAGTTCAGTGCCTGATGGTGCAGTGGACCCCAGACTGGGCTGCTAACCCTGGAGAACGGCGCTCCTCGACGGGTGATGGCAGGCTGGGTTAAGTCCCTAGTCCCTTGCCCTGCTCTCTGCACACGGTTTTCTGCTCTTAGCTGATTGGGCCCCAATGAATGCAAGTTCCTTTCCTTGCCTCTCCCTGCTCAGTTTCTGTCTTTTTGTAAGCCTGCTGCTGAAATGCCTCTCTGGCTTTCCCAGGGAACTGGCCCCTCCTTCTCCAAATTCTCCACTAGTTATGAAGATCTCACTGGGTGACTGTTGAGGCTCTGCCCTGTGCCCACTCTCCAGCCCCTCTGGCTTACTGGCTGTCCTGGGATGGGGGTGGTTCCAGCCACAGGAAGAAAAGAATGCGGCAGCTGCAGAAGAAAATCAAGAACGGGACGCTGAGCATAAAGCAGGATGACCCCTTTGAACTTTTCGTTGCGGCCACAAACATCCGCTATTGCTACTACAACGAGACGCACAAGATCCTGGGCAACACCTTCGGCATGTGTGTCCTCCAGGTGGGTGGCTGACCCCGGTGTGTGGCTTCCACGGAGGTGCTGGACTGGCCGCTTCTCAGTGAGAACAGGTGGTGCAGTGAGGCGAGCTGGTTCCCAGGCCCCTGTGCGGCATCAGTTGTGGAAGGCAGGGCCATGTTCCCGCAGGAAACTGGCTCACGTCCTCCTGTGTAAAAGCAGAAGGCTCTATGGAAAGCAGCAGCCTTCTAAAGCAGGCGTTCTCAAACTACGGCCCGTGGGCCACATGTGGCCTGCTGAGGACATTTATCCAACCCGCCGAGTGTTTTTGCCCCCTTTGTTTTTTTACTTCAAAATAAGATATGTTCAGTGTGCATAGGAATTTGTTTGTAGTTTTTTTTTTCTTTTAATTATAGTCCGGCCCTCCAATGGGTCTGAGGGACCGTGAACTGGCCCCTGGTTTACAAAGTTTGAGGACCCCAGGTTTAGAGGCACTAACCTTGGCTCAGGTTTTATCACACTTGGCTCTTAGTAGCTGAACGTGATAGAAAGGACTTAGCTTTGAGCGGCCCTAGAGCCCCGGGCCCTCATTGGACTTAATCAAAGAACCTTTCCTGCCCAGTGAGCAACGGAACGGGTTTTCATCAATTGCATACAGGCTAGTAGTCTTTCTGTCCTGCCCAGAGGGCCCCAATAGCAGTACTGCTGTGACCCCCTTCCCCCATCACACATAGTAAGAACCTTATAAGCTGGTGGGCTTTTTGCATGGTTCAGTTCTGGCAGCCTTTGTAGTACTCTTGGGAAACTTTTTGTTGCTGTGAAGTGATGTTGAATCCATTTTTGACTCTGGCCCCAAGTGACAGAGTTGGACAGCCCCATAGTTTTCTTTCATCTGTCACCTGTATGGGAGCAGTTTGCCAGGTGTGTGTCCCCCTGAGCAGTAGCTGCTGCTGTTAGAGCCGGCAGGCTGGTTGTGACTCCGTGACCTGTGTACAGCCCCGTCGGTCGTGCTGTCCTCACAGTCTGTTATGTCTGAGCTACGCAGACTCACTGCCATAGAGCTGATGCCATCGCTGTCCCATCTTGCTCCTGCAGGGCAACTGGTGATTTCGAACTGTTGACTTTTCAGATTGCAACCAACTCATGCCCCACTGTGCCACTAGGTGGGTTTTGATGGCCAGTCTCTGGGTTATCAGCTCAGTTTCTGAGGGCTCCTCCCTTGACACCTTACTCCCTCCACAAAGACAAAAGGCAAGACAGTTTCATAAGTTAGGTTGAAGTCTTACTATACCCACAATTGTGCACATTGTAAAACACACCTTATAGAGTATAAATCAGAAGTTCCAGTAGTTTCGTCCTGTCATCCAAGGCACCCCACTGGTAGCCCTCGTGGGCGTCAGGAAAGAACATCTGCTCCCTCACTCTTCGTCCTCACAGGCTAAGAGCAGCTAGACATGCCTGTTGGGCTCAGGCTCTTGTCCCCACCCTGAGCAGAGGCAGCACTGATGGGCTCCTATAAGCAATAGCTCCTCCGTGTGGTACGATTAGGTTTTGTCACACCTGGCAGATCTGTCCACTTGTCAGGAAACTACAAGGGGGGAGCCAATGGAGGACTTGTTTCCCAGTCAGATTTTATCAGAAACCTTTTGACATCAAACCAGATACAGCTGTACTTTGGGGCCAGACTCACCTTCTGTAGGAAGGGAGGGGCTCGAATGTCCAGGGTTTGTGTGGGTTCTGGGGGTGGGGGGAGCCAGTGAGGTTGGGAAGTGGTGTGGGGTTTGGGCACTGAAGCCCTGTCTCTGCTTGATCAGCTTGCCCTGGGCTTGGTGACCCTGTGGGCGACATTGACCTGTCGACAACCAGCCCTTTCTGAGGTCTCCATCTCCTAGGATTTTGAAGCCTTGACTCCAAACTTGCTGGCCAGGACTGTAGAAACGGTGGCAGGCGGTGGGCTGGTGGTCATCCTCCTGCGGACCATGAATTCACTCAAGCAGTTGTACACCATGACCATGGTAAGTCTGCTTGTCACCTGTCGGCTCTGCCTTGCCTGCCTTCTCAGCAGGGCCACTCCCTACAAGAACTCCCGCTGGGCATTTAGTGCAGTTTCTAGGCTTGGAGCTTTTTGACTTCAACGCTCATGGAAGCAGCAGTCAAGAGGCTAGATAACTCCTTGCATTGTGTAAATCTGCTGCACAAGACCTTCCAAATGTTGAAATGCAAAGAGGTTACTTGACTGAGGAACCCCTGACCCATGCGAAGGGGTCTTCTGTCACCTCCTGTGCGTGTGAAAGCTGGACATCTGATGAGGGGACATCAAGTAAGAATCACCCATGAGTTTGCATTATGGCGCTAGTGAAGAATGGTGACAGTACACAGACTGCCAGGGGAACAGACAAGTGTGCTTTGGAAGACGTGTGCTCCTTAGGGACATGGATGGCAAGACTTTGTCTGACATACTTGGGAGATGTTGTCGGGAGAGATCAGTCCCTAGAGAAGGACATCGTCCTTGGTAAAGTACAGGGGCAGCGAAACTGTTGGTAACGTTAGGTGTGAGGACGGCACAGGACTGGGCAGTAAACAGTCAAAGAGCCATTGCAGGTCACGAAACCTCTGAAAGCCTCCTGAGCTCCCAGGCTTGGAAAGAACCCTGCCAGCGCAGTGGATGAGGCACCGGGGGTTGCGCACTTCAACCCTCAGTGCCTGGTTCAAGCCCAGCAGCTCCCCTGTCTGCTCCCGTGAGAAAGGGTCTCCCGTCAAAGGGCCGGTTGTACTCAGTTCTGTGGGGTCTTGGTGAGTCCACTAAATGACAGTGAGAGTTGGGTCTTGAGACCTATGCAGGTCCTGAGCCAGTGAGCCTCGGCTGGGATGCAGCGCTGACCCAGGTCGCCTTCTAGGGGGATGCTCTGCACTCTCGCAGCAGGGCCTGTCCATGCGCCATTCCCGGATGCTGGCCCTCATTGTAGCGGAGAAGGAAGGGGCGTTTCCGGCTGCACTCTCGGTGGGGCATGAAAGAACTTTGGATCTGGCAGAGAGCTGTCTCCCAAAGCAGAGGCTGCTTTGAGGACACACCGCTCAGGCTGTGTCTTGCCAGCAGCACTCGTCTCCTGACTCCACACTTGTGTTCTGGAACTTGGTGTTGAGTCATGTCCCTGGCCCAGCTGTGTGGCAGTGGTGTGAGGGTTGGGCACAGGATGTCCTGAGCACACTTGGCTGATGAGATGGATGTTCCTCAAATCTCAGTGACTGAGTCCTATCCCTGCCCACTCCCACCATCACTCACAGGTGGCCTGCCTGTCCACCTCGATGTCCCGCAGACATGTCCGCTGGTGCTTGCCTCAGGAAATCCCTCCATGGGATGTGCTGAGCCCCAGTGCCAGCAGGCGGCTTCTGGCCGATTTAGTTCAACAGGCGTGGTATGTCGGGGTGGGGGTCTTTGCTTACAGAAGCGCATCTCTGATAGTCCCTTGACGGACGCCAGGGTCGCCTCACAGGATGGTGTCACGGCTCTCTGGGCGCTCACGGAAATTGCCTTGCTTTTTTAGGATGTGCATTCCCGATACAGAACCGAAGCCCATCAGGACGTGGTGGGGAGATTCAATGAGCGGTAGGTCTCTGGGCCTGCTGTCCTCCTCTCGGTGGAAGGCACGGTCCACTTGGATCCAACAGAGCACTTTGCTCTGGTGTGGGGAAGGGGTAGAGGAGTCCGAAGAGGTAGGGCTCCTAATAGCAACAGTTGTACAACGAACTGAGGGGTGGTTGGCTGTGTGTGTGTGTGTGTGTGTGTGTGTGTCCGTCCCCAGAGCCCTGGCTTGTCTCTGGTGCTGACTGATTCTGTGGCCCTCTCTCTCTGATTTACTCAGTGCCCTCTGTTTCCTGAAACCGGCTTCGCAGAGCACTGGTCGGAAGGACCGTGTAACCAAAGGGTTTCCTGGCCACACTTTTGCCTTTGTGGCAGTGTGCACTGTCCTCCCAGTGGGGCCTCTGAAGAGCTTGGCAGCAGTGGTGGTCTCTTTGACAAACCTCTCCCAGATTGGCCTCAGAGGCCTTCCACCCCAGAGCCATGAGAAACTGGCCTGGGCCTGGGCTCCTGGCCTCTAGGGTAGAGGCCAGAGATGCTGCTGGACAGCCCAGAGTGGACAGGACAGCACCCCCGCAGCACGCGTCAGCAGTGTGGGAGTGCGGAAACCCTGCCCTCCTGGAAGCATAGGGTGGTTTTCTCATTTGAATGATGTAACTAGTCGGGTGGCTGGCTGCCTGCCCCAGAAGGGAGGGCAGTGAGTAGACCACAGGTGAGCCGTGTGCTAGTGGACCGGAAGCCTGAGAGGGTGACCAGTGAGAAGCCCTGTGCTTACAGCTGTGGGAGTAGGTCTGAATTTAGTGGTTTAGTTTGTTTTTTCTTCTCAACAGACCATTTTATTCAGAACTAATGCAGACATCATACCCATCCATTGTTCAATCACAGCAAGCAGCATTGTACAGTTGTTGCCAAAATCAAATTCCAAACATTTCCTTCCTTCTTGAACTTGATATCAGCTCCCTCTTACACCCCCTCCCAACCTCTCCCACTGTATCCCCCCCTCCCAATCTGTATTCTAGTTGTCGTCTATAGGTTCATCCTGGGTTTCATATCCTGAAAAATGTAACAAAAATTTAAGAAGGCCACTTACAAGGACAAAACACAACTGAGGTAAACCCCAATATGAAAAACACAGAAAACAGTAAAAAAAAAGATCAAGGTCACAGTGTATCAGATGGGAGCTGTCGTGACAAGGTTTTAACTGTTCAAGTCAGATTGATCATTTTCATCTCCAGTCGTCACCGCCAGCACTCTGTCTGGTCACCAGGTTATTCCCATCCCGCAAGCATGCTCAGAAGGGACTCATCGGAGGCTCAGTGCCGCTGCAGAGCCTCCACTGTCATCCGTAGCCTTCTTTCCGCAAACTCGCACCTCACTTTTTCCCTTTTTTTTTTTTTTACAAACAATCTGATCCTGTTCCTGTTCCCTCCTTTGGATTTGGTTGGGAGGTTTGAATGTTACAGCCGGACCCATGTTTTCTGCTGGTGTGAAGTTTCTTAGGGGAGCTTCCTCTCCCCGTTTGTCTCCCTTTGGCCTTTCCTCCCTGTGACCGGAGCCCAGTCCCCTCTGTGCCGGTGTGTCTGTCTTGTGCCTGGGGCCCATGTGTGGGCTGGGCGTGTGACATCATTCAGTGATGGCTTGACCCTGGTTTTCCTGTGGGCCGTATAAAGCCACCCTGCTGGGTGGGCCCCGCTGTCCCCCGCCCTCTCCTCACCACCATGGTTTCCTTCCTTAGGTTTATTCTCTCCCTGGCCTCTTGTAAGAAGTGTCTCGTCATTGATGACCAGCTCAACATCCTGCCCCTCTCCTCCCACATTGCCAACATTGAGGCCCTGCCTCCCCAGCCTCCGGTGAGCACCAGGGGCCCAATAGTTGGGGGGGTGGTTGGTGTTTTCTGTGTTGATGGTCCCTCGGGTGGCACAAACCCTCTCCCCCCTTCTCCCCTCCCTTGGCAGGAGGAGAGTCTGGGTCCTTCTGACGTGGAGCTGAAGGAGTTGAAGGAGAGCCTGCAGGACACGCAGCCTGTGGGCGTGCTGGTGGACTGCTGCAGGACCCTGGACCAGGTGAGGGTGCCGTGCCCAGCTCTGCCTGCCACAACTTTGACCTGCACTCACTCCTGCTTGGTGGCAACAGGACTCCCTGGTAGTGTATGGATTCACCAACGTCCAGGGAGAACTTTGGTCCCCCTCGTTGTAGCCGCGGGGTCAGGGAGAGGTGGGTGGATTGTGTTTGGAGAGGGAGCTGGGGGGTGCTTTCTCCGAGGGAGGGTGGGACTCCTCAGTTCATTCCTTCCTCCCCGGCTGACGGATGTTGAAGTAGGGTTTTATCCTCAGTCACGTGAGGCTTCTACAGCTGTGGGAGCTTGAGGCCTCCTGAACTTAACGCAGGTCCCCAGCGAGGCCACCTCAGGGCCCCATGGTGGTAGGGAGTGCCTGGTCTGGGAGTACAGCAGTAGGCGGGGTGGGAGTGCCTTCCAGTGTCTCAGTGTCTCTGCTTCCAGGGCCCTGGGGGGAGCTGTCAGGTCTCCTCAGGCCGCCGTCTGGTCCAGCGTGAGCCAGATGAGCAGCATGGCCGCTGGGCCCTGCTCTCATGATGGGCAACAGCTGCCATGGCACCGCCTCCTCGGCCGGCCGCTCGTGACCAGCTGGCTTCCCTTTGCATTCTGGAAGCTCTCTCTGTGGCCACGCTACAGCTGTGGTTACCCTGCCACCCTGTTCATCATCAGGCAGGAGCGGGGGCGATGGGGAGAGGAACTAACCCCAGTGGGAGTATGGTAACGTAATCAAGAGGACAAAATGAATTTCCTAAGTCAAAGAAGGGAAACTGATGCGTTTCCACTCATCGGCCAGAGGGAACGCCACCGGCAGCTGACGGTGTCCGTGTGCGGACTCCGTGTTCCGCCACACCGCAGAAGGGGTATGTGCTCCTCGGCGGGGCATCTCGCTGCGGCTTCATAACTATGATTTTGCTACTGTTTTGAGTTGTAATGTAAATATCTGAAATTTGGGATGTGGTTTCATTGTTACAAATGGAACATGATTAAAGCATAGTGATTAATCATAAAAACAATATGCAATTATATATCGTGGAATATTTATTTCTAATTACAAATAAATGAAATTTCACCTTTGAAGCATGGTGTAGCGTGGGTAGCAGTCTTCACGCAGGGTACTCATATGTGGGTGTAACTGCATGTGGGCAGATCCGCCTGGAGACGAATAAAGGAGTCATGTCTTGGTTCCTAAGACCATTTCCGATGGTTTTAGGCAACGCCTGTGAAAGGGTCATTAGGCCTCCAAAAGGGTTGAGAACCGCTGCCCCAAGCCCTAGCCAGCCCAGCATCAGAGTGCTGTTCTGGTTAACAAGTGAGCCCGTCCTTTAACCATGATTGTCGACCATCACTAATCTCACCTGCTCTCCTGCCTGGTTTGCAATTGGGTTACTTGACCTTTTTCTTTTTTAAAAAAAAAATTCAGTTAATATCTGCTTGGCTTCTGTGAGGTCACTGAGGTGGCCCCTGCCCCCCAGTTGTATTTTCTCACTGTTTATAATTCCCCCACTCTTAAGTAGCAAACAGAAGGATAAACGACGCAGTCCCCCAAAAAGGCCACGTTCTGACAAGTAGGACCCAGATCCCTTGGCGAGTTTCCCTCTGGAGACCATCTTCCCCAGCCTCTCCCCCTCCTGCCCTCTGTCGGCTGGGGCCTGCACCCTCCCTCTCCCGGTAGCAGTGCTGGCAGATGGTGGAAGCCTGGGCCTCTCTTGAGCCTGCCTCACCGTGTGCGCTTCACAGGCCAAAGCCGTCCTGAAATTCATCGAGGGCATCTCGGAGAAGACCCTGCGGAGCACGGTGGCGCTCACAGCGGCCCGAGGAAGAGGGAAGTCCGCGGCCCTGGGCTTGGCCATTGCAGGGGCCGTGGCTTTTGGGTAAGGGCATCGCATCCGCCTTCCCACCTTTGGGTACTCTGGGCTCGCCTGGGCTTGGTGTGCATAGTTCGTGGCCTGGAGACCGTTCCTGGCCCTGACTGGCCTTGCTGTGCCTCGGCTTCCTGGGTGTGCACAGATGAGTGTTAACATTGGTGGACACACGTGAGGGTCGTTGTCGCCCCTACCTAAAGTTAACTGTCCTCCCGAAAACACATACAGGGCGATGTTTACTGTCAGCCGCTGTCTCTGCCCTTGGCCCTGGGTAGAGCAGAGGGGGGTGTTTCCAGCTCTGCATATGTGCTTATCCACCCGCATGCATGCTCCTCCTCGCTACTTCCGGAAGCTCTGTGAGCGTTTGTAGACGGGGTGAACCTGGGTTCAGGAACTGCAGCGGCTAACTTAAGGTTCCCTCGCCAAGCCCTGCTGTCGAGCTGGGTGTCCGTGGTCCTGACTGATACTCCAGCAGAGTAGCCTCCTGGGCCTCCCCTCTCCGACTTCAGGCACAGCCGGTGGTGACGAAGCAATCACTTCCGTCACGGGGAGCAGGATGGGTGGGGAGCAGCCTGCCAGCTCTGCAGCTGGGGGAGGTGCTCCCTCTGGTCCTGCGCTGCTGGCTGTCCCAGTGGTTGGCAGTGAGTTGCTGGGCTTGCGGCTTCTGGTGTTTTCTTTGGTCGGGAAGGGAAGCCCCTCGGTGGGGAGCTGCTCTTGTGCTCTTGCACCACGGGAGGCCTGACTGATAGCCTGTCGGCAGCTTTCTTTTCTCCTTCCCCTTTGCCCTGTAGGTACTCCAATGTCTTCGTCACCTCCCCCAGCCCTGACAACCTGCACACTCTGTTTGAGTTTGTGTTTAAAGGGTTCGATGCGCTGCAGTATCAGGTAGGACGGGAGGCTCTGCCCGCGCATCTGTGCGGTGGGAACTGGTGGTGCGTGTGCGCGTGCTTCCTGTTGCAGCCCGGAGCACGTCACTGGTTTGACTCCCCCCTTTCAGGAGCACCTGGATTATGAGATTGTTCAGTCTTTGAACCCCGAGTTCCACAAGGCCGTGATCAGAGTGAACGTGTTCCGTGAGCACAGGCAGACCATCCAGGTGAGCCGCCCGGCACCCCCACTCTGGGCCCACACGCCGCGTGGAAGTCGCTCTGAGGGGCTGCCGTCTGGGGCTTCCTGAGAGTGTGGCTGCTTTGCTTTCACTCTGCTCCCGACCATTAGATTCTGCTGAAGGAAAGCAGTCAAGCACAAGAAGCAAGCGTGTAGTGTGTGTTAGGCCTTGTTACCTAGAGAAACAAACCCAGCCACACCCATCGAGGTATAAGAAGTGACTGTGAAGAAGGCATCCCAACCCGGTCCAACGCAAGTCCTTGAGCCTGATCCTCGTCCATAAGTCCCTCTTGAGACTCCTGTAGCCACACATAGTGACGCAGATTGCAGGAAGGGCCCAGGCTGGTGGGTGCGAAGTCCTGTGGATCCAAGGGCGGTGGGAACACCAGTTGGCCCTGGCAGCTCTCGGAGTGGCCCTCGAACAAGGAGGTGAAGGCAGAGAGAGGCTGGCCTCCAGAGAGCTATGTATCTCAGTTGCACCTCCAAGGGAGGTCATTGCCACCCGATGGATGGGCCACCCGATGGATGGGCTAAACGCCCGAATACAAGCGTCCACGGTTGGTGGAAACTTGGCAGGGCACTCCGTCGGTGCAGAGTGCTAGCAAATAGGGAGGTGAGGGACAGAGAGCCGGGAGCTTTGGGGGTGTCATACTCCAAAGGAGTTACGATCGGGCTGCGACCTGATGGACAGGTTGGAATCCACCCCTACATTTTCATAGAAGTTCAAATTGACAGTAAAATTCCCTGAACTGCTTTCTCTCTGACAGCAAACAGCTTAATGGGGTGGGGTGGGGTAGGGGGAGCGCCTGGAGTGTTACGACCTCAGCTCTTGTTTGTTTCACTAGGACAATAACTTCATTTAAAAGCATCACTTTGCAGAGCAGGCTCTGGTGTCACACGTGGCCCATTGTCCTCCCCCAGCAGTGCTTTCCAGAAAGCTCTCTGAACCCGAGTGGCCATCCTGTCCCGGGCCCCAGGCTCCACCTGGCTTAATCTGTGGAAGTGACCTCCATGTGGCAGGCCTGTGGGAGGACTGAGGGCCGGCGCATCCATGTCTTTGTTGGATGGCTGGGGTGTCGGTCAGGGAACTGGCTTCCTTCTTCGAATGTTAACCGAAGATAGACTATCCTGGAGCCCAAGGTATAGGCGATCTAAGTCTTGCCCTATACCTTAGGGTCGCCCTTTCCCCCTCTGAGGTCTCCTGGATTCTTTCTGCTTTACACTCCTTCCCACGTTTGCCTGCTTTCCTCAACTGAAAGGAGAGGGGGCAGGCTGACAGTGAGTGCTGAGGCTCAAGAAAATGCACCAACCAGCAGGAAGCCACTCCCCTGAGATGCACCGGCACGGCCCCTGCTCCTCCCCGAACTTGAACTCAGTGCCCCCTCGGGTGACCAGGGGCTTTTTGTTGCCAGGCTGGAGCGTGAACGGAGCGGAGGAGACCTTACTGTATGAGACGCCTGGGGCCAGAGAGGGAGAAAACAGGAATATTAGCTTAAAGCAGCAGTTCTCAACCTGTGGGTCTGTGACCCCTTTGGGGGTTGAACGACCCTTTCACAGGGGTCACTCAATTCCTAACAGTAGCAAAATGATAATGATGAAGTAGCAACCAAAATAATGTTATGGTTGGGGGGTCACCACCCTGTATGATAGGGTCGCAGCGTGAAAAAGGTTGAGAACCACTGGCTTAAAGTCAGCAGTGCTGCCTCCCCCAGAAGGTTGCTGTATCGGGCTTTTCTCATTTCCCCATTAAGTTTCCGAGCACGGGGAGTCCTTGTGAGGAGTCTGCTGCTCCGAGAAGAGCGGGGCCGCCCCGCCCTGGCTCACCACCTTGTAGCAAAGCCGTTTTAAAGACCCTCGCAAGTGAGCCGTTGCCATTGCGCTGCGTTGCCATCGCTCGGGTTGATGGACTGCTGCTGCTGCGTTGTCACCCTTTGGGAAAGCTCGCTAGCTGAGTTTTCACGGGCTAAAATACAGACGCGGTTGATGTTCCTCCTGTCCCTCTCCCCACCCCGCTCCCTGGATCTCCGCAGTGGGAGCTGCTCGAGAGATTGGTGTGTTTCCTCCCGGTCCCAGTGCCTATGCTGTTTCTGTGGAAACGTGTCTGTGCATGGCCGCAGCCTGTTTTCCTTCAGTGTGTGTGCAAGCTCTGGCCAGATTGCAGCCTGTGGTTCTGGGTGACAGGTCTGTAAGCACGAGAGCGCAGACTGCATCGGCTTCTCCCTTTCACCCCGGGGTGTGTCGGTCCTCAGCTCTCCCGGAGTCCCCCCACTGCCCAGTCCTTTCTCCGAAGCTGCACCAGCACCTGGGGCAGGCTTAGAGGGAAAGCAAAGGGAGTAGCCTCTGGGCAGCACCCAGCGGGTGAGGCCTGGAGCACACCTGCCCTTCCTTTCCAGCAACCCTACTATGGGTGTGCCCACCGCACCCATCAGCAGGGGCACCTGAGACACCGTGGGATACAAGGCCTGCCCCGTGCCACATAGTTGGTCACTGCACCCTGACTGACCCTGGGGCCTGCCTCCACCCATTTCATTCTGCCCTGCACAGAGACATGGAGGGGAGGAAGTGGAGAAAGAAGGAACAAGTGGGGGAAGAGTGAGGAGAGAGTGACGTTAGGATGGGGACCCGGATGTACAGTGCTTTCTGGGGCCCAAGCTCAGGTCAGTGTCTTATCCTTCAGTACATCCATCCGGCCGATGCGGTGAAGCTGGGCCAGGCAGAGCTGGTGGTGATCGACGAGGCCGCCGCCATCCCGCTGCCCCTGGTGAAAAGCCTGCTTGGCCCGTACCTCGTCTTCATGGCCTCCACCATCAACGGGTACAGAGCCCTTGTCCCTGAGGGAGGTCGGAACACGGGCGGGGGTGGGGGGTGGGCACCTGAGTATGGTGCTTCAGTAGCTAATGAGCATGAGAGAGCCGACTTAAAACCACCCCAAACCCAGACTCACTGCCATCCAGTGGGTCTCACCTATAACTTCCCAGAACCGGCCTGGTGGGTTTTCAAGGCCTCATCTTACTCCCTCGGAGGGGTTGGCGGTGTGGAACCACTGGCCTTGCGTTTAGCAGTTCCACGTGTCACTGCCATGCCGCCACAAGAACTTGCTTGGTCAGAAGTCCCTCCTTCATGTTTGCTGTGGGAGAATTAGGAAGACAGTATCGGACAAAAGCCAGGAAGTGGAAGGAGAGGCCGAGCTTGGGGGAGCAGTCCCCGGGAGTGGGGTGTCAGCAGGATGAGGGAGCAGGCTCTCTGCCCGCTCCAGGAGCCTGGGTTTGGGGACCCTCTGCTTGAGTGCATGGCCTTTGTCCCTAGCTACGAGGGCACTGGCCGGTCACTGTCCCTCAAGCTGATCCAGCAGCTCCGCCAACAGAGCGCCCAGAGCCAGGTCAGCACGACCGCCGAGAACAAGACGACCACCACAGCCAGGCTGGCATCAGGTACCCTGACACGAGTGCTGACTCGGTCCCTGTGGTTCCCTCGCGCTGTCTTGCTGCCCAGCCTGCCCACCACGGGGCACAAAGGCTAAGTCTCCAGAAGGGGAGTAGCTCTCCTTGGAGGAGCCATAAGTCCCAGGCTCCCTGTGTGTCCGAATGGACTTGCTGGCAGTGAGTTTGGTTCCCATTTTTGAGTAAGGCTGTCCCCAGCATGAGACCTCCACACCTCCACACAGCAGGCCGAGTCTCCATGGGGCAGCCTGAGATGCCGTTTCCGTTTCTGAGCCATGGTTACCTGGGAGGGAGCCTCTCTGCTGGGCACCTGTTTAATCATCGTGTGTGTGTGTGTGTGTGTGTGTGTGTGTGTGTGTGTGTCTGTCTGTCTGTCTGTTTGTCTGTGACAGCTCGGACGCTGCACGAGGTGTCCCTGCAGGAATCAATCCGGTACGCACCTGGGGATGCCGTGGAGAAGTGGCTCAACGACCTGCTGTGCCTGGACTGTCTCAGCATCACCCGGATCATCTCGGGCTGCCCCTTGCCTGAAGCCTGCGAGCTGTATCCTCTGCTGGGAGGCGGGGAGGGGAGGGGCAGGAAAGCAGCAGGGAGCGGGGTCCAGGCCTCGGTGGTGGGCGCCGCTCTGAGAAGAGGGCAGCGCCCGCCTTCCTGGCTCCTTGGTGTCCTCGCTGCCCCAGTCCCGTGTTGTGCTTGGGGCACTGAGCTCCTCTTCCAGAGGTCTCCATCTCCTGGTGACCCTTGGAAACACTGGCCTGTTGGGGAACTTCTTTCGTCTGTTTGGCTGCTTAACTTGGGACCCAGCTACATTGTGAACAGAGACACTCTCTTTTGTTACCACAAGGCCTCTGAGGTTTTCCTCCAGCGGCTCATGGCCCTCTATGTGGCCTCTCACTACAAGGTGAGTGTCCTCGCCGCGGGGAGTGGCCAGCCACCACTCGCCTGATCAGCCTGCCCTTTGTTCCCTACTGGCAGGGCTCACATGGCCCTTCTTGCTCAGCCTTGTCCGTGGCCGTGTGTGCCTGTGAACTGCAGGGAGCAGAAAGCCTTGCCCAAATAAGTCACAGTTGGATCTCTTGCTGGTCCACTCAATCAATAAAGACCAAACCCATTGCTTTGCTTTCGAGTTGCTTCTGCTTCATAGGGACACCCTGTAGTGGATTTCCAAGACTGCAAATCTGTGTAGGAGCAGACAGCCTTGCCTCACCCTAGGAGTAGCTAGTGGGTTTGAACCGCCGACCTTGCAGTTAGCCGCCCAGTGCCTATCCCACAGGACCACTGCTAAAGAGAACATGTAGTAACTGTCACCCCAGGGTGCTTTTTTAGAGGGCAGTGAGTTGACGGTTCAGTTCGACAGTCTGTAAAGGGCACGTGGGAAAGGCTGCTCTGGGTGAATCTGAGCAGCGTTACTGTGAGGAGCCTTTAAAGGGGGGCTGAAGAGTTGGTCTTTGAAGTAGTAACAGCTTTTCCTGAAGTGGTGGTCTCTTCTGGAAAAGGCTCCACTGGCAGCTGTGACCCGAGTAGTCTAAGCCCACTAAATAAGGTGTGCTAGCCCTCCGAGCCTCAGGGCGCTGTGCTGAGATGGCACTTAGCCCGCGGAGGGTGGGGGGGCAGAACGATGGCCTCCTGGGCTCCCATCCAGGTGATTCTACCCCAGCCCCGTGAGCCAGCAGCCAAGCTGTATTTGTTCCCCCAGAACTCGCCCAACGACCTCCAGATGCTTTCTGATGCGCCTGCCCATCACCTCTTCTGCCTCCTGCCTCCTGTGCCCCCCACCCAGAACGCCTTGCCGGAGGTGCTGGCTGTCATCCAGGTACAGAAGTGGGGCCTCCTGGGGTGTTGAGGGGGGACCCACTGGTGCAGAGAGGGTAAATGAGCCTGTGACCACGGGGAGGAGGGGTAAGTGGGAATGTGAGGGTCGGTGAGGGGCCCACACTGACAGAGCCTGGCGCCTGAGGAGCGTCCATGGGAAGAGTTCAGACGGCCACGCTCCGTCCATTGTGCTGCACACTTTGACCACAATGTATCATTTGTTGGTTCCTTTTCCGCTCTCTGTTATATGGTTGTTATAAAATAAGAAGATAACCAGTCAGAAACAGGTTTTTAAAGCGCCTAGAATTCTACTTCAAGGTGTAATCACATGCTTATGTGTTGCTGTGTGTGTGTAATAAACGTGGGATTATGGTGTTTGGTGACCAGCCTTTCAAGAACAAAACACCAGAGTCCCCATAATGGCCTCCTCCAAAATGTGTAAAGGCTGCGTGATTCAGCCGCTGCCCCTCTCGCCTCTGTTAGGCCCGCTGCTACGACCATCCGCTCTCGCGCCTTGTTAGTGATGAGTGGTCAGGACACCCGCCGGACCAGGCACAGGCCTGCTGCTGGGTGCGGCGCCCTTGCAGGCTGGGGCCTGAAAAGCTGGAGTAAAGGGCCCCGCATCAGCAGAACACACTGCCCACCCTTGGGAGTCTGTTCTGAGTGGCCTGGGGGCCGGGCCTGCCCTGCTCCCCCACAGGTGTGCCTGGAAGGCGAGATTTCCCGTCAGTCTGTCCTGAACAGTTTGTCTCGAGGCAAGAAGGCTTCGGGGGATCTGATCCCGTGGACCGTGTCAGAACAGGTGACGCAGGCCCTCAGCATGTTGGAGTGCCTGAGGGAAGCTGGCCGGCTGGGGTGGAAGGAGCCTCAGGGTGCTAAGTTACCCCTGTGTCATCCACACAGTTCCAAGATCCAGACTTCGGGGGTCTCTCTGGTGGAAGGGTTGTCCGCATTGCTGTTCACCCAGATTACCAAGGGGTAAGGTGTCCTGGTGTCTCGGCCCTGCCCCAGCTCTTGGGGGAGGCAGGCCGTGTCTGACGGAGCACAGAGCACACACACTCTAGGGAAAATGTGTGGGTGGGGGGCGGGGAGCATTCCAGGCTCATCGGCTCTCCATTGTGAGGGTCGGGGCCTTGCAAGCCAGACCTGCCTCACGTCACTGCCTTCTGGGTGTAGAAAGCCCCGCTGAGGTCGGTTTTCTGTGAAAAGTTGAGTTCCTGTCAGCCCTGGAGTGTGTCTCTGTGGAGTCTGCTGATGTGTGACCCAGAAAGCGCAGCCAGCCATCCCTGCCCTGTGGGTGGGGGCAGGCTGTTCTTGACGGGCTGGACAGTGAGAGCTACGCCACTCTGCTCCTAGATGGGCTACGGCAGCCGAGCACTGCAGCTGCTGCAGATGTATTATGAAGGCAGATTCCCGTGTCTGGAGGAGAAGGTCGTAGAGGCATCGCAAGACATCCACACCGTCAGCAGCGAGGTCAGTCTCCTTTGGTTCTCGGGGTGAATTCCCCGGGGCTTCCGGCGCATCAGACAGGCCTGCTCAGGAGCCTGGGTCGGAGCAGATTTCCTCCCTCCCATTTGGGGAGTTTCTCAGAATGCGGCCCCAATCTCTGCATTACCGGAGAACTTGTTAAAGTGCAAGTTCTTGACACACACACACACACACACACACCACCCCACACCACCCCCACTGCTTCACAGTCCAGACCCTTTGAATCCGAGCCCAGCTGCGGGAGCTCTGTCCTTAGTCCCAAGGGGGCCTTTTCCTCGAGCGGAAGGGGCACCAGTAGCTGCCAGCTGTGCAGCTGCTCACACTCGTGCTCCATGGGTAGGCTCCCTGGTGGCGCATGGGCTAAGCATCAGGCTACTAACCTCAGGGTCGGCAGTTCAAGCACGAGAGAGAGAGGGGGGGGGGCTGTCTACACCCTGGAGAGGTGCAGGGTTGCCGTAAGTTAGAATTGACAACTTGGGGTTGGGTTTGGTCTTTCATTGGATTCTCCTAGTGTGATGGGGACAAGAATCAACAAACAAAACCTCACTGCCATCGAGTTGGTGCTGGCTCATAGCAACCCTGTAGGACAAGGCAGACCTGCCCTTTTATGTTTGTCACGGCTGTAACTGCGCATGTAACTGTGGAAAGCCCTGTCTTGCACTCTTGGAGCCGCTGGTGGTTTCAAACCACTGATCTTGTCCTTAGTTGCCTAATGAGTACCCACTGTGCACCAGGACTCCTCTGGGAGTTAGGACATGGCTTAAGAGGAGAGGTTTGCCACTTCCCAAGGTCATAGACGGATCTGTCAGGGGACAAACTGGACTGAACGCTGGATCTTCAGAACCCTTTCTGTACAAGCTGATGAGCTTTCTGAGCCTCGTGACCATTCTCCCGAGACCCAGGCGCCAAGCAGTGGTGTTCCATGTGTTTTTGGGTGCATGATGGTACTGGTAGTGGCCAACGGGACCCATGTTCCCACAGTTGCTTGGTGACCTGGGAGAGCCAGGTGGGGTCTTGTGGCCTTATCTGCACGGAAGCAGGTCCCCAGGCCTCTCTGGGTGGGTCTGCACAGCCGCTGCTCTGGTTTCCTGCTAAGTGCAAGCTTTTGCTGCTACCCTGGAGCCCCGCCTCACGTGTTTAACAACACAGGAGCAAACCAAGAAACGGCTTGGGCTTCGTGGTGGCCAGTCGGCCTGCTGTGGTTCCTGGCAGCCTCTGCTCTTGCTGAGCGGAGGACTCTGCTCTCCCAGGCCGTCAGCTTGTTGGAGGAGGTGTTGACCCCACGAAAGCACCTGCCTCCCTTGCTCCTCAAGATGAGCGAGAGGCCCGCCGAGCACCTCGACTACCTGGGCGTTTCCTACGGCCTCACCCCCCAGCTCCTCAAGTAAGTGCTCACCGCCCTGTGTCCCCTGGCACCGTCCCCGCACCAGAGTTCTGGGGCTCCCTTTCCTGCCGATTGACTCCCTTGTCACCTGTACCTCTCAGTCCCTCCCAGGGACTGCATGGTGATCTTCTCTGCCTGCCTCTCTGCAGGTTCTGGAAACGAGCAGGATTTGTCCCTGTGTACCTGAGGCAGACCCCGGTGAGTGATACGTCCGAAAGGGGAGGGGTCTGGCCAGCCGGCCCCTGTGGTTGGAGCTGCTCTGGCCCTGCAGTGCTCTGGGGGCTCCCTCGGTCACTGCCCTGACCCGGCAGGGCTCCTGTGCCCTTGGCACCCATCCTCCTGGACCCCAAGTGCTGTACAGCTCCGGGCTTGTTCCTTTGGTCTGGGATCTGGGGCCCTGGGCACATCCTGGAGTCTGGAGAGGGGGCGACATGAAGAAGAGGCCAAGGGAGGGAGGAAGAGTTCCTGGCTCGGGCAGTTGAAACGACGCGGCCAGGAGTAGAACACCTGCAGCCACAGGTGGACGCCATTGCTCTCAGATGGCGGTGTGTGTGGGGAAAAGACAGGAGAACTGTGGAGTGTAACGGGGGACTGAGCTTCTGGGAACAGCATCCCCCAGTGCGGGAGGGCCAGAGGTGGAGGTGGGAGTATGTGTGCCATGGGGGGAAGGTCCTGAGGGAGAGTGGCCATTATGGCTAGGGACAGATGGGCAGTGATAAGTCTCACCTGTGGGGTAGAGGATGGCAGTGGGCATGAGGAGTGGCAAAGAGACCAGGGACAGTGGTTCGGGCTGGGCCTGGAGGAGGGAGGATGAGGAGAAGTGGCCAGAGTCAGAATGTGCATTGGCCCCTCCCTGCACATGGAATTAGCAAGGCAGGGTCTCTTCGAGCCCTGGCCTCAGTGCCTCAGTGAATATGGGCAGGCCCTGCTCTCAGGGGGCTTTGGAGGTGGGGGAGGGAGCTGGGCCTGCGGCCCCTCCTGGAACTGCTTCCCAGTGCAGGGGCTTTCAAGGAGGCTTCTCCACACCAGCATGGGTGATCCCACGATTGTAAATATATAATCCACATCCAGAGGAAGGAATGGTATTGGAGCTTAACTTGTGAGATGGGGGTTTGCAGAAGGCTACAGATGACAGTGGAAACTCAGAATACATTTGCAGGCTCTGCAGCGGCACTGAGCCTCCAGTGATTCCCCTCTTAGCATGCTTGAGGGATGGGAATAACCTGGTGACCAGACAGTGCTGGCGAGAGGATGATAGAGATGGAAGTGACTTGGACAGCTAACACCTTGTCACATGATCTCCCTCTCGACCCACTTGGAGCGTGACCTGGTTTTTAATTTTATTTTTTCCCACACTGGGGATTATCTCATATTTGTTGATAGCTTTCTTGACTCTGTTAGATATTTTACTGTTTGTTTTTTTGTATATGAAACCCAGGACAATTGAATCTGTAGAGACAATAACTTCTTTAGGGCTCCTGGAGGTACAGCCGGGGAGGTGTGCAGGAGTAATGGGGAGCTGATACAATGACTACAATGAATACATGCTTTGAAACAGACTGGTGGCGATTGTACACCGCTTCTTGCTGTGACTAAACTGCTGGCTGGAGTGGTGTCTGGGTTATGGCCTAAAGAAATGGTTTGGGAAGGGGGTGGGGCTGCTGCTTGGTTTCAACTGGCAGTGTGCTCCACAGAATGACCTGACCGGAGAGCACTCGTGCATCATGCTGAAGACGCTATCCCAAGAGGACGAGACGGACCGGGGAGCCTGGCTCGCAGCCTTTTGGAAAGGTGACAGGGAGGGAGGGTGCTGGGGCCGGGCTTGGTCTCCTGACCTCTGGGCCAGACCTCTAACCCAGCGTGCTTCTGGTTCTGCCCGCAGATTTCCGCCGGCGGTTCCTGGCCCTGCTCTCCTACCAGTTCAGCACCTTCTCGCCTGCGCTGGCGCTGAGCGTGGTTCAGAACAGGAACATAGGCACGCCGGCCCAGCCCGGTGAGTGGGTAGGAGGGGAGCTGAGGGCTTGGGCGGTGGCTCATCCTGCTGGCCAGGTCCCGTGTGGGCACACGGCCCCCACCCACACGGCCCGAGTCTTTGTAGTGAGACATTGAGATTGTGAGGTGAGCTCGAGATATAAGGAGCTCACGGAGATGGTTGGTTCTGGGACTTCAGCCCTGCGATCACGCTGATCTCCCGGGGCTGTTTCCTCGTCTGTGAAGCTGTAGGAAACATGCAGCCAGCCCTCGTAGGCAGCCTGGGAAGTGGCGTGGGCTCCGCAGACGACAAAGGGTGAGGGATTGTGGTGAACCGTGTGGGCGGCCTGCTGCTGCGGGGATGTGTGCTTCCAGGTGTGTGCTCCTGGGAGCCCTGTGTTGCCTCTGAAGGAGGGCCTTCAGGCTGATGAGTGGGCGTGAGCAGCAAGGGTCACACCCCCACTGCCAGGAGGGGGGGGGGCGCGGGATCATTTCATGACTGGGCCCATCCTTTCAGGTTGGCTGGATGCCCCACGGAGGGCAGTTGTTAGGTGCTGTCTGGACAGCTGTGGGGCATCGCGGTCCTGGGTGTCAGGCTGACCTGCGTGTGTTGTGCCAACAGCCCTGAGCCGGGAGGAGCTGGAAGCGCTCTTCCTGCCATATGACCTGAAGAGGTTGGAGATGTACTCGAGGAATATGGTGGACTATCATCTCATCATGGACATGATCCCCACCATCTCGCGGCTCTACTTCCTCAACCAGCTGGGCGACCTGTCCCTGTCGGCAGCCCAGGCGGTAGGCTGGGCCTCCCGTGGTGCAGGAGTGGGCAGGGGGCATGTTTCTCATGACCCTGCACTGTGGGCTTCATTCCCACCGGGTCTGCTGGTGGCTATGGGTCTGTATTTTCAGGGTGAGGGCCCTGGCTCTGGAGTGAGTCGTGGGGCTCTGCCTGTCGGCAGCAGTGGGCGTGACAGTTGCAGGCTGCTCTGATCCTGCAGCCCAACCGCAGAAAGAGCAGGCGTTTGTCGGCCAGGGGGAGGGAGTGTGTGGGAGGGATCGCAGGGTGAAAGAGGCACCCACCACCAGCAGGGCCTGGGAACCAGAGAAGGGGGGTCCAAAGAGACTGGCTGCTCGGGCCGTCCTGGTGGCCGCTGCAGCAAGTGCCCCTTCCTCCTCCAGGCTCTTCTGCTGGGCATTGGCCTGCAGCACAAGTCTGTGGACCAGCTGGAAAAGGAGATTGACCTGCCCGCTGGCCAGCTGATGGGCCTCTTCAACCGGGTCATGCGCAAAGTGGTGAAGGTAAGTTGTGCCTGAGGGCAGGCAGGGCCCGGGCGGGTGTAAACAGCGTTGTGTCCTGTGCCCCTGTGAACGGATGTTAACATACACCCTGAAGACTAGGTGCTTGGGCGTGGAGTGGACTTTGACTCATGGAGACCTTGGAGGGCGTGGGGAGAACTGTTACAGGAGTGGAAAGGCCCGGCTTTCTCCTGAGGAGTGCTACTGGCTTCGAACCTGCTGACCTCTCTCCGTTAGCAACCCAAACCATAACCACTCTGCCACCCGCATGCACCTCCCCCTAGACACGGGGTTTCATGAACTGTGTCTGTCTGCCCGTGGACCCTCCCACTGGTGGGAATTTGGTGTGGCCAGCAAACCCCACTGTGGGTGTTTGTGGAGGATTGCTTTGCGGGTTCAGAACACGCGAGTGGCAGGGCCTGCCTCCACTCCCTGCTCCACGCCTGTCCTTTTCAGCTCTTCAGTGATGTGCAGGAAAGGGCCATTGAGCAGCAGATGGTGGCTGTGAAGGACGTGGTCATGGAGCCGACGGTGAAGACCCTGAGTGATGAGCTGGTGAGGGTCCCCCTGTCCCCAGCCTGCGGGTACCTGCGAGCTGGCCCTCGCGTGGGGCAGCTGGGGGGTGGGGGTGTGAGTGAGCACCATGCTGGGACGGCACCGTGTGCAGACCCACCGAGTGTGTGGGGGCAGGCAGCCTGCTAGCCGTTTCCTAGTGCGTCTTTTCTGCAACGATCGTTAAAATCTAGGTACGGATGGCAACTAAGGGTAGATGCTCAGGTGGCCGTCTGAGTCTGGCACCATGGAGGAAAGGCCTGGCTGTCTGCTTGTGGGGCGCAGTTCCCCTCACACACTAGGTTGCCTTGAGTCGGAACCCACTTGAGGGCACCCTGTTTGGCTGGTGGTGTTTGGGGGAGGGGAGGCAGTCTGTATCCCTCTCCCTTTTTCCGGTGTTGGTTCGTTGCTCGTGCTGACCCCGGATCCTTGCATCCTTGAGCACAGGAGGAGGCCGCAAAGGAATTTCAGGAGAAGCACAAGAAGGACGTGGGGAGGCTGAAGGACATGGACCTCTCGCAGTAAGGCCCTGCCGCCGCCCCTTCTCCGGGGCCTGGCTCTCCCGGCCCGGGTTTGAGGAGCCTGTCCGAGTGCTGCACTTCGCTGTCCCAGCAGCACCCCAGCCCACTCGGGCTCCGCTCTCCCGCCTCGGCCCAGGGAGCAGTGCTGCTCGACGGGTTGAAGGGAGCCCTGGTGGCACTGTGGTGAAAGCGAGGTCGATGAGGTGGGCGGCCTACAGCTCACTGTGTGTGAGAATCTCCAGTGTTGGATTTGGCTCTTCTCTGTTCCGTCTTTGCATGTGGAAGAAAGGAACCTACCGCCCACCCCGCCCCCAACAGAACCCAGGCCCAGAGCTGCCTTTGTTCAAACCAGAGCCCAGCTGGGCCTGTCCGTCCTCGCCTCGCCGGTTCAGTCTCTCTGTGCCAGAGAGCTGGTGGGGCGTGAAGCGGGGGCATGTAGTCAAGTGACAAGGGTGAGGAGGGGCATCTGGAGGCCGCCCCGGTGGGTGGTGGACGTGTCTGTGCAAAGCTGGCCCCTCAGGTACCCCTGAAGGCTCTCTGGGTGACCCTCCTGGCCCCTGTGAAGTTTCTCCTCTGCGACCCAGCCCTAGTGCCAGGCTTTGAAGGCAGGAAGCAGCTGATAAGAATGCTATGATTGGGGTGTTTCTCTTAACCAGTTACCGCTCCTTTCATGTGGCTCTGCTGTTTCCCGCCCGTGTTTAGATATGTAATCCGTGGGGATGATGAAGAGTGGAACCAAGTGTTAAACAAAGCCGGGCAGAATGCTTCCGTCGTCAGTCTGAAAAGGTGAGCCTGGCCCCGCCTCCCAGCCTGCTCTGAAGAGGGCGGCTGGCAGTAAGCAGGAGGGCGAGAGAAGCCACGCGCTTACTCTGTTGGGGGCCCCTGGCCTCGACTCTTGACAGCAGGGCGGGCCCCCTCTTCACCAACAGGCAGGGCCATCCCTTAGGCCTGGCCAGACCACTGCCTTTCACACACTCCCTGGACATGTGGGCCGGGCGCTGTCCGAGAGATGGGCTGGGGGCGGTGCCCCGCAGCCACGCGTACTGAGCACACGTGCCCATCGGCCCTCGGGACAGCTTTAAAGAGAGAGAAAGCAGGGCTCTCAGCACCAGACAGCCAGGATGGGGACCCAGCCCACCCCTGCCATTGGGTCAGCACCAACGCCCAGCAAGTCTCAGTGGGGTTTCTGTTCTCCACCTGGGCAGCCGGGGAATGGAGCCGTCTCAAGTCTCAAAAGTCTGCCCTCTATGTCTTCCTAGCCGTGGCTGAAGAGGCCCAGGCTTTGGTCAGTTATACACAGCTCCCCGCCATCCAGTCGCTGCCGACACATAGCTGCCCGGCAGGACTATGCAGAATGCCCTGAACTCGGTGGTGCGGGAGCAGGGAGCCCCTCTCCAGGAGCGGCTGGCTGGTGGGTTCCTGATGAGCAGCCCAGCCGGGCGCCGCCAGCCCCGGGCTCCTTCATGCGAGTACCGCTCCATCTTTGCCAGTAGCTGCCTTCGGGCTAGCCTTGACCTACAGCAGCCTTACAGAGCCCTGTAAGAGACTCATCCTTCTCCAGGAGCGGCCGGCAGGTTTGAATTGCCTGCCTTTTTGTTAGCAGCCCCACGCCGTGACCCGTAGACCACCCAAGCTCCGTATTTTCCAAATGAAGAGTTGAGAAGATGTGTTCGCTGAGAGTTCACAATGATGGACACGTGGCTACCTGCTGTCCTTCAGTGAGCCTTAGGTGGGAGGCGTGGCCGGGGCTGCCGCTCGTGTATTTGCAGATCACGTTCACGTGGGGGCCAGTCGAGGGCGGTGGTTGCCTCGGCCCCTGTGTCTGCAGGCAAGCTGCGTGCCGCCTTCACACGGGTGGAGATCGTTCTGACCTCGCGGCCCCAGGGCCCCTCTCTGAAACTCTTACTTGACGCTTCTCGCTTGCCCAGAGGTGGGCTCGCGGTTCCAAGCGGCTCCCTAGGCCAGAGCCTGAGGCCCTCTAGCTGGCATGGGCTTGGTGGGCAGGGTGCGCTCCTCACACCAGCAGTTGCTGACATGCCCCCTTTGGAGCTTACTGGAAAGAAGTTGTCTGTGACGTCGAGCCCCGCAGATAGTCTCTGCTGTTCTCTCCGTAAGCCACTGTAGTGCTGTGGAGTTCCGACGCGGCCACACACAGTCCGAGGTGGCACGAAGGGCCACTGTCCGAGTCCTGCTTTGTGGTTTGGAGACTGATCGGCGCTGCACGGGCCATGGCGGCTATGAGCGGGAGCGGGGTCTGCAGGGGCTGGTGCACGTGCCCCAGAGCCTGCCTCCAGCCCTTCTCTTCAGCTGCAAACCGGGGGCCTCGGTTTTCTCTCTGAGAGGTTACCTCATTTATGGACGGGGCCCTCTGTGTGTAGGCAGAATGGGATTGGAGGGAATCTTTGACCTCTCGGGGAGGAAGGTGACCACCCCCTGGGCTGGCCTCCCAAGCAGGACCCCAGTGGCTGGCTGAAGGGTGCTGCCTGAGCCACTGGGGCTGTGGGCAGCTGTTGCCCTGGGACGGAAGATGCAGCTGCAGGAAGCCCTGCACACGCTGCTGTCGGGGCCGTGGGGCTCGTGCGCCTGGGGATAATAGTGCATGGGGCCCTGGGTGGGTGAGGGCTTGCAGGGACTGGACCGCTGCCTCGGGCTCTCCTGAGGTTGTGGGTGGACCCCTCACTTCAGCAGGAGCTCGGATTCCAGGTGTGGGGAGCTCTTCCAGATGCAGAGCCAGGTGGGGGCAGCACCCAGCCCACTGCCTGCCACCTGGTCCGCGTGCAGAGGGCATGTGCGTCTGGCTCAGTGTCCTGGAGGAAAGGCTGACTGGGTTTTCCAGACAAAGCAAAGCCGTCTGACGGGGTTTGGACCTACATACACTTCCTGGTCTCGCCAACTCCTGCTTGTTTTTCCTCCAGTGACAAGAAGAGGAAGCTGGAAGCCAAACAAGAACTCAAGCAGTACAAAAAGTTGAAGAAAAACAGAGACACGCAGAACAAGAAAGACCTGAAAGTGAAGCGGAAGAAGTAACGGGGCTGCATGCACACTCAGGCATCCGGGGAGGAAGCTGTCCTGGCGGGCATGGCCCGCCAAACCTCTGAAGATGGGCACAAGTGTCCTGGGGTGGGCGAGTGCAGCTCAAGGCTAAGTCACTTCTGGGGTTCTGCTGAGTACCCTCTGCTGGCACTGCCAAGGGTCGCCTTCCCCTACCATTGGCACCATTCGTTCATGTTCTCCCCGGGCCTCGACCTTCTGACCCATTCCCACCAGTACAGAAGCCACCACCGTGTCACTGCTGGGCCTGTCCTGACCGACGCTGACCCCTGGGACAGTAGGGACTCTGCTCTCAGGTCAGGCGGCCGTGGTTCCAGCACACGATCGGACACTCCTGCAGGCTCAATGCCTCAGAAAGCCCGGGTGTGGGCTGTGCGCTCAGGGCCTCTGGGGACTTCATCCACTTGGACAGTAGTGCTGGGAGAAGCCCCTTTGGCTAGCTGGGCTGAGGGGCAATAGAGAATCTATTTTAAATACATAATACCCATGAAGGACCAGCTGTCCGGGCACTCATTAAACCCGCAGCAGTAGGGGCTGCTTGCCTTATTTGTTCCAGTGGCACCTTGACTACCAGATAGATGTGGATGGTGTCAAGATCAAGGCCAAGGGTGGGCAGCGTGGCTGGGGCTGACCAGCCACAGACCTGGTCGGGAAGGGGCAGCCACTGCGAGAGAGCCGGTGAGGCTGCTGGGAGCCAGCCAGCTCTTTCCACCTCGCTTCTCCCTGAGCCCCTGCCACTTGTCCAGGGCAGGAACGATCTGGTGTCTTCATGTGTCTGATGGGACAGTTTCTAGCCCCCAGATGGAATTCTGGTCCTGAAGGTGCCTACAGGGTGTCCCACTCAGGTCACACAGACCCTTCGTGGCCCACGTTTCCATTGCTCCATCCACCCCCCCCCCCCCGAACGAGGGGGAATTTCTAGAATTACGTGGGAAAAGCTAATAGAAATTTTCCATGAACTTTTGAATGCTCTCCTAAATCAAGTGGAACCGCCCCATGGGATTTCTGGGCTGGAAGGTTGGAGCCCTAGTACACAGTAGAGGGGAGGGTAACCATAAAGGCCAATAGTTCAAAACCACCAGCCACTCCTCGGGGACGGGGCGGGTTTTCTACCATTATAAAATTCACAGCAGCAGTTCCACCCAGGAGTCGGCCTGAGCTCCTTCATGGCCTCGATGCCAGGACTTAAGACTAGAGCCATGCGCAGCAGGCGGCCCCACATCTCGGGGCTCAGGCGCTCATTGGGGTATAACAGAGTTGCTCAGGCACACCAACTGGGAGCTGAACGTTACTAAGCTAAGGTTTCGTTTTGAAGACTAGAGTGTGCCTGACCCAAGCTGGCTCTGAGTAAGGATGGGCTTTGAACAAGAGTCCCGTTGGGCAGCAGGGAGCGGTCTGGTCTCTTCTCTTCCTTCTGAGACCGCCTTCCAGTTCACACAGAATGAAAGCTGGCTGGCCCCAGCCCAGGGTGTGTAGCGGCTCCCGGCAGGACTCATCTTGTGTAGCGGTCTTGGGTCCTCCAAACCCTCCCCCTCTGATCCCCAGACAGTGGTGTCTATTAAGGCCTGGCTGGCTCAGGAAGTCACATTTGCAAGATGAATTCAGACAGGCCTGCTTTGAGTGGTGTCACTGAGATGGGGCAGGGGCTGAAGGAGCTGAACAAAGAGGATTGTGGAACGGTCTCCTCCCCCCCCCCCCCGCCCCGCCCCTGTCAGCCAGGAAGGGCTGATGCTGGCCTGCTTCAGTGCTCATCTGCCCCATGTCCCATAGGAGCCCGAGTGACCACAAGACCCACACAAAGGGGCTGCTGGGGGAGGGGGAGAAATAAGTGACCGTCACCGTGGAGAAATGACTTATTATCCAAGGCTATTACCACATGAGCAGCCTGTCTGCTGGCGGGGAGGAGGGGGAAGGAGGCTGGAGTCCCCGCAGAGGGAGGGGGGCCTGGACGAGTAAGCACCTGAGCCGGTCCAGCCAGGAGAGCTGGGTTGGGCTGGCCTCGGGTGGGGAGGGGGACATGATTGTGTGGTGGGAGGGTGGGGGAAGGAAGGACACATCCTACATGTGGCATGGAAAGGGGCTCCGGAGAAGTGGGGCAGCTGCAGGGCGGGCTCCTCTGCATACCGCCCACCCCCAGATTCTGGAGGCCAGATTGGAACTCCATCTTGCTCTCTGCTGTGTATAGGACTAGGAGAAAGGGCTTATATGGACATTGAACCTGGGCCCTGCCACTCCTCCCCCTGCCTGGGACAAAACCTTTAGCCACCTCTAGAGACCCTGCTCATAGGGGCCGAGTACGCCACTCCCCTGTGGCCTCAAGAGGGCGCTTGAGCACACAGCTCCACACCCTGCCGGGGCTGGGGCTGCTTCCTTAATGACGCTAGAGTGGGCTATCCACCCCCACCCCACCCCCGGCTCTGACCTTTAGGCACCCCCTCTCCCTGCACCAGGGCAGGTCACTGTTAACGAGTGTTTATTCATAAAACCATGGTACATTTACAGTGCGTGACAAGGCATGTACAATTCCAGTATCAAACAATATTACAGCAATAAAATAAGGCCCGGGCAGCTTTGTTCATCCAGCGCCAGTGACTGGTTGAAAATATCTCCCCATGTGCCCCCGCGGGGCTTTGGGTGAATAAATAGTTTCTCAGGTGGCCAGCAGGCATAAAGCTGCACCAGGACAGGCTATGTCTAACTCTCCCTTGTCTGGCCCATAAGCAGGACAAGTGTCCGGGCTGGATACTGCATGTCCACTCTGGGGGGGGTGGGACAGCAGAAGCCCTCTCTTAGCTACTCCCTGCCCTTCAGCCACGCCCCCCCCCAACCTGGTGCAGCTTTCAGCATTTGCCCCATTTCGCCGCTTCACTTGAGAGCAACTGAAGAAGAGGCCAGCCCAGGGCAGGGGTCTCAGACCCACCTTTGACGGGCCCTCAAAGCAGCAGCAGCAAGAACCAAGGCCGCCAGTCCCCAGAGGCAGAGCCTCACGCTGCTGGCTCCCAGGCAGGCAGCTTTGGAGTTTCTTGTGGGTGGGGTCACCACAGGGGCAGTGGAGGTCTCAGTCACCCTCCCTGGCGGGTAGGGGGGAATCAGACCAGTGCCTTGGGCTGCCTTTCTCAGGGCAGTGAGACACGCCAGCTTTCTAATGAAGTGGCGAGTACATTCTAGAAGACCTGGATGAGGATGTCTACCATCACCACCCCCCAAGAGTCCCAGCTGGGCACAGTCACAGCTTGCAGATGCCTGGGGTGGGCACAGCTGGCAGAGCAGGGTCGGAAGTACCGGAGCCAAGGACAGGTAAGCACGGTGGCCATTCAGGGGGCAGACGAGGGTGGAGGGAGCCACCACCTCTGGCCACACCCTTGTGTCCCATGCCCTCCCTGGTTAGCACACAATCTTGGGTGCAGAGGGGTTGAGGGTGGGCTCGGCACAGCTGCCCCCCATGGGCAGGCCACTCACAGGAGTGTGAACATCCTGGGGGCTGAGCCTCGGGTGGGCTGGGGTGGTGGTGCTGAGCAGCCTGTCCTGAGGCTTCCCTGCCACCTCTCCCCCATCCTGCGAGCTGTCTCAGGAACAGAGGCCCAGCGGGCTGGAGGCTTACACCCGGGAGGTGATGTAGACAGAGTGCACGCGCTGGGCTAGCGTGCTCTGTAGGTCGTGCAGTGGGTCCAGGCCCTGTACCTTGCTGCTGCGCCCGTAAATGAGCTGCCGGAAGGCATCCTGCTCCAGCAGGGCCTGCATGTGCTTGAGGAAGAAGCCCTCGCAGAACAGCGCCAGCTCCGGGGCGTTGTGGATCTGGGAGAGGGAGAGGGAGGTCCATGAGCCAGCAGCCTCAGCTGTCCCCCAGAATTGCCCACCTCCTTCTGTCCCACATACGTCCCAGGGGCCCAGGGCACTAGTAACGGTACCAAGGGTACATGCCGTTGCCTTGGCCCAGGTCCCACTGGTGACCCATCCCCTGCATCAGGAACTACATTTCTAAGGGCAGGGATGGGGTCCACATAGGGCCCAGCACCTAGGAGCGCACGCAGTCACGTTTAACCCAGCGAATACGGAGCGCCCCTCTGGGTTCTGCGGTCAAGGTGTCAGCAATGCTCTTGCTCAGGGAGGCAGATGGAACCCAGGAGGGCGAGTGCAGCCCAGGATGGAGGCTGCAAAAGGAGTCAGAGTGGGAAGGCGGCTGACTATAGGGTGGCCTGTGGTGGGCAGGGGGCTGGAGTCCTGCAGACTGCTCAGGGCCAAGCTCTTGGGAGAGGCGGTGGGTACCATGGGTCCCTGGTGGGACTGGCTGGTCGTGGTGAGCAGTAGGACACAGACCAGCGTGGGAAAGGAGGGAGGCAGGAATGAGGAACATGATGGGACCCCAGGCCTGGAAACAGCAGGGTGGGACGCGGTTCCTTTGCATTCAGAGGAACATTTGGGATTACAGGGCCAATGCTGGGAAGTGGAGATGCTGATGTAGCCATCGAGGGGATGAGGGCAGGCTGGGCGTGGGGACAGAGGCGCCGACACTGCCCTGCAGGGTGTTGAGCCCCCACTCTGAGGCCTAGAGAACAGGACTGCAGAGCCCTGGGTGTGAGAAACTGGTTGGATGGGCACAGGGGCTGAGATGGGGGAGAGAAGGGGTCAGTGTGGGGGAATCTGACTATTGTGGGGTGCTGGTATTCCCATCAAGTCTAACAGCCGGAGCTGGAATGGCACCTGGGACCTACCCAGCTTGACGCCCCTGTCTGTTGCTGTCCCTGCGCCTCGAGTCCTTCCTTAGCCCCTTCTCCTCAAAGCCAGCGGCCTCACCTTGGCGTACTTGTAAGTGCTCACGGCACTATCCACACTGATGGTCCGGGAGCACAGGATCTCGCAATGCCGCTGCAGGGCATCCAGCTGGAACAGGCTGGCCGCGGAGAGCAGCTGTGGAGGGAAGGAGGGAGGCCACAGGTCTGAGCACGGGCCTCACAGACAGAACACTTCAGGGGCCTGGGGTCCTGCTCCCTCCCATCCCTAGGGGCCTCCCACTTGGAAGCAAGTCTTCGGACCAGGCTGCTCATCTTTTGTTCCAGGCATTCAGGCACCCGGGGGCACACAAAGGCTGGCAGACACCAGCAGGGCTACCCGCCACAGGCCTTTATTTAGCCCGGGCTGGCTGCCTGGCTGGAAGCGGGGCTTTGCTTTCCACAGACATACGGGGATGTTTGAACCCTCCTGGGCTGGCCTCCCTCTGGGGTGTCCCTGTCTGAGCCCCGGGGCCTGGTCTAGGACCATAGTTCCACTGACACCATGGCCAGCCCTTCTAGGAGAACCACCTGCCTGCCAGACAAGAGACAGGCCTGACAGAGTGAGGTGCCCCGAAGGGGCCTCGCTCTGTCCCCCTTGTCCCACCAATGCTGCAGTCTGAGCGTGGACGGGGTTGAGGGCTGGGGGTCTGACATGGGAATCTGGAGGGGGGTGTCCCTGCTCCAAGCACCCCCGAGCCTGACACTCACCTCCAGGATGTCAGCTGTGGGGATGTCCAGGGTCTCGGTACCCCCATAGTACAGGTACTGCATCATCATCTGTAGCAGGGAGGTGTGCGTGAGTGCCACGCCACACGGACCCAGCACAGTCTTCTGCCCTCCCACCCCTCAGCGAGCTGACCTCTCCAGACCCTGGCCCTCCTCCCCAGCTCTGGCTGGGACTCCCGCCCACAACCCCTTCTGAGATCCACACTGGATCCTGCAGCCAGCACCTCTGAAATCCACACTGGATCCTGCCCCCAGCACCTCTGAGATCCACACTGGACCCCCCCCCCCCCCGCAGCACCTGTGTGCACCGCACTGGGACAGGTTCCTCCCAAGGCATGGCCATGCTCGTCCCACAGACCTGCTGCATGTCTGTGGGTCTAAAGGCTGGTGCTTGGGAATCCCCCTGCGGTGCTGCGGAAGAAAAGCCTGAGGATCTGCGTCTGAGCAACGATGACAGGAAGCCCTTGGCAACAGTTGTACGCCTGCTAACTTGGGGGCGCCGTGAGCTAGGACCCTTCTGAATTACCTCCGTGAGCCCAGGAGTACACACTACCCACCAATTTTGGAGAAGGAGGCCTGGGGAGGGCAGACCTAATGTCTAAGAGCAGCTGGGAGGAACGGGTCTGGGAGATCTCTCCAGACCTCTCTCCCATCTGCCCTGGCTTGGCCATCCCCACACCATACTGGCTTGAGAAGCAAGCTGGTCCCAGGCCCAGAGGCCACATTGCTGACTGGCTGAGTCACACCCAGGCCTCTAGGGAGCTGGGGGCCTGGCCTTCCCAGAGAGACGTTCTGGGCCAAGTCTCAGGTGGTCACATCCTGTGGCCTCGGGAGTGTCCCAACTGGAAAAAGAAAAGCCCTCTCACTGGCCTTCTGGAGAGCGTGCCCGGCAGGAGCTGGCATTGTGGGATATAACTCTAGGCTCCAGCCAGCCTGGCTGGAGGAGGCCCCGGAGGGTCTAGGGAGGCGGAGGCAGGGGCCTGGCTGCTCTGCCAACAAACAGGGTGCCCATTCCAGGGAGCCGCAGGCCTCCTGGCCCAATCTGCTGCTCCCACAAAGGCACTCCCGGCTGGTCTGAGGCGAAACAAGACAAAAGGAGCCAGAGCACAAGCAAAGCCCGGCACCCAGGGCTGTGGAACCACAGCCAAAGGCCCCAAGCAGTGGCTGCCTGGGGGGACCTGTGGGGGCAGAGCAGGACGGCTCTTCAGAGTTTTGGAGCAGAAGACTGTCAGGAGCAAAGCGCCAGACTTTGCTTGCAAGGCGCCTCTGGGAAGATGAAAACCACAAACTTTCCGGTCAGCAGTCTGCCACTAACTGTGTGTGCCTTCCAGGGACTTGGATCTTCCATGGGGCTCCTATAGTAACTCATCACATGCCTGTCTGTCCCTGTGGGCAGGGGCACCTCAGCGGGGGCCTTGCCTTGGCTCAAGCTGGTGCTCTGACAGTAGCAGCGGGGGCCCCAGGGGTCAGGCAGGGCAGAGGCCCACATGTGGGCCTGGCATGTCCCTTACCGGGCTGGGATGGGTATTTGCTGAAGGCTGGCTTCAAGGCAGCCAGGGCAAGAGAATGCCCAGGGGTCTAGGCGGCCTACAGCTGCCGGCTCCCCACTCCCTTTCTGGGCCTGGGAGGCACACCCCGCACCTTGCAGTGCCTTCTTGAGGTCCCTTAAATGCACACACACTCACAGGGGTCAGCAGTGCCTGGTGGTGCAATGGCTAGCGCTTGGCTTCCCCGGGAAGAGTCCGCAGTTGGAACTCATCAGCCGGCGGCTGTGTGGGAGAAAGGAGTCGTCATGCAGACTGAGAGACTCCTGGGGCAGTTCTACTCTGTCCTTGTGTGCCAGGATTGACTGTCGCTGGTAAGCCGCCCGCCGCCACCACCACTGAGAGAGCCTTGTTTAGGGGCCAGGGAGCAGGCTGTGGGCAGGCAGGGTGCAGGGAGAATTAATGTCACACGGCCTGGCTGCCTGGGGCAAGGTGTGGCGGTCTGTGCTGCCCACCCCCCTTCCCCGCCCCCACTTCATAAGCAGGCAGTCTTGGGGCACAGCTTGAGGAGAGAAGACTTCAGGCAGAACTGGCTGGAGCATGCCTGGGACTCTCTTCCACCGGATAGGGACTCGGAGCAGAGACCGCAGCTCCGCGCGGCCTGCCCCCAAGCTGCAGCTCCACTAAGAGTAGTAGGAGTCATCCACGGTGCCCTTGGCAAGTCTCGCTGCGTGACCTGGCGTGGACTGAGGCCCCCTGAGCTGCGGTGTGCCGTGTGGAAGGATGACCACCAGCTCGCTGGCTTTGTGGCGGCTTCGGGGAAACGGCCGTAGGGGGCAGCCTACTAAGTTGACCCCAGCTCTTTTTTCCTTCTTTCATGGAAGACACCTGCATTTGGTCTCTGGGTCACTGGGCTCTGTCCTCTGAAAACAATGGCGGCAGCTTCTGTCTCTTCTATCTTGTGTGAAGTGGGACGCCCTTACAAAGAACGAGTTGGCCTTTTGATCCTGGGTCTGGGGAAGGCCACCTGAGGCCGGAAGTGGGGGCAGGCCTGGGAGGACACGGGCGCCCTGGAGCTTCGAGGTGGGAGAGAAAAGCCCACTTGTCCTTTCTGCTGGTGTCTGTCCTCCCTGCAGTTTGAGAGCAGCGTCAACAGGGTACTGGGTCCAAGAACAGAGAAGGGGCCGGTGCCCACTGACCAGGTCCACGACAATGGGATGAACAGGAAAAGGGCTGGAGCCTGCTGACCAGGCCCCGGTTTGCGACAGCTGGGCTTTGCATGGATCCCAGCAGGAAGCCAAGACCTCTCTGGACTGGTTGGATGCCTTCCTCCCTCGGTGTGAGCTGCCTGCTCTGGAACTTTGCAGCTCTGTTGGGAAGCCCAGGCCCTGGCACATGGCCCCAAGCCAACCCACCCCAGGGTGCCCCCGTTCATAGGTGCCCCGTGAAGCGACACCCCCAGGTAGTGGTAGAGTTCAGGAAGCAGAGGGCAAGGGACAAGGCTGGATGGTGCCCTGGGCCAAGGGCGACATGGTTGCCAGACTCAGTGGGCAGCTGGAGCTAACATGCTCTGGATGTCAGTACTGTCACCCCACTTCGGCGCCCAACAAGCCTCAATGTTCTGAGGGCTGCCATGCTGGTTCTGGCCCAGGAGACTGGAATGTAACTGAGTGACGCGGTGACCTGGCCCAGCTCACCTGCAAGAGAGGCCCACCTGGATTGGCTGAGGCCCCTCTCCCTCCCATTGGCTGGCAGCCCTTGTCCCTGCACGCTCCCCACTCTCCACCAGTCCCGGTGCCCGACACAACCCCATGCTCCAGCTAACTGAGACTTCGCCCTTTGTAGCCAAACAAGATTCTAGAGTGTCCCAATCAAGGGCTGGGGCAGGGGGGCGGGAGGTATCACCTACCTGTCTGCCTACACCAGAACCTGGGCCTCCCCCCACCCTCCACCCCAGCCCCAGCAGTCACCAAGACCACCCTCCCACCTCACCAGTGACAGGGCCCGAGTCACCATCTCAGCTACATTCCAAACCGTCTCCTAAGTGGCCCTGGGGCTCCAGCCGCTCCCCCTCCAGACTGAGCTTTCTAAACACTCTTCCACGCGTTCTGGGTTTGAATCCTGCATCACGTCCCAGCTGTGACCCTGGGCAAGTGGTTCAATGTCTCTCTGTCTCCACTTCCCTCTGAAGTGCGTGTGTGTGCTGTGGAGTCAATGCTGACTCACGGGACCCTACAGGACAGGGAGGGGACACAATCTTTACAGGAGCGAGCAGACTGGGGACACAGCGGGGAGGGAAACCACAGACCCTGGGGCTAGCAGCTGAGCACTCCATCACTGGGCACCCCGCGCCTTCCCCCAGCAGCCCTAGGGGGCAGTACACCGCCCACAGGCCCATCCACGCCAGCCGATGGCCTTATCTCCTTCCAGGGAGCGGCTGGCGGGTTTGGACCACTGTCGGTGGCAGCCCGAGGGGTTAACAGTACACCTGCACACCTCTGTCCCCTAGGGGTGACGTGGGCACTGAGTGAGTAACCGCTCTGAAGCACACGGTACAAAGCCAGTGGTCGTGGTGGCGGCAGCGAGGTGGTAGCTCCTCATCGGTGACAGGGCACTGTGCGGGTTTCTGGCTGACAAGTGCTGCTCCCTTTACCTGGCAGCCCGCTGGTCACGGGCAGCCCCGAGTCCTGGAGAGTCAGCGCTGCTGCCATTCCCTCATCCCCTCGGCTGGGTTAGAGGCCCTTTCCTGGGCTGTCACAGCCCGTGACCCCCTCCCCACACACCATGTCAGTGTGTGTCTTCTCCAGGGCAGGGTCCTTGTCCCATGAACTGCCTCCTGATAACCAGCATCCCTGGGGGAGGACACATGGTCACCCACTAGGCTGTTAACAGGAGGCTGCAGATTCGAGTCCACCCAGAGGACGCTTGGGAGAAAGGCCTGGTGAGCTTCTTCCCCAAACCAGCCCCCGACTGCTCCTCTGACCCCCAGAGGACTGGACACGAGCGGAGAGCTGGACGCAACTTAATGACAACTGTCCCCCACCACACATGGACACCTAGCCCACTGTTGGCACAAGGACAGCTTCAGACAAATGCTTGCAGAGTAGTAGAGCAACAGGGGCATCCTGAGAGTGGCTCGTGTGCTCTGCGACACTCTGGGATGTTCCCACAAGGTCACAAGCCTGCCTCCTGCAAGGGGAGGTCTGACAACCACCCACCAGCTGCCTCTGAAGCCCTGAGCCCACCACGAGCCTAGAAACTGCTGTCGCTGCCTGGAAAGCCCGCAGCTGGGGGCTGCTGGGACACAACCGGCTCTCCACCCCAGACCCTGGCTGGCAGTCCTCCTGTGGGCTTCAACCGTGAAACCACTTTTGTTCTCATAACTGGACACAGTCCCACAGGCAGCAGGGATCCTGCGGCCTCCAGCCCCTCCCAGGTGACGGCAGTGAGGCTTGCTAGGAGCAAGCTTTGAGACCGAGAGCCTGTGTGCTCCTCACACCTCTGTCTGTCTGCTGGGCAGATCTGAGGCAGCCGTCCACCTGAAGGAGGCTGGCCCTGGCAGGGAAGAGCCGGGAGGCTCTCACCCGGGCATGGATTGGCAGATGCCCAGAGGGCTGTGGAGTGCAGAAACGAGGACTGACTGGGAGCTGCCTCCCCACCTTCCAGATCCAGACAGGGAGATGAGGGTGAGGTGGGGTGGGGCATGGATGCCGAGTGCCACACACCTTGAAGATGTGGTACTTCATGTCGCCGATCTCGATGGTCTTGCTGCTGCTGTCTCCATCTTGCTCTGACTTATTGGTCATGAGGGTCTTGAACCTGGAGCAGAGGGGAAGGGACAAAGGGGTCCTGACTGCGACTTTCCTGCCATCTCCATGGCAGCCATGGCCCATCCATTCCCTGGCTGCTTGATTGCGGGCTCCCAAAATCATTCTGGGCAAGTGACATTGGGTTGAGAGCTGAGCCAAGCCTGGGCTGCCACTAGCTGCTCTCAGCTCAAGAGGCCACAATGTCCTGGGGCTCCTGCTTCCAAACATCTGTGGTGCCTGACACCCAAAGGCAAACAGAATGAACGAAGCCTCTGGACATGTCTTTGAGAATGCTGGGTCCTATCTTACATCTCCCCACCAAACCTGCTTCATGCCTTCCTGTGAGGGCGCTAGAGGCTCTGTTGATGTGATCATAGGCCGAGGGGTGGGGGGTGGGGTGGCTCTGAGCCTCAGCCCGACACATCTTTCCAGCAAATCGGTGACTATCACCCATAAAAGAAACCCAGTGTCCCCGAGGCCATGGCTCGCCCCTCCCTCCAGGCGACCACTGATCAGTCCAGTCTCTGAGCTGACTCAGAACAGCCTGGGCACGGGCCAGCCTCACCTGGGCCCTGTTGGCTCTCACTGGAGCCGCGTGGTCTATCCAGATGACTGAAGGCCTTCCTCTTCCACTGACCCCTGCTTTACACCAGGCAGGATGCCCTTCCTTCTCTGGGCCTGGCCCTTCCATATCGGCTACTGGAGAGATTCCTTCTGTGGAAACCTGACAGTCTTCCCTCGGGTGGTGGGCTTTTCTCCCTGCGGTGAAGGTTTCCCCTCACCATAGCATGCTTTTTGGACAAGTGCTCCACTGTACGAGTCGGCCCTATCATGGCTAGCCATTCGTCTGTTCGTTTTCCACCTCTTGGCTGCTCTGAGTAAATCCATCATAAATGCTGTTGGCCATGTGCCTGGGCCAGTGCCTGCTTCCGGTTCTTCTGGGCAGATCCCTAGGAGTTAGGGATCCCTGGACAGATCCCTGGGCAGGACCACTCGGTCCTGGAGGGGTGCTGTGTGTTGGAGTCAACTCGACAGCATTGAGTTTGGTTTGGGTTGGAAGGGCATCCTGCTTGGTAGAGAGGGGGCCCCTGAAAATAGGAGACCTTCAAAGAGACCATCCCCAGGCTCGACAGTAACGAGGGATGAGGACGGGCAGGGACAGACCGTTTCCTTCAAGGACCAACGCTAGCTAGGAGTCAGCCCATCCGAAGGCGCTTTATAGTGGCGGCGGCAGCGGCAGCAACAGACACCAACAACACACTCCATTGGTTAACTTTCTGGGGAACCTCCAGACTGCACTGTTTCACGATCGCTGTCAGCAGCCAGAGATGAGCCTTCCAATCTGCAGGGGTCAGTTAGTGACCCAAGCCTGCCTACCTGTTAGATGCCGTCACCAGCAGGACTTTATGTGCGTAAAACAGCTTTCCTTCCACGAGGAAGCTCACGTCCGACATCTCCCTGTTGTTCAGGAAGTGGGGATCTGCACAGAAAGGGAGAGTGGATGTGGAAGACAGAGGATAGGGACAGGGTGGGGGGTTGTGAGGGGCTCTCTCTGCGAGCCTGAGGGCAGACCAGACACACATGCAGAGGGGAGAGGAGTGTGCGTGCGGGGCAGGAGGAGCTGCCCTTACCTAGTCTGGCGGGCAGGGTCTTGCGGATCTCAGGGATGCTGGGGATGGGGCTGCCACCGTAGCAGTGCGTGAAGATGGCGGCCAGCTGCTGGATGACTGAGTCGTTCTGTGGAGGGGCGGCAGGGAAGGCCATTAGCTCGCCTCCTGTGGCCGCCGGTTCACAGCTGCAGCTCTGTCTGTCCAGCTGGGAAAGGGGGGCCTGCCTGCATAGCTCAGCCTTGGATGGCCTTCAGAGCTGGCCTCCAGCCCCACCAGCCTGGGAGGGCCTCTGAGCCAGGCCAGTGGGGCTGGGACCGCAGCTGCGGCCGCTGGGCGGCGCTCACCTTGCTGGTCTTGAGGATGTCGAACATGAGCCGCAGGCCCTCGGTCACCAGCTCCTCGTTGTACTCCTCCTCCTTGATGGAGCTGAAGTCCCGCAGAAGGCTCTGCACCACTGAGTACCTGGACTGTGAGAACGAGGTCCGCAGAGACTCGATCCAGACGTGCAGCTTCCAGGGGACGCCTGGCCGGGACGGGGGCAGAGAGTCACCTTGTGCAGTGCTCCCAGCACAGACTCTGTGCCCACACTGTGCCGGCCCCTAGAGAGCCTGCTGGCTGCGGGCAGGGAGTCCTCCATCCCCCGCAGGCAGGGTGGGGCTGTGTGCAAAGAGTGTCACTTGGCTCCCTGGGCCTCGATGACCGGGCAGAGGGGACCTCCGTTCTAACCTGACAGATGGCCTCAGCCCAAGTTCAGGGACACGCACTGCACAGCTGGGCACCTTCCAGGGACCTACAGTTCCAACTGCCCTGCCGCCTGATGGGCCCTGGCATGATGTGCTTGAGAACCTCCCTCCCTGCATCAGGGGCAGGGCGCTCTGCCCCTGAAGGTTTCCCAGACTTTAGCGCTACAGGAGGAGAGGGGGGGCAGCCTGAGGACGGGGCCCGCCTGCAGGCCTGGGTGGACAGAGTGATGCCCTGCCCCCTTTCTAGAGTCTCACCCAGCGTCCTCAGCTCCATGGTGATGTCCACGTAGCCGTGCTCGGCGCTGTAGTACATGGCCTCCTGCAGGGCCTTCGTGCGCGTCCTGCTCAGCCGCACGGGGCCCTCGCTGCCGCTGCCCTGGCTTGACGTGTCACTCTCCTCGACGCCCTCGGCCAGGATTTCCTCCAGGGACAGCACGTCCGTCCTGGCCTGCTGCGGCTGCGTCAGGAGCTTCCGCAGGACGTTCCTGCATGCACAGTGGACACAGTGTGAGCCCGCTGAGTGGCCTTCATGCAGGGCATCATGCCAAGGGCCAGTGGTCTCCTTGCCCAGGTCAGCCAATCAGGTAGGGACCCCAGCAGTCCCATCTCAGCCCCCAGGACAAGACAGGGTCAGTTCGGGAGAGCCTGCCTGCCAGGCCCCTGAACCCTCGCTGTGTGACCTCGGGTGGGTATTTGACCTCTCTGAACCCTGACTGCCTCCTCGCTCCCTGGTTCCCATGAGGCTACCATGTGGGTCTTAGCCGCAGGGCCGCACACCGCAGCTCTCCCAAGGCGGCCCTTTTTATGCAGGGGCCGCGTCATGAGCCAGCGCCCTGGGGGGAGCCCTTGGTTAAGCAGCCAGCTGCGGCTGACATGCTGGCAGTTCGCACCCGCCCAGAGCAGTGTGGGCCTGCGCAGGTGCCCGGAAAACCTTAAGGAGTAGCTGTGCTCTGTGTGCGTGGGCAGAGTCAACCGGGTGACAACCACGCATGGCAACTAGGGGTCTGCCACCCTACGCTGAGTTCCTAACGGAGGGCACAGACCCTGACAGAGCAGGCCCCTCGCTCTTCCCTGAGCCCTGGGAGAGCCCCCATCCCCTGCCAGTCGTCACAGGTGATGGATGTATCCTGCCCAAGGTCCCGTGGGCCGGAGTGCATATCCAACCCAGATGGAGGTCACAGCCATGCTTGTGGTCAAGGTCACCCCAAGGGGTAGCTGTTGCTGGCTCCTACTCTTTGCTGCTGTGCTAGCTCATGTCTACAGCGCACCTACTTTGTACCAGGGACGAGGCTGTAAGGTCCTGCCTCCAGGGAGGGCAAGGGAGGTGATGGGCAGAGAGACAGATGGATAGGGCCATGGGGGTAAGCACTCAGAGTCCCTGCCCACTTCCCTCCTCTCCCTTGCTCTGGCCCCAGTGCAGCTCACTGGCTCCAGCTTCCCCCTCTGCTGCCCGCTACCCATGGGGCAGGCCCGGCCCCAACGGAGCAAGGGCCGCCATCTGCTCTGGGGGCTGGCTGTGGTGCCAGCAGCCTCTGGCCTGGCCATATGCTGCGTGCAGTCATCCCAGAGACCCTCTGAGGCCACTGCCAAGCATGGGAGGGGTGTGGTCCTGAGGGGGGCTGGACAGCTGCAGAGCAGAGTCTTATGGGGGAAATGGGGCAGACCCAGCATGGGCAATGGAGGCCAGGCATTAGTCCTGAGTTGGCCTAGAGCCAGCACGGCACCTTGCTATGCCCCAGCCAGTGTCCAGATCTGTGAAACGGGGAGCTGTCCAGGGCAGGGAAGATGAATCAATTTCCCCTTGCAGGCAGTGCCAGTGTTCGTGCTGTGGCTCAGTTCATGGGAAAGAGAATGGGGATCGATGTATGATGTCTGCTGAGAGTGTGGGTGGAGCAATAGTGGTGCTTGCCGTCCCTGGACTGGGAAAACTGTCTATCCCTGTGTTCTTGCACCGTGCTCTGCCTGTCCTGTCTGCGGTGACGCAGGCAGAGGGAACGCCCCTGAGAGCAGGGCCTGGAGGGGCAGCCCTGGCCCCGCAGTGCTTCCGCACAGATCTCTGCGGAGAAGCCTGCTTTCGGAAACCATGCTGGGCTCGGCTGGAGCGGGAGGGTGGGAAACATAGGCTTTCCCACTGTGGCTGTCACTCGGCCCTCCTCTAACCCCCACCCAGGAGCCCAGGCCCTAGCAGGGGCAACAGAGGCTCAGCAGTGAGGTCCCTATCCCTGGGAAGCCTGAGGCCTAGGAGCCAGGCCTGCACGGGTCCCAGGTGGAGCAAGAGGAAGCGGTCTGCCCTCCTTCAGGCCCAGAGAGCCTGTGTGTGTCTCCACAGTGGCTCCTCCTGAGCTCTGTCCCCGCAGGCAGAAACAGAGGAGCCCTAGATCAGGGGCCCAGGCTCTTTCACGCATAAGGACTCGACTCCCAGCTTCTCGGCCCAGCTGCCTCCCCTCCCCACCCACTTGGGCAGAAACAGCCCTGCCAGGAGACGAGAGTTCCTGAGACCACTGCCGAGGGAACCAGGGCCTGGCAGCCGAGGACCGGGCTGCTTCCGTGCAGAATTGGAAGAAATGGGCCTCTGGCTACTCCTGTCTGAGCGGGAGAAGTGGTCCCAGCGGGGGAAGTGGTCCCGGTGGCAGGGTGGCCAGCAAGGTCCTTTGCTCCCGGGTATGCTGGCTGTCCACTCGGTAGCCCCCCGCCCTGCACCTCCCACCACTGGGGCACCTTCATGCCTCTACTGACCAGTCCCTGACTGAGCATCGCTTCCTGTGGCCTCACCACAGATCGGGGACAGGAGCATCCTCCATGCGAATCCTCCCTCAAGGATGGGGTGCCCCTGCAGGCCCTCCAGTGTAACATGAATGTCCCTCATGGGGTGGGCGTGACCTGCCGAGGACCCAACTGACTACAGATGCTGCTGCTGGGTCACTCCCACTGCCACCAAGGCCGATGTGATGCAGTGATGCTGAATGGCAGGGGGCCTGCTCTTCAGAGCCCTTGAAGCTCTGAATCTCCACGGGTACAGCTGCCAGCCCAACCCTTCTCCCAAGAAGCTGCCAGCCGTGAGGGCAGCATTATCACCACCGGGTCACAGCACTGATTTCAGACTGGCTCACTGCCCTGGCCTGCCAGCCACTCCCCTGGCCATCCTCTTCCCCAACCCCCCCCCCCCCGACCCCCCGCAGCCATTGCCAGGCCCCATGCTAGCCGGGGACCTGCGTCTCCAGGCTGATGTGTACATCTCTGTCCAGATGTCCAGGTCTAGCTCTTCTGCATCCAGTTGGAACACAGGGGCCCCCCAGAGCCTTTCTGGCACACCCCACCCCACCAGGCAGGATAGGGACACTGTGGCGGGTGGGCACCTGTGGCCGTGGGCAGCTGAGTGGCTGAAGCAGTTCATGTCCTCGTGCAGGGAGGAGGCCATGCCGTGAGCTTCGAGCATGCTGAGGAGGGGGTCGGCACCTCGGCTTAGCAGCAAGCTCACTAGTTCGTAGTTACCTGAAAGACAAAGTGGTGGGTGCCAACAGGGCACAGGGAGGCCAACCGAGATGCTGACAGGGGAAGGGAGCTCCCACCGCTGATGGTGGGGGAAATGAACCCTACGCAGCTCTGTGTTTGGGGAAGTGGGTGTTGAGCTCAGGAGAAGTGGGGAGGCAGGCTGGCAGACCCAGTCAGTGTGGCCCCTCCCGGGGGAAGGCCTGCCCTGTCCTCGGCTCTCCCATCCCTGTCCTCGGCTCTCTGCACCAAGCTCTGTAGAAACACATGGATGGGCGGAGGGGGAGTCTCCTGTGGCTCTGGAGGGGGGGTTTCAAAGCTCCCCACAGGGGTGTGTGTGTGTGAGCACAGGTGGCCAACGTCCAGCGACAGGCCCGGCCAATCTTGTAGGGGCCACGGTGACACCTGGGGGAGGGACCGGACAAGTCTTCTAGCGACCGAGCCCGCTGGCGGGCAGGGCAGTGCACCCACCGGCTGCCGAGGCGAGCTGTAGGGGCGTCTCGGCGTAGCTGTCCTCCCCACTGCTCACTGCCGAACTCTCCACGTGGGCACCAGCATCCAGCAGCAGCTGCCAGGGGCACAGAGGAAGCATCACTCAGCTTGGCAGGGGCGTGCGGGGTGCCCGGTGGCAGGAGGCCTCAGGGCCCGAGCCAGGCAGGGCTCATCCAGGCAGCGGAGTGGCTGGAACCCTACAACCCCGTTACCCCCGGGGCTCCAGTTGTCTACTCTTTAGCTCTGCTCCTGTGGCCCCAGACTGACCTCCATGGCTGAGGGTTAGTCTGAGCCTCCCTTTCATCCACAAAGACCTTCCTAAGAACTCCCGACGACCCGGAAACATCTACCAAGGGATGGCAGGCACCTTGCTGCTGGGGAAGAAAGGTATTGTAACTGTGCTGCAGTCGGGTGCTTGTGTTAGCCACCACACCCCGAGTGACCTGGGGCAGGCATTTCAACGTGCTGCCTCTCCATCTTCCTCGTCTGTCACGTGGGAAGAGATGTCTACCCTACATGACTGGGCATTAGACGCAACAAGAGACTGGGGGCGGGGGAAAAGATTTAGTGGTTTTTAGGGCCTGCATTGGAGAGACTCAGCTAGCCACCTACAGCCTGGAAATGCTGCGGCTAGAGCCAGAGCCCTGCTGCCCAGGGGACAGGTGGGGTGGATTAACCGATGACAAATTGTCCCAGCTGAGCCCCTGTTGGCTTTGCCTGGGGGCAGGGTGGGGGTTTCCCGGAATCCAGCAGGTGACTTGCAGCTCCAGCTTGCCTTTCCTGCGGGGTTGCTCTGGAAGGGAGAGGCCGTCCACCCTCCCCAGGTTTCTGGAGACCAGCCCTCCTTAGCCTGCAGCTAGCAGTCCAGGGAACCACTGCCTGCCTCTCGCCTGGGAACCAGCTGGGCGGAGTCCAGCTCAAGCAGGCTGAGCTTGGGGTCCATCAACCTCTACACTATGAGTGGGGAGCAGGGACCTGCAGGCCAGGAGATGTCGGTTGACCAGAACCTAGTTCTGGCACCAGGGCTGTGGCAAGTGCCAAGGCGACGGAAGTGGAGCCTGCCGTCGGGCAAACCTGGGTACTGATCCAGTCAGGCCCAGTCTTGGCTCGGCAGGTCACGAATGCTCAAGCTGTAGTTTGGAATTAATGGAGAATCAGCCAGGCAGTGGTCACCATCCACTGAGTTCCTCCCGAGTGCCAGGCTGGGCTGCACTGGGTGGATGGAGAAGACAGGGTCTTGCCTGGCAGGGTCCCAGCCTAATGGACAGCGAAGGGTTACATAAATTCCCAGGAGAGAGGGGCAAGCATTCTGTCGCTCTGGTGGCCCTTAGCAGCAAGGGAGCCTGGAGTCCTGTGGTGGCGTGGCCAGTGGCCATGCTGGTGTGGGGACCGGTCAGTCTGTACTTCCCACTTCCTGAGCCACCCAAGCCTCATACCAGCCACAGCCACCTGGGCCAATCTGAGCCCTTCCAGGAGCCAGGAAATGGGTAGGAGGAAGGAGCTGGGAGGATGTCATGCTATAGGCTGGCACTGCAGCAGAATTTAAGCAGGCCGTGGGCAGAGGGCTGAGCACATGCATAGAGATGCCAGGCAGGTGGGCCTGGAGCCTTAAGTGACCTGGGCCCTATTTCCTGAGATTCCACATGTACACGCCTTTCCTCGAGGCAAACCATGGGGCCCCTGTCCTGGCCACCTAGTGAGCCAGACCTTCAGTGTGGCCTCTGGTACCTTGGGTGGAGGCAGTGGAAGGGATACTTGGAGGCAAGCCCACCTGGCTGCGGGGGATGGCTGCAGGGAAGGGGGCGGTAGCGGGTGAGTGGCAGGTACTCACCTGGACCACAGAGATGTGCCCATGCAGCACAGCAAACGTCAGTGAGGTCCAGTGCCGGCTGTCGGGGTGGACAGATGGGTGCCTGGGAGAGTTGCTTGGAACCTGGAAAATTCCACAAATGATCAGTGTATCCTGGGGGGCAGGGGGGTGACACTTCCGGAGGATGACATAGACACCTACGCTGAGAGTGTACCCTATAGGGATGGAGAAAAGGATTTGACTCTAGTGGCATTTATAGTTGATTGGTAATGTCTGCCTGAAGCACTATAGAGAAAACGCACAATAGTGGATGTTCAATTGGTGATGTCTGCCCCGAGGTGAGATAGGCTGGAGGGAAGCATTTTATGTGCTTCATAGGGAGGCAGGGCTAGAAGCACTAGGCATGGGCAGGATGGCTGGGTATCAAGTTGCTAAAAAGAGGAAGGTGCTACAGAAACAGAATCATGGCTATTCTTCTACGTGCCAAAATCTTGAGGAAAATCCGTTGCTAACTGTGATCCCCAGGTGCCCTGTGTTTGCAGCCCTCTAAGACCCACCCACCCAGTTGTCCACATGCTCTCCAGTCAAGAGGGGATTCAGGGGCTCCAGAGCTGGGCGGGGACCTAAGGGCCACTCCCTGGGCAGGACTCACTTGGATGTCCAGATTCGCTCCAGCATCGATCAGCATCTGGACCATCGCTTCGTCCCCAGCAGCACAGGCGTACATTAGCGGTGTCATGCCCTGCACGAATCCAAGGTTGTCAGGGAGCAGAGCCCGTGCTCCCCAGGTCTATACCTCAAACCACAGGTCTGAACTCCTGGCTGTGAGAACTACTCACCCAGAACTGCCTGGGCCTGGTGCTCAACCAGCCGGTCTTTCCTAGGTCCTCTGGACACAGGACCCCAAGGGTACCTCTGGGGGCACTGCCATAGCTTTGCAGGGCAGCACAGTGCTCAGCTCTCCAGCAAGATGCCAGGGCCAGCACTGCCACCGGCTGTGTAGATTTGTACAGGTTTCTTTACTGCCCCTCTGCTTCAGTTTCCTCACCTTCAAACTGATAGCAGCGATGATAGTACTGACTTCATAAAAGCCTCATGCTATCAAGTGGGACCTAGCTCAGAGGGCACGTGGGGCCACAGTAGACCTGTTCCTTCCTGTTTCCAAGGCTAGTCTAGGCCTAGAGTCCAGGGAAAGGCATTCTTTCCACCTTTAAGGACGGAGCCCTGGGACATAGTGGTTAGGCACGTGGCTGTTGGCAAAAGGCCAGTGGTTTGGACTCACCAGCTGCAGCAGTCTGCTTGGCAGAGAGCTCCAGGCTTAGAAACCCTACGGGGCAGTTGTGCTTTGCCCCACGGGGTGGCTGTGAGTTGCAGTCTACTGGACGGCGCTGGGTCTGGCCCCCTGCCTGCCCGCCTGACAAGCACTTTGCTGTGAGTAGTTCAAAGACAGGTGAGGTCGCCCATGGTGGACAGGCTGCAGCGAAGTTTCCAGCTCCAGAGAGATTCGGGAGAAAGGCCGGGCGATGAACTTCTGAGAACTAGCCCTGGAAAATCTAATGACGGGAGGGGGGGGGGGGGGAGTGGGAATGGTCGCTCCACTGGAAGAATGTCATTGACGCCACTGAATCGCCCCTGCACAGACTGCTGGACTGGTGTATGTTCTGTGTGTGTGGTCTCAACCACGAGAAAGATGGACGATCAAAGGAAACAGAACCTCGCTGGTCCCAGCGGCACACCGTCTGACTCCCTCGCTTGGCCCCACCCTCCGGAGGGCGCAGTTGCTAAGGAGGACACCTCCGAGAGCCAGAGGGCCAGCGAGGGCCAGGGGCCTCGGGCGGCCATGGCGGTGGGCTTGACCCCACTGGCCATCGTGAGGCTGACCGGGCAGTGTTTTGTTGCTGCACGTAGGTCTCTGTGAGTCACTGCAGCCGGCAGCAACAGTATTGTCCCCCCATCAGGGTGGAGCTCAGAGTGGTGGAGCCTCGGGTCTTGGATGGCCTTGACAGTGACGTGGTGTGCAGGGCTTTCAGAGTTCAGAGCTCTTTCGGGGTCTGGGGGCCGGCCCGCCCGTCCCCGAGTTGAGGGTGTTCATGGCGGCCTCCTGGCAGGGACCGTTCTCGGTGGCCAAGCCTAGCAGAGGCAGCAGTGGAAAGCGCAGCCCCGAGTTCGTGAGGTTACTCGTGTGTGGACAAGACCTTCACCCCCCATAAATCCTTCCTTGTGCCCAGGGCTAAATGGCCTGGGCGGCCTGCTTGCCCAGCGAAGGCTGCAGAGACACCAGGGCGTAGGGAAGAGGCAGCACCCAGCATTTAGAGGGGCACCACCTTCAAGAGTGAAACGCTGGCTCTGCTGTGCCCCCTGGCGCACACAGGACCCACTCTCGGTCTCACACATCTGCGTGCATTCTCAGTGTAAATGGGCCCCGGGCCCTGCCGGGAGGAAATTCTTTAACGTGCTGTCCCAGCTCCACCTGAGACACCTCAGGAAAGCAGCTGGCTGACAGCTTTCAGGGCTCACAGTGACCAGGCTGGGGTGATCATAAAAACGACGTTGTTGTGATGAGCCAGGACTGCCCTCGGCTGGTCTAGGCTGCCACACCCACGGGAGCAGATCACCAGGGGTTTCTCCATGGAGCCTCGGGGTGGGTTCGAACTTCTGACCTTGCCCTGAGCAGCGGGGCGCTTAACCACTACACCCCAGGGCTCCTGATCCCCATCATCCTGCCAGCAGAAACCAGGACAGGTACTTATGGGGCATTCACAATACGCAAGAGGCAAACTCCTCTCTGTATCCCGGCCAGCAGGCCCTATTGACCCCCTCCCCACCACCCCCACCGCAGAGGCATGGAGCCCGGGACTGGGGAGGCTGAGTGGCTTGTTCAAGGTTCAAGACGCCTGCCTGGAGCACAGGTGCAGACGCCGAGAGCTTTCTTGGTGTGCTGGGGAGGAGGGCCAAGAGGCCTTCCGGTGAAAGCCACACTGGGCCCTGCCACCTGAACTGCCCCTGGGCACCCCGTGACTTGCTTGCTGCCCGTGAAAGTACCCCAGGGCTTCCCCACCTCCACCTGAGCACAGACCATGCTCTTGTCTCCATCACTCCTCTATAAAATGCCTCTCCCACCCCCAATCCTGCCCACCTCTCAGGCTTAATGCAGCCGCCCCTCCCCACCTTCTCCCTGGGCTGGGCTGTCTGTCACTGCATATGAGGGGATTGCCTGCCCTGTCACCCAACTTTCCATGGCAAGTAACCACATCGGCATGATCCTCACTCTGGGACTATCCCATGATAGTCAGCCTGGAGTCAGATTGCTTGGATTGTTTCTTCTAACTCCTTATGAGCTGTGGAGCTTTCGGTAAGTCGCAGGCTCTCTGCTCCTCAGAGGCCTCCAATGTAAGATTGGGGGTGGAGGTGGGAACAACAGTACCTCAGTCCCAGGCCTGCTGTCAGGACTCAGTGAGTTGATTCAGGCGAAGGACTTAGAACAAAGCCTGAGAAACAGTCCAGCCAAAAAATCAACCCACTGCTCCTTACGGATGCCAAGGCTGTAACTATTTACATTACAGGAGCAGACAGCTTCAGCGTGGTGGGTTTGAACAGCCGACCTAGCAGTCAGGAGCCCAGTGCCTAGCCTCCAGTGCTGCCGGGCTCCTATCCTGAAAACACAGGCAGTGCTATTCACAGTGAAAATAAGCCACCAAAATAGATAAAACCCTAAGAGCAGGTGTCCTACACCGGTTCCTGCTCTGTTTTACTATCTACCATGCTCTGTCTACCACATGCTTACGTTCCTGATGATTTGTTTCCTCCTTCATCGCCAGCCACCCCATGGAGAGGGGGGTTTCTCTGGGCTCTGCTCACTGCTGCACCCCCCAGCCTAGCATAGTGTCTGGCTCAGAGGAGGCACATGCCAAAGCTCAAACCCACTGCCACTGAGCCAAGGGATACCCGTGTAGGGGGCCACGGCTGTCAGTCTCTAAGGGAGCAGAGAGGCTCATCTTTCTCCTGAGCAGCTGGTGGGTGTGAGCCTCAGACCTGGGGCTAGCAGTCCAAGGCTTACCCGACAGCACCAGCAGTGTGGCGATTAGTACCCATCGTACACAGAGGCTTTCAAGCTGACCGCTGACCTTTTCCCTGAGACCTGTACCACACAGATCAGTCTCCAGTCACCCAGCAGGGAAGCTGCGTCCATGGGACAAGGCTTTACCACACGGGTCTCGGACCTTCCCCCTGACGCAGGCACAAGAGGAGCAAGCCCTAGGGTAAGGACAGGATGGCCCTTGCCACCAACTCTGGCAACTGCCAAGTGCCCTCTCTGGTCTCTACCTGGTCATCCATGGTGTTCACCCCATCGGGGCCCAGGGCCTCGATGGCCTGACTGATGAGGTCTGTCCTCCCGCAGTTGAGCATTCGGAAACCCAAGTCCTGGTTGAACTTCTCGGTCGCCGCTCTGGCGTCCAGCCTCCGGAAGGAACTGAAACAGCACTCGGGCCTGCCCGAGAGACACGCAGGTGAGAGGCATGGCGGCAGGGCCCTGGCACCTGGGACACTGGGCTGGGCGTGTAGTGAGGATGGGGGTGATCGAGGCCTTGGGAGGCTTTGGATCAGAAGGCTTTCCAGGCCACGGGTGCTCCGAGGAACCCTCGTCTGGGAAAACTTCCAGACATGAGTCAAGAGGAGGTTTGGGAAAGAAATTGAGAGCCCGGGCTTGGGGGCTGCGTTTAGACCTGAGTTCAAATCTTGGCTTGGCACTTTGCTAGCCGAGTCTTTGCGGACAAGTGATGGGTCCCTTCTGGCCATTCGTTTCTTCATCTGTACTACGGGGGTTCTAGCCCTTCCTCACACGTCGTCACAAGGATAAAGTGTGTGTAAGAGGAAGGTGTGGCCCAGTGTCTGCACCGAGCACGTGTTCAAGAAAATGGCGGGCATTACAGGGACAGAGGAGACAGCCTGCCCATCCCTCTGTCCCCCATAGAGCTGGAAGAGTCAGACTGTGTGAACTCTCCCACCCAAATCCAAACACGTGTCTCCGCTGTGTGCTAAGGCAGGGGCTGCAGGTGCATCTGGAGGGCAGCCGAGGTCCAGACTAGACCAGCTCCAGGACCTAGGACTGGCTGTCATGACCGTCCTCAGGACTTTCTCACCCCTTCCAGCCGCTCCGGGGAGGGAGCGGAGCCTGCACCCACCCTCCCTCTGTCCCTCCCACCCCTCCCAGGACCCCTACTTGAGTTGCCGGGGCTCGCAGTCCAGGCCGGGCAGCAGCAGGCGGGCGGCCTGCCGGATGTCGCCACTGTCCACGGTGAGGCTGCGGCGGTGCTCTGCGTACGTGATGGCCACGCGCATCCACTCCATCAGCGGGGGCAGCAGCAGGAAGGGCCTGTGGAGGTGCAGGGGGGGGGGTCAGGCTTTCCCAGGAGGGCAGCAGGAGCTCCCCTCTTACCCCCAAGCACAAAAACTCCCAGAGAATGGCCACAGGGGCTACTGGCCTACTAAGAGGGGCCTCCAAACCCCGAGTCTGTGAGGAGTGGAGAGATCTGATTCTTTTCATCACAGACAGCTGGCGTTGTCCCCCATTCCACCGAAAAGTTGTCATGGGACAGGCCAAGAGCACAGCCTGACGACCCCCAGTCGACCAACGAAAGGAGCTTGGCATGGGGTACACCCTCCCCCCTCGGCATAGGGGAGAGGCTGCCTCCTTCGCCACACTCACAGCCCCCCTTGAGTGCGAGGTCACGTGGGACAGAGCCTATCACCCCACGACGCTGAGGAGGGCCTCATTCTCCCCTCAACTGAGGCCTGAGCTGGAACCACAGTGGCCCACATATTCCCGAGGTGCAAGCTCCCAGGGGCACCTGTCACAGTGTATCCTATGTGCCACCAGGGGGCGCCCGGCACATGGAATGTGGCAGGTGGGCCACCACCCAGTGGCAGTCACTGGAGGTTGGGGTGGAGGGCTCCCTCACTCAGCCTCCCTGTCTTTCATGCAGGGAGGGCGGGCTCCTTTTGTCCGGGGCCAGGTAGGCATGTCTCCATTGGTGAAGCTCTCAGCAGACCACTGCAGAGTTCAGTAGATCTGGCTGCTGGGGTGGGGACCCAGCCAACCAGCCTTTGGCTTTGTAACTTCGTGGACACGTGGCCTGCGCTGCCCGGAGCAAAGGGTGCTCTCTCTCCATGCGGGCTGCAGATGAGGCAGCCCTGCCCCTGCCCCTGCCCTTCACAGCGCCTCTCTGACCAACGGCCTCCCAGCCCCGCCTGTGCTTGCCCGTCCCTCGTGGTGCCTGCCACCCCCAGCCTCCCTTTGAGTTTGAGCTCAGAGTGGGCACGAGACCAGGCAGCTGGGCCTCCATACCATCCCTGCTCTCTGCTGCCCATCTCTTTCCTAGCCATGCAGAGCAGGGCCTCCATTCTCGCCTCAGCTACCCAGAGAACCAACTTCAGGAAATCAGCCAGTCAGCGCCTCAGAGCTCCGGCTCGAAGCTCTGGTTACGTGTGTCTCTTCTGAGCACAAAGTACGCCCGGTTTGGTTTGGGGGAACATTACGTTGATATTCTATCAGGTCAGAAACTATACCTGGAGTTGAGTCTCCTAGCTGGACCCTGGCCAACAAGGATGTGCACCGCCACCGGCTGCCACCCTTTCCACCAGTCCACCAGGGGCTCACGGTCAGTCTTCCGTGTCTATGCATCGCCACCTCTTCATGTGAATGAACCAATCCCCTCGGACACACACCAAGTCAAGCTAAAGCTTCATTCCCAATGCCACCTCCTTCCGAGTCTTCCCAGAGCCACCATTCAAAACAATCCCTGCTGGTGCAAGATTGCTGGGCACCCGCCCTCGCAGCAGCACGCCCCCGTCTCTTGTCTAGACAGGAACAAGTCCTCCCCATCTCTGCATTTTCCAACACATGCCGGCACGGGGTCAGACACAAGAGGTCAGTTCTCAATAAGCATTTGTGGAATCCCAGACTGTATATGTACGAGCACCGGTAACTTCATAGAAAACATCCAATTGTTCAGTTATGGCCCAAGTCATGCTTCTGCCCAGAAAAGAATGACATGCCGCATTCCGGGGTGCAACATCGACACAGGAGCCCTGGTGGGCCAAAGGTGAAAGTGCGTAGTTAAATAACAACAAATAGTTACTCGTCAGAGTGGGGTGTAGGGACTCTATGGGGGAACATTCAGGAACAGCAAGCAAGCACTTTGGGGATTATTTATTTGTGTTAAGCTCTCCTTTGATTACAAATGACCATTTGAATTTCCCCCGGGTGCATTTGAAACTTACACTTCTTAGGCAATACAGGGCTAGGCAAACCCAGGCATGCGCCTATGCATCGGTCCTTCTGATGCAGGGAGAAGGCAGCACTGGAGACTGAAGCGCGAACACAAAAATGACTCACGGACGTGTTAGCCATTCTTCTCCATGGGCCCACAGCCAAGACAAAACCCAAGTGTGCCCACGAAGCCCCTCAGGGAGCATCTCCTCATGGCACTGAGACAGCGTTCTGGGAATCATGACGTCTAAGCAGGTTCTGATTCATTCTCTTGCTTTACATCTGATAATTTGGCATATGGGGAGTGGGGGTGGGGAGGATGCAGTTTTTGATAAGCTCAGTAGACTGGATACTAAGATTGGCTCATTCGGCCTGTTTTTGTTTTTTTTAAATCATTTTATGAGGGGCTTGTACAACTCATCACAATCCATACGTCCATCCATTGTGTCAAGCACATTTGTACAATTGTTGCCATCATCATTCTCAAAACATTTGCTTTCTACTTGAGCCCTTGGTATCAGCTCATTCCCGGCCCCCCTTGGTTCCTCCTCCCCCGTGAAGCCTTGAAAATTTATATCATTGTTATTTTGTCATATCTTACACCATCTGACATCTCCCTTCACCCACTTCTCTGCTGTCTGTCCCCCAGGGAGTAGGTTATATATAGATCTTTGTAATCTGTTCCCTCTTTCTCCCTCACCTTCCCAGTATCGCCACTCTCACCACTGGTCCTGAGGGGTTCATCTGTCCTGGATTCCCTGTGTTTCCAGTTCCCATCTGTACCAGTGTACGTCCTCCAGTCCAGACAGATTTGTAAGGTAGAATTGGGATGATAGTAGCGGGAGGAAGCATTCAAGAACTAGAGGAAAATTGTATGTTTCATCATTGCTACACTGCACCTGACTGGCTCATCTCCTCCCCGCAGCCCTTCTGCAAGGGATGTCTAATTTCCCACAGATGGGTCCTGGCTCCCCACTCCGCACTCCTCATTCACAATGCTGATTTTTTTTTCTTGGTCTTTGATGCCTGATATCTGATCCCTTCAACGCCTTGTGATCTCACAGGCTGGTGTGCTTCTTCCATGTGGGCTTTCTTGTTTCTCAGTTAGATGGCCCCTTGTTTATCTTCCAGCCTATAGGACCCCAGATTCTTTATCTTTTGACAGCCAGGCACCATCAGCTTTCTTTATCACATTTGCTTATGGACCTGCTTTGTCTTCAGTGATCATGTCGGGGTAGGCTGGTATGCTTCTTCCAAGTGGACCTTGTTGTTTCTTAGCTAGATGGCCGCTTGTTTACCTTCAAGCCTTTAAGATTCCAGATGTTATATGTTTTGATAGCCAGGCACCATCATCTTTCTTCACATTTGCTTGTGCACCCATTGTTTTTAGCGATTGTGCCAGGAAGGTGAGCATCTCAGACTGTTGCTTGGCCTGTTTTACTGTCTTAGTTGGAGATGCGGAAAACTGAAAACTACATTTCCCAGGCACCTTTGTAGCTAGGGTTCTAGATGTAAACTGGTCTCAACATTCAAGGGCAGGTGCAGGAGACTGAGTGAGGCCTGGGAGGTGGATGTGAGGCAGAGGCCACCTTTGTGACAAACCACCCCCGTTGTTTTTTCTGCAGGCTCGCCAGGCCAGGAAAGCAGGAGCTCTGCTTGGTTGCCTGGGTGCTCTAGAGCCAGCGAATATGGTGAAAGCAAGAGCAGAGATTTCATGCATGTACCTGTAGACTTGAATTGCCACTCCAGGGGGTGGTCTCAGAGGTAACGAGTCCCACGATGGACTGGTTCTATATTGTTCTTGGAGTTATTCCTGGAGACCCGGCCTAAAGCCTGCTCCTTGAGCCTGATTTGGTTAGCACCTAATTCCCTGTATCAAATCCCTTCCTGCTTAAATACCTAGAGTGGTTTCTGTTTCCTGAACGCTGATTAATATTCTCAACACACAGAAATCTTGAGTTTAAGATTATCCCTCTGCTTCTGGAATGGAAGCTGGTGCCCACCAGTCTAACATAAGGCTGTGTCAGCCCCAAACTGAGCTCCTCAGGCCGTTCTCATTGGCCTCCCCACGCTCTGACCTGGGGTCCTTGGTTAGGTCAGACAGGCTGAGAGCACCAGGCAGCACCAGGTGCAGTGCTAGGAAGGTGCTAAGCAAGTTATGGGCTTCCTCATTACTATTCTTTCCAAAGGATGCGGGTCCCAGGCTACCATCCCCACCCCCCCTGGTAATGTCATCTAGCCCCTGGAGGATGCTGAAAAGAGCTGGCTTGCATTACTGGACTTTCTGGAAAATCCCTATTAAAAACTCCCATTTGCAGGGGCTATTGCTAAGCCACAGCACCAGGGTGAAAGGTCCCGTGGGAGGAATGCTTCGGATGGCTGGTGTTTGCTTGGCCACCAAGGTCTTCCTGCCTCAGTCCCTGTGGAGGAACAGGACTGCTCCCCTCTTGGTGCCTTTCCCTGGGGCTGCAACGTTTCCCCCACAGAATGCAGGAGTCGGCATCACCGGCGCAGGGAGCCCGGGTCAGGACGGAAGAAAAACCCTTTGCCCTCTGGGTCCTTCCAGCTCCAGGTAGGTCTGATACCTTACAACAGCGGGTCTCAAATGGTTTAGTCTCAGGGATCCTTACCTCCTTCTCAAGTCAAATAATTATGGAGGACCCTAAATAACTTTTGTTAAGGAGCTATATCTATCGATATTTACTGTTATCAGAAATTGAAACTGAGAGCATAGTCCAAATGGAAAAGGGGAAGTTCACATTCCATCGGCGCCAGGGTGGTAAGATCAGCCACAGGTTGGATAGGAAGCCCATGGAAGACGCCCGTGGAGCCTCACGAGAAAACGAGAGTGGAAAGGCAAATGACTTAATACTCTGAAAACCACCTTGACCTTTTGGACTCCTTGAAAGGACCTTTGGGACTCCAAGCATCCTCAGGCCACCCTTGAGGAATGTGGCAGATCCTTGTGGAGTTTGTGAGCAGTGAAAACGCATACACTGGAGCCCTGGTGGCATAGTGCTTGTGAGTTGGGCTGCCAACCTCAAGAGCAGCTGTTCAAAACCACTCGCTGCTCCTCAGGAGAAAGAAGAGGCTTTCTATTTCCTGAAAGAGCGGCAGTCTCAGGAACCCACAGGGAAGTCCTGATAGAGTCACTAGGAATTAGAATGCCTCGATGGCAGTGAGTCAGAGACTTGGTTACTAACTGAAAGTTTACAGGGTCAAGTCCATCCAGGGGTGAGTTGGCAAAACAGAAGCCCTGTGCCCTACTCCTAAAAATAAGCTACTGAAAACAAACACTAAAACCCAAGGTGCATAGCTGCCTGCATGCACATGGGGACGCCGGGACTCTGGCTGGACTCAAGGCACTTGAAGGGAGACAGACCCTTGGAGAGTAGGTGCAGCCCTGGGAGTCTGCGCCCAGGTCCATAGGGCTGGGGAATCCCAGAGAGGTGCAGTGCCTGGTGCTCAGGGGATCTGGGGTTCTAGACTCCTTCCAGTGAGAAAGGCCCAGCTTCCTCCATGCAAGTGGAATGACTCGATGACTCCGGGCAGACTGCTTGCATTCTCGGTCGCAGATTTTCTGCAACCTGAAAACCCTTCTCCCCAGGATCTCCGACTCCACTTAAGAGCAGCTGAGCACCCCCCCCCCCGCCCTCTGGGCACAGTGAACAGGGCATGCACCCCCAGAGAATCCAGTTGTGTGATCATGCACAAATTACCACACCTTTCTCAGCCTCAGTGTCCCCACCAGCGAGATGGGGGTGTGTCACAGGACTGACTCACGGTAGAGTTGGAAGGAATGGATGCAAAGTGCCAAGCACAGCAGACTTCTCGGTAACTGTTCACCGCTATTAATTACGAAGCTAACAGGAAAACACCGAGTAGCAAAACCAGCTGAGGAACCCCTTCCTGTTAAATGCCTCAGCTCCAGGCTTCTTAAAATCCAGCCAATCCTCCCCACCTCCTGCAAGCAAGCATATACATGAAAAGCTTGCAAAAGTCTGCCAGCGAGCTGCCCACCACTCTATCTTGCTCAAAAAATAGACAGGAAACAAATAAACAAACAAACACAGCCACTATGCCCACCCTGAGTAGCCTGCAGTCTTTCAGTAGTGCAGACTCTCGCCCTTGGCAGTCCCCAGAAAATCGGCCGGTGAGAGGGGTGACCACCAGTGGGCCATGGCCTGGGTGGTGGTGAGGGTGGCACAGGGTTATTGCAGAAGTGCCCACTTCCCTGCACGCCCCAGGTGCTGTGTGGGGCTGACGCTAAGCCACACGACGGAGCTGCTGGGTTGGTTTCTGGTTTCGATTTTCTCATTGCACCTGTCTAAGAGGTGACCGTTATGTGAGGGAGCCCAGAGCAGTGGGTCTTTTGACACGCACAGCTCTGCATCGACCCCAAGGCCAATGCCCCTCGGTTTCTGAAGGAGGAGATGGAGATGCAGAGAGGTGGAGTGACTGACTCTGGGACACAGAGCCAGGCCAGGTCTGTAGTAACAGGGAGCCAGAGCCTGGTGCTGTCCTTCTGTCTCTCTGCCTCTCGCTCAAACATACAGATGAGCCTGGTTATTTCAATCCAACGGTCCCAGGAGGCCCCACAGCAAGCCCAGGCCTGTAAAAGCCCCTTCCACCCCCCCTCTTAAAAAAATGCAAGAATAAACTTCTTAAGGCCTTGGTTTTAAGAGGTCCCTGCAGCCTGGGGGGAAAAAAACCTTACCCCACTCAGCAAGCATATGATTTATTGGGATTACAGCCCTATAAGCGGTGTCTAAACAACAGGGAACAGGAAACGCCTCCAATTTCCAGCTCAAAGCAGGCTCTGTTCGTCCTTGGTGTGGGCAGGGGCCTGGAGGGATCGGCAAGTTGGCAGATAGGGCACAAGCCTGTAATGGGAGGCCTGTGTGAGCCACGGGCCTAGAGGAAGGAGGCCTCAGGCTTCTGCCTGTTACCGGGCAGGGGGTGTACCTGGGGCAGCCTGTGCTTGCCCCTGGACTTCCCAAGCAGTCAGGACCTGGACATAGCAATGGCCCAACCACTTCCAAGCTTAGCCCCAGGACAACTGGCCTCCATTTAACTTCTGACCTGGCTCTGAGCTCCTGGCATCTCCAGGCTATGGGCAGTGTATGCCTCAGGCTGACACCGGCCTGCAGCTTCCCCATTTCCCCTCCCCTCTGAATGCTGCCTGCCCCGCCTGTGAGCCCTAGTGTGCAGGAGAGGGGGATCAGAAAGGGATGGGTCTGAGAACCGAAGGCCCTGGCCAAGCGAAAGAGGGGTGGCCTGAATCCTTCCCACCCTCAGCCCTAAATTCTTCCCCTGCCTGCACTGCACCTTCAGTGGGAGTCGGAGGCAAGCTTGGGCTTAATGGGGCAATCTCCCCTTTGCACTCACCCCTTCTCATCGATCTTGGCCTCTCAGGGTGTCCCTTACTTCCCTGCCACACTGCCTAGGCTGGGCGGAGACTGGCATCGCCAGAGGCCGGTGAAGAAAGAGGCCAGCCTGGCGGTGGCTGCATGGCAGACTGCTCTGGGAGGGTCCGGTTGGCTCTGCAGCAGCAGCTGCTCGGCGCTCACCATGGCTCCCCACTGTTTCCTGAGAGCCACGTGGCCGGCGACCAAGTTGAACCGTCCACGTAGAGTAAACCCAACACTGGCCCACTGAAGTCAGACGGCTCCCAGCACAAAGAGCGATTCTAGTCCGGTTTGCACCTTGGACTAATTACTTCTCTCTAATTGCTCTGTGAACCAGATTGGTTTGGTCCAGCGGGGAGCTGGAGTTGGGCAAGCTTTTTCCTTCTGACCCCAGGGCTTTCTCCTGTCCAGGGAAGGCGCCTCTTGCTGGAGGCTCAGCTGAGGGCTCCGCTGGGGGAGAGGGGGGCACTTTCCTTATTAAATTCATCTGGTAGGGGGAAGCAGGAAAAAAATTAAAATAAATTCATCTGGTACACATTAGAGGCACCAGAGAAAGCTCTACTCGGTCAGATACACAGGCAGACGTGAAGTTCGACTCTAACCGGTCCTTGTTGGCCCTGGGTGCCATGTCTATGCCTCTCGCCAGGTCTTCTCCTGCAGGCCCCAACTGGGAGCCGAGAGTCTGAAAATTAGCAGCGGCCTAGGACGTCCCTGTGTGATCATAGGCCCATCCTGGCACGACTCTAAGGCAACTAGGGAGAGGAGACAGCAACCACGGACGTTACGAAGCACCGGGCACTGTTTCCAGCCCTTTGCATAGACCTTGTTCGACTACTCTCAAGCCTACGCCAGGAGGCGGCCCTGGGGTTGCTCAGCGCCTGAAGGCTCGAGTGCGTAGAGGGGCCTTAGAAGAAAGGCCTGGTGATCGGCCTTGTGCACACCAGTGGCTGAGAGTTGGAAATCAGCTCCGACCTTCCAGCTTCGGGACCCCGCCTTGGCCCCTTTGTCTCAGGGAGACACAGGACCCAGAGAATTCATCACCCAAATGGGACCACTTTTGAGAGGGACCACCACCGCCACGAGGTGCTCGCACTGCCCGTGGCAAACTGGAACATCTGGGCACTTGGCTAAAGGCCCTCTGCACATAGCGTCCCTCTGCCTGGCACATCCTCTCCCGTCAGGCAGTGCCAGGCCCTCCCTGTCCAGCCGCTCGGAAGGAGCTTCCTGCCCACCATCCAGCACCGGCACCACTTGGGCTTTGTGTGCACTTGCCCTTGCTGACGAGCAAAGGCGGCTCTGTCTGCCGAGGCTGCTCCATCCCACAGCGCAGACCCTCCCCTCAGCACCTTGGGCTCTGACTCTGCAGGCGTGCGCCCTGTGTCTCATTCCCCAGGGACAAGGCCCTCTTGCTCCCAGCCTCGTTTCCGGGGTCCACCCTCACTACAGAACTATTTCCAAGAGCTCCACAGTCCAGAGCCAATCATAGAAAACAGCAGAAGGGGACATTTCTTCATTTTTCACTCTTGGGGGCTCAAGCAGCATGGATATTGGCCAATGGTTCTTTCCAGAAAAACAAAACAACAAACCCCCGCTAACTTCGAGATAACTAAAGAGATCGCCACTCTATCATGTGAGCATTCCCTAATCAGGAACAGCTTCCTGGGGAAGAGTTAGACAGAGAGGGGCTGCAGCAGCTGCTGGGAAGGCAGAGGACATGGCATGAAGCTGAAGTCCAGGAAGGAAAAGGCAGGTGCCACAGTTGTCAATGGGCTCGTGGAGGGCACATGGCCGTCTGGTAACTGGGCCAGGCTCCAGGGTGGCAACTTATTATGAGGGTGAGGTAGCACAGATTCCAGCTGAGACCGCAGGCTGGCCGCCACCCCTTTCTCATGCCGAGCTCCCCAGGATCTGAAGCATGTGCCCCAATTCTCAGGCAGGCCTCCCAGCATGGCCACCCCAGCAGGGCAGCATGTCACTCCTCCCCACATGGGCTGGCACTCCCCACTACGGAGCTTCTTGCTGCTGTGGGAAAGAACTTTGCTTTCTCCACTGAGTCCAGCGTCTCTGGTGGTTGACAGAAACCACAAGTTCTTTCACCACGTGGAAGCCAGCCAGGCAGGGCTTCCAGCCCGCTCCCACACAGCCCTGCTGAGGGTCCCTGCCACCACCCGTCAGCCTCAACAACAAGACGGGCTTGCCTGGTCTGTCTCACAGACACCTACAAGACAGCAAGGTGGGGCTGGGAGCTTTGGTTTGGGGTAGCTATCCCCCATTGGATTCCGGGGCAGATCACAGCCTGGTCAGAGAAATGTTTCCAGAAGCTTCTAGGAGTTGGCAGAGAATGAGACTCTTGAGAAATGACTGACAGATACACACATGTCTATTGGGCTAGGAAATCTGACAGGTACTTAGATGGTCATGGGGAGAGGGGCCTTCCAGCCCAACCAGAGAAAGAGGCAAACATGGTTCAGGCTCCTGGGCAGGGGGCAGGCCAGCCAGGCTTTCTGCAGCTTTAGGGGGGGAGAGCCTGGCACGGTCTCCTGAGCAGCGGAACCCCACTCTGCTCAGACTGGCTGTGAGCCTACTGTGCGGCACTCTGCATACCCCCACCCTCGAGGAGGAGGCATCCCTGGCCTGCGTATGATAGACGTGGACACCTAGGCTGGCCGAGGTCTGTCACGTGTCCGAGGCTACTCAGATAGCAGACGGCAACCTGTCTGGTTCTAAAAGAGATGCGAAATTGCCCCCCCAGGACATGCTCAGACACCGCTGGCTGGCAGGCACGATGGGAGGAAGACGTGCCTCAGTGAGACCACTTTGCTGCCCCACCAAGACTCCAGCTGTGGCACCCACAGACCCTGACCTCCGCTGGCTCGGAGCCAGAGGCTGGGCTGGGCCTCGGAGCTAAGGAGGTGTGGCCCAGACATCTAGGGAGCCTTCTTCATGAAGACCTGCTCCTATCGAGGGCGGGCAGGAGGAGAAGACACAGATACAGAGATCATATCGGAGAAGAGAGCTCTCAAGACTGCCTGGCAGGCAAGTAAGAGCAGGTCAGTCAGAAACCAATTCAGCTTGGCTCCTGCCCCCACCCTCCGTGCCTGACATGTCTACAGTCGGCTCTGGGAAGCTTTCTTCTTTAAGAAAACAACATCAATTCCCTTCGGATCTGGGACTTCCCAGGCCGGAGAGCCTGGCAATACCACAAACAAAGAGGTAGTTGCTTCCCATGTCACAGAAACCTCCAAACTCATGGCGCCCCAGGCCCGGCAGCTCCCTGTCTCCGTGTCTGTGCGGACGGAAGGGGCCAACAATGAGGCAGGAAGTTGTAGGCACACCACTTTCTTTGTCTTCTCTCCTCCCTGACTTCTCCTTCAGATACTGGAGAGATGCCCACCTGGAGGCTGGCTACTCCAGAGCCAGCCAGAGCCAGCGAGCTCCAGTTTGTGGAGATGAGAAACATGCCCGTGGCTCACTGGGCACAAGAAGCCGACTGAGAAACCAGGCTGTCTCCTTGCCTTCTCCCTCCTCGGGGTGGGAGAGACTTCGCTCCCCAGACACTGTGAATTCAAAGCATTCTTAGAGTCCCCTGCTCTGCCTTTCCCCATCTGTGGCCATGGAGGGCAGGCCCCTACCTACTCAGAACCTCCGCCTGCTCATCTGCAAGCAGGCACAGGTGTCTCTGGAGCTGCCACGAGGCTCTGCTAGAGAGCCACGTGTTTAAAGTGCCGTACAGAGTGTAAACCTTCACCTAGTCCAGGGGTCCTCAAACTTTTGAAACGGGGCCAGTTCACTGTCCCTCAGATCCACTGGAGGGCCGGACAATAGTTAAAAAAAAAAAACTATGAACAAATTCCTATGCACACTGCACATATCTTATTTTGAAGTAAAAAAAACAAAAACAAAACAGGTCAAAAACACCCGGTGGGCCAGATAAATGTCCTCGGTGGGCCACATGTGGCCCGTGGGCCGTAGTTTGAGGATGCCTGATCTAGACGCTGGCACTGCTGCCTGGCAGAAGGCTACAGCCTAGCCCTTCGGGGCCTCCCATTCTGTAAGAAAACACTCACACACCACCTCAGAGAAGACTGTGGCACTGGGTCTCAAGCCTGAACTCAGCCACGGCTGCCCACCATGCGTAAGTACCATGGCGGGGCCAGCAAGAAAGGGGCCGGAGACACACCGCTAGCTTGAGTGAGTGCTGGGTACGCAGTCCGCTTGGCCTGGGAGCCCGTCTGTGGGTGGCAGGAAGCCAGTGTTAGCGTTCTTGGAAGGGTCTGGGTGGTGGGCACCAAGCGTGGGTAGCTATCTCTGCTCAGACAGACCTCACGTGTGCTCAGTCATTTGCACTGTCTGGTTGGCCGCATCTTCGCTGTTGCTCACCTGGGCTCCTGGCTGTGGTCAGGGCTGGGCGACGAGGGCAGACGGGGCAGGGACTTAGGAGGAGTGTGTTTGAATGGGTACGTACGCGAGAGGAAGCACATGCGTTTTGAACATGTGTGCTTTTTTAAGTGCCATTAGCTTCGGATTATGTATGCATTAGATGCATTTCCACTGACTTGGTCCTTCTATAGGCTGAGTGGTAGTGGGTATCGGTAGATGACGTCAATAATACTGCTGACAGCTGCCGGTGCTCAGAAAGGACCCTGTGCCGAGTCTTTTGCCTCATTTGAACCCCCACCAGTACTGTCTAAAGCCGGCTAAGTCATTTTTCATTTAAAACGGAGGCTACACAAGCCGGAGAAATGAACTAACTTGCTTGTTGTCACATGAGAAGTAAATGAGCAGAGACCCAGATCTCAGGCGCTCTGACTCCACAGGGCCCATCGTTAGCTTCCAGGGGCTCATTTCATGACCTGAACTAAACGTTGACAGGTCCATGAGGTGCAGGGACGTTTTTAGGTGCGGGGACCCAGCCGACCCACAGTGCTTACATTCCTGAGGGAAGTAAGGGACAGGCAAGGAAATAAAGGAGTGAGCAAGGTAATTCCAGGTTGAGGAAAGTTCTCGGAAGAGAACCAGTGGGAAGGGGAGGGAGGAGGCCCCGGTGGGAGGGGCTGTTTTTCTGCCGGAGCTGTAGACCATCAACAGGTCATCTGGGAGCTTACGAGATGCACCGGTCCGGGGAATACACAGAAACATGTACTGAATTCACCCAATAGCTATTCTCATCTCTTGCTTCCATTTTGGGTACACAGATGGAAACTTCATGCACAAAAAGGGGGGCGAGGAAAAGAGAGAAAAAAAGCTTAACGGTGCACTTCTTCTTGGAGTGGTATTTATGGGAACCACAAGGCGGTGGGATACAGCCACCACTACCATCATCTCTATTATCTGATGAGAAAACACTTTCGCAAGCTGAGCAGATTAACGAGCCTGCTTCTTCAGCGTAAACGCATAGCCAATCTGTGGGCGCTGCTTCTTTATGCAGAGTGCTGGTGTCTGAGGGGAGCCATCCCCCCCTTCTACATCTGGAACGGAACAAAGAGGGGACCCTCCTCTCGGCATGGGGGCATTTCCCCAGGACTTGGGGAGCCGCTTCGGGAAACAGGCACAGCTGGGGTCTCTACCTACAAGGAAACAGGCTCCGAGAAGTGAAGCGGCTTGTTGGGGGTCATAGAACCATGGGTGGAGGGACTGGGCCTGGGCCATCACACTGCAGCCCCTCTGAGGATGCCGTGCTCCGCTGGGGAGCCACGGAAATCTGACCTAGACGCATAACAACAGTCAGTGATAACTTCAAGTACAAGGCAAAACAAAAGGCAAGACAAAACGTTTGCCATTTCAAAACACAGACCGCTTCTGCCTTGAAATAAGTACCTGAAGCAGCAAATGTTCCCGTGCCACTCTGTCCCCATCATCAGTGGCTGTCCTCTCATGCCACCTCACAAGTCCCCCCTCTAATCTTCTCCACATCCTCCTGAACATGAGTACAAGGATGGTAATGATGGGAGACGGCGATGGAGAAGGCTGGTACCCCGAGTGCACTTTATGTCGACGAGCTCATGTTACCCCCAGGACGCCCCAGGCAGGGAGGACTACTATTCTCTAAGACGAAGAGACGGAGGTGCAGAGGCCAAGGGCCTGTCTGAGGCCACCTGGCTGGGTAAGGGGCAGAGCTAGGATTTGGATCCAAAGCCTGAAGGTTGACATAATGCAACCAAGCTTCCTCTTAAACGCTGGTGGGTTTTGCTCATGTTTTCACAGTGGGCTGGGGACTTGATCACCTAAAGTCACTCTGCTCCTCCTGGACCCTTCTCCACCGACGAACAGAAGCGCAGTGTGAGTGGAGGCAGTGAAGCTGTGAGTGACGCTGCGTGAGCGGTCGGAGGCAGGTTCCATTAGCGGTGGTAGGTGACTAACTGATGCCGTCGGAGAACGTGATCTGAAGTGTCATGCGATGCCGATGACGAGAGCCCACTGTGGGTGTTCAGCAATAATCTCTGAGGTTGCCTATGAGTTTCGTAATCCTAAGGAAGATGGCGGTCACTATTTAATACTCACTCGCTGCCATCGAGTCGATGCCAATTCACAGCCACCCCATAGGACAGGGTAGAACTTCCCCCTGCATTTCAGTAACTGTTTCCAGAAACAGAAAGCTCCATCTTTCTCCTGAGGAGCGGCTGGTGGTTTCGAACTACTGAGCTCTCGGATCTCAGCCCAATGCATAACCACTACGCCACCCGGGCTCCTCCCTATCCAGTCAGGACTGGTCATGTTACAGAGCCGGGCACTGGGCACTTCACGCAGCTGCGGTTAGTCACTGTCGAGCTGGCTCCGACTCAGGGGGGGCCCTGTGCGCACCTCAGGATGCAGTGCCCCTGGTCCCGCACCATCTTCACAGTCCCCGTCTGCCGTGGCCGCGGTGCACTCCGGGCGCCTCCCGGCCCGAGGGGCTCATCTAGCACCGCGTCAGGTCACTGTCCATTGTGACTCGTAGGGTGTTTGCTGGCTGGTTTTCAGAGTTAGAAATGGGCCTTTCTTCTGGTCTGTCTTAGCCCAGGAGTTCTTCTAAAACCTGTCTGCCATGGGCGACTCTGCTGGCACTTGAAAATCCGAGGTCATAGCTTTCGGCTCTGGCCGGCTGGGAATTCATAACAGCTAATATTTCCAAACTCCGTCCCACATCAGACTCTGGCTGGGCTCCCCACTCTCCTCCTGGTTCAGCTCCCAAGCTTTCCGAAGTCTGCCTCCCTTCAAGAAAGGACACCATGCAAGGCTGAGGGAGGGGGCACAGGGCCACATGCACTTGTGGGGGGACCAAAAACCCCCCATTATTCCCAGTCTCCCTCAAAGGTCCAACTTCTTAGCTGTGTTCTGGAGCGGAGCCTGGTGAGCCCAAGACTCTCCAGGAGCTGAGTGCTGATGGAGGGAACCGGCCCACTGCTCGGTCTCAGCCCCTCTATACCTCTAACCACACCTGGCTCCCCCCCACCCCATCTTCTCTGCCAGTGACAGGCGCTTCCAGCAATGTGCCTGGTGCAGTGGCAGGCCTGTGTGTCTACTGCAGCCGCTGTCCCCACTTTCATAGGCAACACGTGGAGGATGATGAGCAGCGAGGTCCCCTTCTTTGCAGAGGAAAGTGCTCATTGCCCTGTTCCTGGACACCTCCCTGGGCCAGGGAGGTCCATGCTTTGCTGGATGCTTGCCCATTCTCTTCCAGGCCCCTAGGACAGGAGGCACCCACCCTTGCTAGCAACCCTGGGTCTGTGACAGGAACAGGGCACCAGTGAGGATTAACCTTGGTTGTGGGTCTGCCTCATGTGGTGCTGGTGTCTGAGCTACAGAGCAGCTGGGAGGAAAGAGACCTGGGGAGGTGCAGGGAGGCTCTGGCCACATGGAGGGAAGGGTCCTGGGAGAGGACAGGCAGGTGAGGCTGGAATGGCCCAGAGGAAGCTGCCTCACAGGCCTGGGTCCACCCGGCTGGACTCAGAGCCTCAGGCCAGGGGAAGAGGCACAGTCTGCCCCAGGTGAAAGGCAGAGGCACCTGACTTGACAACCTGTCCAGCCCCCGACACCTCAGTGAGCTCTTCTGTAAAATGGAGGTCACCATGCTGAAGCTCTGTGGGCCCGTGAGAAACAGCAGTTGCTGGGAATGCTCTCTAAAAGGAAGAGCTGGTTTCAACTTCAAGAAGTGCCCTACCAGGTAAAGATGCCTGAGACGGCTTTGTCGGAATCTAACCCAGGCTCCTGCCTCCTTTCCTGATGCTGCCTGGCTTGCTGTAGCCAGGTTGGGGGTGGGGGGGTGGGGGGGGTGCAGGCAGTGGTTGGAGAGATGCTAGAACTTCTGCTCAGTCCTTGCAAAGCTGCCCCACTTGCCATCTGGACCCTGCTGCTTCTGTCTTAGCCAGGGCTGTCACAATGAGCTTTATGCCCGGGCCTTCCTTCTGTCAGCACGGACGTGGTCACACAGCCGTGACTGGAATGAATGAATTAGGCTGCATTTCTTCAAAGAAATAAACAGATTGAGCAAGGACTTGAGTAGTCACCCAGGTCCTCAAACTGAATGACGACTTAACCCACGGTAGAAGAGACTGCTCAAACAGCCACCAAATCCCCAAACAGAGGCCTCCAGGTTACGCACCCATGGCCACTGTAGGAGGCAGAAAAAAAACAAATAACTAACTCACTGCCATCAAGTCGATGCCGACTCACAGCGACCCTATGGGACAGGGTAGATTTGTCTCTGTGAGTTTCTGAGACCATCACTCTTTACGGGAGTAGGAAGCTCCATCTCTCACTGTGGGAGTTGGAGGCTCTGTCCAATTCTGGCCGCTGGACTCAGTCCCCCGTGTTCCTGGGAAAGGACAGAAAGCGCTCCAAGGAAATGAAAAGGGGTAGAAGGAGAGCAAGAATGTGAGACAGACAGACAGACAGACAGACACAGAGAGAGGCTCAAATCCATGCAAGCAGAGCTCAGTCACGCCTCACAGATGCCAGCCCCTTTCTGTACACGGAGAGGTTGCCCAGAGCCCTGGCAGGGACAGCAGGGTGGGAGAGCATGGAGGGGACACGGGCTCAGCCTGCAGTGGCACTGGAGCTCAGTGCTACCAGCGCTTTCAGGCGGGCTCTTCAAGACCCCAGGGCCTGTCAGCCCAGGGACAACTGAGGGAGGGCAGCCGGGCACCAGGCCACAGAGAGCCCGGGTATTTTTAGGGTGACCTCCTTTTAGAGCCAAAAATGCAAAGGTTGTGTATCGTCCTTTTCTCTGTTACTGCTTACTTGGAATGATTCACAGAAAATCACTTGGCTCCAAATGGATCTGTGTCACAGTGTGGCTTTTAAATAATTAGACATTTAAACACACATACGCATGTGCGAGGGAGCTTCAAAAAGTCTGTGGGAAGAAAGGCGGAACGAAAGGATAATGGAGTTTCCCCACAAACATCTGAAGGTAGGTCTGGTGTGGCGGACACACGCACAGCCTGTGTGGTCTTGGCAAGTCATCAGGGGGGAAGGGCAGCAGAGAGCAGGCTGCTGGCCCGTCATTGCTCCTGCCTGGTTCTCATCTCCGTGCACCCACAGTTTACAGGCTGGGGTTCACTCTGGTCCCACTTCATTGGCCCTGGAAGACCAGGAGAACTGGCTTGAAGTCCTTGTTACCCCCAGCCTCGGTCTTGTGTCTTTCCTCACCCCCCCACCCCATCTCTCCAGGCAGATGGGGCACCTTGTTGTATGAAACAGGCAACAGAATGCCAGAGAGACCCCGCTTGGGAGCTCGAGCGGGCACAGACCCTGCATGGGGGCTGAGGCTCCCCTCTCAATGACAGTGCTGCAGGCGTCCAGGGTGACCTCCACACAGGGCCAGGCCTTCCCCTCAGAGCACTGCAGCCCTGCTCCAGGGCTCCTACCGTTCGTTGTTCAGGGTCATTCTCGGGGGGTCCAGGTTGGGGTTCTCCATGGACTCCATCTGTGGGCAGCGCAGGAAGTAGTAGAGCGTGTGGAGGGCATCGGGGGACCAGGTGACGGGCTGTGGCGACTGGCGGGCCTGCCTGGCGGGGCTGGTGCCTGGACACAGGGGGTGGCGGCCCTGCATGTGGTGCATGGCACGGGAGACCAGGTCACCTGTGGGGGGGGGGAGAAGACAGTCAGAGCGCTCTACCTCCAGAGAGGCGGGGTGGGGTGGGGTGGGGTGAGGGAATGAAGACAGAGTCTGGGTGCTCCGCCCACACTCCTCCAGGAGCAGGGCTCCCCTCCTTTAATTACTGTTTACCCCCAGCCAGCGAGGCGGGCGGGTGGAGGTTGAAACTGTCACCTAAGCGCACAATAGCAATTTCGTTTCCCTTTCACTTCCAGTCTGGACTGCTTGTCAGGGCAGTCTCTGCCAGGGCCTATGCTAATGTGGTTTCTTTTTCCACATCCCCACTCTCTCCACCACCCATGCCCTTCCCCAGGGCCCCGGCCTGGGAATCTGGGCCGGCCTCTTCTCCCAGTCTCGGAACCACCAGCTCCAGCCTCGGAAGAGTCTCCGTGGGCTGTCATGCAAAGAGCCCAGTTCCTTCAGCAGAGGCAGCCCCTCCGTCTCCACACAGCATCGGTGACAGTGTCTCCCACAGGCCGAGAGCGTGCGTGTGCATGCTACAAACCGATGCTGCAGGTCCATGCGGGGCTGGAGCCTTACAGGCCCACGAGTGCTGCTGCCTTCCGTCAGGTTGGCCTGGCGCACGGCCGTCCCACACATAGTGGGGTGAGCCACCTGGGCCCGCACAATCCCCACGGCTGGCAGCAGAGTGGCCCATGGTGATCGAGTGCTTGTTCAGGAAACAGACTGCTAGGCTTTTCTCTCTAGTCTGTCTTAACCTGGAAACTCCTCTGAAGTCTGCTCAGCATCTCAGTGACACGCAAGCCTATGGTGACAGATGGACCCCAGGGCTCATGCATGAAGGAGACAGCTCGGCCACTGTCCCTCACAGCCTAAGGGTCAACCTTAGACACCACACGGATGAAAATGCTGAAGCTTATCAAACAGACAAACATTCACGGAGTCCAGGCAGCCCTCTGGCACAGGGTGTGGCGGTGAAGGTGGTGTTAACCAGCCAGGGGCCACGGCCAGTAAGTGGTGGGGGGCTTGAGCTGAGTCCAGGCCCGTTTGACTCCAGAGTCTTTAAACTGAACTGGGACCAGCTGCTGCCTGCTGCCCTTTGGAAGCTCCTGCCGGGGTCCTCAGGGTCCCATATCCTGTGTTGTGTTTCTGCCCACGTTGGACCTTTTCAATATCCCTCCTCCGGCCAGGACAGGAAGTGTCCCACCATTGTGTGGGGCCACAATACTGAGAAAGGCAGGGCTGAGACAGCCCCAGGCACCTGCAGCGCCTCCTGCCTGGGAAAGAAGGGGGCTTCCAGTCTTCTCAGACCCTGACCTGACCTGGGAAGTTCCTCACACACAGCCCTGGACCCAGTCCACCGGGAGGTGGGAAGGAGAAATTACGGGGCTGTAATTTGGCCAGTGAAACACCAATAAAAGGATGGCAAAACCAATTAACTTATTTATTCAATTAACTTTTAATATGTGGCTTTGGAGAGGCTGGTGCGGGCTCTATAGGTGACATTCAGCTGTGTCCCCAGCACCCTGCTAGGGTCTACTGCACCCCACCAGGGACTACCACATCCCACCAGGGTCTATTGCACCCTGCCAGGGACTACTTGTACCCCAGCAGGCCTACCACACCCCACCAGGGACTACTGCAGAACAGGCACCCAGAACAGGCACCCACCAGGGACTACTGCAGAACAGGCACCACAGAACCAAAGCGTTCAGAAATGCCTCCCCATTTGTTTCACTTAAAATATAAGCTCTGGGGCGGAGGTTGTTAGCCACTAGCTGCCCACGTTCTCCCTGGGCTGGACAGCCATAACAACTGCGGTCATTTCCAAACAGGGACCAAAGGTCTTCCTGGGATTGGAGGACTTCCAGACCCCTCCCTACTCCCATACCCCACTCGCTTGCTCCCTCTAACCACCAGAATCTAGCTGAGCAGCCTGGGATGTCCTCCTGGCAGACCTGTGAGTGAATGAAATGACACCTGGGTCTCATCTCCCCAGCCTCCTCACCGTCTTCAGTAAGTCTGCGGCAGCTGGTGGAGCAGGCGGGCACCTGCATCGTACAAACGGTCAGTCCCTCGGCGGTTCTAACCGCCCGGCAGGTTGGAGAGCTACTTGGCCAAGTGCTCAGCGCACAGGTTTCAGAGTGGGACCCGGCTTCCAGCCATGGCCCTGCTACTCCCACCTGGGTGGCCCTTCTGTGAGTCACTCACTGGAGCCCATGCTTCCTCGCGTACAGGACGAGCAACAGTGCCTGCGGGCTTGCGGACCGAAAGGAATGAATAGCAAGGGTAAGGCCCTCCGCAGTGCTTGGCGTGGTCCATGAGCGCAGGAAGGCTAAACGCAGCATGATCGCCGGTGCGATGCTGCAGCTGTGCCTCGGTCCCCTGGGCCGCTGCTGGGGCACTCTCCCTGGGACTCTGCCTGCAGGCAGCCACTGGCCCACTTTTCTCAGGCAGGAGTCCGAGCCCTGAGACTCCGGTCCCGCCCTGCCCTGCCCTGCCTCTGGAGTTCCTGGGTGGGAGAAACTGGCATACCAAGCTGGGATGGCAGCAATTGGCTGAAACCAGCGCGGGTTTCCCAGGCCTAAGCGGTAAGACTTGGCAGGGCCTCCAGGAGAGAGGAAAGGGCCTCTGATAGCATCAAAGGGAGCTCTTGTTGAAATATCATTTCAAAGGCTCGACATGGTAGGAGCCATTAGGATTAATTATTTTTATTGTCATTTCATTGTTACTGGTGTCCACGCCTGGGGCAACGCCTTCCCAGCCAGCTCGCAGGGGGGCAATGCCTTCCCAGCCAGCTCGCAGGGGAGCAACAGGAGCGCCTGCTGAGGCCCTGCATCTGGCCTCCACCGACCAGGGCCAGTGACTCCCCAAAGGCTCAGGGAACCAGACAGCAGGCGAATGACAGGCCGAGACAGACGCACCCCAATGTTGAGTGCCTCTCAAAGACCCCTAAAGCACATTAGCTTGTGAATGGCCGATGACCGGGGGTCTCGAAACCCACCCAGGCCTGCCAAACAGTCACCTCGCTGCAAGTAGCCCACTTTCAATGTTCTCCCTGGGGGGTGGGGTCCTTCCACCTGCCCCTTCCGTTTTCTGGGCTCGGAGATGAACACAATCTCATCATATTTACAGCCACCCAGGGAGGGGGACCAGGAAATAGGCTCAAAGACAGCACCTGTCCTGCCGTTCTTCAGTAAGTGGACCAGCTGGGACTTAAATGCCCAGGGTCCCTGTTTCCCCAACCCACGTCCTAGGTGCCGCATCGCTACTGGAAGAGGGTCTGGGAAAAGGGATGGGCCCTCCTCGGACTGTCTGTTGCTGGCTCCCAACAAATTCAATTTGGAAGCAGAGCCCCAGTTGCCATAGATCAGCGGTTCTCAACCCTCCTAAGGCCACGACCCTTTAATACAATTGCTCATGTTGTGGTGACCCCCCAACCATTATTTTCGTTGCTACTTTATAACTGTCATTTTGCTACTGTTATGAATTGGGCAACCCCTGTGAAAGGGTCATTCAGCTCCCGAAAGGGGTCACAACCCACAGGTTGAGAACCGCTGCCATAGATTCTGACTCATGGCGTCTGGCGGTGGTGACAGCAGAACTGCTTTCAATGGCTGATTTTCCCAAAAGTAGATCCCCAGGCCTTTCTTCTGAGGCACCCCTGCATGGATTTGAACCCCCCCCCCCAACTTTCTGTTAGCAGCCGAGTGCACTTACCACACGGACAAATCTTCCCCCCTCCTGAGGGATGTCTCAGAAAAGTGAGCCTCAGAAACCAGGTTTATGGCCATTAGACACAGTCACTGCACACGCAGGGGGGAGGAGGGGGGGAGGAGGAGGAGGAGAGCTGGGCTTGCATTTTGCATGTCTTTGACCTCATTTTTGTAGTCATTCACTTTTTTTTTTGGCATTCACTTTTTATAGAATTTCCTGAGTCTCCAGTGACAACAGACTAGGGGGTTAGGTACTGTGCTGGGGCTCTTGGGTTAGCAGGCCCTTTGCACTGAAACGTTCTGGTACTTGCGACTCAGTTAGGCCTAGGCTTGGATGAAACCTTAGTCTGAAGCCCAGAAACACCCACTGGGCGTGGAAAACAAGCCCTCGCCTCTTGTTAGCCTGAGAGAGGCCAGGAGAGGCACAGCAGCTTTCACTCTGCTCTTTCCAACCGCATTACGAGGTGGCGAATCCAAAGACGGCCAGAGTCCTCAAAATGCGGCTTGCCACACCTGGCCAGCTGGAGGAAGAAGTGGGTTGCTTCTTCCTTAGTCTCTCCTTTCTAAGTGTTCATGGGAGGAAGGGGGCAGGTTAAAGCACAAGTGTCCACGTTCCCTGTGCAGCTGGTCCCGATACTGAGACGAAACTCCAGAACCAACCTAGCAGGCTGCTCTCGTCGAGGCGCGTGGAGCTAGCGCAAGTGAAACCAGGGTCAACTCTTAAGAACCAGGAGCCCAGTGCCAAGTATCATTAGCCTCATCAAGTTCCTCAGTCTCGGGGAGCAAGCGTGCACTCTCTGTCTCCACCTCCGCCTCCTCCTCCTTCACTGCAGCTTCGCGAAATCCCTGATTTCAGAGGGCGGTAGCTGGGGCGGCTGGGCACATGATAACGCCTGTTTTGTTGTCTGTGAAAAGATGCTATAGGGATGCTTCTCTTGGCCCCGATGAGCAGCTAGGCCTGGATGTGGACCAAAATGAGGTGAGTGTTTGGAGGCAACTATTGGGTGGGCTAGAACTCACGTATGTAGGAACATGAACATACACGTGCGCTCGCATGCACACGCACACACAGGGTCAGGTTTTCCGTGTGCAGTACACTAGTCTAAGTGCTGGGAGATAGCAGTGGACACAACAGATGAAGTCTCTGTCCTCATGAAGCTGACACTGTAATCGAGAGTTTCCCAAAGTGAGTGACAACGCTCGCCTCCCACCCCACCTCAGGGGCCCCGGGACAATCCAGGGGGGCTGCAAAAGCAGATACCCAAACTTCATCCTGGATTACAGGCTATAGTCGAAATGTTTTAAATGTTGGGAAGATGCTAATTCTATTTTCCTGAAGAGGGGATGATAAACCAAATAAGTTTGGGAATCCTTGTCTATCTGGTTGGGGGTGGGGTGGGAGGTGATACACTATTTACAGGTGACTAAATGATAAAGTGGCATTCAGTACTATGAATGAAACAACAACCCAAAGAGGAGAGGCAGAGTATTTGGGTGTGTGTGTGCCTGTTTTATAAGCTACCATTTGGGCAGAGACTAGAATGTGAAGGGTGGAATTTATTCAGGCTTCTGGGGTAGGGTGCAAAGGCTCTGCACGAAGTGGGAGTGGACCCCACCAGGCAGCTGGGGTCAGTCAGTGGGAATGGTGGTGGGGTCCAACACTGGACTTCACGCAGCAGAGAGGAGTGGGGATTTACTGAATGAGCTGACAGGAAGGATGGGGTGGGGTGGCTGTTGAGCAGAGAAGCCTGACTTGGGAACAGGGGAGGTGGTGACAGGGCACACTAAAACCCGGGACAGTTTTAGGACAGAGAACCAATAGGACTTGGTTCCGGGCGGAGACATAAGAACCGGAACCCCCTGAAGGACACTGTCCGTGTTGAGCTACTGCTGCCTGGTGCTGGGCTATGGAGTCTACGGTCCGGGAGGCCACCATGAGAAATGGCAATGGGTAGATGCCCATCTTGACCTCTCCTGCCCAGAGAGGGGCTGGTGGCTGGGCTATTAACTGCATGTAAGCAGTCCGTGGCACTAAAGGGTTACAAGCTAAGCCAGACACAGAGGAACCAAGCACTGTACCGTCAGTGCCCAGCGAGTGCTCCACAGGTGAGGGAAGCCGCAGTGTGCTCCAGTAGACAGGGGCTAAAGTGGCTCTCACGGCGCTCAGGGCAGGCCAGTTCACAAAGACAGTTTGAAGGGATACTTGCCAGGAGCTGACACCAAGTCACACCCCCAATCACCCATCCTGCAGGGACCCTGGCAGGGGCTGGTGACCCACAGTGGCTGTGCCAGCTCTGGCTGCACTGTAGCCGCCAGGACACAGAGGATGAACCTCTCCCCTTCTCTGTCTCCTAGTCACATTCCATAGGAGGGGCATCAGGAAATGTGGGAAAATGTAATCAAAAGATCAAGGAATTTCCTGCCAACTTTTAAGGCCCCTTGTCTAGAATGGTCTTTGACCTTGAACCAGTCATGTCATCCCCTGACCTGGGAAGGAGAGGAAGAATAGAGAGGGGAGACTTTCCTGAGGAAACAGAGGTCTGCTATCATTGCCCACGCACAGGAAACCCAGAGACATCACAAATGAAGGAGAAAGGAGCACTGGGGGTGCTGTGGGGTAGAAGAACCAGCCACTCGGAGGGCAGAAGAGTAAACATTTGCAGCTCCAGTTGAAGTCAGTTCCATGGCGTATTTCTGGAGCTCACCTCTTCCCACACCACGTGCTACGATCACCGCCCGCTGGGTGGTCTCATGAAAAGAATGAGGCAGAGGTGGGGGGTGAAATGTCCTGTCATCTAACACACTCCTGAAGCGTCCGGCCATTATGCCCTAGACCAATAGGCTCCCAACTATGATCCATAGAGCTCCGAGGTCCTAGGAGATGCCCAGGCTCCTGCAGGTCAGGGGCTAAGCGGGGAAAATGGATAGGATCCACCTGACCTCCTCCTTTTCTGTCCAGAGGAGCCCAGCTTTTATTTATGTTGAGTTTTCCTGGCTAATTTCTTTCAACTAAGAGTACTGCCTATAAATGCAGAGTATTCTGGTGGCCAGCGTCCCTGGGTGGTGGGAACTGTGCACAAACGTGGCTGCTGAGAAGTCATGGTGTGTGCCAATCCAGAGATGCCTTGGGAGAAAGGCCTGGCAGTCTGTTCCAACAAATCTGCCACCGGAAACCCGATGGCTCATAGTTCTGCTCTGAAACACATGGTTGCCATGAGTTGGGAATCCACCTGAGGGCAGCAGGTTCATTGGTTTGGGGCAGGCAGGTAAGACAAATGAACGAAGTAGACCAGCAGCCAGATGACATGGGGAACTCATGGCTCCCCTGACGGCTGCCATGGGAGAACAGAGCACAGTGACACTAGATCATCTGGTTTTCCCAAGAGAGACCAAAATCCAGATTTGCATGGGATGAAATCAACATGCTGACCACTCCATACATCTTGGGGGCTGAAGGGTCGGGGTGGGGTGCCCCAGTTTGCCACCTCTGTTCTAGAAAGATCCAGATTTCAGGGAGGGCACAGGTGTAGACAAAGAGGAGGACACCATACCCAAAGGCGAGCCCTCCCTGCCTTCTCCCCCTGCCCCCCCCCAGAGCTGTGGCTGCCTACTTACTCAGCTCTGAGATGCTGCCCACACACGTGGCCAGGAGAGACTGCTCCAGGGTGCGGAGCTCCAGCTGGGCATAGGCATCAGCCCGCTCATCGTGGCCCAGGGACCCGCCGCCGTTGTAGGGACTGAAGTAGGCCGGGAGGGAAAGCACACCTGCGGAAGCAAGAAGACAGGTCACTCTCAGGCAGAAGGAGCTGCTTCTGGGTCTGCGGCAAAGCTCTCTCAGCTCAGTTTTGAGCTCAGGAGCCCTTTGACTGTGGCAGGTGCTGGGGGCCCCAGGCGTGAGGAGTGGCCCACCTGGAGCTGTGGCTTCAAGTAAGAGACACACCTGACTGCCTGCTTTCCTGTCTTCTCTCCCTGTCTTCACCTCGCCCCCTTTTCTTTCAGTAATAGTTATTCAACAGTAACTAGGTGCCCCAAACCGCACTCACTGAGGTCAGGACAGAGTAGAACTGCCCCTGTGGGTTTCTCCAGCTGTCCATCTTTGCCAGAGGAGAGAGCCTCGTTTTCATTCTGCAGAGCAGCTGCTGGTTTCCAACTGCTGACTGTGTGGTTAGCAGGCCAACTTGTAATCCACTCGGCCACCAGGGCTCCTTAACCATGTGCTAGGTACTGAAAAGAAAACGGAAAACTTGGGCACGTGGCAGCCTAAGTGTCCTTCTTGAGAAGGAAAAGTGAGTCCTGCTGATGAAGGCAGAGCCATCCCCTGTAATCACCACACTACTGCCAATGAACAAGCCTGGGTTCCTGCACCGACACCGTGCCGCTCAAGAAGAGGGCAGTGAGTGGCGACAGCCAACTGCAGGATGACTCCATTGAGACAGCTCTTTCTTGGAGCCATCCAAGAAACTGGCCGATGCTGGCTCGTGGGCTTTACAAGAAAGCCGCATTCAGTCACTTCTTCATTCAGGGAATAGTTAGAGTGCCTACCTCGACCCACTGTGCTACACGCTGGTTCCCGGATCACAGAGACCTGGCTTTGTCTGGACGGAGCTTGGGGGAAGACCGAGCCCGATGTCAATGCCAACCCTGCCAGCCCAAGTGCCATGTCGCCCCCAGTGTCCTCCCACCTCCCGTGCTGGCCCCTCTCCTTCGGGCCAAGAAGGAGGTGGGGAGGGTCATAGAGTAAGAGATGTGGCCTCCTCACTACAACAAGGGATGTGTCCCAGCCCCTGGCCAATTAGAGCTTTTCATTAGCATGTCCACAAGACAAGAAGCCGTCCCTGAGGGTGACAGCTTACACGTCTCTCCAGCTCACTGTATGGCTTCTTAGAAAGCACCAGGAAAGCACACTCAGGCAACTTTAAAATTACACGCTTGTTCTCAAAAGCATGTGGCCACAGAGACTCTGGTTACAATCAGAGCCTAGAACTGAGGTCCAACTTTTGGAAACTGCTTTGTCTTAGATGGACACACACTTTGCACATTATCTAGCAAGCTTTTTTTCAAAGGGAAAATATCCACACTATTTTATAGCTGCAGGAACCTAATTTATCACATTTGTGAAAACAAGTCCTTGAGGTGACTGGCGAGCCCTGGGGATGTGCCTAAATCTAGGTCAGAATATCCTCTCCGGCACAGGAGAGACTCGGGCAGCTGAATGGTTGTGATAGGGCAGGGTCCAAACATCTGGGTCACCATCCTTGCTCTGCCATGTAACCAAAGCTATGATCTTGGGCAAGCTGCTGTGCCTCGGTGAGGTGCCCTGGCGGTGCAATGCTAACCAACGGTTCGAACCCACCGCCTGCTCTGCGAGAGAAAGTCCTGGTGAGCTGCTTCCATAGAGATTACAGCCGAGGCAGGCCTATGGGGCAGTCCTACTCTGTCCTAGAGGGTCGCTAAGAATTAGAATGGATTCAATGGCAGTGGGGACTGGGCCTTCAGAGGATTTGAGTAACTTGGTTAAGCATGTGGTAGCACTAGGATGCAAATCCCCACCTGACTGGCTGGAGATGTGCACACCTGACCAGGGCCATTGTGCTGACCCCCAGTCCTGGTGACCCATGTGTGTCACCCGGGTGAAACTGCTCTACAGGGTTTTTAGTGGCTGATTTTGCGTAAGCCAATCTGCCGGCCGCTCATTCGGGTAGGAGCCATTTGACTAACCCGGGACTTTCGCTATAAGCCTGGAGTGACCTGAAACCACCACCCAGGTCTACCCCTAGCTGCCCCTGTTTGGCGGCTGTGTGCCAGAGCTGCTGCATGAAATGCTGCCATTTCCCTCAGACACCCCCGGCCTGAACCTCCTGTGCTGCTCTTTCTGGGGCAAACACATGTGGCAGTAGTCTCCTGCCCAGGTGCTGGCAACAGCCTCAGACCATGGTATAGGTCAAAGGTCAACCCTGCTCTCTGAGCCTGCCCTTCCCCTGACCCTCTCCCAAGCAGCCTCACTGCCTGTGCCGCCCCTCCTCCCAGCTGACTCAGCTGAGCAGCAAAGCCCTGCATCAAAGAACTTCCTCAAAGCTTGCACCAGGAGGAGCAGCAGCAGGGCCTGCTGCTCCCCTCTTCTGCTGCTGGGGGCCCCTGCTCCCTAACCCAGAAGCCTTCCCACAGCTGAGTAACCAAACACATTGCAAAGAGCCGGCAGAGCATTCCAGCAAGGAAAACAGGAGAAGACCCCAGCCCACCAGGAAACCCCCAGCCAGAGCCAGCAACGGGGAGGGTTTCCATGCACCACAGGGCCCCAGCAAGCCCGCTTCTCCTCGTTCCTCCATAATCGATCTCCAGAAACCATGTGGGGCGTGTGTATCCAATCCACAGGTCCCAGGGCAAGGGAATAGGAAATTCGGGAGACTTGTGTCAAAGGATCCAGTAACTGGAGCTGCCGGCTCCATTAATAACAGTTGCCATTTCCCAAGTCACCACCACCCAAAGGGCCTCTCAGTACTACTCTAGCACAATTACGGGCCTATCCTTCGTGACAGATAGTCATTGACAGCATCTGGGCATATCCTCGCACAGTGACTTTTGCCTTTCAAAGGCCGCTCACACTATTCTCCCAGCCAGGTAGGTGGGGCATCCATTATCATAATGGCCACTGCCAACTCTCACACTGAGTGCTTACTACGTCCTAGGCACCAGGCACCGGGCTAACGTCCTACGCACCACCTCATTTCAACCCGCAAGCCCTCTGGGGTATGATATGCACCCATTGGGCCCCCAAAGGTAAGTGGCTTGCCCAAGGTTACAGAAATGGAACTGGGGCTAGATTCTCAGACTCTTGATTCTTTTTTTAAAAAACATTTTATTAGGGGCTCATACAACTCTTATCACAATCCATACATATACATACATCAATTGTATAAAGCACATCTGCACATTCCCTGCCCCAATCATTCTCAAAGCATTTGCTCTCCACTTAAGCCCTTTGCATCAGGTCCTCTTTTTTCCCCCCTCCCTCCCCGCTCCCCCTTCCCTTATGTGCCCTTGGTAATTTATACATTGTTATTTTGTCATATCTTGCCCTATCCAGAGTCTCCCTTCCCCCCCTTCTCTGCCGTCCATCTCCCAGGGAGGAGGTCACATGTGGATCCTTGTAATCAGTTCCCCCTTTCCAACCCACTCACCCTCCACTCTCCCAGCATCGCCCCTCAAACCCTTGGTCCTAGACTCTTGATTCTTAAACAGACAAGATGCAATGACATCCAAAATTCTGGCCACTTTATCCTTCAGTAGCAAGTTAAGCGGCACCTAGGACATTTGCAAGAGGCGTTTTGTTTGGGCCTGGGGTCTGACAGAAGGGAATTCAAAATAAGACCCAGAAATGACTTCCCTTTTAATAGGTCTCTCAGCACTGCCTGTCAAGGATCCCTGGAGGCCTCCCATGAAATGCTACAGACCAAAGGCTCTCTCTCTGACTCTGCCGGATCTTCCCAGAATGCAGCTCCACAGCCTGCTTTCCAAAGCTGCTCCTTAAGAAAGCCTTCTTTATGTCAACCCTACATTCTTCCCTCTCCCACGTACGCCTGCTCCGCAGCAGTTCTCACTGGAGATGGAAAACATGTGCTTTCCATGCTCTCGGCACACCGATGCCTTCTCCCCACAAAACTTTAAGACAGGAGTCTGAGGCAAGGTTGGTTTGGAAAGGGGGAGTAAAAAAGAACAGGAGGAGCGGAAAAGGTATTTATTTTTCCCCCAATTTAGTAAACTGTATGGCAAATTGTCTGTTGTTTCCATCATGATTGGAGAGAGAGTGCTGGAATGTCTTCCACTATCCCTTTGTTAACACGGACATCCCAAATCATCCCTGTTGGACTCTACTGAAGGAAGACCCACACGCATCACCCAGATTTGTGCTGGTGTGAAATGAATGACAGCGTGCGTGGCAGGCGGCCCGGTGAGCGACCCTCGGCCTGCCTCTTGAAGAAATGTTCCATTCAAATAGAAGTTGGCTGCGTGTGAAGTGTCTACATAGCCCAATCTCTAGCCAGACCACAAAATGCTCATCTCACATCCATCAACCTTCCTCACTCTGGTGGCTTGAGCCTCGAATCTCAGAACTCATGATCTCCACTGCCCACTCTCGGAGCATAGCACTGGGTTGCCCAGCTGCCTGAAGAGAGAGAGAGAGACCGGCAAGCCATCCTATCACCTCTTCCCTCTTAATCCCGCAATGACCTATCAACTAAGGCTTGTGGCTGCTACTGCCTAGCCACTGAACAAGTCAGTCACTGCCATGAACTCAGTTCCAGGCCCTTTTCTGACCCTAGTAGTACGTCGCCTTCTCCAACTCCCTATTGAAGCCCAAACTCCTTTTCCACAGACAGATAAGAATGGGGGTGGGCAGTTTAGGCAGAAAAGTGATTCCACCAGAAAACTCTGAGTCCCCTGAGGAAATCACCGGAGTTAAGAAAGCTATGCACACCTGCTCTACCTTTTCCTAAGCTGCTTTAGGAATGCTGCTCACTGCCTGGGCTGTACCTTGGGGAGGGGGAGGCAACACACTCCTTCCCAGGTGCGTCCCCACCAGGGACCAGAGGTGGCGCTATTTTGTTAGATGGAAACATGTCTGGGAACCGGCCTTCTCACTGGTGGTTGCCAACCGGGAATTCAGCCCAGGTTTGAGCCGGCAGAGGCCCGTCTCCTCCCAGCCAGCGCCCAGCCTGACGCAGGCGGATTGCGACTGGGTTGAAGAATCGACTTTCCAAGCACAGAGTTTTCAGAAGTAGGGCTGAGCCCAAAGGCCAAATCCATGGGGGTTGGGGTGGAGGTGGGGTGTTTGTCTCATTCTCATCTCTGAAAACTGTGGGAGTCGACTCAGTGGTTGCTGAAGAGTCTCCAGCACTCCAGCTCTGGTCTCTGACTGTCCGCCGCGCCACCGCCCCCTCTAACACTGCAGGGCACCCCTACAAACCAGTTTCTTTTCTTCCCCCAATTTCCTTCTACCCTCTAAAGTCGGCACTGTCAACAGAGCAGACAGACCCTGTTAATACTATTTCCTGTGATTTTTCCTATACTATCACTTCCCCCTCCCGCGACCCCCACAGACAATTTTAAGAGTAAAGATGTCCTTTCTGCATAAAACTGGATAGTTTTACAGTTCCGCTTGTCTGACCATTCATCAAAAAGCCAATAAGCTGTCTCCAAACTCAACAACCCATCAACAGAGCTCTCCCCAGACTTGTCGATGTTCTCTTGGGGGCAGGAGGCTCCAGGGAGTCCAATATGCACATGAGTGGGAGGCCACGGACCCTCACCTGCCCCTGCCTCCTCTCTGCCCCTCATCAGACCCACTCGCCACGGCTCAGAGATGCCCGTCTGTGAGTCCAACAGAGGCTGCCAGGACGGCACAGGGTGGCTGCTTCATGGCCTTGTGAGGAAACTTGGCATGGTGTTCTCTGCCACTTTCCTTAAGAGCGGAAAGCTTGGGTGGGGTTCCCTCCTTATGCTTCTGAAAATATAATATTGCCCCACTGAACGGTTTCCACATAGTCCACCCCAGCCAGCCTCCTCCCTCTTTTTAAAAGTGCTTCCACTCTCTGATCTGGAATTTTATGTGGTACACTTAATACCCATTTGTCGTATATTAGTCATACCAGAACAACGTGCTGAAAAGTTGAAGCAATGCTTGGGTTTGTTTTTTTTCCAGAGAGATCCCAGTTGAGATCTTAAGACAAATGATTCTAAAAATAATAGTAATAATAAAACTCCACTGAATGGTATTTCTCCTGACAGTTGAAGTCTATAGAGGCTGAGAGGGGAGGGGGTGGGGTGGGATACAAAAGCAAGGAGGAGGAGGAAATGAGAGGAAAACCCTGGAAGTGGAGCCAATGTGTCTGACTGATTAGCTGCCAGTTAACGATGGTAACAGACGATTCACCCAAGGGTACCTGAGAGTGCATTTGCTTCTTGGGCAGAACCCACTCCTCAATGGCACTCACTGTACTTGGAGGCCCATGGCTCCCAGTAGAAGGTGGGGGACAGGGAGCGGGAGGAGTAGAATTCTAAAGTGGTGTTGGGAAGCAAGTTCTAATCCTGGGCTCACAATGAATCGGGATGGGTGACCAAATGCAAGGGCATTTCAAAAAGCTTGTGGAAATATTCCATTATCTTTCTATTCCAATTTTCCCACCAATTTTTGGAAGCTCCATATTGGAGTCATTACTTCATGCCAGGGATTAGCCCAAACACGCATTTGAATCCCACCAAGAAAGACCCTAGCAAAAGTTGTAAGAGCCCCCAATAAAATTAAATTAAAAAAGAAAGAAAGACCCTATCAGAGGGGTCCTAGGAGTGCAGAGCCGCCTGGGGTATGGCAGGTATGACATGTGCCTGGAGCACACTGACCATGGACGGAGTGGTCAGTGCACGCTTTCTACTCGCCAGCTACGTGTCCATTGACAGTGGAGAGGTTGTTCAGCATTTTAAGCTCCATTACTACGGGTGCTGTTTTCCTGTAGGTATGATTCCCATGAGGAGTAGCTCTGTTTACCAGTGGGGGACAGAGGTTCGGATGGGCTGGGCCACTTTCCTAAGGCCACGAAGCTAGAACATGGCAGAAGTGGGGTTGAAACCAGTGTGTAGAACTCTGGAGCCATCCTCGTAAGCCTCACCCTGCACTGCCTCTCACCAGGTTGCGGCCAAGACACCCAAGAAGGCAGCCTGGTGCCGCCCCCCCCCCCACTGCCCTCCCCACCCACCCCCTCCTCCACCACTGCCCACTCCCATTATCCCTGTGCTTTCCGCCTCCTTTTTTTTTTTTTTTTTTAAGGCCAGGAAATTAAAAGCAAATAATAATCAGTTCTAGTTAACACCTCACTTTGGCTGGGTTCTCAGACCACCACCTTTGAGAGGTAGTCTTCTGGTTAAGTCAGACCCAGGGGGCCAGGAGCTCACCACAAACCAGTAAAATAACCACACACATCTCTGACTGGCCAGTGGGCTGGGAGCCAGAGAACTCAGGGAGAGATCAAAGGCTGCTGGGGTCCTAACGCACTCACCGCTGCCAGTCCCCGTACTCCCAAAAATGGGAGTCAACCTTGTGGGGGGCAGAATTTTAACCTCTCTTTGGAATCTTTGACAGTCTTGGGCTGGCAGGAAGTAGTACTGGGGTCACTGCCTCTTACCCCTCTGGCTGGCAGCAGCACCTTTGACCTCTGACCACAGGGCTGGCTCCTCAATTCTGAGGGGCTCCAAGTCGGATGAGGATTGAGAGCAAGCGATCAGGAGAGAGGGGCCAGCCAGACCCAGCTGGTGGGAGCTGCCCTGGAGCCCCCCCCCCAACACGCCCCCCCCCAGGAATGCTGCCTCACTGCTATTTGGGCGATTGTTTATGAAGGGAGGTGTCAGTTCTATCAAAGGCACAGAAGATAGCTACTAGGTGTCTGTAAAAACAAACTAGTAGAGCTCGCAGATTGTGGTTTAATTTCTTTGAAGCAAAAACCTAGTAAAATGCAGCCACTGCCATGTCCTGCTGTTGCAAATGTGTAAAATAAGCCAGAGGAGCAACCAGCTCAATTTCAGGAAATTAAACCTGAACCTGAACCCTGGAGCTGCCAGCAACGGGCACAACACTGGGCAGTGTTGACACTAGACCTCCTTCCCCTGTGGCGAAAGCTCTTTCTCGTATTTAGAACCCTGCTTAGGAGACGCTGGGCGGCCTGTCTCAAGCAGCCACAAGACACAAGGGCCTGAGTGGCCCAGGAAGCAAGAGTACAGGAACTAGTACACTAGTACCTACTGCCCTTTAAAAACGTCTGCGTCCTTTCTCATATGCACACCTTGAGCCGCCGTGGGGGTGGCGACTCGTTCCTGTGTCCTTTTGTATGGAGGCACACATGCACTGATCCAAGCACACACACTAAACAGACACCTGTAGGCTGGGGTGGTCCCGGTAGTGCCCTGAAACATCTGGACTACAGCTACACACAGCCACTGAAGGAACGGGGCTCTGTCTACGGCACGACTATAAAAATGCTTTACATTACTATGCTTTCTGAACTTCTTTTATAATGAATATGATTTATTGGACCCATAAAAAGTGATTGTTGAAAATGATACTGGCAACATGTACAAATGTGTTTGATACAATTGATATATGGATTGTTATAAGAGCTGTAAGAGCCCCCAATAAGATGATTTACTAATTTTTAAAAATGTGATTCTTTTAAGGGAAATGGGGGTGGGAGTGATATCCTTACAGCATGGAAGGAGAAACAGAATGTTTCTCTTAAGCAAAGAAATCACTGTAATTTCACGGTGGAAAATTGTTTGAAATTACATTTTTAAGTAAGAAAATGAAATAAATATTTTTGAACTTTTTTATCATTTTATTAGGGTCTCACAACTCTTATCACAATCCATATGTACATCAATTGTGTAAAGCACTTTTGTACATTCATTGCCCTCATCATTCTCAAAACATTTGTTCTCCACGTAAGCCCCTGACATCAGGTCCTCATTTTTTCCCCTCCCTCCCCGTTCCCCCATCCCTGAGCCCTTGGTAATTTACAAATTATTATTTTGTCATATCTTACACTGTCTGATGTCTCCCTTCATCCACTTTTCTGTTGCCCGTCCCCCAGGGAGGTCACATGTAGATCCTTGTAATCAGTTCCCCCAAAATAAGAAATATTAAAAATAAAAAACCAAAAGTGATTTTCTAGTTAACTATAGCGAGTCCAGAATGGGGGAGTGCTACATATGTAATGGTTATTTCTGGGTGGTGGAATTTTTGGTGGTTCCTCCCACCTTATGCCTCACGTTTTTTCTACCAATTACATTAAAAGAAAAAAAAAGAGCATTTTTTTTTTAATATGGAGTTACTGGGTGGTGCAAACAGTTAAGTCCGTGACAGCTAACTGAATGATTGACGATGCCATTCCCCCTGGAGGCGCCTCAGAAGAAAGGTCTGGCAGTCTGCTTCTGAAAAACGAGCCAGTGCAAAGCATGTGGAGCACGTGCTGGTCTACGCATGCAGATGACCCAGGACACACAGGGCTCACCACGAGCTGGAGTGGCTGTGAGGGCAGTTGGAGTTATCTTTCTATATCTTAATAAAAACCAAACCATCATTTAAAGAAAAGTTCCTTGTGATCTGTGGAGGTGGCAAGTTTGTTTGCCTTTTTTAAGCCACACAAAAGGAAGAGCTAGCTGTTTTGTAGAAACCCTGCTCTGAGGGAAAGATACAGCAGCAAGACAGCCTGGTTAGCAGCCTGGAGTTCCTTCCAGCGCGGTGAAGACTAGATAGAAGTACCCATCACACAACACTGTGAGTGTCCTAAGGAATGGTGGAGGCACCCTGGCTAGGCATTGGGCTGCTAACCATGAGGTCATGGGTTCAAACCCACCAGTCCCTCTGGGGGAGTAAGATGAGGCTATCCATAAAGATTTAGTCTCGGAACCCACATCTAGGATCCATTATGAGTTGGAATTAATCTGACAGCGGCGGGTTTGGTCTGGGTGAATGTATGAAAAGAACCCTGGTTGTGCTGCAGGTTAAGCATTTAAGTGCTTACGGAATGGTCAGCTGTTCAAACCCACCAGCTTATCTGAAGGAAAAAGATGAAGCTGTTGGACCCATAAAGATTTAGAGACTCCGAGCAGCTTCGGCATCTTGGGAGCAGTTCTAGTCTCTCTTACAGGGGTCATGATGAGTTGGTACAGACTTGATGACAGTGGGTCTGGGCTTGGGTGAATATACTGCCATGGGCTTGGACACCTGGACACAGTCAAGTTGGAGTGAGGAAGGAGCCGAGTGGTAAGGGATGACATACTGGGCGGCCTCCCACAGGGCCAGCAGTGCAAAGCTCCAAGTCACTGCAAGGGAGAAAGGGGCTTTCTCCTCCAGGGAAGTGCTCCAGTCTCGGAAACCCACGGGGCAAGTTCTACCCTGTGCTATAGGCTCACTATGGGCCAGAACCCACTAGGACAGTGAGTTTGGAAAAGGTGAGTCTTTTATGTTAGGAGAGAAAACACACACACACACACACACACACACTCCACCCACCCCCACAGGGAAAGGAAAGGCTCCTCCTATGGAAGAAACCCTGAGAGAAGCCTCAGTGCTGAGCAGGGGCGAGGCTGTGTCTGCTCACCTCTTTCCAAGGAGCAGCTCCTCCACGCCTGGCCCCTTACCTGCCCCAGGTGATGGTGACTAAGGGTGAGTCAGGGGCCCAGTCACCAGTGGGACTTCCTGGAGCATCTTGCTGACACTCCACCAGGCCATGGCAATGGGCCCGGGAGAACGTCACAAAGCCAAACAAGGGCCTGGGCATCACCTGCCCCTGCCTGCACAGACAGTGAGGTGCTGGCTGACCTCGGAGAACGGGACAAGCCGGGAAATGTTCCCACGTTGCATTGCTGGCATCACCACGGGTGGACGATGAGCCTTGGTGCTGGGTGGGCGTGGGGGTGCAGGCGGGGAGAGGGGGCAAGGTGTGCGTGCAGGGCGGTGCCGGGGACGCATGCAGGAGCAAGGCGGGAAGTGGGCGAGGCCCCCAAGTGTCAGCCCAGAGAGGAAGAAAGGGATCAGGCGGGCTGGGGCACCTGGTACCTGGAGCAATTCCTTTTCGAGGGTAGAAAGAGAAGCTGTAAACATCATCACAAAGTCCAGGGCTGCTAGCCCAGGCATCTATTAACAGAACACGAGTGCGTCCGTCAGACACTGACGGCATGGAGTCCCTCAGGCCTGCACAACCACCTGTCTCAGTTGTCTTGGGTTCCCATTCCAAGGTCTCTGACCCGCACTCTCCAGGTGAGTCACTAGCACCAAATCAGCGAGAGGGGGGTCAAAACCCAGCCCTGCTACTTATTAGCTGCATGACTTGATTTGTACACCTGTATAATAGGCCCAATAATACGTCTTGATTTGAAGGAGTGAGAATTTTAAAGTGACCCCACAAAATGCCTAACACACAAGAAGGATGGGGTAAACAGAAATATGCCCATGAACCGCCTGAGGTCCAGGACTGGTGGCTTTGGGGAAGGCCCCAGGTGCCCTATCGTAGGTCTCTGCACCATAAAGGGCCAGGGATGCCTTGATCGTGGTTTCCTTAATGCCACCATACCCCACACTCAAAACACCACACGACTGGCCAAAGAGGACCCATTTATCCCTCACCCCACCACTCACTCACTTACGGACAGCTAGTTTCTGATCTTACAACAAGGTGACCAGTGTCTGGGTGGTGGGACTGGTTACCGTGCTCAGCTGCCAACCACTAAGCCGAGCGATTCTAGCCTACCCCTCTCTGCCTTTGCCTCAGGAGCAGGCGCTGGAGGATCCAGCCACAGACACCCGCGGGGCACAGTCCTTCTGACACACGTGGAGTCACTGTAAGTCAGGGTGACTCGATGGTGACAGGTGATGTGTCAGCAGCATGCGTGCTCTGGGGACACGGAGGCCAAGTCAGAGTCGACCAGGGTTTCCCACAGTGGGTGACACCATCCCGAGGGGTGCTACAACGACCCAGCGGGTGGCACAAGCAGATGCCTATACATGATCCTGGAGTATAGGGTATCGTTTTCACTGCCAGGGGTTTCTGAGTCATTTCTTTTCTGAAGAGCGAGTGGTGGGCCAAATAAGTTTGGGGACCTATGGGCAGAAATAGACCAGCGGGCAAAGAGCTAACAGAGCCGCCTGAGAGACGGCTATCCTGAAAAGGCCTTCTTGCAAGGTTGAGGCCGGATTGGGGGAGGGCTCCTACCGATCCCTGACAAGGGTGGCGGCTCACTGTGCCTGCACTGTCTGTACAGAGTGGCGGTTTATGCCGAGTATCTGCTTCCCTTCGGTGGGTCTGGAAGTTGGGGTGCCTGCTGATAAAAACCTTGGACTTCTAGGCTCGTGTAAGCATCCCTGGTGGATAGCGGGTCACACGGTTGTTGTCCTTGCTCACTGCTGGGAGAAGTCACTGAGAAGCATGTGCCCAGGTTCCTCCTGACTCAGCTCCTTGCACTTATCCCTTCTGATTTGAATCCCCTTGCTGGAACACCATAGTTGTGCACACCACTATCTGCAGGGTCCTGTGAGTCCTCCCAGCGATCACGGGATCTGGGAGTGGCTTTGGGGACCCATGACACAACCAGTCAAGTCAATACTGGGGGGGAAGGGCTGCGAGGGTCTCTGGCTCAGATTCAGGGCAGGCTTCCTGGGGGAAGGGCCATCTCAGCAGAGACTAAAGGCTGTGTAAATATCAGTCTGGTGTCCGGTGGTTCAGAGGGGCCTTCTAAGCAGAGGGTGTGCCCTAATCCCTGTCTAGGGAAGGGCTTGGGGCTGGACAGTTTAGGGAGGGCTGTGGTTAGCAGTGGTTCTCTAGCACTTGACTCAGAATAGCAAACACATTATCTGTATTATGATTTGTATTTAGACTATGCATTATTTGGGGTAGCTAGAGGCGGGCCTGGCTAATAGAGGTCACTGTCTTCTCTGCCCACCCAACTTTGGTGCTGTATTCCTGCAGGGATCACCACAGGCCAGGGGGTAAACATGTTTGCCTCTGCAAGTCTCTATTACAACTAGGAAACTCGGCCTATGCAGGGCGAAGAGACACAGTCTAAACCAAGAGGTGCTGCCGCATTCTAACCTGCTTTCATTTATGGAAACTGAAACTTCAACTTCATGTCATTTTTATGTGCCACACACTAGTCTTTTATGTTCTTTCCAGCCACTTAAAAATATAAAGCCATTCCTAGTCTGTGGTCATGTACACACAGGTCTAGGGAACATATATGCCCAGACCCACACTCCTCCAGGCTTCTCAGAGGGGTCAAATATGACAGGCCTCCTGGGGAGGCACAGGGTGGAGGTGCTCACCACCAAGAGTGCAGGATACTTGGACTCTGTCCTAAGGGTGATGAGACCCAGAGGAGGCTTGACGCAGATGAGTGGCAGGCTCAGAAACGAGTTCTAGGCACATGAAGCAGGCAGCATGGCGGAAAGGGAGGAGAGGGCCCTCTAGCTCAGAAAGTCCCGTGCTGCTGATGACATGCTGTCTGCCATGAAATCCACACCCATGTGCATCCCAGGCCACTGCTCAGCGTTCTTGTTTCAACAGCACTGACAATTTCTCTTAGCTCTGCACTGGACACTGCAACATCGAAAACAAGCAGCAGATTCATACTCTGGGGAACTAAAATTCCACAAGGGATCAATTTGAAGCACAAGTAAGTGAAAAGTGTGGATCCACTCCCCTAAGACTTGCCAGGTTCCTGGATCAGCCCAGAGTAGCAGCAATTTTTCACCTACCAGTCTCTATGGGACAAAAGGCAACTCCCAAAGGCCAGGAGAATTTCTGATGGCTCATTTACAACATGGGCCTCACAGTCTGGACCAGAACAAAGACACCATGAAACCGCTGAGTGTGTTGGCGTGCTGCAGACGCCTGCACATGCACGTTCACATGAAGAGAAAGGTCGCTTGCGGACGGTAACAAACCCTCTGGACAGAGAGCATATTCGCCAACGTCCCAAGAACCCTCTGCCCCCACGTTAACTGATGGCTTCAAACGCAGAACCATTAGCCGAGAAGGCTGGGGAGATTTTAGCACTGTGCTAATCTCATCACTCTCTTACTTATTCAAATATGCATCACATGCCTATGAATCACACTGAGCTTGGTGCTAAGAATATAGAGGTGAGGATGGCCCAGGTTCCGGCTCATGAGCATGTTAGCGCCGGAGTCTGTGGCAGGTCATAGAGCTGAGAGGGAGGGTCTAACAAGAGAGGGCTTTGCCTACAGGTTGTCATATAACCAGATGCCAGCCCAGGATGCTGCCCAAAGCCCCCATTTACTCTGAGGACCTCAAAGGGACTTCACAGGCCTCACGAGGAGCCAACGCACCCTGGCCATCTCCACGTGAGCAGCTTTCCATGTATCACTATGGGGGAGGCAGTGGAGGAGGTGCCCAGAGGAAGTTACTTCAATTCTTGAAGGATGGCTTTTCCAAGACTTGGACATCCCCCCAAATAGCACTGTGCCACCGTGTCGCTTCCAGGCTCTTGAAGGACACACCTTGACCTCCCCTTATAAAAACATGGAAAAACGGTTCATGGGAGCCTGAACCCGGGCTGACCCTCTCGGTGATCTATCCAATTCCCTTCCTTCTTCTGCCTCGCTCACAGAGCCCAGTTCTCTTGAGAAAGAGCTATGCCTCTGAGTTGTTGGGGGCAGACACCATCCCAGGTTTCCTTGTAGCCAGGAGGCATGATTCTGGCCAAAGAGGCATAAACTCAAGACTGGAGGGATTCTGGAAAAGGTTGCACTCCATCATCAGAGAGCATCAGACTAGGCGACTCACCTTTCCCATTCTTGCTCCCTCCAGAGTGACAGACTGGCTGAAGATGGTGCAGCAGCAGCCACTGTGCAAGCATGAGGCAGGCCATCGGCTGCACAGGTCGGAGCACTGCTGACTGGTGCTGCAGCGTGAGGTCTACGTGCCAAGGAGGGTAGAGCAGAAAACACAACAGGCGTAGGTCCCACGGGGCAGTCAAACTACACGAGAAAATGCCTGCCCTCAAACTTCTGTGACTTACAGAAGTGGTTCTGGGATGCAAGACCGTTTCTGTGAAACAGTAGTTTCCCAAAGATTCTTTTTAAAAACCGTGGAGCTCTTTGTTCAAATGAAATCATCTGAAGAAGTCCACCTTCAAGCCTCTCCCACCCTGCAAGGTTTTTCGATGTCTCTTCGGAGCGTGAAAAAACGACTGCTCGAAGCACTCATCCACTGTGGCTGGTTCTGGAAACACCCTGAAGATTCTGTGCAGAAGAACAGAGTGGACAAGGACCCCACACTTCCTGAGGACATGGGGTGGCATCAGCCAGTCCAGTCTTCATTTTGCTCAGACACAGGGTTAGACGCTCCCCTTGGGGGGAATCTTCTCTTTAACCCCACATATAGTTTGCCTCTGTTTTAAACATTCAGATAGGCAGAGAAGAAAATACAAACCACAAATCCTTAGCTGAGCCCTGTTATCCTTTGAGACTTCTAAATATGCATTTATACTTTCCAGTATGCAGCTATGCCTTTACTTTTTAAAAATAACCCACTCCGTATACTTCAAATGACCTCCCTTTTTGACAGTCTTTTTTACGGATGTCTTACTATATTCCCGAGTATTGTTTCTGAACATCGCCTCCAGCTCACTGCACTGTAAAAGTTCACTCTATTTATTGCCATTATTGGGGTGAGGCAGGAGGGTGGGTTCTTTCCAGAAGGACTTCACAGGGGACAGATTCCAGTATACTAGCACCGAACTGGTTGCCAGAACACCCTGGCGGTAAACATTCTATAGGGAAATCATAGTCAAGAGGGAAGAAAACGTGGAGTAGAATTGTCATCTAAAAGATCTGTAGAAGAATTCCAAACAAGAGGTGGGAAATAAATTCAATGACAGACTGTAGCAAAATCTGCCACGAGCCATTGGGTCTGGATGAACCCCCTGACACTACTATCCTGAGAACCTTTTTAAACTGTAAACCAAAAATGTCCCCAGATGTCTCCTTTAAATCAAACAGCACTGTAGCGGAATTAGTGCAGAATGCCTGCCTCAATCACAGGGCTCCCCTGAAGAGTTATTTACAAGGGACCGAAGTAACAGCAGCAACTTGAAAGGACAGATGGGAAGCTTAGCAGGGAGGGAGTTTATATTAATGGCGGAAGAATAATTTGGAAAAGAAGGTCCTGCAACCTGAAGAACAGGAATCAGCGGCACTGAAATTTTAAGTGTACAAAGTGTTGAATCGGCGTATGTTTCAGGGGGCATATTTTCGGGGGGGATGCGTGCGCATGTATGAGAGTGAACCCTGATCCTCTCGAACGGAGCCCTAGCATGCCTGCGGGAGGTGAAGGGCCCTCCCCCCTCTCCTCCTGGAACCTTTTCAAGGGCAGTGACTCTTCACAGAGCTGTACCTTGACATAGCACCTTCCACCTCCGTCTTAATCTGAGACCCAGATCTCTCGGGAATGGAATAAAGCCACTTGGAGAGGTAGACCTTCATCTGCAGGTGCCTTTGGACACTGCACTGTCACTTCCAAGGGTCCCCTGGGGGTTGGGGACTCAGCAGAAGGCTTGCTGAGGGGCCGCTGCTTGGGCCAGGCCTGAATATCGAGGAGGGGCACTTGGGCCTTCTGGTCCACCTGGAACTCACAGGGATCCACTCCCCATGGAGCTGTTCCTTCCCACTGGGAAAGCTAAAACTCCCAACACCTTCCACAGGAAGGTTTCCTGCCATATCTTTGTGGGCTTCAAGGGGAAAGTTTGAGCCCTCGGCCCACTTTGTAGACCCTGTCCTTGGATGGGGTCCCCCTTGAGATGGCCTGGGGGCGTCTCAGCCTGTGTGTGGACTTGGGATATGACCCTGTGTACTTGAACTGCAACTCTGAGCTTTGCCCCGAAGCCCCTTACTGTTTGTTTTACAAACTCCTACTTACAGTCTCAAATTAGGCTCATTAAAAAGCCAGCTCCCCATGGGGCTGTAAACGTCACATGGACTAGCAGAGAGTGAGTTTATGAGGCTGGCGTGTGATCTGCCCACCAGCACAGCAGGGCCCAGTGGAAAGAGTGAATCAGCCCGGTTGAGCAGGGCCCCTGCCTCCACCCCTCCCGGGCTGGGGCTGTCTTGGCAACAGACTAGAGAAGAGGCCGCACATGGAAGTCCTTCCGACAGCTGGCGAGAGCTGGGGCTCCCTTAGATGTTAACAGCACAACACCAAGTGCGGGTGGCCACACCTCCAAAATCCACTCTGCTCTCTACTGCTCCCCAAAGCTTTCCTCACTTCTTCACCCCCATTCCATCCACTCAGAACGCCCCTCACCTCCACCTCCATCATCATCCTCACAAGCACATGCTGCTGCCACGGCCACTATCCACAGGCTCCCTCGTGCTTTGGGCAGAGTAACTTTCTCTCTCGACAAGGGAGGACGTGTCTCTGTCTGGGGTGGCCCACAGGCTCGCTGACTGGCTCTGCATCTCTGCTTTGCAGCCAGTGTTCAAGACTGGGCTCCTCCTTGGAGACGGGAGGCCTGGGTGCATGGGGTGGAGAGAAAGCCATGCGTTTCTTGCCAGCATCCACCTCATTCCTCAACTCACTGACTGGTCAGCATGTCCTGCATTGCACCCAGGCTGAAGCGACACTTGGCCTCGGAGATCTTGCCAGTTCAACCCCCAAGCCACCTGCCAGACAGTGCAGATGAGAAAGACTACAAATCTTTCAACCCTTTTTACTAAGTCACAGGATCATTACTCGGTCTTAGGCTTCACCAATGCATGTACAAATTGCACCCCCACCACAGCCCCAAAGGAAGAAAACACCTGTTATGTTGTCAAGGCTGGAGGGGATGACAGACACCACACAGCCTCCAACCATGTTCACCCCCGGAGGTTATCGAATTCGCCGCACCCAACGCATATTCTTCACCATCTGATCACGACTGTTGTCTGACACTCTCCCACCACCATCTGCTGAAAGCACACACTCCTCTAAGTGGCTGCTGAAAGCACGGGCCCCGGTAACTAAGAACTCAATTCCTCTGAAGAGAGTTCATTTGCAATGCCAACTGCTAGAACATTTTTGTGTATTTAATTCAGTCCTGTCGCCTTGCAGCTTCAACCCAACTGCAATGTCAACTTTGCTGAGCCAGCATTCTCAGTTGAGTGGGCAGATAACATCTAGTGATCCCCATGATGAGCTCCAACACAATGCAATCACCTCCACACGGAGATCTGCTATGAGTGGCCAATTTACTAAAGGGAAGTTTCCATGGGGGTGTGGTCTGCTTCCAATATAAGCGAATGCTGTGGGAAAGCGTTCTTGCTTTTAGCTGGGTCTGGATTTGGCATCTGGCTCACTGACCTCCAGTTCTTCAGATTTGAGCCAATAAATAGCCTGTGGTGCTGCCTGCTGACCTGGGAGTCGTCAGCAGCCTGACCTCCTGACCTTGGATTCATTCTCTCGGCAGCCATGAGTCTATGGGTCGTGTCCCCCCCCCCCCACCATCTTGGCTTCATCAGTCCCCACAGCTGGTCAGAAACTCCCAGGGACTTTGAACTTGCTTGTTTCTCCAACTGTGCGGTGAGTCACTTTCTTGAAATAAATCTCTCTCAGTACACATATATGTCACTGGTGCTGCTCTTCTAGGGAACCCAGTCTCTCTATGTTCCTTCCCTGGCAGGACTTCACAGGCTTCTCGTGGATCTCAGCTGTTCCCAGCCCAGCTCACATTCCTCTGTTACTCTCTTAAACCTACAAGTCCAGGACCGCAAGCACAGCTCTGGGTGTGCGTTGTGTCTGTGTCTCTCTGAGGGAGAGAAAAGGTTGGTCATGCCCATTGTGGCAGACTGAGATGCTCATGACTATTGCCTTCACATTGGTGGCCTCTCCCATTTTCTGCCCAGCTTATCCTTAACACCCAGTGACCAGGCATCTTCTTCAGAGGCTTTCTGTGAAAACCACAGTGCAGTGGTTAAAAACACAGGTTCATGAGTTGGGCAGACCCAGTCTCATGTCGTGGTCCCACCACTAACTCACTGAGTGGCTTTGACAAGTGGCACCTTCTCTGAGCCCCGTCCCCTCTTTTTGAGTACCTGCATGGAGTGATGCAGATCTGTGTTCTGACAATGGTGGCAGGTTGTATTTGACATCACCAGTGAGGTCTCTCACCACCACAGCACTTTGAACACTCCCGTTATTCTTAGGCTTCAGGTAGGGGTTACTGTGATATTGATCATCTTTTGCAGAGTCACGAATTACTAAATATGGCTCCCCTTCCCATAGTCGCTGAACTCCCACCAAATGACCTTTTCTTGATGGGTCTGGGTAGGAGAAAATAGGGGAAGACACTGATAGGATTCAGCTGTGAGTGCTTGTTAACAGGATTCATTATGATCGCCAGTCTGCTGCATATAAAATAAGCCCTCTCAGAAGCCAGATAGGGCATCTTACTACCATCATGAGTGGAGCGTGCCCTCTGGATCCCGAGACCCCCACACAGTGAACCTCTTTGATCACAGGACAGCTGTGGCATCTGAGGATGTCAGAGGAGCAGCAGAACCAGGAGTGACAGCACGAAGCAAAGTCTACACGGCCCCCCTCACATAGCAAGTGGACACGGAGTGCTGGGCACGTGGTTCAGGGAACTGGGCTGGCTGATCCATGGAGATGGAACTGAGTGCCTTTGCGCTGAAGTGAACTGCAGAGTGGCACAGCCTTTGAGCATTTAACGGCAACCCTAAGAGAATTTTGTATCCTGACTGAACAACTCTATCGTAAGTGAGATAGATTAACTTCCTTATTAAACCCCATCAACGTGAGCACTAGCTGTGGGGCCACTTCCGTGAATGAATGAACCTAGCACCAAAAGGAGAGAGTGCAGCATTTGAGACAGAACACCTTTGTACTCAACTGCTGGCAAAGGATGGGCAGAAAGGGCATCATTCCACTAAGCCCTTCTTCCTTTCTGCCACCCCTGCAGTTCACACATTTCCAAGAGCACAGGAGGTGCTCAGTAAGAATGGAAAGCACAGGTTCAGAGAAAATGAATTTAGTTAGCCTTGAGTCACAGTAAAAACGGAGATAGGGTCTCAGTATTAAAGCAAACCAAAATAATGGCTTTAGCTTCAAGTGGCATGTATTTCAAGTTCTGGCGAAGAACCATATCCAGGACACGGGTCCCTTCAATGGTACAGCTAATTAGGAGAGGGCCAGGGGTGGGAGGGGGCAGACAACAGAGGCAACTTCAGGCCTGACGGCGTTGGCACAGCCATAGATCAGAATGGAAAGGGTGGAGGCGAGCCAGGCTGACCGCCAAACCGCACCCCCAAGTCTTAGTTCTGAGCTAAAGGGTGGGCTGGAGAGTGAGGCTGCCGTCTGCAAGGCCCTGCCACAACAGCTGGGGTTCCCGGCTAGAGACCACAGCTATGCCTCCAGGTGGGATATGCCTCCAGGTGGGGTTTGTAGACCGTGGAGGTCGCCATTTTGGTTCGGCATGCTCTAGCCCAGTGGTTCTTTACCTTCCTCATGCTGCGACTCTTCAATGTAGTTCCTCATGTTGTGGTGACCCTCCAACCATAAAGTTATTGTCGTTGCTACTTCATCACGGTCATTTTGCTACTGCTATGTATCGGGTGACGCCTGTGAAAGGGTCGTTTGATCCACAAAGGGGTCACGACCCACAGGCTGAGAACCACTGCTCTAACCCTTTCCCTTAGAAAGAATAGTGGCTGAGAGAGGGAAGGAAGAAGGAGAGAAATAAAGGGGTGTCTGTAAAATAAGCATGTGCATTGTGCTTAGAAACCCTATAATGTTCACTCACAGCAATTGAGACGTTACGGCTGGCATTTTTTCAAGGCAGCAGTGGCTTGCAAGACTCGCCCAGTCCAGGAGATGACAGCAGCTTAAGGGAAGAGTCTTCCTAAGAGACGACCAGGCAAAGCCCTGATCTCCTGACACAAAGGATGGAACTTCACAAATGCAGGTTGGACCAGAGGAGACAAGAAGGGGCAGAGGAGGTGGGGGAAATGTCCCAAAGACCCTCTACCCAACACTATCCCCCATTTCCACATACCAAAACAGAGGCTTCCAGAGGCTGTGAAACTTTTTCAAGTTCTCATAACTGGAAAGGGATTCTTATCCAACGAACCCCTGCCTTTTAACAAGGGGACACACACAGGGTTGCCATGAATCAGAATCGCTCTGACAGCACAAAACAACCGCGAGCAGAACCAGTACCGCCACCGCCACCCCCTCCACCACCCCTCCAGATTCCAAGAGGGCCGTGTCCCCAGAGGTCTGCAGCACCCATGCCTCTATTCTTCACTGCTCCCTTACGGGAATTCTGGGCCCAGCTTTTGTAAGTCAGTCAGAAATTGACAACTGATATGATTCACATGCCATAAAATCCATCCTTAAAAAAAAAAGTGAGATATTCTTAGTATATTCTGAGAACTGCAAAGTTATCACCACTGTCTAATTCTGCAATATTTTCATCACAGAAATACCCTCCAAAAATACCAAACAAACCCCTCCATATCCTTCAGCAATCATCCTAGACTTCCCTCAGCTTTTGGCAACCACAAACCTACTTCTTGCCTGAATGAATTGGATGCTGTCGGCTCTTATAGAGATTTTACAGTCTCCCAAAAGATTTTAAAAACCTAGAAGGGGTGGGGGTGGAATGAGGAGCTGATCTTAAGGGCTCAAGTAGAAAGAAAATGTTTTGAAAATGATTATGCAACATATGTACAAATGTGCTTGACACGATGGATAGATGGATGGATTGTGATAAGAGCTGTAAGAGCCCCCGATAAAATGATTTTTAAAATAGGATTTTAGAAACCCTAAGGAGTTCTTTTGCTGTACGGGGTCACTACGGGACAGACTCAGCATCAGTCAGTGGGACATTTCATAGAAGTAAAATACGGGCATTCGATGTTGAGCTTCTTTCAGTAAGCACTGTTTTTAAGGTTTGCTCACGTTGTAATTGTGTGTTAGTACTTCATTCCTTTTTTATAACACTCCACTGTATGGACAGGCATGCCATACTCGGATCGTCTGTCCATCCACTGATGAGACATGGGCTGTTTCCACTTTTCGGAGCAGTGGGCTGTGGATAGTTGTGTATATGAGTTACCTGAACATGTTTTCAGTTCTCTGGGGCATGGAGCTGCTGGGTCATATGGGGACTCTATGTTTAACTGTTTGAGGAACTATGGACTGCTTTCCAAAACAGCTGCCCCTTTTAGCTGCCTCCTCAACAGTGCATGAGAATTTCCCCACACCCTCTCCACCCTTTCTCACTGCCTGTCTTTTCGACTATACCCACCCTAGTGGGTGTTCTCATGTCTCACTGTGCATGTAGCACCTCCAATTATGTGTTCTCTGCCACTAACTTGGCAATGGCATCTGCTGGAATGACTTCCGTGGAAGGAGGGCCCACACAATGGACACAGAAGACACGCAGAGACAGTAAGAGGAAAGAATATATGTCGGAGAATCGGTCCTACAAGGTTAAGGAATATCACCCTTGATCATGGTTTATAAATGACTTCTCAAAGTGGGGGTCCCGTTTGATGAGGAGGGAATGTGAATGTAGGAATGGGCCAAGGTGCTCTCAAGCTCCCCGACCACCCTCTCTGTTCTCTTGGATTACGAAGGTTGTCAGAGCAATGTAAAATCTGTGTGGGTATCCCCCCAAAAGACAGAGTATGTGGCAGGGTGAACCCTCTGGGTGGTGCAAGTGCTGGCTGACTGGAAGGCTGAAGGTTCAGGCCCCTCCAGAGGTTCCTCGGAAGAAAAGCCCAGGGATGTACTTGCGAAAGGTCGCAGACATTACAAGCCCTATGGAGCAGAGCTCCTCTTGGACATACAGGAGGCCACCTTGAGTCGGCCTTGATAGCCAACTGAAAAGAGCACCCCATGGCTAAAACGTGGAAACAATAAGCAACATAATATATAACCTAAGATAGGCAGTCCCTGGCTTAAGAGCGAGGTCACTTCCTAAGGGTGTCTTTAGTTGAATTTGTCGGGAAATAGAAACAAGAACATGTGCTTTCATTCTGCCTTAGTTTTGTGCGAGGGAAGGAGCCCTGGCAGCACAAGGGGAGGGGTCAAGCCCACCAATCTGGTGGGGCAGGTCTACTCTCCTACAGGGTCGCTGGGGTCAACATATGCAAGGAAAGGCTCAAAGCCTTTAGGGATGAATTTATTTCGAGTAGAGGGTTGGGTCAATTGTTTCAAAGTGAGGCACATTTACATGATACTAAAGGGCACAGTCAGTCTGTGTTGGATTGTAACCAGAGTCAGGCTACTCAATAAACAAGGCAGGCCCGGGCTGATTTACTAATCTGGAGTGGACAGCTCCACTGTTTTTTCTATCACATCAAAGAGCCTGCTTCCAGGCCCAGCTGGCATCTGTCTCTCTCCCAACCCATGTTTCCTTCCAACAGAGTCCATGTCCCTCTGAAACTAACAGTGCCGGACGGTGAAGGCACAGCCAGTAAGGGAGGTAAGCATGGGTTTACTTATGCTTACTTAATATACATGCGTACATACTTAGTAAATGAGCACAAGCCTGCGTTCACTATCCTTATTGGGTAATCTGCACCCCTGATTACTGAGTAAGTAACTAAATGGGAGAGAAAAGACAACTCTATGATGCAGATACTCCCCTGCACCCTCATCCCCACAAGGGGGTGGGGAACAATTTCTGGTCCCTGCAAGCTGTCCACAGGGACATGTCTTACTCTGTCTCTCTGCCACGCAGCCCGGGCCGACTCACAGCAGTCCTCTAGCAAGAGTAGGGCGGACTCACAGGGTTACAAAGGCTGTAAATGTTTAAGGAGGCACAGTGCCTCACCTTTCTCCAGTGGAGCATCTGGTGGGTTTGAACTCCTAACCTTTCAGCTAGCAGTCCAACGCTTAACTCCTTGTACCGTCACACTTTAGCTCATAATGAATGATCAGGATTGGCTCATTTGCTGTGACAAGCGTACAGCAATAGAGGCTGGTAATGGGGTGACTTGGTATAGGCTATTTGGGAATTTGCTATAATATTTTTGAATTTTTTTGCAAATCTAAAATACACTAAAATTTAAAAAGTTTATTAAATGTTATCAATTCCTTAATTAAAAGAAAGGAATGTCCAGGAAACATCACACAGACTTTAATTTGTGCTGAGGCAACCTCTTCTGGAAACCCCGTGAGAATCTGCAGACTTCTCCCCTATTCCACTTAAAATACTTGATGGCATTCTATATCCTAATTTGCAAACCCATTCATTCAGAAAATATTTCCTGAGCCTTTTCTGGGGTCGGGCATGGTGCAATGATGCAAGGGCATGCAATGCAGATGTTCTCTTTCCATGTGCTGGGAGCCCCTGGCACACAGGCTTGGGAAGCCGTAATAATCGCTAGGGAAGAGTCAGTCCACTCCAGCTGCTCCGTGCATTCAACAGTCAGTCCTAGGTACCAGCTGAGACCAGCTCACGGGGACTCCATGCACACCAGCGTTGACTTTTCGGTAGATAACCAAGTCTTTCTTCCTGGTGGCTGAGCGAATTTACCATGTGCACCTTTCCTGGATTGCTGTTAGGTATTTAACAAGGTTGACACGACGCTCTTTAGGACACTTACCCAAAACCAAGCCCACTGCCAACTCATAGTGACCCTCTAGAGCAGTGGTTCTCAACCTTCCTAATGCCGCGACCCTTTCATACAGTTCCTCATGCTGTGGTGACCACCCCAACCATACCATTATTTTCATTGCTACTTCATCACTGTCATTTTGCTACTGTTATGAATTGGGCGACCCCTGTGAAAGGGTCACAACCCACAGGCTGAGAACCGTGGCTGTAAAGGGTTACCAAGGCTGCAAATCTTAATGGGAGCAGACAGCCTCATCATTCTCCCACAGAGTGGCAGCTGGGTTTGAACCCGTCCTTTCAGGTTAGCAGTCCCAGCACTAACCACAGGACATTTGGGCTCAGTTTATTAGGATTTCTTTCCCTCAATTGTTCTCTTCTGGTTATAATTTAATCTGTCATAATTACTTAAAATGTTTTGAAGGCATGATGAATAAGGAAGCAGTCTTCTACAACCCCACTCCCAGAGATAACTATTACCAATAGTACAGATAGTCTCCAACTCATGACACATTCGACTTATGCAGAACTGCACTTAACTACACACAATCCTGCTGGAGTTATTCGGAAGTTAAATCACAGATATTCAATGATTGGATTTATCAAGAGCCTGGCAATAAATGGCAATAACAATAAACTAAAAAAAGATTAATTCAACTTGCAATTGAGTAGTTGAAACAAACCCCATTTGTAAGGACGGGAGGGCTATGTATTCATCGTTTTTCCTACCAGTAGCATAGCAATTAATAGGTTCACAATGAGAGTATTTTTCACCTAGCCCTGAGTCCACTATGCCAGGGCTGCTGCTTCAGGTGAGCACACTGGCTCTATTTTAACACGGGCAGAGTTTCAGCAGCACCTGGGTACACAGCACCCCTCTGGCTCTCAGACTTCTAGCAGAGGTGCCGCCCCAGGCGGCCTAAAGGAGAGCCAAATTGGGTGGGCCAGCAGGTATTTTCCATGATGGATGCCTTGGCTGCCCCATGTGTGGCTCAAGGGGGGAATTTCCCTTTTCCTGTCTCCTCCCTGACAGGGGCGGGGCGGAGCAGGAGCCTCTCCTTGGAGAAGGTGCCCGGAGCAGGCATGAATCACCATGGAGTTTCCGGAGTGAAACCACACGGAGGGGCTGCATGGGCACCCTGCTTACTCAGCGAGGCACCCGGGAGGAGAACCTGGTAACAGCTGATAACTAGCCCTGGGGATTGCGCCCTTCCTGGGCAGGCCCTGAACACCACAGAGACTGTCAGTTACCCACGGCTTCCCACCTTCAGCTATTTTCCCCAATAGCAAAACTAACTACTCCTGGGGGAGGCTGGTTCAGGAGGCCCAAGGGCTGGCAAATCCAACCTGCACTTCAAGTTCCAGGACCGTGGGAATTCCTGAGCCAGGCAGTGCTAAGGACTGGGGCCGGATGGCTGACTCTGCCTGACGACACCCCAGGTTTGGGGTAAGGCTCTGTCAGGGAGCCCTCTGAGTTCCCCTGAAGGCCTCTCAGCCAGACAGATTGTTGTGCTCATTCATTTTCTTCCCTCTTCGATGGCTGACAAACACAGAACCCACACTAGTTGCCACTGAGTTATTCTGACTCACTTCTGCCCTATAAGACAGAAGAGACCTGCCCCTGTGGGTTTCGGAGACCCCTCCTCCACAATGTTGTCATCAAGGAAAATTCTCTTTATTTTTTTCTCAAGTTTCATTGGCAAGTAATTTACATATCATATAATTCAATAGTTCAATGATTTGATCATATCAAGGAGAACTATACAATCACCTCCACATCAATTTTTTAGAACATTGCCCCTCCCATGGCTAAATTGCCCCCAAGATGAGATATGTAATCACAATCCATTCTAGTGCCCCTCCCTGCTCCCATCCGCATCATTCACTCCAGAGACTCCCCTTACCCTCCCCATCACCCACCTCCATTGCCGTATTCCCTAAAGCCCTTTGTATCAATTATTCTCATTATGCATCCACTCCTCCTGTGCGTCACAGCTGGGAGACCCAGAAAACAGTAAAAAACAAAATCATGCTAAGGTGGTAAAGATAAAAGCATGTGTTAGTCTGGGTACATTAGAAAAACAAATCCACAGAAACTCATGTAAAAAAAGTTTTATATAACGGGTAAGTGCACCTCAAGAAAACATCCCAATTCAGTGCTGCCCAAGCCCATAAGTCCAACATTAGCCCATGTGTCCATCACTAATACACAAAGTCCTCCTCCATCTCTCAAAACACACACTATGACACTGACCGCAGGATAAAGCTGAATCAGTGAACGTGTAAGCATCTCAGCGCTCGCAGGGGTCTCCACACAGGTGCTCCAGCACCCAGGGCTGCATCGGGGTAGGTCCATGTGGCTTCTCAGGGATTTCTTGCAGGAAGTGAGCCTTGCAAGCTGAAGCAGGGGACTAGCTAAGGCAGCTGCACCCTGGGCCGACCATCAGAAAGCAAGAGACCTGAGAATTAGAAAGCCAAGGCTCACCTAGCCATTTATCTCTTGGCCCTTCAATTAACCCCACGTGTTTATCGGCCAGGTTGGCACAATAAACTTTAACTATCTCAAAGTATAATGGTATACAAAGATACAACTAATAAGTAAGAAGGGGCAGACCCCAACAACGTTCAAAAACTGATGAAGAAATTTCTGTCATGGAACCAGTAGAAGATACTTGCAGCCAGAACATGTTCAAGTCCTGTCTATAGGGTGGTCAGCTGGTCAAATATCAAGGTCAATCCAGCATAATTAAGATGACAATGGTCTCTGCCTTAGTAAGGCTGATCGCAACTCTTGCCTGTGGCTCAGCCTGGCCAGATACTCTGCAGATGGGTTTGGGGCTCCCACTGTCCCCCATAGCCCACCAAAAATTGGGTGTTCATAGTTTTGGCTCTCGTGCTTTTCTCACCATATTTGAATTGTGTAATTGTCATCTCTAGATCACACAAGCTGGTGTGCTTCTTCTGTGTGGACTTAGCAAACTCCTCCCTTAGATGGTTGCTTGTTTGAATACAAGCCTTTAAGATCAAAGACACTATTCCAATTGATAGCCGGGCACCACCTGGTTTCTTCACCACACTTTGCTGTAGCACCCTTATCTTCAGTGGTCATTTCATGAAGGTGAGGATGTAGCAGGGCCACGATGTAAGAACTAAATGTTCTTAAGTTGGGATTTAGTGCAAGCCCCAAACCCATTCCTGGGTCTATGCATTTTTTTAATTTGCTATACCTTGGGAGCCAATACATATGTAATATCATTCCACAAGTCAATCATGTCACACACAATTATGCAATTCCTTCCATAATCATACATGTTTTCCAAAACATACTTTTTCTTCCTGGACTTCTTGATATAATCTCCCTCTTATCTCTCCCATCCCCATATATCCCCCTCCCCCAAACCCCTGTTACAGTTTCTTTCCCTTTTGGCTCAATATCCCTGGATTTCATTTACTAAAAAATTGTCATAGGAGACAGAGTCCCAAACCACCCAGTAAACCTGAAAGAGCAAGTCTTTAATCAATCAGCCCCACAGGAAGGGGGCTGGTAGTGGGGCAGTCCAAGAGGAACCGGTACCTGAGCCGAGTTATCCTGGATCCTAACAAAGCAGGATCTCTGGTCTTGAAAGCCACAAACCACTCGACCTGCTGACAACTACTCCTGGGGATCAAGCTAGTCAACCCAGAACTAATAGCCAATTTGCTAACCTTTTCCCTGAGCTCCCCATAATGCTAGGTCCAGCTCAGGCACGCAGGAGCTACATACAGGCCAGCAGTGGATAAGGGAATCTTTGTGCCCCTGGTAGTGAGACAAAGTCAGGGAGAGTGGAGCTCTACAGAAGTGGACTGTGTCGTCTGGGCAAGACCAGCTGCTGATTGCCCTGCTGCCCAGGCCCAGAGGTGGCTAACTGCCCAAAGCCAGACACGGAATGCGGAAGTAGAGAGATCCCTGGAGAGGCAGGTTAGGAAAGGAGGGAGCCAAGAATGGAAAAGCAAGCTGGAGAAAAGAGGACAGGGCAGAACGATGGAAATAGGAGTTATTTCCCTTAAAAAAACAAAGAGGTCCTTTGGAAGGGTACTTTGGTCTGAATTCTAAAAGACACCTTTGGGAATTGTGGAGGGAAGATGGCAAGTTCCGCCCTCTGCTCTTGTAATTGGAGTTTTGGGAACTCACAATGTCTTCCACCTCTCGTCCTGCACAAAGGGCAGAAAACTCAGGACTCAGCTTCATGTATTTTGTTGTGAAAATTTATGGTTTGGGCTGGTTCACCTACTGGGTTTCCGACAGTGATTCCTGTGGCTGGAGGAAAGGAAGACCTTACAGGTCTAGGTTTACCTAAGGGCAGCAGCTCAGGAGGCTACAGGAGCAGGCTCCTTGCCTGGCTCCGGGATGGATGAGAGCAGCAGCAGAGTCAAAGTAGCTAGACGGGGAGAAGAATTCCACCTCTTTTGGTTCCTTTGCTGCATCCCTCCCCAGTTCACTGCATTGCTCTGGACACCGTAAGGCCCAGGAACAGGCCTTGATCTCAGAGGGAGCAGAAGAGATTGAGATGCTGACAGAGCAGGCCTGTCAGCAGGGCAGAAAGCCAGGAGGGAGGGATGAGCAAATTCACATCCACTGCAAAGCACCCTGCTCGGCCCTAATCATTCTAGACAGCCTTGGCCCCAGGGCCATCTGAAACCCCTCAGGGATTCCAACTTTCTGGTTCTCTGAAGAAAAAACAACTAGAAACCAAAACTTTGACTGACTGTGGATACACAACTCATTTTAAAGGTAATTTAACTATGGGGGGGTATGTTTTAAAATAGTAATGATTGTACAATTCTTCTTGATAGGACTGAACAATTGAACTATTGGATTGTGTGATATGTAAATTATGTGCCAATAAAACTGTTGGGGGAAAAATAATTGCATAAAAGCGCTAAGGTGGTAAGGGGTGGACCGTGATGTTTTTTTTTTTTTTTTGGTGTGTGCCAACATGGCTTCTGTAGGAACATGTGGGTGTAGTTTAGCTTGTCAATCAGGTTGCAGCTTGATTGGAGGGCAACTGTGATAAATGAGGATCATTCTTCCTCTCTGATTTCACCTTACTGTTGATAAGCCAAGTGAAGCCACACTGAGACCTGTGAAAGCCCTAGAGATGCGTCCACCGCCATTGGATCCACAAAACTTTGTACCCACTGGCCTGTGATCTTCCTGCATTTTGCATCATTGCATTTACTATGTGAGTCTGAAGAAGGATATCTGGACTAGTATTGGGTTTATGGGCAATTATTAGACTTACGAACTTGATTTGGACTGGACTGGGATGTTTTCTTAATATACAATTACTCTTATACCCAAACCAAACAAACAAAAACTTTGACAGCTGTTCATCTTAGGAGAAATCATCCTCTCTCTTCCCCTCTTCTTATTATTGCCTCCTTAGTGAACTTCAAGCTTATGAGCAAGCTGATTGTCAGCAAAGACTTGCGTATAAACGTATTTACGTTGCACAAGGGAAATCGGCTGCTTAGAGATCTTGATTGTATTGTGTACACACCAGGGGTTCTAGGGACAGATCACTCACTGCTGAGTCACCTGCTGTTTCTTGTCTCTGCATTGAGGTGTCCTGCCTGTAAGTGGGAGCCCACAGTGCCTATTTCTATGGGGCTGTTAGGAAGATGAAATGGACCAATGGACCAAGGTGCAATGGTTAAGTGGTTGGGCTACTAACTGAAGGTTGGATGTTGAAGGCCACCCAGTGGCTTCATGGAAAGACCTGGAGAATTGCTTCCATAACAATTACAGCCTGGAAAACCCGGTAGGCCAGCTCCACTCTGTCACATGGGGTCACTGTGAGTTGGAACTCACTTGATGGCACCCAACCAGGGATACAGAACAAACAATACTGGCTGCTTTTATGATGATCATCGTGACTTCATGCCATTTCTGGATTTCTCTACAAATGTTTTTGCCCGATTATTTAGCAAAGCCTTCACTCAGAAGATGCTCTTTGTACAGGATATCAAGTGTCACTCTCTGAGTTGTCACTTGGAGAAATGTGAATGTGCCTAAATCAGGTTAACTTAAATGAGACCCAATGGAGAAGAGCCTACGGCTACTCTCTAAAAAAGCCAAAGATGTCCTCTTGGAGCTAATTCAGGACCTCCCTCTCCTTTCGTGATGGCAGTGAGAGAAAGAGAGCTCCTTCTCTAGGGCAGTCACCTGTGAGGAAAGGGTCTAACTGTAGGGCTAAAGAGCTGACAAGGCTCGAAGCACTGACTAACAAAAACAAAGTCCCAGTGAAGGAATGAAACTCTGGATGCTCCTCCTGAGGCCCAGGCCAGGCCTGCTGCAGATGGGCTAGCCCACCTGTCTCTGTTACCTTCTTTGGAAGGACAGTCTAGCCTTGATTGGGGCATCCTTGTTGAGGCTGGTGGGCAGCCAGGGTGCTTGAGGGTCAGGGCACTACAGTAACCACTTACTTCCTCTGGCATCTGAGAAGGGAAATCAGGCAGCCACCGCTACCCAGAAATGCCCGTTCTGAAGGCATCCTTTTCAGCACCCCGTCCTCCCTGGTAGAAGGAGCCCTCTGGGGGCATACACATTTCAGTGTTTGACTGCTCACAAGCTAATGTCGCCATCCATCCAGTGGCTCCCTGGAGCAAGTCCCTGCAATCGGTTTCCTAATACAGCACAGCCAAGAAACCCTAGAACACAGCTCCACTATACCATGGGCAGCTAGGGCGCCGGACAGCAGCGGCATCCTTCCTGCCACCACCACTGCTCACCTGCTCTCCTGCTGGGCACTCTGAGGGGAACTGAGAAACCTGGTCCAATCAGGCCACCCCTCCATGCAAAACGCTTCTCTGCCCGCTTCCTCTCCTTCCCTGACTCTGAATAAATCTGTAACTCGAAAGGTTTATCATCTCACACTTGAGCCAAACTCCACCCCAACACCCCCTCTGGCCACACCACCACACTGTCCTCTGCTATTTCTCTCCTCCTGCAGGCTTGTGGGGGACCCAGGGCCTTTGGCCTTGCTATTCTTGTCCCTGGAATGCTCTTTCCCCTGGGGATCTGCATGGCTAGCCCCAGCACCTCTTAAAGGACTTTCTCCAAATGCTACAAGGGAGGTTTTCTCTGACCTGTATCCACCCCACCCCTGGCACTCCCTGCACCATTTTCCCATGATGCCAAGCATCACCAATACATGGTGCATTCTAGTGTCTGTCTCCCCTGAATTCTGTGCAATCTCCAAGCGGGCAGAACTTTCACTTCCTTTGCTTTTTTTTTTTTTCAGTATTCTAAACAGCTAGACGAGTGCCCGGGAGTTAGTAGGTGCTCAGTAAATATCTGTTGAATGGCTTCATCTCCTTGGAGGTTTGCCATATGAATATTCATAGCCATCCATGCATTTGTAGAACTATTAATTCAGCACCATATGCCAAGTACTTGGTATATAAAATCCCTTTAAGCCTTGCAACAGCTGTGTGGGGAGTGGTGGTTGTGTGTCGTCCAATCAATTCCAACTCATCCTGATCCACCTGTATGACAGAGGGTTTCCTGGCTGTCGTGCCGACAGGCAGATTGCTAGCTTTTTCTGGTTTTGAACCACTGACCTTGCATTCAGCAGCCCACCTTGTGCTACCAGGACTGCTTAAGTGAAGGGAATAGTGCCTCCACTTGACAAAAAACGAGGCATGGAAGGTAAATGTGTAGCGTAACTGACAGCCTGCGTTTAGATTCCAGGTCCTCTCGCTGAATTTCTCTACAAATGTTCTACTGTAACCGTGACCCCAAACAAAATAAACAACTCATTGCAAGGAGTGGGGTGGATACAGGTCAGAGAAAACCTCCTTTGTAGTATTTGGAGAAAGTCCATTCTGACTCATAGCCACCCTACAAGACAAAGTAGAACTACCCTTTAGGTTTCCAAAGCTGTAAATCATTAGGGGAGCAGAAAGCCTCATCTTTCTCTTTCAAAGTGGCTAGGAGGTTCGAACTGCTGACCTTGTGATTAACAGCCCAACACATAACCCACTCCACCACCAGGGCTCCTACTGTAACCACTGGTGTCTGTTTTCTTGCTGGCTGGAAGCTCCATGAGGACCACGGCTGTGTTTATTTGCCTGCCCACCCCTGTCCCTGGAGCTCAGACCAGTGCCTGGTACCCAGGTGTGCTCAGTAAGTTATCTGTGGTATGAACACATCTGATAAGGACACAGGGCACCAGGTGAAGGGGGTTCTGATTTGGGGGCTTCATTGATAACCCCCTTACATCGGTCCTGGGTTTGTGTTCCCACCTCCAGAGTTTTCCAGAAATGTACAGTGCAGTTCACCCTGTGGCCAAGCTAACCAGGGCCTCTGCCCTCGCCTTTCTGCCAGTTAGGGACAGAGAGTCCCCAAAGCAAGGCTTTTTGTTCGCTTTGACTTGTACCCAGTAGTACAAGTTAAGTCTAATTTGAGATCCACAAAAGAACTGACACCTGGGATGTTTCCTACAGTGGATTCGGTTCCCCTTCCTGCCGTCCACTGGAGGCCCACTGCCAGCCAGGGGCAGGCAGAGCCTCAATTCAGAACGAACCATTTCCCCAGAGAAGCAAGCTAGCTGTACATCTTCACAGAGGCTTTAAGGGGCTGTAAAGTAACCGCTGCCAAGAGGCCAGAGAACTGAATTATCACCTAATACTAGTGAAGCAGTTTCTTATTTCAGCTACACAATCAATTTCCTCACCACAAAAGATAGTTAATGGACAGAGAAGACTGGACAACTCTTAAGAAAATCATCCTGCTCAACTGCTACTCCTTACAGCCCCCTTTCCTCCGCACGGGCGTGTGCTCTCCGCCCCCCTCCTCAAAGCTCAAGCCCAGGGGAGATCACAAAGAAGGCCCTCCTTCCAGTTTTGGAAACTCTTCCACTTCATGAGCCGACTCCACTTGCCAGCAGAGAAGCTGCTGAGCTGTTGATAGCTGAGGTTCAAGGGCTGGAAGCCATGACAGCAGGGACTCTGATTGGCCACCTGGCTGAAGCCCACGGCATGACCTCACCGCTGAGAGGGGCTTGCACCTGGGTTTTGCTCCGTTCTGGCCAGCTGGCTGCCCCCAGAGGAGTCCCCTGTCAGCACCGAGGGACCCAGAGACAGCACAGATTCTCAAAATTAACTAATAAAGCTGGGCAGGTGGTTGGGCCATGCAACTCCTAGGCCAGGGCGTTTCAAGACAGCTAAATGCACCGAGCTGGGTCCTGGTGACCTATCAGATCATGAGCTGGGTTGCTAATCACCAGGTTAGCAGTTTGAACCCATCAGCTGTTCTAAGGGAGAAAAATGAGGCTTCGCTCCAGGAAAGATTTACAGTCTTAGAAATTCTCAGGGGGCAATTCTCCTCTCTCCTGGGGAGTTGTCAGGAGTCAGAGCCCACTCAATAGCAATGAGGTATGAGTTGAGAAATACATGCAAATGAAGCCATTGCCTTCAGAGCCACCATACGGGTGGAGGAGACCCGCTCCACGGGGTTCCCCAGACTGTAATCCTCATGGAAGCAGACCGCCCCATCCTTCCCTAGGGAGCAGCTGGGAGGTTTGAACCGCAGACCTCTTGGTGAGCAATTGAGCACTTGTCACTGCACCATCGGGGCTCCCTGAAGACAGGGACATATCCTGCAGGTCTACCAACACATCTCACACCCAGGAGCCTGCAGAGTGGCTGTGAAGTTGACATCATTGTATAGCGATTCCATGTATGTCTCCACACATGGACTCTAGCTATGCACTACTCTGCTTCAATGGCTAATTCCTGGCTAAAGATCTCCAGGTCTTCTGAGGAGGTCCCTCTGTGTGCTTGGCTCAGAATCTTTAGAGCGGTCAAGTTCTCAGGTCGTTCAGGACACCAGGGAGCGGGAGGGAGAGACTCCTTACTTGGCAGGCGCTGCCTTTCTCCTAGAAGATCTGGGTTAGGCCCGGGACTCACAGTTTCAACACCCAGTCTACAGGGTTCCCGTCCCAGCTTGGCCAACTGCTGAGCGACTCCACCAAAAGTACTTCCCTGTCTCTGCTCACTTTCCACATCTGTACAATGGGATGAAACCTGGGGTGCAGTGAAGGGAAAGGCTGGTGGTTTGAACAGGAGACGTGGCACTCTGCACTTGCTCGGTACAGACCTTGGTCCTGGAAGTCCCATGGGGCAGGCCTCCTCTGGTATAGGGTTGCCAAGACCTAGACTCAACTCTTGTGGGATAACAGTGAAAACCGCCTTCATGGGGGATTCTGAGAACCAGGCAGGTGGTAAGGGCACAGAGGGGTCAGGGTTACTGAGCTGAACACCTGTTATACACTGCACCTTAGGGGCAATGTGGGGAGAGGCAGCCTTGGGATGTGTGAGCACCTTCTTCACCCTCTGAATGTCCAAGTATTGTGAGAGCGAAGGAGTGGGGGATGGAAAGTATCCCCGACACAATTATCCACAGTCTCATCCCTCTTGGGGGCCCAACGCTCGAGAAAGGAAGCATGTGCCACCAGCCTGATTGCTCCATGCTGGGCATTTAGTGATTGTCTCGAAGAGATAACATCACTTTTGCACCCATCTTTAAAAGTAAGACTGGTGATCTTCTGTTCTCTTCGGTAGATCATTTCCACCCTGCTCTGAATGATGCCTGTTAGGATCCACAGCTGAGTCTACGTCCGAAGCAGCTGGTGAAGGTCCTGCACGTGGACCTTGCCCCGCAGGTCCTTGATTATGTTTACAAATAAGGGGAATGCACAGCAGAGGCCGAGAGGTTATTTCGGGATGCCACAGCTGACGTCTCTCTGCAGAATTGGGGGGGGGGGTGGGCCTTCAAGGGGAGGATGGGCTTCCATTTTATCAGCAACCTATGGTTGAATTCATGAAAGTGAGATGCCTTCTGCCTCTCTTGTTAGCGTGTGGAGAACCTCAGCGCCACACCTTACTGAGGCTGAGTTACTGCGCCAAGGTGTCAGAGGGGTGGGAGTTCGGCAGGCATTTCTCGTCACCAGCAACTCCAGGTGACTGTGGGTACGATTCTTGGAATCGCCTGGCCTGATCTTTTAAATGATACGGTAGATCTGGCTTACTAGGACTAGTAACGACGAGGATGAATGATGATGATGCCAACATCTGCCTCATGCTAATCATGTCTCTCCCCTCAACACCCAGAGTGGCAGCTATTGCTGGCTCATGGGGCTGGGAGAAGAGAGGCGATTCTGGGTAGGGTTACTCTACGGGTTCTCTAGAAGTGACTGTAACTGCATTGCTTCTGTGGTCCAAAGTACTGGGGTTCTAGGGTAACAGAGGATTGTAGACTTGTAAGAAAAACAGCAACCAGCCAGGCTCTTCCCCAGCATAAGGCTGCAAGACACGTATAGCTACCGGCTGATTCCCATTGGACACTTGCTTTGCACCAAGCTAAGACAATCATGTGTATACCATCTGCCAGCCTTCACTAACACTGCTATAGCACAGGCACAATCCTCATGTGCATTTCCAGAAAAGGAAGCAGACGTTGACAGAGGCCAAATAACTCATCCAAGTCACTGCTGATTGGAGGACTCGATCTCAGGTTTGACAGGAAGTGACAGGAGGGGAGCGCAGGTTGGGGAGGAAGCTGGTTTCTCTTCAAGCTAAGATGCCTCTCCCTTCTCCATCACCCTCCTCTCCTCATCCCCCACTGCGCCTCCCGGCTCCTGCAATCTATATCAGGGAGTTTGAGGATTGAAGGAACCCTTTGCCTTCTAGAACTGTGGCTTCTAACCAACACCCCGGAGTTGTAGGTGGAGAGGCTGGTTGTCAAGTTAAGGGGAAATAAAAGTGGGAGCCGGATATAAACTACTTCAAAGCCTGCTTCAGTCAAGGACTCATGGACCTTGCTTAAATCTATAGGTTCCCAAATTTATTTGGCCCACCCCCTTGGCAGGCGCCCCTCGGCAATGGAAACCCTTGGTTCCAAAGCTCATCATCCTGGGCAAAGTGTAGGCATGTGCTTCTGCAGGCGCCCCACCCCCACCAATGGCTCCAGTGCCCCCAGGGGGTGGAAACACGAACTTAAATCTGTCTAATCCTGTGTCATCTGCAGCTATCCCCTTCCCCATCCCCTCTAACCAACCGAAATCACCATCTACAACAAACACTTCCATCTACCACCAGCATGCTAAACCATGCCTGTCAATGGCTCATTGGATTCTCATTGCCATCTGAGTCCATCCTGCCCCATAATGACCCTTCGTGACAGTGTAAAACTGCCCTGTGGGGTTCCCAGGATCTGATCTTCATGAGAGATCACCCAGGTTTTGCAGTTTGTCTATGAAATGGGGACAATCGTGTCCATTTTCTTATAAGAATACCCTGAAGGTTATTAAATATGACACTTCGTGGAATGCATTTGCCAAGACAATAGGTTTCAAAGAGGAAAGCTAGGAGCCCATGGACAACCTAGGGAGGAGCAAGTCAGACCAGAGCCAGGCCTTGAGACTTCCAGAACAAGGCTCTTTTCTGCCAGGGCGCGCCCCAGCCCCAGGTATCAGGACGGTGACTCAGCAGAGAGCACTGTACTGCTTTATCAAACGCTGCTCTGGAAAGCCCCTCTCTCAGTGCACAAGATCCTTGCTTATCTGGTGAAAGGGTGGATGGATGTGCCTTAAGGAAAGATGAAACTGGAATCTCCGGCAACCAGGGTCCAGCTCTGCAAAATAGCCTCATCTGAACCCACAAGGCACCTGGTGTCTCTCAGCACTGTGGCCCTGGAGAGGCAAAGATGAACACGACAGGCTTCGTCTCTAGCAGTCACCCGAGTATCACAGGCCAGCCTCGTCCTGGGGCCCGGGAGGCAGACCTCCGAGCGAGCGCCAGAGGTTTGTGTTTAATCACTCCCACTTGTTAAATGAATACGCTGTTCTGAAACATCGAGGAGAGCTAAGCGGGGAATCTACCAAGACTGCCCTGACCTCTAAAAGCGCCACGAGAAAGGGTAAGGCAGGCCCAGGCTGGCTGGCGGCGGGAAAGCAGATAAACAGCAGTTTCACTAGCAACACAACACAAAGAGACTGAAAACCCTGCACATTCTGAGCATGTGACTAGAAAAATCCACAGCTGGGCCTCTCGCACCAAATGCATGCTAAAAAAGTGGAGAGCAAACACAGAGGCCCAGTCGCCCTCATGACCGCCGAGTGAGCACTGACCCTGGGCCTGCAGTCAGTGCCAGCCACCTCCTTGAAGTTCATCAGGATAGTGGGTCAGGATGGGTTTAGAGTTAGCCGGCCTACGTCTCCACTCCCACCCCTGCCCCTAGGCTGCCTGGGTGGCCATGAGCAGGTAGTTGAAGGTCTCTACACCTCCATTTCCTCAGCTGTAAAACTGGGGTTTGAGGCCCTATGAAAGAGCATTGTAAAGATTCAACCAATAAACCCACCTCAAACACTTGGCTGAGGCCCTGGAAGACAAGGCCCTTTGTACTGTCCTCCTCGCTTCTCTTCCTCTTGCACGGACTCCAGCTCATGGCTGGCCAAGCCTGACAACCGAACAGAACCCTGCTCCCGAGGGCCTTCCGCCATCGACCTTTCAGGAACTCCCAATTACTAAAAACGCTAGTTACTGTGTTTGTTTTTTTTTAATCTTAAAAAAATTTTTTTTTTTAATTTTAACAATTTATTAGGGGCTCATAAAATTCTTATCACAGTTCATACATATACATACATCAATTGTATAAAGCACATCTGTACAGTCCCTGCCCTAATCATTTTTTTCTCCTCTTTTCTTTTTTTACATTTTATTAGGGACCCATACAACTCTTATCACCATCCATACATATACATACATCAATTGTATAAAGCACATCCATACATTCCCTGCCCCAATCATTCTCAGTTACTGTGTTCTTATGACTACTCACTGCAGAGAAGTTTCTCGAAGTCAAGAGTTCCGACTTGCCCTCTGTCCTGCTTCTCGCCGCCCAAGGACTGGAAGCCCTGCAAAGAAGCTGTCTCCCCGCTAAGCCTCCTTTGAGGACCAAGGGCCGCCAGTGCTAAGTGTTCCCCTACAGAACATGCACCCCTGCAGCAAGCCATCCAGGGACAGTGGGATTCGTTTCTAGGTCTTTCTATGGAAGCAGATGGCACATCAACCCCAGACACGCTTGGCCAGGCAGGTGTGAGGTCTACCCCAAGGTTCCCCAGGAAGGCTGCTGTGAGCAGCAGAAGCTGGGAGACTTTCCTGGGGGGCTGTAACACCAGAGGGGCTATGGTGCCTGCACAGACTGTCTGAGAGAGCGCCGGGCCCCTAGGAGGACTGGTATGTGTGAGTCTTTCTCTCCAGCTGCCATGAGCCTGAGGAAAGAGACCCGGCATGGCAGAACCTGGGGAAGGGGCAGGGTGAGCAGATGCTGGCGTTCCACCTGGCTTTCCGGGGTGCTGGCTGTTGGAATTAATTCAATAGCAGCGGAGTCTCTGATTTTGGTTACTCTTACGCTAGTTAATCCTACAACCTCACACGCTGCCCTCCTGCCCCCCTTACCTTGTTTCTTTCCGAGTGCTCACACACTATACACCTACTCCTCAGAAACATGCGAAGGCAGGGCGCCGTGTGAGTTTTATCTCCTGACATTTCCCAAGAACCCAGCATCGTGTCTGGCGCACGGCAGGCACTTGATAGAGACTGCCTGAGTGAATTAAGGAGTTAAGTGTTATGAGAAGGAAGTAGTGGGTGCTGAAGGGACTCCAAGCAGAAGGCCTACCTTACTGAATGGGTCTGAGCAAAGGTTCCTGAACCTGAGAGATGCCGAGAGAAGGAGAGAGGCAGTCAGGGTGCTGCTGTCTGACAAGCAGGCCCAGTCAGACTCAAATGAGGGAAGGTGAATGCAGTCTAGCTGCCTGCACAGGGACCGGTTCTCCCTGTGAGTGGTCCCAGCCAACCCTGTCCCAGCCAGTTCAGGTCCGACAGCAGCATCCTGACCTTAGACAAGATCACTCTGTGCCAAATCCTCCTGAGGTTTCTCATGACAAATAGTAACCCAGGTGTCACCCTGCCCACAAGGGAGCTGATGGTACAATGGCTAAAGTGCTGGGCTGGTTACCCAAAGGTTGGTGATTAAACCCACCAGCCACTGGGAGGGGGGGGCGGGGAGGGAGCGAGGGGAGACCAGGCAGCTAGCTGATCTGCTACCTTAAAGATTACAGCTCAGGCGACAGTGTGGGGCTGTTCTAGTCCTCCCTACAGGTTCCCTCAGAGTCAGACAAGACTCAATAGCACATGGCCCTGGCCAAATGGCTGCGGAGTGGAATGGAAGCCATCAATCAAAAATCAAGAGTCAATCACATTCATTGAGGTTATCAGGTATGAGGCACTACTGAGGACAGTTGACATGTTTACTTTCTGAAGAAGTGTGTACTTCCAATGTCAATGTTATGATGGGGGTGGGGGTTAATGAAAGGACTCACTTCAGAGCGTGACTGTGGGAAACAGTGGAATTAAAGTACAAAGTCCTCAGAACAGGAAATACACACAGTAAGTGTTCTTCAAGAGCTGGCCACCCCATCACCCCCAATTTACAAGTGATGAAGCTGGGCGCAGAAGTCACAGAACTTGCCTCACCTCCCACAGCGGGCTGGAGGTGAAGCCACCCAGGTTGGGAGCTGAATGCCATTGCCACATACGATACCCTTCGAAGCCAGGCTCCTTGCAGACTGTCCTCCTGCAGCTCCCCCAGAAGGCAGGTGAGCCTCCACGGGGCTTGCACTTGTTTCCAGGAAGGTGGTGGAGCGCTCCAAAGGCAGGTATGAGTGAAAAGTCCAGGCCCCACCCGCTTCTGTCCAAGGCCAACCCTACCTTTCTGCAGCCCCGCTGCTCTGGATTAGATTGTACACAGGCCCCTGGCTCTGCAGCCACAGAAACCAGAGAGGCCTTGCTCACCTTGGGCCACAAATGGCTGCCACGTAAGGACTGACCCTTAGCAGCCGGTGGCACGCATATATGCATGCACGCTCACTCACTCAATCACTCTACAATGGAGGGACTTCGGGCTAGACTTCTCCCTGTCTGCCAGCAGAAATCTCTCCTGCCCCGACACCCTGCGTCTGATGCCCTCACAACCTGCTCCCAGAGCACCTCTGCTCTGCTGGCCTCCATGATGCTGGCCTCTCCCTGAAGATGAGGCTGTCTTGATCACATCCACACCCTCCAGATTTGGTAGCTCAGGCCTGCCACACAGCAGGGTTCAGCAAAGCCTCTGAGCGGCTGAGTCCCCACTAGGACCATGAGTCTTGTCAGCCCAATTCCCCGAGCAGGCTCCCTGGCTGGCCTGCACTGCAGTTAGTATGTGAGGGTGGGGTGGCTGGGTCAGGCAAGCCTGGAGGACATTAGCCGAAGTCTTTGCCGAGAGACGACCAAGACGATGCCATCTTGCTCTCTAGCCTTAGCTCCTTTCCTAAACAGAAAGCATTAGATTCAAATGGGGACTTTTCAGATGAACATAGAAAATAAGGAACTGGGGGATCAATTGTATGGGTTCTGAAATAACTTCAACCAGAGGAGCCAAGGTTGGTCAGGCTCTTTTCTAAGCTGCAACAAAGGGCTTATTACTTGGTTTTTAAAAGACAATTAATTCTTGTCTCACTAAATCTTTTCCCCAATGTTTGGACACTGATCAACTCAACTTGCTTTGAGCCCTATTACAACAGAAAGCCTTCAGGTTTTGTTTCAAGTTCATATCTATATTGCACAAGTGAGTTTCTTTGGATGGAGGATTTGGGATACATAACAAATCACTTTTTGTCTGAAGTTCAACTTTACAAAAGCTGGGCCAAGGCTTCCGGCTTGACACTGCCTTGGCCTCTCTGCTGGTGGTGCTGTGATTGTCACTGTTGTGTGCTGTCACCGCCATGCAAACCATCAACAACTCCGCTGATGACGACAGAAGCTAGGTTAAGTCTGCTGACGAGGCCAAGCCCCAGGAAAAAGGCCGGAGTGCAGGCCAAGAAATCTTTAGCAAACCTAGAGATTCTGCTAACGATCTAGACAATATGCAACAGCTGACATGGCTTCACATGAATCATTTCCTTTAAATCTCCCAACTCTAGGAGGAAAGCTCCTCTGGGTGCCAGTTGCTACATGAAGACAGAAGTTCAGAGACATACAGGGAGGAAAACAAACATTTATTGCGCATCCATCTTAGTGCTTTATGCCAAGAAAGCGATATGGATGTTGCCATAAGTGGGCCGCACAAGGGCAGGGCGAATGCACACCCATCCATGAGGGCAACCCTTGCACAGTTCATGAACCAGTGAGGGGAAACCCCAGTGACACAAAGGCGGCACTGGAAGGCATTTTCTTTTAAGGATGAATGCAAAGTTTCCTATCAAATAAGAGACATCTTCATTACCTTCAATTATGACTCCATTTCCATTCCCATTCTAGAAACAAGGCAGCTCATACAAGAGCCCCTGCGGTAGGGATTCTTCAAGACAGAACGTGGAGGCGCCAGAGGCCTGGTCCCCTGCAGAATTCTCACATGCCTCTGCTTCCTTCTAAGCTACTCTGGAAGTGGCTGCATCTCTACCCTGTTGGGGTTATATTTCTCTTTAGGGGTATCTGTGCCGCCTAGAGGGGAGCCTATAGGGAGAAAGAAAGGCTTTCTACTTCCGCAAAGAGTCACAGACTCAGAACCCCACAGGGGCAGTTCTACCCTGCCCTATAGGGCTTCCGGGAATCAGAATTGACTCAATGGCAATGAGAGCCTCTGACCAGCACTCAATTAGCCTGTCTTGGTCACAGAGGAAGGTGCCATTTGGTAACATGTCCCCAGGCCCAGTGGTCCACAGGTGGGTCACCAGCCCCTTCCCAGAGAATGTGGAATCTGACGTGACAGAGAGTGACAGGTTCCACACCTGTGTGCTTTAGGGGTGTGCCCCCCAATTTTAGAAAAGGCAATGGTTTCAAAGGCAAGAGGGAAACTGGAAAGAGAAGAAGGTGGTGGTGAGCGAGGGCGTGGGATTGTTGTTCCTTCCACTCCTGGGTCTCAGCCCTGCCTGAAGCTCAGAAGCTCTCCTGCCTTCAGGCTATACACCTACATCTGACAATCCGCCTCCTCCTTAATCTTCGCCAGTCTTCTAACTTACAACCAGAGTCTTCCCTAACCTAGTGCAGGGGCCCAGGCAGCAGAGATGGTGTGACCACCAGGGAGCCATTAGGGATCAGGCCTGGACACCTGTCCTCTCCTCCCTTGCCTCAGGTGACTGTCACCTGTCCCATGCATGGCGCAGGGCTCAACTCCATCATCCTTCCATGCTGTGGGTTAAGGCCAGTTTGGGCAGCTGCCACCAGTGGAAAAATCTCCTAGTTGTGCTGGCCCTGAGCTCTTGCCTCCAGCTGGGTTATCTCCTCGGCGTTCCTGCCTGAGGACAGCAGAGCTTGACTGCTGTAAAAGCCCAGCCCTTCCAGGTGTTGGCATATCATGGTCCCTACTCCCAGCATCTCATGGCCACTCAGCTTCCCCATTACATGGTCCCCGAGACCTTGAATCCCCCCCACATCACTCCCCTCCCTTTAGCATGTCCGGGAACACTGCTCACTGAGGTAGTCACTCCCCACCGTGCTCTGTGCCGCAGATCTGGCCCATTTCAGGAGCCAGCCAGTTTACTGAAGTAGCCACAGAGGAAGCCAAAGCCTTATGGTGAGCTCAGTTCTCGCCGCCCTCCCGCTCCCCACACCAACTGGGAGGGAGTTACCGCTGATGCTTTACTCTTGTGAGAAGCTTTTCTCTGGTACCTGGAGCACTCAGACAAACTGCCGTCCTTACGTCCGGAGGCTTAAACCGACCCCATCTCTCAGCACACAGGGCTACTTCCCTCCTTCCCCCAATGTCCCTCCTGTGAAGGTGACAAGGACTTTTTTTTTTTTTTTGTAGTTAGTTCAAGGATTGTTTGTTGGCCCTTAGGAGTGTTTTCCAGTCCAGTCTGTTGGGGCACCACGCCCTGGCCCCAAAGTCCACTTTCAGCATTTCCTGGGGGCCTTGCCACTCCATTCCGTTGCTGTTCCGCTGCACTCCCCCAGTGCTTTGCCTCGGTGTGGTGGGATCAGGTCAGGTGCAATTCCCACACTATGTCTCCGGTGCTGTCCCCTGTATCGCCCTTAGTCACTGAGGGGCATCATTTCTCATAGTGGGGCCAGCCATGTTGTTCTCTCTGTGGACTGGTTGCTCTACTCAGGAACATCATCCTCACGGCCTGGTGGGCCAGGCTGTGTTCCACTCTCTCCTCCTGCCCCTTCATCTGCTCCCGTGTGCTCTGATCAGATATGTCTATCCCCCGGAGCTGCAGAGTCAATGTCGTCCTTTGGAACAAATTCTTTTTCGGGGAGGGGCAGGAATCCACTTAATTTATGGTGCTGGGGCCAGCCTCCCAGAGACAAGGACTTTTTTTGGTTTTGTTTTTGCATTTAACTTCTTTTAAAAAAATCATTTTATTGGGGGCTCGTACAACTCTTATCACAATCCATCCATCCATCCATCATCCATCTAGCCATCCATTGTGTCAAGCACATTTGTATATTGTTGCCATCATCATTCTCAAAACATTTGCTTTCTACTTGAGCCTTTGGTATCAGCTTCTCATTTTTACCCTTCCCTCTCATCTCCCTTCCTCATGAACCCTTGATAATTTATGAATTATTATTTTGTCATGTCTTACACTGTCCAACATCTCCCTTCACCCATGACAAGAACTTCTTTATGAGGACCAGAAGAATGCTGGCTGGACAGATTCACAGTATACTGTGCGGTGGAAGCATAGTGTATTGCACATTGGGCTGCTAACTGCAAGGTTGGCGGTTCAAACCTACAACTGCTCTGAGAAAGAAAGATAAGGCTGTTCGCTCCTGTAAGGATTTAGATTCTTATAAATGCTAGATAAAGTCTCTGAGCAGAATCAACTGGATGGTATCAGGATGTGGTAGTGGTATTGGCAGCAGCAACCATGGCACTTGCAGCTTAGAAAGTCATGCCGTCAATGATTTAGCAATACCAGCTGAATGCTTTGTAGACAAGGTATCATTAAGCCCTCACAACAACCCTCTAAGGAAGGTGCTGGTCTATCTTTCATGTAACAGGTGAGGAACCAGAGGCACAGAAAGGCGAGGTAACCAACCCGGCAGATCCTGGACTAGCACCCCCCCCCATCCCCCTTCTCTCTTGAACTGCCCTTGTAACCGCGAGCTCCCAGGCAGGTGGAGGGGTGAGTCACTTTTGCCATCTTCCCACCCAACAACACATTCCAAGCAGCAAGCACTGAGGGGTATGCCCAGAGGCATCTCGGTCCTCCCTAAGTCTCAGAATGAGATCCCAGGCCACTAATTCAGTCCACTTTGCAGATTTACATTCCAAGTTTCTTAGAGGTGGATTTCTGGGCTGGCACTGCCTGTCGGAAGAATGAAGACAGCTTCTATTACCACCTACTTGCTTACATTTGCATAGAAAGGCACTGCCGACATGACAGCCTTTAACTTGCTGTGACCACTGAATGCTTAAATAAGGCCAGTGAATCTAAGAGCTAAGATCTTAAAGGGAAAAAAAATTACTTAAGATGGATTGAATCCATTGAGTAATGGCTTCCATAGTAGGCGATATTATTATTGTTGGCAGGTACAGTTGAGTCAATTCCGGCTCATAAAGACCCTATTACAACAGACCCAAGCACTGCTGGGTTCTGCACCACTGTCGCAAATGTTCCTGTGTTTGAGCCTGGTGTTGCTGCCACTGTGCCAATCTAGCTTGCCTTCCTCTTTTCATTGCCCTCTACGCGACTTCATGTAGTCCTTCTCCAGGGACTGGTCCCTCCTGACAACATGTCAAGTTGCCCATGGAAGAAAGATGAGGCGGGCTATTCCCCCACAGCTGGCCAATCTAAGAAACCCTATCTAAGGTCATGAGGAGTTGGGATTGACTTGATGACCAAGGGCTGGTGCCCTTGAGTGGTATCGCGTCCTTGCAAAAACCCTCTGACGCTACTAAGCCACCATCCATCCCCATTTTGTGTCTTCATGAAATCCAGCTGATGGGTCTCAACTAAGTTCAGTGCCCAGACTGTATTTTGTTAATACTCTTCTAGTGGAAGGTGGAGGTGGGAGGGAGGCAGGGCTACCTAGAGACAAATAAACCATGCAAGGAGCAGTCACATGGATAAATGTGACTTTAATGAAACACAGACAGAAAATAAACCACTAGTCCATCCACAAGTGACCGGTGCAATGTTACTCTTCTCCCTCTGGTCCCTAGTGAATGACCTCTAATGCTGGGAAAGGCCCCCTTGGTCTCCCGAGTCAGGCTGGAAGGAATACTGCAGTATTTCAACCGTGGGTTTCTAGCAGAGAAACAAAACCGGTTCTGTCATATAGTTTTCTGCACCTCCACTGTAATAACACATCATGTGTGGATCTGCGCTAAAGCAAACACATGGGGGCTGCGAACAAAGCTGTCCGGGGCTCTAACCTTCGGGTGGTAGGAGGTTTGGTTTGGGAAAAGGAGGCAGGGTGGTGGGAGAGAATCCGATCGGGAATGAGACGCAGTGCTGGTAAGCTGTACCGGGTGACATGTGGAGACTCAGTGGAGCAAAACCAGGTTGGTGTCGGGTTCCAAACACTCAAGACAAAATCGCCCGTGACACGTGCTTGTTTTCCTTTCACAAGTGAAAATGTTGGACAGAGGCCCATTTTCCCATTCTTCTGCTACATACTTGCTCACTCACTCACACTTCGGAGAGGATGGTACAAGGGAGCCACAAGCTACCCAAAAGGAAAACAATGTATCTCTTGTACCAGTTAGCTGGCAAGTGCTTCTTTCTGTGGAAGGCCATTCCTGGGCAGTGGCACAAACAGCCCAGGGGCTGCCCTGCTTCCAGCCCACGGTTTCTTGGGCTGCTTGGAATGGCTCCCACACCGTGGCCCACCCAGAGTCTTATAGAACAATCAGCTGCCCCCTCCACAGCTCAGACCCCCAACTAGAGAAACATGAACGTCCGAAGTAGACAGAAAACTTCATTATTCCTCATGGACAAATGACTCCCAAGACGAAGTGTAAGTGACAGCAAGTCCTGGCCCTGCGAGTTGACTTGTTATGAAGACCAGCCATGAGACTGACTTGAATGAGTGAGGAGGGGAGGACAATTGCTCTAGAAGGATCTACAACCCTTAGGGGAATTAGAAGGAAGCATTCACAGAAAATGAGTCCTAGAAGTATGGCCAGGAAGACCTTGTTCTGTGGTAACAGAGAAGAAACATTGTGACAGAAGGGTCTAGAACTAGTGCTTGTTCCAAGCAACTCAGAGTCACTGAGCCCCCTGACGACTGTGGGATTTCAAGACACAAAGTCGTTTTTGGACCAGAAATGGCCGCAGAACTTCGTTTTTAAGTAAGAGCTGGCACCCAGAAGGATCTGGTACTCTCTAGAACTTCCTGTTCCTGATGAGAACTTTCTCTTCCTGTGCTGTCCAAGTCTGACAGGCACCCGTCTCATGTGGCTACTGAGCACCTGAATGGTAAGTACTGCAATGGGGGAATGAACGCCTCCATCGTACTTAAAATGAATTAGGTTACCTACTGGACACGTGGCTAGATGAAACCACAATCACCGTTTATGAAGAAGCCTGAGCACAGTCTCCAGCCAAGTTACCCGACAAGTGATTCTGATCCATTCCTTCCACAGCCCCCCGGGGTCAGGCTCACTCAGTCAAGTTCACATCTCACACCCAGACACACAGCCCCACCCTCTGGAGGCCGCTCGTTGAGATGGAGCAGATGCTCATGCCCAGGGCCACCTGCTGTCACCTGAGGTCATTAGTAGTCATACAGGCGCCCACTCCACACTCCAGCCTCTCTTAGGCCACCCTGCTCCGTCTCCCAGGCCAGCCCAGACCTGTGGGTCAGGCCTGAGGAGAGCCAACTCCAGGCATTATGAAAACGTCTGAAATAGTGCAAGAATGATCCAGGTGTGACAGAAACGTGAAGTGAGCACAACCTGTCGGGGACCGATGGCACCAGAGGCTCTGCTCAGTGCGGGGTTGCCGCACCCCTTCCGTTTGTACACGAATCAACCCCAATTCCTGCGCGGTGTGATAAAAGGATGCTTACTAAAGAGGTGTGGACTGGGGAGGCTGATGGGTCGTCAGGAGCCCTGGCCAGAGGCCCAATGGTCAAGTGTGAGGCTCTGCTAACCAAGAGGGCGGCTCCCCAGGAGAACAGACCTGGTCCTCTGTTCTCATACAGATTACAGCCTAGGAACCCTTTTAGGACAGTTCTACTCTGGCCACCGGGTCGCGATGAGTCAGAGATGACAGCACACAACAGTGACGCAACGTGTGTGTGGATGAGGGGGCTGCAAACAAGTCTGTGGAAAAACTCCACCGTCTTTGCATTCCATTTTTCCATGAACTTGGTGAAATCCCCTCGTATATGTATACATGTGTGGGGACTGCTAGATACACTCTGTCTTTCCCTATCGCTCCACTCACAGTATTCTACTTTAAAGAGTTTAACATGTGCTGGACAACGTCCAAGGGCCCAGTGTTTGCTGCAACCGTCAGGTGTTGTCATTAGGACTGTATTATGGTCGTTGTTGCTCCTACCGGTCTGATGGGTCTCCCTGCTCCAGGCTAATTTACTCTGCTCAATGTCATCGCTAGGGAGGGAGGCAGGTGGGGAGGGGTGGTTGTAGACTGTACTGGGTGATGCCAAAATTATTGTTTATCTCTGTAGTTAGTTATAACAACAAAGACATTTTTCCTAAATCAGCTGACACGTATCAATATACCTCACCCCTCAAACTTGTTGCCATAGAGACAATTCTGACTCAGTACCATCCAATATCCACTAGGCTGACATGTTACTCTGGGTACTTCTAAAGCACTCCAGCCCGAGCCGTCATTACTGGCCGGTACTGACATGTCAAGTCACGTGCTTTTGTCTGTGTGCACGCAGCTGTGTTTGTTGGTGGCAGTGTTTTTATGGCTGCCAGCTCTGTCCGTTTTTTGTTGTCTTGGCTATAATCGTGTGGGATTAGTATTTATGAACTCATATCTGTAACTTCATTTTTTTGAGAGTGAAACATGAAAGGAAGAGGAGGAAAACATTTGTAAAAAGGATCCCATTCCTTGGCAAATAATGCTGTAACTCAATGTAGAAAGGCTTTAGAAACCAATTTGACTGTTAGTATTGATACAACCTAGGAAGCATTCCATTTAAGTAACTGACGAGTGTATCACATATCATCGATGGTCTTCGCTGGTAACGTTACTAAGGATCCTGCATAGGTTAGAGCGGGAGGAGGTCCATGGGGGTCACTGCCACCATGGGTTGGCACACTGGGTGACAGACACCACTGACTGCGCCTCCTGCCCGGTCCCCTTCAGGGAGGTCACGTGCCGGCCGAGAGTTGGGCTGGGCTCTCGCTGGCAGAAACGCTTGCTTGTGAGTCATAGTTGAGCCTGCATGAGGATGGAGGGGCAGATTCTCCACCAGTGTTTGGAGCTTGGGCACAAACAGTCACGGAGGCCTCTGCATGGTGAGTGGAGTTCTGGGGAGAGGGAAGAACTGCAGCGGGGAAACCCTCCCCAGCCCAGGCGCCTGCAAAGCAATGAACCCACCAGCGATGTATCCACCCACCCACCTAGTTCTCTCTGCTGGGCAATGTCCAAAGTCAGCTTTTGGTTTTGATAGACAAGAATCTGTGGGCGATCTGTCCGCTTCCCGGAGCCTGAAAAAAATGGTGGCTAGTGAGACTCAAATGCTCAGTAATACAATGAGGCTTTCAAAAAGTTCGTGGGAAAACCCATGGTCTTTCCATTCCATTTTTTCCACGAACTTTTTGAATCCCTTCCTATATAGCCTGTCAATCAGTGGCTTTTCTAAGTGGCCTGGGTCACAGTGTCATGTTTACTGCTGTCCTCAAATGCTCAGCACCCCCTAGAGAACCAGGTGAGTCTATGGGCCCCACAGAGATTGTGCCAAAAGCCAACTCAAAAACAACCAACTACGTTAGTTGTACCCATGTCAATCACAGAGTGAGCAGAGCTATGCCCAGGGCCAGCCAAGCCTCTCATCCCTCACAGGTCTTGAGAGCGGAAGCAGGCGAGAAAAGCCCAATATAAAGTGAGACTTCTCTGAATTCCAGATGCTATCTGATAAAACACCTGCAGTCCCCACTGCCTCTTGAGTAATGAACATACAAGATCCCCGCTGCGGCTCACCATGTAACTCAATGAGGGGGTTCTGAGGGGACGTGTCCGCTCTCCGAGAAGGCCAAATTCCCCCATAAGGCTACTCCCTAGAACGCTGTCTGCAAACACATTCCTGCATCCTTCCAGGGATGACTCCATCCAGACCACGAAGAACTAATGGGTTTTCTGAGAGGGACCCTGGGCCCAGGAGAGCCTCACTGGAAGAATTCCATAATAGTTATGGATATTTCTAATTAAAAAAAAACATTTAATCTGTACTCCTCGTTTTATGGCTGTAAATGCTGCTGCCTGTGGAGACGGAGGTCACACACAAGGCGAGGGGCAGAGCTGAGGGAGAGGAAACTCACTCTCAACATCTCTAGGCTTCCGTCCCTCTTCGGCAGCTACTTTCTCCCCCAGGCCTTTCCCTGCCTGTGGGCTGATAGACACCACACTGCAGAGCCTTCCCACGATGCTCCACAGGCACGTCCACCTCTCAGTCTCCATCACCCTCACTGGGCCTGGATGACCCGGAAGACTTACAATGTGCAGAGAAAGGAGAGCCCCAGAGACACCTTCCTGATGCCGTGACCCTTACATACAGCTCCTTATGTGGTGGGGACCCCTCAATCATAACATTTCCATTGCTACTTCATCACTGTAATTTTGCTACTATTAAGAATCTGGCAACCCCTGTGAAAGGGTCATTCAACCCCCAAAGGTGTCGCGACCCACAGGTTGAGAACCGCTGCCATAGTGCAAAACCAGAAAGGCATCTAATATTTGTAAACTTCATACCAGCTGCATTACTTGAAACATTTCTCTCTCTCCCCCACTTTTTTTGGGGCGGGGAGGGGTCCTGATTTCTATCTCTGAGAACAAGGTGTTGGTAACAAGGCCAGGGAAATGGTTTCTGACCAACAATGGCTGGCTTCCTCTCTTACAGGTTAATAGAGTGATCACAATGGCGTTATGAAGCCCAGAAGGGGAGAGACTTCAAGGAAACCTGCCGCTTACTTAGCCGCAGTAAGTTAATCCATTTAGACCGCCTGCACAATAGAGATTGTAATAAATGTACATTGATCAGAATTCTCACTCTTTCATAATGCTACCACACATCCTCCCCACTGGCTTCTCCTACCCAACACAGGGAGGTTTTAATGTTTAGTGAATAAGCTGCATTCTTCTGGCTTAAAAAAAAAAAGCACCCCGTGCTGTCTGTACTCCCCCCTGCAAATTAAGTCAGACTTGTTGCAACACAGCTGCGGCCACAGGCTGCCAGCATTTCTGGGGACAGCCAAACTTCCAAGTTGGCAGGGTGTGCTGCGCACTGTCACGCTCCTTTCCAGCCCTAGAATGCCAGCACATCCCTGGTACAGTGAGTGGGGCGCCACAGCAAGGAAAAAACAACACCGTCACTCAGAAAGAGGCAAGGATTCTGTGACCTTTTGTTTTTTTAGATCAGGAGGTAAATCATACCCAGAAATGTGCCTGGTTGGAGCCTGCCACACAGTTCCATAAACAAAGCCAGAACAAAATCAAACCCAAACAAGTTGCCACTGAGTCAACCCCAGCACATGGCGATCGATCGGTTAGTGCAGAGAGGACCAGTGCTTCACAGGGATTTCAGTGTTGTGACCTTTCAGGAGCAGATCGCCAGGCCTATCTTCTGAGGCACTTCTGGGTACATTAGAACCACCAACCTTGTGGTTATAGGATCCGAGTGCTTAACCGCTTATGCCATCCATTCTCCTCTGGTGTGGCATTAGTTAGGACCCCCACCCACCACCTCGCCAGTTTCTCTCTGAGGAGTCCGAAGACCCATCTAACAAGTTCTTTTTACCAACACCCTTGCCCACAAGTGTGTGTAGTTAGGACAGGTTTAGCCGTGTCATGTGCCGGTCTGGGTGGCTCACCTGCAGATGAGAAACTGAGGACCAGAAATAAAGAAACCTGCCCAAGGCCACACTTTTGAGTGTCTGGTGCAAGATTTAACTGCATTCCACACATCAGTCTCTTTCCAGAGCCTTGGAGGGGTCAGACCCAGTGGAAGAAACAAGATAAAGGAGGGGCGGGGAACCCAGCACAAATCAGACTGAGGGACGCACAGCGAGGCTGTGGGCATCATCCCATTGTACCTCCAGCAACGACAGCCCCCCCCCCCCACTCCCCAACCCCTTCCAGGGAGCTCTTCCTCCGCCATTAGCCTTGATGGATTACAAAGCCTCCCGGCAGGGGCTTTCTTCCTCGCAGCCCTTGTTTGGAGCACTGCCCTAGCAAGACTCAAATAAAGGGCTATTATGAATGGTGACAATAAGGCAATGCGGTTTCTCAAGGGGCGCAGCCTGGGCCTGCAGGATCAATACTAGGCCACTTCCTGCTGCCTCTCACTGGCCGTTGTCCCCTGTGAGCCCCCAGTGGCCCCGGGGGTCAGTACCCAGCACTGCCCTCTGCATCTAGCTGCTCAGACTCCACCTTGTTAGATGATCACTGCCCTGAAACCCTGGAGGATAGGAGCCCAACAGGGCTTGACAGGAGAGGCCTAAGGAGGCTGCAGCAGGAGACAAAACCAGGCCAAGGAAGACAATGGGTCCCAGGTTTGGGCAAAGCTTAGTGCTTAGTGACTCCAGGGGCAAGTTTTGTATCAGAACACGTTGGTGGCAGCTCTCGGTTTGTGCATGCTCTGAGAGGCTGGGAAGGCTTCTCTGGGTCGGGGACACCTGGGGAGTTACTGCGTGTGCAGCCTTATCCCTGGGGTCCATGTGCGTCCCTCAGTCCATGTGTCCAAGTCAGGCTCACCCCACCATGCCCTAAGACTTATACTTGCTTAGCAGTTCCAGGGGGGAATAAAGGAGCTTTTTATTGCCACAAAAGGAGCGAGGTGGGGTGGATGTGGAAAAGGGTGTGTGTGTGTGTGTGTGTGTGTGTGTGTGTGTGTGTGTGTGTGTGTGTGTGTATAAACAGGTTTGCTTGAAGGTTCTTGTTTTTAATTAGCACACCTCTGGGGTCACTGTGCACACCTATAGCTCCATGCTTACAAACAGCGGGCCTGCTCATGCTTGACGTCTGTCATCTGCTACAGGCCCAGGGAAGCATGCTTATCTGGGTTAGATGGGCTGACCCTTCCCCAGGGCTCGCATATGCCTGAGGTTGACTTCTTGGGGAGGCTGGCAGCCAGACCAGTGAACTAATGAGTTTCCAGCACCTGCACGGGGCGACCATGCCCCCAGTCATCCACCCAGGGCAGAGCTCAATTTCAGGCCCAGCAGGAGATGCCAGAGATGAATGAGGACCCGCCCTCAGGGGTCCCTTTTCCCCTCTACCCGCCTAGGAGCTCAATCAGGCTCAGAAATGAAGGCCAGCCCTGTCATTAGGTACCCCACCCCTGCCTGCCCACTGATACCTGCTGGGGAGCCAGGGAGGGAGAACATCAATGGCTGCTCGGTGGGGGCGGATGGGCCTGGCAGCTTTCCTTTCACTCTGTCACCTTTATGGGGTTGGCATTTGATTGGCATTGCCCGAGAACTGTTTCAACATCTATCTCTTCTGAGGAAGGCGACACAAACCTGCTGAGGCTTCTCCAGGAGTAAAACGAGAGGGACTCCCAGTCCCACTGCAATGCCTTCAAGCCCACTGGGCTCTTTCAGAGGAGGCTGGCAGGGCACCTGGGTGGGGCTCGAGGCTGGATGCTACCATAGGCCCCTCACCCCCTCAGCTCTCTGGGTCCCAGCTGTGAAGGGGGTTTTCTATTCGTGCCACTCCGACAGTTAGGTGGATGGAGATTTCTCCTCGTGGGTCTAAACTCTGGGACTAGATGGGTGGAAGGATGATCCGGGTTTGGAGACAACCAGCATTCCTAGGACCCCATTACAGGGGACACAGAGACTGCCGTTGGAAAGGATGTTTCATGGGCCAAGTCCTGGGGATGTGCCGAGCTACTTTAAAGAGACCTTTCAAACTGTTCAGAAAACCGGCTTGTTTGTTTCTGTCAGCAGCCTTTACTGGAGTTGATTGCTCTACCTTTTTTCTTTTATAATAACCTTCCCCACCCTCCGACCCCCTGAACCAATCAAAGGACCCCAAAGAGACCCAAAGCCAGCGGAGCCCCATGGTGCTCATTAACTGGCCACGCCTCAGCCCCTACAGCACACTGCACTGTCCCCCAGGAGTGTCCCTGCGTGATTGTCCGGATTGGATGGGCCATTTCTACCAGCCAAGGTCAGAGCCCTCTCCTCCCTGCTTCCTCATTCTCACAGCAAGGAGCTTGGCTTGGCTTCTTCAAGCACCTCATTAAACTCAAGTATTGTATAATCCCTCCCCCATTCAATCCTTGATCTCCAAAAAGAGGGGGTGGGGGGGTTAATCCAGTCTGGAGGCCCTGTGCTACCTCTCCAGGGTCAGCGCTTCCAGGCCTTCAAGTGAGTTCTCTCACTTCCTTATGGTTCACTGCTTCCTCCAAAAACAATTGGGTGGGCAGTCCTGCGCATTCTTCCTAAAGAAGATGTAGGGACGCAGGAAGCCTTAGACACTAGCGCAATGAGTTCCAGAGGCAGCCCGTGTCTTGTCCTTAGGACCTGAACAGTCCCAAATGGCTCTAACCCACTGGGTCCCATGCTCTACTCCAGGCAGCAGGCAGGAAGGCCTCGCCAGCATTTCTGCGATGTCACTGGGCACAGAGGAAGAGAGTGGGGGACGGGGCTGATGCAGGTCCCTCGGCAGGTCAGACCTCTGATATTTCAGGGCCCCACAGCAGCAGCTCTCAGCCCACGAGAGGATGTGCCCCCACGGAGCTCCTGCCACCACGAACTCCAGGCAGAGCTACCAGAAATTAACCCACCCCACTCCCACCCCACCCTCTCTGGGAGCTTCTAGGAAAGAGCACGTGAGGTGCTGAGTGCTGGGACCTCGGCTCACTTCCATCACGCATCCAGCACAGGCATCCCTGGAAAGGCCCTGGGTCAGTTCCCAACCACTGCAAAGAAGCCCGTCTGTCACAACAACGCGGGTCACAAGAAGGCTTGTCTCCCAGTGTGCGCCAAAATCCTGTCCACCCCACAGCGCAATCTACTAAGTGTGCACGGTGAAAAGGCTTGAAATATTGTGATGATTGCCAAAACGTGCCACAGAGACCCAAAGGGAGCGTACGCTGGTGGGGGGAAAGGACACGGACAGAGTGGCCGCACACCTTCAACTCTCTGAGAGGTGCAAGAGAAGGAAGCACGGTACACGGGCTCTGCCAGTATACAGCTGCAGAAGTCACCATCAGCCCCCAGGCCTCGGTTTCCTCCCTGGGGAGCTGAGCTGGCAGCTCGGACCCATTGCTGCTACTCCGATACTGCATTTCTGTGAGCAAGAACGCATCTTGTTATTTCTGAGCAAAAGCCCTGCTTGTTCTCCTCAGCACGGGCTCTTCTATCTGAACCCACCCCGCCCGGGATCTGCAAGGCCAGCACAGAGCACTCATTTATTTTCCTTCTTCTTCGGGGCCTGGGCTGAACACTCAGAAGACGAAGTCACTGAATTTTAATATGCTACTGTGCTCCTCCGAGGGTCCCTGCACGCCCAGCCCCCCACCCCTCTGTGCCCTCCGAGGACATGTGCGAGCAGTAGACCTGTGGCAGTCATTAGAGACAGTTTGATGAAGTTTAAGGGTTTTTTTGGGGAGGGCGGGCGGTGGGGGCAGGGCTGGTGGGGAGGCATGCTCAATGGACACAGCCATCCAGAGAACCACTCGAAGATACACAGAAAGCTCCTTCTGAGCGAGCCTTCAGAAAACAAAGTCCAAAAGGCTTTTTCCTTTTATAGGAGGGTGGGTGTGTGCAGAGTGGTGGTGGAGGTAGGGGAGAGAAGCGCTCTTGACTTAAATGAGCACAACTCAGAGAAAGGAAGGATTCTCTTTATGGGCAGCAACCAGCAGTGCACATGGGCACTGCCAGCCATACATAGCGAATGCCAAGTCCTCCATAGCCAAGGCTGGGCGTCCAGGTCACAGTGTCCGAGAGGCTGTGGCCTTGGGAAGAGCTGCCCAATGCTGGCAGCACGTCCAGGAGGAACCTGGGTCACCACTAGACACCGGGTGGGTGGGTGGGGGGCAGACCCCATTTGGGTTATGCCTGACTGTGAAAGCCCCTTGTTAGCCACCTCCCAACCAACCTCAGAATCTTTCTTGAGCCCCACCCTGACTGCTCCCACAGGGCATTTCTCTGTGCCCCTTCATTCCACCATGTAATCGAAAACCCCAGACTTGCCATAGGGCCCCAGAGATTCTCTCTTAAAGGTGTGATAGTGACTTTGTAGTTCCTAAAACAAGAAAAAATAGATTTTTAAGAGATACATACTGCTGTAGGAAGAAGTGACATAAGATCTGGATATCATTTCCAATCATTCCGCAGCAATGACAAACAGGGGCAGGTGAAGCGTGGGGAACTCATGGTAAGTGTGGAGACTGGGGTGATGGGTATGTTTGAAAAGATGGAGTGATAAGAGAAAGGCAATCTTGCAAACAAAGGCAAAAGCAGAAACCTCGGTTTTCTCTGGTAACGCTTCACTCACAACCTGCAGTGCCGGGCAAGCTGAGCACTGTCGGGCACGGCCTCCGTCCGTAGGGAGGAGCGCAGCCTCTCTGCGGTTCTCTCTGTTGGGCTCACTGGCGTGACACAAGCACTTGGCAGACCAGGTGCCACCTAAGAAGGAAGTATCAGTGTCCGTATGCTTTCCAGGAGGCCACCGGAGACGTCCTTCATTAAATCATCAGCCTTGCTGGGGTTGTACTCTTGGTATCTCCCCACGGATCTCAGAGACTCTCCCTTCAGCTGAATGTTCAGTGGTGAAGAAAATGATAGCTCTTTGCTCCCTCATCTCAATGGCCAACAGCACAAAGATGGATACAAAGCACGCTCCACACTCCCCACCATTGTTAGCAACTGATTTTTCTTCCTCAACACCGAGAGCTCAAGTAAACAAAGTCAGCCCACCATGGAGAAGAAACACTGGAACGAGAGGAGCCAAGGCTCTGACAAGCCACTCTTGCTCCTAGGAGGATGCCAGGGAAAGGACACCTTCGCTGGACAAGCCACACTAGCAGCCTGGACACAGAAGGCCTGGGTTGAGTCCTGCTCTGCTGCTGGCCCCGTGTTAGAGATGAGGAAACTGAGGCTCCTACAAGTCAAATGCTCAGCGAGCAAGTGGTACAACCAGACTGACACTTGAGGCTCCTGGCTTCTAAGCCAAGATGCCTGAGGCACTTCACTGAAACTCGCTGTGCCTCAACCGTCTCATGTGTGAAATGGGTTAATACCCAGTGCTGGGAATGACATCAGAAGGACGTGCCACCAGGCTGGGCAGGCTGCCCCAAACGGGCGGTGTATCAGGGCAATAGCTGCCCTGAGTTTCCTGTCAGCCGTGGCTGGGGGAGGAAGCGCTGCCCACGGGCTCGTTCCCTGGTGAACACGCTGGAGAAATGCCCACTGTGACAGGAACACCCTCTTCTCTTTTTGTGGTTGTTGCTAAAAGGGTGGGGGGTGCTTTTACAAAAACACTGCGGTTTGCAACAGAAGTGCCCCTAGCTGGAGCCCAGAGGACAGGATTAAACGGAAAGAAATCCCCAGCTTTGTTGGCTGCAAGGGCAGGCTTGCTGTCGGTTGTAAAGGATTTGCCTGTGTTTTTTTATCTGAAGAAAAAAGACAATCCTTTGTGTCCTCAATACGTGCAGAAACCCCTGAGTTGGGGTGGTGGAAGAAATGAGAAAAATGAGGTGGTGGGGCTCATGACATTGTCCCTCCACCATCCACACCAGATGTTGGCAAACGCTTCTACCAAGGGTCAAACACTGTGGATAGTTTATGCTTGGAGGGCCAGGTCGGACAGTGCCTGCTGCAACTAGGCGGGAAGGCAGCAGTGGATGAAAGGTTAAGGAATGGGGTAGCTATGTTCGGTGAAAATCTGTTTACAGACACAGAAATTTGAACTTCACAGAAGTTGTATGTACTGTGAAACATCTTCTGACTTTTGTTCATCCCTGAAACAAACAAACAAAAATATGGAACCACCTCGCTTGTGGGCAGATGTGTGGGCCCCGAGCACTACAAAGGACACCTGCCCTTCCACGTGACTTCTCAATATGTTCATCTAACCCGAGCCCCTCGTCCTCCCTGCCTGGTCGGCACAGTAGACACTGGCTCCATTTTACAGATGAGAAAACAAATGGAGGCCCCACGAAGTCAAAGCCTGGCAGGAAGTGGCAGAGCCAGACTGAAACTTGTGTCCTGACTCCTTTACCAGCTAATTAGCCCCAGCTCGTACACCATGTCGCTCACATACACCCTTGCCCAAGCTCTCCAGGTCAACACGTGTTAGTCCCTAGAGACCCATCCCTGGAAAAGGACATCATCCTGGGGACAGCACAGAGTCATCCAACAAGAGGAAGACGCTCCATGGATGGATTCACACAGGCCCAAACCTAACAATACTTGTGAGGCTGGTGCCAGACTGGGCGGCGTTCCCTACTGTTGTGCACAGGGTCGCTGCGAGCCGGAGCCAACTGCACGGCACCTAACAACAACGACAACATATTGTTTTTCCAGAAATTCTGCTGCCACTGGGAATGTGCTCCAGAATCCCACCTTCCTGACCCAGGGGAGCAGATGGAACACTGGCCTCCGAGAGAGATGGGTGGTGAGCAGCTCTGCTCAATACAGCTCCTGGAGCTTTTCACCACTTAACCTGACAGAGTTCTTTCTTCCTCTCTGTGGGGGCCAGGCATGTGAGAAGTTTCGGGCATGCGGGACCTACAGATTAGAGAGAAGTTATTCCAAATAAAGAGGGCAGCTGACACTCAGCTTCAACTAACAGTTGCCATATCTGGAAGTCTCCCAGTTTTTCAATGATAGCAAAACAATTTATTCTTATTTCACATGTTTTGTAAGAGCATTTTCAGGCCCAAAGATATTCACAGGCCACCACGTGCAGGCCCTGCCCTAAGGCAGCTGACACCACCCGCAGTACACAAGACAGATTATTTTTCCGTGTCAAAGCTCTCCTTACTGGTAACCAGAGTGGGGATCGGTAGGCTTTTGACTGCGGGGAGACAAGGAGACCCAACCAACCCACATGACCCTGAACCAAGCAGCTGAAGACAAGGAAAAGCCTGGTGCTTGGAAGTAGATGAATACTGAATTATTCACGACAGGTTCAGCCCAGGGCAGAAATAGAAAAATAAGACCTTGCCGTGTCCTGATTCAGAGAGAATTGGAAGTGACAGCGCCCTGTCACGAGACACCTTTGATAGAAATGAGAGGATAATCATGGGTGCCATCCAACACAGTGACTGACTGTGCTTTCCCGAGGTGTCCTTGAGTTCCCAGAAAGGGCCTGGCTTCAGTCCAGCCAGGCAGACTCTGGATTCAGGGAGCGCTCTCTGGGGGAGGTGGCTTCTCTGCCCCCTAGATCCCGGCTCAGTGATCCTAGAGGGCAGAGGAGAATAGCTCGGGGTTCCCAAGGCTCTGATGTTACAGAAGCAGACTGCCACCATGTTCTCTTGAGAAGCAGGTGCAGGTCCCGGCTGTCGACCTCCAGTGAGCACGGGAGCACCTACCCCTGTGCCCACCACGCTCCTTCTGTGCTCACACACGTCACCCACAGCTGGGCAACTCGGAATGACTCATCCCAGCCCTGGGGAGGGGATTCTTACTAGGGCCGCATGGGGTAGGGAAGAGGAAGAAGAGAAGCCACGTGTGAAAGGGATGAGGGTGGGGGGACACAACGTCTGCCACCAAAGGAAAGATCAATGTGAACTCTCACAAACAAACAGGAACAAAAATGTGTGGTGTGCTTTTCCCTTGTACATGTTGCTCCGTTACATGACCCCCGATGCTGGAACCACGTGCCCATCCTTGCATCCCCGGCAGAGGCTTTCCGTCCGGAATACAGGGCCAGGTGTAGCAGCCAGTCAAGACTCAACACCTGCGGAGCAGACAAGGGGAGCTGACGACGTGGAGGGTGTGTCTGTGTTTCAGTGCACCTGACACGGTCTGCAGTCAACAAGGAGGGCGGCCCTCTTAGGATTCCTATTGTGTAGGTGAGACAAACAGTGCCAGGAGTTTAAGAAACTTGCTCAAGGTTAAAAATAAAAGTGGTCAATGAAAAGTAAGGCCAGAATCCAAACCCAAGTGTCTGCTCTTTCTCCGTGAGGCGAGGCAGGGAGGTCCAGAAGGCTCAGAAACCTGGGATTAAATCCCAAAGAAAAACCCAAAAGGCAGCTGAGCTTCCGTGGAAAGATGGGGGCAACCCGTTCAGGTTCCTTTCCTTTGCAGGTCTCTCTGACGGCACAGGGTCCCAAAGCTGCCTGCCTGCAGGAGCTTACCCCGGCCTGTACCTGCTGAGGCTGACTCAGAGCTGGTCTCCCACTCCACACACCTTCTCAGCACAAGGGAGTGTCAGAAAGTGCAGGGGAAACCCCATTCTGTTTCTGATGGACTTTTGAAGCCCCCTCCTATCCTTACCTACAAAGAAGCGTTATGAGTTTATGTTCTGGAGCCAGGGTTCAGATTCAGGCTCAGATTCTGCCCTTGCCACTTCCTATGTGACTTCAGACAGTTCATTCCGTTCCCTCACCTGTGACCGGTGAGGGCAAGGATACCCAGTCCTCACCGGGCTGCTGGGAGGTTTAAATCAAATCAAGAGCGTGCAGAGCTTTGCATAGTGCTTGACAAGCAGTAAGAACTCGACGGAGGTCACAGCACCCCAGAGTGCCCCTGTTTCCTCCTAAAGATGCCCCTACCCCTCTACCTGTGCCCTCCTCGATGAGCTTCATGAGAGGGATGAACCGGCACTCAGTCCTGACAAGTCCACTAGAGGAGAAGCTGCCCAGTGTGCCTTCAAGGTCAAAGTTCCCAGGCCCTGGCATCCCGTTATGCACTCGTATTGTAGCAACGATCTAGGAAAGAGGAAGGAAGTCGGATGCCTTCAGCTGCACGGAGGGCACCATCTCCAAACTGGCTGTTGCCATTGGAGATAGGATAACAATCATTCTGCTGACAGCGACTATTTATTGAGCACGTACTGTGTGCACGTCTCACACTGATTGATGACAGGGTGCCATCACCCCGAAGAGCCACGGTGACGCTACGTTTAGACATTGGCTGCTAACCACACAGTCGGTGGTTCAGACCCAGCCAGTTGCTCCGCGAGGAAGACCAGGTGACCTGCCTGCACCAAGATCACAGCCAGCTGATGTGGGAGGGCAGAGGTTGCTAGGTGGTGACCCACAGCAACAACCACCACTGCCTGCTCCACAGGAAGGGAAGGGGTTCAGAGTAAGCTGGCCACAGAGCCACAGTGCAAACCCAGGCTGACCAGTGCCCATGGGCGCTCTTCACCACCTTGCTCTCCCTGCCTTACCCCTGCAGCTCTCTTAGCTGGGCTCTTGTTTTAATGTCATGACCCATTTGGTTGATTCTGTTTTGGTTACAGCCCATCTAGTATGATCTTATGCATAATAACATCATTAAGTAGTGGACTGGAATGGATTACATCAGAAAATGGTGTACCTCGGCTGGATCAGATTAAAGAAAATGCCAGGTCAGTTTTCTTGGTCAAGCAGGGTTCCCTGGTTCTTGTTAGGGTGTAGAAGGTTGGACCCCCGATGAGTCCACCCTCATCCCCTTCCTGGGATTTCAGTACACAGGCAAATCAGCCCACAGAGCCTTGGTCTGGCCCCAAACTATGCATACGTTCCTTGAAAATAGGCTGTGAGTTCCCAACCTGAAAACATTTCCTGTTTTCTACTTCCAGCCTCTCTCTCATCGTAGGCAAAGGCCGTGGGGGTGATGACATCAGCCGAGAGAACCGGACCCGCAGCCTCCTCATCGACTCCCGTCTGGGCACCCAATCCCAGTGCCCAGCCTCAGAGGGCACAGGCCTTCCTGAGGCAGCCAGGAGGCCGCTTTGGGTTCCACGAGCCCTCCCTTCAGTCCCTGCCCCAAGAGTAGCCATGAAGTAACTGATGGGGGCCTGATGGCACCACACACCGACTCCCTGAACTCAGAAAAAGTTCGATTCCGTCATTTGGAACCTATTTGGCCTGGATCCATGACGGCATTCCTTGCTCAAGACCTGGCTTGGCACAGGGCTCCCAGGCTGAGTTCTATGGCTGCAGTTCTCTACCTGGGGACGTGACCCCTTTGTGGGTAGAACGACCCTTTCACATGCTCAGTATTAGGGCAATACCGGGACTCTGGTGGTTCAGTGGTTATGTGATGGGCTGTGAACCATGGAGTCAACAGTTTGAAACCACCAGCAGCTCCTTGGGAGAAAGGCGAGGTTTTCTACTGCCGTAGAGAATTCGTCTTGGAAACTCACAGGGCCGTTCTACTGTCCTGTAGGGCTGCTATGAGTCGAAAGCACTTGATGGCAGCGAGGAAACTGATGATCAAAGGAAAGTTGGCAACTATCCCTCAGGCCCCATGAGAAAGCACACCAGTCTCTCGCCCGTAGACTTCGTCCAGAGCCCTTTGTTACGGCTAGTAGATGTCGTCCAATTAATGCGATCCACTGTGACTCCGTGTGGCTGTGCAAAACTGGGGTTTTCTGAGCTATAATCTTTGTGGGATAGGTCACCCAGCCTTTCTCCCTCAGAGCCCGCCCCCCGCCCAGGCTCAAACTGCCAGCGTTTGGGTTAACAGCTGAGCACTTGACCACTGCACCACCAAGGACCCTCCCCACCCCACCCCCACCCCGTCCACAGCCATTTAGTTAAAGGGAAATCATGGAGATCATCATCCATGGGCGCCCTTGAGCACTGGGCATGGCTTTCCTTTTGCCCTGCCCTACCCAGCAAGGGGGCAAAACACCAACGGAGCTTTATTTCTTGTATAGAAACACGGGCAATGGTTTTGTGGACACTTCAGTAGACCACAAGGTATTCTCACTGATTTGGATCCTGACTCCATGTTGTTCTTTCGGGGCCGTTTGTACCTGCTTTTATAGGGAGCTGGGGAGCCCTGGTGGCATGGTGGATTATGAGTCAGGCAGCTAGCCCCAAAGCCAGTAGTTTGAACCCAGCAGCCACTCCTCTGGAGCAAGCTGAGGCTTTCTGCTCCTGTAAAGAGGTACAGCCTGGCAACCCGCAAGACGCAGTTCTCTCCTGTCCTTTAGGTGTGGCTATGAGTCCGAATGGGCTCCATGGAAATGGGTTTGGGGCTCTGGTTTGACTAGCTGGTCTGACCAGTTTTCCTGGGCCGCTGGACCCAGTTAAGGGTTGTTGTTAATTACACACAGCATACCAGGGACTAATGAAACATTCTGCTGTCCTTTCATGTCAAAAGCACAGAAGCTTTTCAGCAAGACCTCCTGGTTACATCAGTTGTTCGCACTGTTCCTACCAGGTAGGCTGGGCATGGTCCCGTGGCCATCTTCACTGGGGGGAAGGCCAGTGAAGCTGGAGAAGGCGACTGCCTGGCAGGAGGTGAATGCACTAGGGTCACTGCTGAGTGGTGAGAGGGGTGGACTTTCATCCTCTAAGAGGGTCATGTACAAACTGAGGAGAGATGTCTTCACATGTAGCTCACTGACCCACTGAGTTTCCAGAAAAGAGAAACCACCGCAGTCGGGCATTACCCACTTGAGAAAACTTAAATAGCTGACAACTCAGGAGGCCAAAGCCTTCATTTCGCAGGGGACTTAAGAATGATACATGAGCCCTCAAACTAGAAAATTAAATGTGTAAGGGGGGAGGAGAAAACAAAACCAAATACACACCAATCTTACAGTAGAGTCATATAAAAAATCCCAACTCTGTCCCACTTGGGACAAAGAGTTCCCCCAAACACACTGTTATATAGGGTCCTGACCAGTTTTAAAACACTTACAGAGCATTTAAAATAGATGGCTCTCCCACCACCACCCCTCAAAACTTAATCAGTTATTCTTCGCTGCAGATAAAACCGACGCGGGTACTTACTTGAAGCCATACTCCATAATCCAGTTATAATTCTTAAGGGAAAATATTAATACATAAACTCCTACTTTGACTCTAGGTGCCATATGGAAAAAATATAGGGCAGCAAAATTTCTCTTCCCCTGCCCCGCCCCAAGCCGGCCATTTCATGTCTCTGCTTTATTGGCAAACACATCTGGATTATATAAATTGCAAGTATGGTTTTCAATATTAGTGCCGCTTAAGGTTACAATGCTTGACAAATCTCGAATGCCGGGATGTCAAATCAAATTAGCTTGACCAGCCACAGGAGAGACAGGGTGAGAGGGACGTGCGGCTGGCCGGGGATACAAAAACAAACACCAGCTAGTGGCGGGTCTATTGTGTCTTAGCACAGAGGTTTCTGCAGTGACCTGATTTCAGGGTAATGCTGACCTGCAGCTGCATCTTTCTCCCCAGCCACCTGAGCAGTCCTGAGAGTGTGCAGTCAGACTGTGGCTGGGTGTGCATGTGGCGGAAGGGAGGTGTGTTCATTCACCCCGGTTTCCTTGGTGCAGCATGGCAAGGTGCCCACAGTGGCACACAATTTTCGCCACCGGTGTTCCACCTGCATGGGGGTTTTGCAGGTGAGTGCTGTCCCCAAGACACAAACGATATGAAAAACAGTCTCCTGAGTAAATCCATCACCCTGCAATGAGCCGGGTCAGAAGATGTCCGCTTGCCCGAGCCGGGCATATTGAAAGGCACAAATGAAATGAACTTGGATGCAACCTGATTCAGCGCAGGAAAACCAAAAAACCGCTGGCCATTAAGTCGATTTTGACTCTCTAAGACAGGGCAGCCTGTGGGTGTGGACAGGGGTTTCTGAGACTGTAACTCTTCACAGGAGTAGAAAGCCTTGCCGTTCTCCCTCAGAGAAGCCGGTGGTTTTGAACTGCTGAGATCTGGGTTAGCAGCCAGTGTGGATTTGCTCGTCACTCAGGCTCTTAGGCAGTGCAGACAATGTACTCAGAAGGCTGTCTTCAAAACTTCACATTTCCCTTCACTGCTGAAGTCTGGGTCTTCCCTGATGAAGATGCCTTTCGAATGTCATGACACTATATTTAAAGCAGGTTGGTGAACCAAGGAATATTTTACTATCAAATTCAAAAGAAACGACCTCCCAAAAGTTACCATATACTTGTAATTAAATTATGTTCTAAATACCCTACCCACCCACCTCTGAAAAAACTAACAACCCAGTAGGTTTTTCTCCCTTAATACTCAGATAGCACTGGTCACAAACTCTTTAGGAGTACTTAGATAGCTAATTTCTTCAGTGTTTCCCAAGCTCTAAAGGATATCTGAGTTGCACAGAGGATTAAGCATTGGGCTGCTAAGCATAGTGGTGGCGGTTCAAATCTACCAGCCACTCTGTAGGAGAAAGATGAGGCTGTCTGCTCCCATACATATTTACAGCCTAGGAATCTCTAATGAGCAGTTCTACTCGGTCTTATAAGGTTGCTATGAATTAGAATAGACACGAGCAGGAGTTTGATTTGGGTTTAAGGAGGCAAATAGCTGTTAAGTTAAAAAAAAGTGCAGTGAATTTGACTTGGGCACTGCTCCTTAAAAACAACAAACAATTAACTGCAGGACTTCTCAGAGTCTTGAATATGTAAATACGGTATATAAATATGGCCTATAAAATGCCCAGATGGAAAGATAGCAGAATGCATTTTCCAAACAGATTTGGGCATGGAGAATATCTTCCTCTGGGGCATTTTCACATGCCCAATATTCTGAGACTCACAGAGGAAAATAGAATCTGCTGATCCGGAAGTCCTCTATTTAATCACGACCGCAGCTCACAGGTCAAAAGACTAAGCCATGTTCTGGCTTGTGGCTAGAGGCACCAAGGGAATGGCTGAATGGCCCCATTCTCTGTGGGCTCCGGAGGGACAGAACCATATCCTCTCTCGGACTTCCCCTGGCACTGTGCAGGGGCCGAGCTCACCTGGAACACCACCCACTGCTTCCCCAGTCCTCCAAATGCCCAAGCCTTAGTGGGAATGGACATTTCATGAGAACAGAACCATTGCATACATGAAGCTGTGCACTAGCCTTTCTGAGTAGGAAACTCACTGCCAACTGGGAAATGCTTAGCAGATGTGCGTGGAGCCAGGCTATGGCCACAGACAGGCTGGGAAGAGGCAGCAAATTCCGGCCACTAGGGAAGTGCAGCGTACTCCAGGGTGGTCTCATATCTGGGAAGGCCGGTGAAGAGCGCATGCAGAAATGCAGCTCCCTGCGCCCGGTGTGTGTGCACAGGTGTCCTGTGTTCTGACAGATCAGAAACCAGAAACCATCTTCGGCCTTAAAGAGGAAACCTGAGCCAGTGCACGGGCCATCAGCGGGGCGCAGAAGCTGGAGTGCTGTGGAGGGGCTGCTCATGCAGCTGCAGCTGCACCGCCGTTTCCTGCAGACCCCGGTGCCAAGGGCCTTCCACACGTTCTGCGATTTAATCCTCACCGCAGACTCTGAGGAGTAGTCGACTTTATTCCATTTCAGAGGAGGAAATGCAGCCAGAGAGAGCAGAGTTTCTTGTCCAGTACCCAGGGACAGTTGCGGGCAAAGCCAGGATTGAACCCTGAGCCATCTGGTATCACAGCCTGAATTTCCCCAACAAAGAGTTATGAATCCTTGCTGTGCACTCTCTGGGGGCTGAGGGGATAGATGGATCAGGATCACAAATCCTTATGTAACAGGATCAGGATCCTATTAAATAAGATGATAATAGGAAAGACATGAGAGGCAGAGACTCAAAATCCAGAAAGTGCTGTGGATGTTGGCAGCCATCTTCATGCCAATTCCCACTCCTAGCCACCTGACTGAGAACTGCCCCAGCGGGTTTCCAAACTGTCATCTTTAGAAGCAAAGATTCCAGATCTTCTTACCTTCTTGGAGCCACTGGTGGACTTTTGGTTCGCGGTGAGCGTTTTAACCACTGTGCTACCGGGGCTCCTTAGAAGGCACTACTAGCCAAACCCCAAAACCAAGCCCACTGCCAGGAGTGGCTGCTGACTCACAGGCACCCTTTGACGGGGTGTCCGAGGCTGCAAATCTTCATGGGCGTAAACAGCTTCGTGTTTCTTTCTTGGGGCAGCTGGTGGTTTTGAACCCCTGTCTTTGAGACTGACGATGCAATGCTTACCTGATGAAAGGGACTGGCAGACACTTATAAAGAAAATGCCTTTTATATCCAGTTATTGTTCTAAATGTTTTCATCAATCAGCTCATTTAATCCTGGCAATGAATTACTATCATCCCCATCAAACAGAGGGGACAACTCAGTCACAAGAAAGTTAATCACTTGCTCGGTGTCACACAAGCAGGGAGGACAGGGCTGTGACAGAAGCTGCGCGTCCTCACCGCTACACTACAACGGCGCAAAGGAACTGGTGGGGGAGGGGACACAGGCACGGAGCGAAGACTGAGGCCTGGGCCCTGCACAGGGAAGACAGCAGAGCTGCATCGCTCTCACTGTGCCTGCTCCCTGGGTCCTTCACCCCTTCCCTGGGCCTCTTCCTCTCTCAGCCTTTCAGAAAGGTGCAAGTGCGACGACGTAGACTCCACTGGCAGGGATTGTTTTCCTAACCTGACTCTGGAGGTGGGATGTCCGTCATAAGTCTTTGACCTCAGGACTCTTACTGAGGACCTAGGAGGCACGTCTAATGGGGCCACAGACAATGACCCACCAGCCCCTACAGGGGAAACGACATCCAGCCCTCAGTAGCAATGCACATTTTAAACGCTTAGTACACAGCCAAGAGCCCCGGTGGTGGTGTAGGTTATGTGCAGGGGGTGCTAACTGCAAGGCCAGTAGTTTGAAGCCACCAGTTGCTCCGAGGGAGGAAGATGAGGACTTTCTGTTCCAGTCAAGGTTCACAGCCTCAGAAAACCACAGGAGCGGGCAGTCGGGCTCTGGAGTCTGATCTCCTAACAAACCCCCAGGGGAGGCTGATGCTGCCGGTCCAGGGCCGCGCTCTGAGTGGCATATCCTATCCACAATACAACCTTTGCAGAACTCAGCTCAGCTGGGACAAAGGGCCAAATCCCAACTTGCAGGAGATTAGAAATGGGCTTGCTTGTGGAAAACTCTATCTTCCCAGTCCACTAGTGACCAATTAGCAGTGACCCAAATGGTGTCGGTCCTAAAGGATCTCAGTGATTTAAAGCCTCAGTTATCAGATAGATCCCCGCCACCCCCAACTCCCACCCGCCCTAGGTGCCTCAGAGAGACTCTCGGTAGAGCCAGTGTGACTGTTGGGTGCCTGGAAAAAGCACGCAGTGCCCATGATTCCACTCAGAACTCTGATGGCACCGGTACATCAGGGTACCTCCACACTGACACAGAAGCGAGGTGTGAGGGTGGAAGGCCCCCCTGAGGGTGAACCAGAAATGGGAAGGAAGGGTGGATAGGAAGTGGGGAAGGGGTAACTGCAACAGGAAAGCTGGAGAACGTGGAGGGCAATAAGAATGGAAAGATGGACCAAAGCCATACCACCGCAGCAGGAAACTGGGTCCCAGAGGTTCACAATGAATGGCAGCAGGCACTGGGCTTCTATACACCATCCCCACAAGGGGTCGTGGATCCAATGGTGCTAATGAGACAGAGGGGCAAGGTGGATGCATTTTTCATCCCTGACATGCAGGGGCGGTCCTGGGCCCAGGTCCCCAGCCAGTCAGTCGGTCTCTAGCTCCGCTGAGCTCCAACACCTTTCCATCCTCAATCAGGCAGGGAGAGGCAGGTGTTGGGGAGCTGGTCACGGTCAGTTGGACAACCTGATAAAGCCTTCCTGGGGTCACTGTGGCTCGAGGAGAGATCCAGCACAATGAGACTGGGCCTAGGGACTGTCAGGCAACCCAGGCGGAAACAACAGGGTCTCTGCTTCTCAAAGGGAGACCCAAGTGGCCGGCGGGGAGGGGCTGTGCCAGTGGACGGTGGGGGAGGGGAGGTTGGCGGATGACTCTGGCAGGCTGCACGGCTCATTATGCGATCTGGCCATGCTATCGATCACTATCAGGGGTCCCTGGGGATTCGTAATTATGCAGCGGGGCCAGTGCAGAGCTCGCTTTGCTCCGCAGCATCCTGAGGCCCATGGCCAAGCAATCCTTCCTGTTGCTAAAACAGGTTGGTCCCTTTTTCACTCCTTTCTTAGCCAGGAAGGGGCAGAAATGGACAGCAACAATACGAGGCTCCTGACTGCCGATGTTACCTAAGGAGACCACATGAGGAGAACACCCTGCCCTTCAGTCCTGTCCACTCACCCTGCCCCCCACATGGGCACAGGCTGCCATGCTCTCCTAGAAATTCCATCCTTGACAGAGCTGGGTGGACCCCTTCCACACACACAGGGTTCGGTTCATGTCTCTAGTGGCCACCAGCCCCTCTGTCCCTTCAGGAACACAGACAACCCCCCCCCCACACACACACACAATGAAGCTCCACTTCCTGGATCCTTTGATGGCCATTGTTTCTTCTGCTAAGCTAAACACTGCTCTCCCTCCTCACCTCCACTCCACCCCCCACTGCTTACACTAACTGGGAATGCACTGGATCCCACTAGGCAGCCTCTGTTCTTGGCCTATGTCCACTAGGTGGAGGAGTCGGCCTTTTGGTACATCCCCCAAATAAACTACCTGCACAATCTAACCCCACGAAAGGGAAGGAAACAAAGAGGAGGCCTGTGGGGGTACAGAAGGAAACTCTGTCGGAGCCCCTTCAGATGCCTGAGCGCTTTCCCTGCAGTGCACACCACTACCCCTGCCCCCTGCCCCACAGCTCTCTTACTCCTAGTTCCGACTCTGGCTATCCACTGCCAACCTTCTTCTTCCCTTCCCCTCGCTGCCAGCGAAACAAAAGCCGTGGACTATTATTCTCGGCATGTCCTCCTGGGAGCTTGAAAATGTACTCACGGGGCATAGTGCTGAGAGAAAGAAGTCCATCTCAGAAGGTTACATGGAGTACAGCTCCATTTGTACTCAACAGCCAGTTCTATCAAGATGGAGAGGTTGCCAGGGGGCACAGGGGGGGGGGTAGGGTGTAATAATAAAGGAGAGTGAGTTAGGGAACTTTTGGGGGTGATAGAATTGCTCCCTACCTTGATTATGATGATAGTTTCATAAATGTATATTTGTGTCAAAATTCCTCAAACTGTACATGTCCCAATAGTCAAATGTACGGTCTATCTATGTATCTCTACTTAGACATGCATCAATACACCAAGAGATCGCCTCCTGGGATGGGTGTGCAGACGTTCAATCTATAACTATGGACAGTCCCTCATTCTCGTCATGGAGCAGGGCCACTTCAGAAAGATCAGGACAGTTCTCGGTCTATGAAAACGCCAATCCTTCCAAACTCTTTCTGTTCAATTCAGCCCAAGTTAGGGCCACAACCCACATTGCTCAACTTGGGGAACCCTCAGCTATCGTATGCCAAAGGAAACGGTGCCCACTGATGTGCCCCATAATGGCTGCCCCTCTCCCATCAGAGGAACACATTGGGGTCTACCAGGCAACCTCTTCGGCCTGGCTCAGCTGCTCCCCTCCCCCCATACTAGCTCCTAGCTCCAGACCCCGGGCCAGCTGTCCCCTCACCTGTACTGCTCCTCCCCACATCTTTGCAAGGAGGTGCCTCTGTTCATTCAGATCTCCTTGGACAGGTCTCTCCCTTGAGTGCTCTGTAAACAGCTCAACCCCTTCCTTACGCGGTGACTCCTTCTTCCTCCTCCTCCTTCCCCTTTTATGGAACATTTCACTGCTATTTATCTACTGCCCACAGGAACAGAAGCACGCCTGCCCCAAGGTCCCAGGGGTCTTATCCACCTCATCTCCACCATGCTACTCACAGGTCCCCAGAGCAGAACAAAGGAATCAGGAAGCAGGCAGCACTCCATTCAAATAGGGGACAAGGACATCGCAAGTGGGAGAGGCAGAATCCCAAATCCATGAAAACTCTCTCTTGCCATATTTCTCAAAGTTTTACAATGAAATATTTCTGCTCACTTCCCCAACAACTGATTGTTGAAAGTTTCAGACATACAGCAAAATTGAAAGCATTTTGCAATGAACACCTATATATCTGCCATCTAGACTGGAATCTACCATTCACCACCACTGCATATAGTGGGCTACTCTGTCCCACAGTGTCGCTAAGTGTTGGAATCCACTCTATGGCAGTGACTTTGGCTTTGAGTTTGAAACATGCCCTGGTGCTGCTGCGGGTTAGACGCTAGGCTCGAAACCGACCAGCTGCTCTGCAGGAGCAAGATGAGAATGCCTGCTCCCATAAAGAGGTACGTCTCTGAAACCTGACATAGGATCCCTATGTGTCCGAACTGACTCGACAGCATGGAGTGGGCACAAGCATTATCATATCTCTCCACGTATCTGTCCTTCTAGCTGTGATCCATCAGATTGTCTCATCTCGTTTTTATTCCATCATCTAAAAACATCCCATTGCATAAATCAAGAAGAGGAACTCTGCTGAGCTGTCCTAAATGCAAGCTTGCTGCCATGGAGTGGAAGCCGACCATAGTGACCCTGTAGGACAGGGTAGAACTGCCCCTGTGGGTTTCCGAGACTGCCACTCTCTAGGGAACAGTCCTAAGTGCAAGAATCATACACGATCGCCCACTAGCCATGCCTTCAAGTTTACCGTATGCCCACTTTGCATCCAGCTGGAAAGAACTGTCACAGGACAGATCCCGCTAGGTGCATTACTTTCCCACTGCCTCATTAGTCTGCCTAGTCATGTCTCCAGCCCAGGGTGAGGGCAAGGGTGGGAGGGGGCTCAGGGAGCAAACGGCAGGCTGGTCATGAAGGAGGATGGCCCTCACCATGTTTCCAGGGGCCCTTCCCCAGAAGCCGGGGTTCTGCCTTGCTGCAGAAATCCCTGTCCAGTGCACAAGGGAGCTGGAAGGGCTATAACACACACACGGAAATGCTCTGCCTTATCACCCTGATCCGAGGCCCTGCTTTCCACTCCAGCCTCCTGCATCTGGTCAGAGCATCAGCAGTGACCTTCACTGTCCCTCAGGATCTATTAGTCACAGCCTCCTGCTCTGCCCTCAAGTAGAGACCAGCCACATGGTCCTTGATGGAGGTCACGTCCACCAAAGGGTAACAACCTGCTTTCCCCATTATGGCACCAGCACTGTCTGGAGAAAGGGTTCTACCCTTAAAGAAAGTGGGTACACGCGGACGAGGATGGCAAGGGCTAACCTAACAAAACCCCTGTTCTTCCAGGTCCAGAGGGGCCTGCTGGTCCCATACAAGTTAGCTCAGCTTCTCTTACTCCACCTTGGTTGGTGCTTAGAATCCGATGAAAGGTAAGGGATCCACTCCCCAGGGAAATAAGAATGCACATCCACACAAACTTTTGTGGTCAGTCCCTGGGCCCCACCCCAGCACATCCCCAAGGCCTCAGTGTACCAGCAACCACGGCCAACTGGAGAGGGCACCGTGTGCTGGGTGCTGTGTAGTGCTTGACTCCCCTTGTTTTTGTTCCATCGCATGACAACCCAGTGACCTATTATCCTCCTTCCAGGGGGTGGAAAACGAGGCTGAGGGAGGCAAAGCCATCTGCCTCCCAGAGCCATGCAGCTTGTCGGCAGCTGAGCTGGCATTTACCCAGGCCTGCCGGACTCTGCTCCATCCCGACAGTCACTGCATGCTGAGAAGATCCCACAAAGCAACTCTGCTCCGGCCACAACTTGAGGCTCTTCTGACCCCAAGTCTTTCTTCCTACCAAAGGATTCCTTCAGGAGCTTAAAGCTGGCTGATAAGACAGCCCTTCTTGGGAGGTCAACCAGATGGGCTTTGGGCATGGGCCAGGAGCATATGGTCCTAGACCTGAGCAAAGGGGTCCTTGAGCAGGTAACTCGGAAACCCCAAGAAATGGGGAATGCATGTCCTAAGCAAAGACAATCCCAGAAAGGGCCAGCTTCATAGCAGATGTCAAAATACACCCTTGGGCCCAATTCAGGCCAGATGTGTGTTGTTTGGACCACATTGTAAAAATTTGGAAAAGCTTTCAGGCAGGGCATGCAGCTGCCTGCAGTCCCCACGATTCCCAGCTGTCTCACCTCTAAGGCTTCCTTAGCACAAAATAGCACCGATGGATCGGGCTAGTCAGAGGCATCTGAGCGCGACTCCTGAAGAGCAGTATTGAGCCAACTGAGTTAACCTGACATCAGAATTTTTATATTGTCCTTACACGGTCCCCTTGCTACTTTGGAAGTTACGATCCCCACTGCTCCACTCCAGCCTCTCAGAAAGCAGATCTCCACGTCTGTACACCAAACACCCACACTGCCACTTCCCTAAGCAAATGGAGCAGAATGTGACCTCCCACCCCATTCGTTCTTCTAAGATCAGAGGAGCAAAAGTGAATAAAAATGTTGGCGTGTTAAAATTATACAAATTTTCAAACATCGACAAAAAAGAGAATTAAAAAATGAGCCCCAACAGATTCGCTCTGACTGTATATACTCAAGTAGAAATTGACCAGATTATCAGCCAAGGCACCTAATTTTACCACAAAACCTGCATAAAACAATGTGCTGAAAAACTCGGCTTATATACAAGTATATATGGTAAGTGATTAAAAACGTGTGACCTTTCGCTTGTTTCATTCCCTTGTTACAAACTATTTTCATATTGATGCAAGCTAATAGCTTTACAGAAAAATACAGCAATAGAAGTCATTTTGCGATAAAGAAAGCAGAACATGATTACACTTACGCTTTTAAAGTACATGCTAACATATGTGTATGTAATAAACAAAACAAAACATTGCCACCGAGTCAATTCCAACTCAGAGCAACCCTTCAGGACAGCTTGACTGCCCGCAGGATTTCGAAGGCTGTCATCTCCAAGGAGCCATATGGCCACTTGTTTCTCCCCAGGAGTGGCTGCTGGGCTCAGCGCACAGGCCTTTCCTTTAGCAGCTGAGAGCTTTACCCACGGAGCCACGAGGGCTCCTCTACAGAGTCAGGGAGGATAAATATCGCTAAAGCTTGGCTGTACCTAGCTCTGGGGATAAGATCCTGGCACACATTCTCTCTTCCTGCATGGCTTTAATTTCCCACCATGATTATTAACAGACAGAAACCAGGACAGACCATTCCTTTTTTAAAAAAAAGGACAAGCTTAACAAGCTGAGTAAGTTTAACAGAAATTGCCAGGGTGAGGTGCTACTTTTTGCTTTGGGTAACAGGCAAAAGAGATTTCATCTGAGCTATCTGGGCCCCATTAAAGTTCGGCTTGTTTGGAAGAGGGAGAGCAAGAGGGGCAGATGAACCCAAGCAGGTCTGCTCTCCAGAACACACGTCTTTCCTGGTCACCTGGAGGTCCTCAGGGTGGAGGGCAGGTCACTGAACTGAAGGAAACACTGCTGTACCCTCCAGCTGCCCCCCAACTTTGAGGGCTCATTTAACACTTTGAATGGTGCACAGAGAGATCTCAATGATCTTTTTTCCCCTTCTTCTAATCATTTTATTGGGGGCTCGTACAAAGATCTCAGTGATCTTATTCTTAGTTTTGGTACTTCCTGAACAACACTTCTAAATGCCCTCTTTTTCATCTTCAAAGAAGCTTGAAAATTTCTCACCCTTGCATAAGAACTAAAAGATGTCCATACACATTTCCTTGTCTTGACTTTACATCTCTAGTGGAATGGAGTTTACAGTCATGCATAAATATAGACTCTTAAGTTATTTCTGAAGCACTACTAAAGAAACCCAGCCAGAGCTTACGGAAACCAGGGAAGAAGCGGTTCTCTAAGTCCAGTGCCTGGACATTTGATGGCACTTGGGCCAGTATTTTAAAGACATTTTAAAAGCAATGTGTTCAATGTGTTTTATGGATCAAATTGTGTCCCTTGAAAATGTGTTGTAAAAATGGGTGCATAAGCAAATGTGAAGAAAGCTGATGGTGCCCGGCTATCAAAAGAGATAGTGTCTGGGGTCTTAAAGGCTTGAAGGTGAACAAGCGGCCATCTAGCTCAGAAGCAAAAAAGCCCACATGGAAGAAGCACACCGGCCAGTGCAATCACGAGGTGCCAAGGGACCAGGTATAAGGCATCATGCAAAAAAAAAACCAAAACAACTATATAAGTGTGTGTATGTATGTGTATATATGTGTATATGTATATATATACCATATTAAATGAAGGGGGAAGTGCAGAGTGGAGACCCAAGGCCCAAGTGTCGGCCAATGGAGATCCCCTCATAGAGGCATTTAGGAGAGGAGATGGGTTAATTAGGGTGCGAGGTAGTACCAATGAAGAACACAGCTTTCCCCCAGATCCTGGATGCTTCCTCCCCCAACTACCATGATCCGAATTCTACCTTGCAGGCCTGGATAGGACAGAGGCTGTACACTGGTACTTATGAGGGCTGGAGGTACAGGGAATCCAGGGTGGATGATACCTTCAGGACCAAGGGTATGAGGGACGATGCTGGGAGAGTGGAGGGTGAGTGGGTTGGAAAGGGGGAACTGATTACAAGGATCCACATGTGACCTCTTCCCTGGGAGAGGGACAGCAGAGAAGGGGGGAAGGGAGACTCCGGATAGGGCAAGATATGACAAAATAACGAGGTATAAATTACCAAGGGCACATGAGGGAGGGCGGAAGGGGGAGGGAGGGGGTAAAAAAAGAGGACCTGATGCAAGGGGCTTAAGTGGAGAGCAAATGCCTTGAGAATGATTGGGGCAGGGAATGTATGGATGTGCTTTATACAATTGATGTATGTATATGTATGGATGGTGATAAGAGTTGTATGAGTCCCTAATAAAATGTAAAAAAAGAAAAGAGGAGAAAAAATGATTAGGGCAAAGACTGTACAGATGTGCTTTATACAATTGATGTATGTATATGTATGAACTGTGATAAGAATCGTATGAACCCCTAATAAATTGTTAAAATTATAATAAAAAAAAAAAAGAAAATGTGTTGTAAATCCCAACCTTTATGCCTGTGGCTATAATCCTATTCAGGGCTGGATTGTCTTTGTTAATGTGCTAGGATTAGTGCAGGCTGTTATTTTTAAGTCAATGTCTTTTGAGATATAAAAGAGATTGAACAAGATGCAGAGATGGGGGATGAGTGGTACCATGCCCCATGAAGCCCCCTGGACCAGAAGCTCAGACGGAAAAGGACTTGCTCCAGAGGCAACAGAAAATGTCTTTCGTTACGACTCCAAATGCCTAGCCTCCTAAGCTGTGAGAAAATAAAACCTGTGAGCTAAAGTCATCCACATACGGTATTTCTGTTATACTGGCACTAGATAAATAAGACAACACATTAAAACGAAGTAGAACAAATCCATCCAGTCAAACCCATAATCTTATGGATAATATTTCTCAGAACAAGGCTTAATCTTTTTTTTTAAATCATCTTATTGGGGGCTCTTATCACAATCCGTCCATAGTGTCCAGCACATTTGTACATACGTTGCCATCATTTTCAAACCATTTTCTTTCTACTCCAGCCCTTGGTATCAGCTCCCCCACCTTCCCTCACTCATGAACCATTGATAATATATAAAAAATTTTTTCATGTCTTATATTGACTGCTGTCCCCCTTCACCCACTTTTCTGTTGTCTGTCCCCCTGGGAGGGGGAGATATGTAAATCCTTGTAATCAGTCCCCTCTTTCTCCCCCCCCCCCCATTTTCCCCTTACCCTACTGGTATCACCACTCTCATGATTGGTCCTGAAGGGCTTATCTGTCCTGAATTCCCTGTGTTTTCAGCTCTTATCTGTACAAGAGTACATCCTCTGGTCTAGCTGGATTTGTAAGATAGAATTGGGGTGGGGAGGGTGGGGGAAGGAAGCATTAAAGAACTAGAGGAAAGTTTTATGTTACATTGCTGTGCTATACTGCACCACCCTGACGGGCTATCTCCTACCCATGACCCTTCTTTAAGGGGATGTGCAATTGTCTACAGATGGGCTTTGGGTCTCCACTCCGCACTCACCCTCATTCACACTGAAATGATTTTTTGTTCTGGGTCTTTGATGCTTGATACCTGAACCCATCGACACCTCACGATCACACAGGTTGGTTTGCTTCTTCCATGTGGACTTTGTTGCTTCTCAGCTAGATGGTTACTTGTTTATCTTCAAGCCTTTAAGACCCAAGACGCTGTATTTTTGGTAGTCGGGCACCATCAGCTTTCCGCACCACATTTGCTTATGCACCCATTTTGTCTTCAGCGATTGTGTCAGGGAAGGTGAGCATCATGGAATGCTGGGTTATTAGAACAAAGTGCTCTTGCGTTGAGGGAGTACTTGAGTAGAGGCAAAGGTTGAATCTTAACATCGGATTTAAATAGTGTAGTGGTTACATGTTGGGCTTCAATCTACATGGTCAGCAATTCCAAACCACCAGCAGCTCTGAGGGAGAAAGACTGGGCTTTCTACTCCTGTAAATAGTTAAAGTCCTGGAAACCCATAGGGGGGAATCAGCATTGACTTGAGAGCAGTGAGTTTGGTTTGGTTTGGTTTTTCATTAAGTCAAAGATATTTACAAAAGGGCAAAATCATGACAGTCATATACAAATGGTCAAAAGCATTGAGGAAGTAGGGCTGGATTTGGGCTAGAGAAGATTCACTCCTGGCTCGGTCCCATTTTGAGATCAATAATTTGCACCTCCAAGGTGGCAGCTGGAGTTAAGGGTCACAAGATGACCAAGGAGCCGAGCCGGCCAAACGTCTCCTGCCAGTGGGTTATAGCTAACTCTTCCCTGGACAATTGCACATCCCCTTAAAGAAGGGTCATGGGTAGGAGACAGCCAGTCAGGGTGGTGCAGTACAGCACACCGATATAACATAATCAAGAGAAATCTGATTGACGCCACAGGGTGTCGAGGAACTTGCTGAGCTTTAAATGTTTCTCCTCGGCAATACATGGTAAGAGTCTACAAAAGTGGGCCTTTTAAGAGGCTCATTAGCTACATATGACTAAATATGCAAATCATATATACCTCCTCAAGGGCAGGAGAACATTCAGTGCTTTTAAAGGGCAGGTGGCCTTCCAGAGAGACATGGTGGAACAAAAGGAAAGTGTGTGCCGGAGGAACTGCGGCCTGAGCACAGGCGCGTCAATGTCTCTGGGAATTCCACAGCCAGGACTAATAGCAGCTAAAATTACCAGCTTAAACTATTTCCCATGTTTATTCTCTGAAGTGCTATAAATGGAAACAGTTATACATATTTTTCCCCAATAAAGTGTTCACGTTCTTCTTTCTGAGACACAGGAGACTAGCACTCAGTTAAGACCAACTGAGGAAAAACCGTGTTTTAGAGTCACCATGCGAGCCCTGAAAGACTGTCTGCGGAGCAGAAACCGAGCGGCTGGCTTCCCCAGGCTCCCACAGACAGGAGTGATGGGTCCATCACAGTGTTCGCATCCCAGTGAGCTTCAGTTTTAAGTCCATGCCACGAGGACCACTGAGGGAGCAGGCTAGGTGTTCACAACACTTGAACACCTTTTTCTAACTGGATCAGGATGACATCTTCATCCCAAGTTGGTCAGATCCTCCTTCCCATCTCTCTCTCTCTCTCTCTCTCTCTCTCTCTCTCTCTCTCTCTCTCTCTCTCTCTCTCTCTCTCTCCAGTAGACAGGGGTGTGAAGGCGACTGCTCTGCTCTTAAAGGTCCCAGAGGGAAAGAGCTGGCACAGTGGGATCAGGGCCCGGGATGGAAGATGGATGGTTCAGCCAAGGACTTGGGTTATTGCAATTTGAAAACATCCTCTCACACTATTAAACATAATGGGCGACTTTTCATGGGGCAAACTGACCTGAAAAACACGCAAACAAGAAAACCCCAAACAATTTATCTTGAGGTGTAGCAATTTCAAGTTTTGCTTTGTTTTCTCCCTCTGTGTATATTTAATGTTTTTATGGCGGCGTGTACAAAAATTACAAACCAAACCCAAACTCACCACCAGCGAGTTGATTCTGACGTATGGCAGCCTTGTAGGGCAGAGTAGAATGGCCTCTTTGGGCTTCAGAGGCAGTAAATCTTCACAGAAACAGACAAATCCATCTTTCTACTCAAATAATACAAAGGTACCATTTAAATGACTACACGGGAATCTGAACTCGCCTAAAGCAGACCATTCACTGTATTTCCCCTGCAAATGACCTGGTCACATAAATAACATGGCCATACATAAAAAGCACCGAACTCCAGAAACTCACTCTCGAGACAGTTCCAGTTCACAGCAACCCTACCTAGGGGTTTCTAGGCTGCAGACCATCATGGGACAGATCGCCTCATCTTTCTCTTGGGAACGAGAATGATGCATTAGTGAACCGGTCTAGCACAGTGTGCTTAGCAAAAAGCTTAAGGTGTGTGTTTACATAAAAAATGCAGTGCTGATTTGCCAAATCTCAAAAAAATTTTTAAAGGAACAGATTACAAGGTCTACATACAACCTCCTCCCTGGGGGAAAGACAGCGGAGAAGTGGGTGAGGGATGGTGTAAGATATGACAAAATAATAACAGTTTATAAATTATCAAGGGTTCAAGGGGAGGAAGGGGGAGAGGGTAGGGAGGGGAAAATGAGAACCTAATACCAAGGGCTCAAGTAGAAAGCAGGTGTTTTGAGAATGATGATGGCAACATATGTACAAATGTGCTTGACACAATTGATGGATGTATGGATTGTGATAAGAGTTGTTTGAGCCCCCAATAAAATGATTCTTTTTAAAAAATTAAAAACGTGGTGGCACACTGAGCTGCTTGCTGAGCACAATGTCCGCAGCTCAGACCCACCGGCTACTCCAGGGGGACAGCCCACACAGTGTGTAAGCCTATGGACTGAGGAGTGCTCGTGGTACAATAGTTCGTGCTGACTGAAAGACTGAGTATTCAAATGTACCCAGACGTGTGCTGGAAGGCAGACCCGGTGTTCTACTCCCCCAACCAGCTCCTGGAAACCCCGGGGAGCACAACTGGACTGCCACACCTGGGGCTGCGGAAAGTCAGCACCAACTCAACAGCACCTGGTCTGCTTGTAACTGAACTGAGAGGGGAGTGACATCGACCCAAACAGACCTTTAACCCAATTGATTTCATTCTGCCTTAAGCTCAGAATCTGAAGCCTACCGGGTCTGCACCAAGGTCCCCTCCTTCTGTACCTGCCACCCCCTCCTCAGTAAGAAAAGCAGGAAAACCCACAGGGTCTTAGGAGAGGGCTGGGGATGATTTAGCAGAGACTCATTTGGAAACTTCCAGAGTAGCTAAATGTCTCTTGGCACCAAGACTGCTTTTGTTACTTTTGGAAACTAGTAAGATGCTAACTTTCACCTGAAACCAGCCTGAGTATCTGCAGGACCCACCCATCTTGTCAATGTAACACCCTGATTTCCAAGCAGGTGCGTGGTGAAGGCTGCAGGGCTCCGGACAGCCACATCTCATTTGCGGGCACACAATTCCCTCTGGAGCAGGTGGAGAAAGGAGTTGCTGGGGAGGCAGGGGCCAGACCACCCAGGGCTTGGAGGTCACCGACGGACCTTGGGTTTTGCTCTATGGACGGCGGGAAGCTCCTAGCTGGGAGAGTGGCATGGCGAGATTGACATGGAAAGAAAACAAGCTCGCTCAGTTGTTGGGGAGCAGGTACAGACGGGGAGGGTAGACAGGGGAGGAGGGTCTGGGGTTGTGCGTGAGAGATGACGGTGGCATGACTAGAATGATGGCGGGGCAATAAAGAGCCCTTTGAGGGCAGAGCTGACAGGTGTCCAACAGACTGAATGTAGAAAGAGAGAAAGGTTTTGACAGACTAAATGCGTCACTTACTGATATGGGAGCAAAGGGGCCGAAGCAGGGGCTGGGAAGGTGAAACCAGGTCCTCCGTTTGGAGATGTCATATCCAATAGAGACAGGAGGAGCAGGGAAGAGGCTGGGGGCCAGGTCAGGGGCATCATGTGGGAGTCTCAGAACCAGATGGAGCCCCACCCCCACCCACCCCAGGACTTAGCCCAGATGAAGAGAAGACTGGGCTTAAGCAATGGGAGGGCTACCTTAACGCTCAGGAGGGAAGACCGAGGAGCACCTTGCAGCAGGGCTGAGAAGGGAGGCCACGGAGGAAGGGCAAGGAGCAAGAGGAAGAACAAGTGACCACATTTGCCAAATGTTGCTTTGAAAGCAAGCTCTGAAAATGCACAAGAAATATGGACATGGTGAGATGGACCCTTTTTTTTCAAGTGAGAGAACTAGGTGGGGGTGTAGTTAAGGAGGTAAAAGATAAAGCAAAATGTTATCCCTTGGGCATCGGCATGAAGGGTCTACGAGAATGCTTTGTTCTATGATTCTAGCTTTCTCTGCATCTGAAGTCATATATAAATAAAAACTAGAAGAAGAAAAGAAAAACGTGTTTCTGAGAATTCCAATGAGGAGACACTGACTCTTACAATACTGATCCTAGCACCTGGGGACCAAGACCTGATTGCTGGGGAGCCCAGCAGGGAATGGAGGTGAGAAAGGGAAGATTCGGACAAGGCACTTCCCGTTACAGGAGCTCTGTGAGAAATGTCAGCACAGGAATGAGAAGGGTTGGGGCACACCGGGCCAAGTTTAAGATGGTCCTCGGACAAGATGACATCTGGTTTGCTAATGGCCATGATCCCACAGAGAATAGCAAACAGTAGACACAAAGATATAAGCGAGAGATGGTGGGATCCTAGTGGACAAGTGGAAGGTGGGCCACAGGCCAAAGGGGAACAGATCCTCCACTGGAGGAATGGCAGAGCATAGGTGGGCGTTTGATTTGGCAAAGCAATGAGAAGGAAATTGTCTTTGATTGCTCCTGTTTTCTCAACAATGCAAAGAGCAGGCTCTTCTGTTGGCGAAGAGGAAGAGGGGTATTTAAGGTTGCAGAGGGAACAGGAGGTGTGAAACTGCGTGGGAAAGTGAGAGGAAACTAAGGGAAGCAGCAGGACTGCTAGAAAACAGAGAAGGCTCACTTGGGGTCTGAGGTCATAAATTTAAAGAGTGCTGCTCACAGCGTGCATGCGTGTTGGATCCAGTCCTGGCGAGCTGCTCAGAGAACTTGGTGGATGCAGGAGTTAGTGTGGAGAAGGCAGAGCTGAGTTTAACGAAGTGTGGGGTTTTACAGAAAGGCAAGGCAGTGGTGACAGCGAGAGGTCATTAAATCTAAGGTGAGTAGGAAGAGGAACAAAGAACAAAGGGAGTTTCACAGGCAAGAGGGTGACTAGTGTCAGTCAGGACCAGGGAAAGCAAGCTAGGTGGTGGTGGGTGGGGAAAAGCAAGCTGGAAAAGATGGCTTCAGAGATGATGCAGTTACTGGTAATGGCAAGACCCAGGATGCTGAGAGCGGGTGGCTGAAGTCGGGTAAAAGCAAAGACCACTGGAAGTCAGAAGGCCAAGGAACAACAGGCCAGGAGTCTCTACAGAAGCTGATGCTGCCCAGAATGCAGACAGAAGTACAGCAGAGAAAAAGGCAGGGAAGCAGGGCCAACATCTTACAAGGGACTGGAAGATCTGCTGAGCACTGCAAAGGGGGAGCGGGGGGGCGGGGCGTAAGCAGGACACTACAGAGCACTGCTAAGCTACTCCTCGGCTGCTATCCACAGGCTGATGGATGGAACCCACCCACTGGCTCCAGGGGAGAAAGATCTAGCAATCTACTCCTATAAGGACTACAGGCTACCAACCTCTATGGGCCAAGCAGACTGGCATCTGGGGTCCCTCTAAGCCACAACGGACTCAATGGCACCAAACCACACCAGCAGGTGGTTGAGTCTGAAAGCAGAGCCTTCAAAGGTACTGCGTTTATTCTTTTTGAGACAAGGAGAGGGGAGACTGATCCAGAAGCAACACAAGGAGGAGACGTGAGTCCTGGGTGTCTGTGGCACCCAGGGTGTGGGAGCAACAGACAAGCACCATTTGAGAAGGCTGCAGGGCAGCAAGAGGCCCAGAAGAATAGCCAGGCATCAGCTACAGCAAGATGGAGAAAGGAATGTTTGTTTAACAGAGCGGAAGAAAAAAGGAGTCTTAAGACTTCTGAAGTGACTTATCCAAAGACCTACAACATGTATCCTCTTTATGGGTCTTAAGAATACTTTAAGGTAGACATTTTATACATATATACACACTAGCCAGGAAAGGGCCTACTTACAATGGAAACACTTTTTAATGCACATCACTAAAGAAAATAGGTTTAGCCTTAGCACTTCATGTAGACCCTCATTTTACACCCTCACGTCTTAGCCTCGGACCTGGCGCGCAGTAGGTGAACAATGAAATTATGCACCATTTGGCTTTTCCTTAAAGGTCCCTTGGCTCTCCTTACTTGTCCTTCTCCAGTCTTTCCTACTCCACATCTTGAGTGGTTCGTTTCAAGAATGCCAAGCAGATTTATGGTTAACTCTTTCAATGTGCTCTACAGTTGAGCGTCTTAGAAATGTCAGGCTGTGTATAAACAGACATTTTACTCACTGTTTGCCATTCCACATGGCTCAGAGAGGCTAAGTGATTTGTCTAAGTCCACACGTCATAGGTAAGAAAGAGAGTCAGATCCCAGCACTCAGCTGCCATTCCACATGGCTCAGCTGCCACTCACATGTAACCCACAAAATATATGTCTTTATTTCCTTGTACCGTTGCTGACCAGACTCAGTCACTGATACCATGCCCTCAGGACAAAACTCCTGCCTTCATTTCTCCCTGGAAGCACGGAATATTACAGGAAGAAACTTGGTGGTGGTGGTGGTGGTGATTCTCATTTCTCTTCTTTTAAACCAATTACTTTATAAACTTATTTTACTTTCTGGAACACACACACACACACGACAAGGCTTGGCTTGCATACACCACAGCAAAGAGAGTTTAGTGTTCCTTTACACGACTGAGCCTGAATGGGTGCTTAAATTAATAAAAATCTGTTCTAATTTCATTCCTGGTACTTCCTCACCCTCTTTCAAATTCCGGCCTTTGAACAGTGGGGAATGATTGAAGATGCAGCTTAAGGGTTCATAGGAGCTTTTCAGGGACGTTTGCATTAATCCTCTGCTCCGTACAATGTAGAAACATTAAGGAAAATGGTCTGCAGTTAAAATATGTACTCAATTCCCACAACAGGGGATGGATCTTTTTACCAGATGCCTTTCTGGAATGGCCGGTGACTGTAAATAGGAGGACCTGAAGGAATCAAAGTAGAGAGAGGCTGGATTGGGCAGCGGGTGGACTGGGAGGCAGGAATGGCACATCAATTAAATTTCCAGACTGCTGCATGTGAAAAATAAGCTGTCCTCAGATCGTTTCTAGGGCACAGCTATACACGCTGGTCATGGACCAGAGAAAATGAACCCAAATTGATGTAAAAACATAATAATCATTTGAGCAAGACATTCCTCTGATGTTTAAGCCAAGATCGCCGAGAGTATCGAGTTTCCTTGTTTGGAGGGACTGTGTTTGGAAGTCTCCATAGTGTACTCCTCATGGAAAACAATGGAGGTGGTTGTTTGCAAAGCCAAAGGAGGCTGGAGGCTGCAGGAGGTGGCAGCTCAACCAATCTCACTCCACCAGGGTTCTGACAGCCGCCCACCCCCACCCCCCCCACGCCCCAGCCCCCACTACCGATGGGACATTTTAGACCCACACATGAACCCTGCCTCAAGTCTTCAGGGGACTGGGTCTTTTCATCTGCAACTGGCCTTTCTTTTCCCAGGCTCACGCTGACAGCGACTATTGGGCCCGCTCGCCCAGGGTCTTTGAGTTTGCTCATCCGGAGTGCCATCCTCTCACCCTGGAAGAGAGGAGGACCACAAAGCCAGGTTCAGTGGGTGGCTGGGAGGCAGCTGGACGGAGCAGCTCTGAAGTCAACTGGCCTACGTTGGCATCATAGCCCCACTACTCACTAGTTCTAAGATCTGGGGCACGGGAGTGCTTTGTGCTTTTTGTGCTTGTTTTGTCTCCGTAAAGGGGGAGGTATGTTATTACCTTCTGTTGAGAAGATTGAGACAAAAATAAAGCAGGAGCTCTCTATTTGCTATTCATGATGGGATGAAGGTGATGGGTGAGACTACTCTCTTTTTAAAAATCATTTTAGTGGGGGTTCGTACAACTCTTATCACAATCCATACATCCATCGTGTCGAGCATATTTGTACATTTGTTGCCATCAACATTCTCAAAACATTTACTTTCTACTTGAGCCTTTGGTATCAGCTCATTTTTCCCCTCCCTCCCTCACTTATGAAACCTTGATAATTTGTCAATTATTTTATAATTTTTTAAATCATTTTATTAGGGGCTCATACAACTCTTATCACAATCCATACATAAATCCATTGTGTAAAGCACATTTGTACATTCATTGCCCTCATCATTCTCAAAACATTTGCTCTCCACTTAAGTCCCTGTCATCAGGTTCTCATTTTCCCTCCTCCCTCCCCGCTCCCTCTTCCCTCATGAACCCTTGATAATTTATAAATTATTTTGTCATATATTTCCCTGTCCGAGGTCTCCCTTCACCCACTTTTCTGTTGTCTGTCCCCCAGGGAGGAGGTCACATGTAGATCCTTGTAATAGGTTCCCCATTTCCAACCCACCCTCCCTCTACATTCCTAGTATCGCACTCATACTACTGGTCCTGAAGGGATTGTCTGCCCTAGATTCCCAGTGTTTCTGGTTCCTGTCTGTACCAGGATCCATCCTCTGGTCTAGCCAGACTTGCAAGGTAGAATTGGCTTGATAGTGGGGGTGAGGGGGTGAAGCGGGGGAAGCATTTAGGAACTAGAGGAAAGTTGTATTTTTCATCATTGCTATATCGCACCCTGTCTGGCTCGTCTCCTCCCCCAGACCCCTCTGAAAGGGGATCTCCAGTGGCCTACAAATGGGCTTTGGGTCTCGTAAATTATTTTCTCATGCCTTACACTGTCTGATATCTCCCTTCACCCCCCTTTCTGTTGTGTCCCCCAGGGAGGGGGCTACATGTAGATCATTGTGATCGGTCCCCCCTTTCTTCCCCACCATCCCCTTACCCTCCTGGTATCGCTACCCTCATTATTGGTCCTGAGGGGTTTATCTGTCCTGGAGTCCCTGTGTTTCAAGCTCTTAGTTGTGCCAGTGTACATGCTCTGGTATAGCTGGATATGTAAGGTACAATTGGGATGATAGAGGTGGTGTAAGGGGGGCAGGGAAGCATCAAAGAACTAGAGGAAAAGTTGTATGTTTTATCGGTACTTTCTATACTGACTGGCTTGTCTCCTCCATGCGACCCTTCTGTAAGGGGATGTCTAGTTGCCTGCAGATGGGCTTTGGGTCCGCACTCCCCCTCATTCACAATGATAGCATTTTTTTCTTCTTTGATGTCCAATACCTGATTCCATCAACACCTCGTGATCACACAGGCTGGTGTGCTTCTTTCATGTGGGCTTTATTGCTTTTCATCTAGAAGGCTGCTTGTTTATCTTCAAGCCTTTAAGACCCAGGATGGTATATTTTTGGATAGCCAGGTGCCATCAGCTTTCTTCACATTTGATTATGCACCCATTTTGTCTTCAGCCACTGTGTTGGGAAGGTGAGCAACATGGAATGCCAGTTTAATAGAATAAAGGGTTCTTGCGTTGAGGGTGGACTACTCTCTTTTATGGCTCTTAAAATTTCTATTTGAAAGCAACGAATCTATGAAGGAATCCTGATCAAAAGGGAGAAAATACAGCACAGAATTTCAAAGTCTCATCGAATCCAATTTCTAAAAGCAATTGAGGTGGAATGAACCACCTAAACCATTGCCTTGAGAATATAATCCTTAAATTAAATCAAAAGTAGCCCCTAAAGTCTTCTTATAACGAAACAATAGTTTAGCTGAACCACTAAAGCATATCTGCCTGGATTATGACACACTTTTAAGATCTATCTACATGGGATCAAATACAGAAAAGATAGAGATGGGAACCTTAGGAGTCAGTGACTCAAAGCGACCTAAGGCTGTAAATCATAACAGGTGCAGAAAGCATCTTTCTCCTTGGAGCAGCGAGGATGTCTGAACTGCTGATCCTGTGGTTGGCAGCCTACTCATCATCCAGTCAGAACTGACTCGATGAGGGAGGAAGGGAGGAGGCAGTGAGTTTATGCTAATGGGGGAGGTACAACTCAGAGAAGGAGGCTGAGGCGGTCCAACTTGAAGAATGCAATTGGTGCCACTGTATTGTACATATAGAAATTGTTGAATTGGGGGTATGCCTTCTGTGTACATTCTTAACAAAATTATTTTTTAAATGTATTGTTTTCCTTTGCAGGAGCTTGTTTCTAGTCTGCTGCATCTAACTGCTTTGCTAGCTCAGCATGAATACCCCCGCATTAAGAGTCCTGTCACACCCTGGTTTTACAAGTTACGGAAACCCCAATCAGACTGCATTCAGCTTGGGGTAGTCGGAGACATACTGAAGGCCTTTCAATTTCCAAAGCCCTGATCAGAATGAAATGTTCTCACATCAGGGCACTGCACGTTTTAGAATCCAATTACCAAACCCTACCATTTAACTTGTTAGGCTGGCTGCTCCACCCCAGGAAAAAAAAGTGACAAAAGACAATCTTTATGGCCAGGCTGTAAGTTCCAGTGTTATAAATCACTGGTTATTGGATGGAGTGGGACTCATTAATATAAACGAGAAGCCTGAAAGGCACCCATTAGCATGCTATTAATTTGTTTGAGGATCTACGGCATGGTAAGAGTGAAAATAGTTAGGCTGGGCGATAGTGCATCTTGCACAGCAGACTAATCTGCTCCCATTAATTTTTGTCTTGGGCTTGCCAAATGTAACTGGGCATCGTCAGAGCTCACACATCTCCGCAGAGCGTTTTCATCCGCCCTTGCTTTAAAAATAGGTAACTGGAGGGTAGCGGAAGAGCACACATGTCCTGGCACTCAGTCAAGATAACCAGGGAGAAGATTTTAAGTTGGAGCGATTGGTTGTTAAGGACCGTCAAGGTTCCTACCCTTGTTTCCTTCCTTTGTTCTGACTCTTTTTGGTTTGTTTCTCAAGAGATGAATGTGAGCCATAAATCTGTCTCCAGTTGGGTTAACTTTACTTTTACATCCCTCCATCCAATTTCTTGGAGAGGAAAAGATCTGCTTATTCCAGCCAGTAAATATAATTGTCTTCAATCTCTGCCATTAAGGAGTGGACAGGAGGGGAGAAGAGGATGAAGAAGCTTTCTCTTTGTGGTCGATTGTGAGGCATCTCTGTTGCTCCTTAGAGAAGCTGTTACAGAAAGTGGCCTCAGGGCCTTGACGGCATCTGACAGCATCTTGGCTCACCTGGACCACTTTCGGTTAAAGAAGGGTATCAGAGAAGAGGACGATACTGTGACCATAGCTCATTCTCCTTTCCTTTGCTATTGCTGCTCAAAGGGCATCTGTCCTAGTTTTGCCATCAAATGAATGGGGGGTGGGGGGAGGATTATTTTTTGTTGACTTTTCAGACATTAGGATGACAGGTAAGAGACTATGGCATTGAACTGGACTTTCTAAACAAGCACTGACTCATCTAGAATTTTTTTTTTAATCTTCATTAGTGAATGGGTACTTTCTCTGCCCTTCCAAAAGCCAGCATAAACAATGAGAACAGGTTCACTGGTGCAGCCCCATCCATCAGCAAAGCATGAGGTCCTAGCTGCAAAGCGGAGAGGGAAATGCTGCCCACTTTCCCTAGACCATGGAGCACAGCATCACACTGCCTGCAGCCAGACAGCGCCACCTCACCACTCTGCACACGTTAGACAGTATGCAAACCCAACACAGGCTCAGAGCGCAGCATTTGGCAAATACCAGAAATCTAAGAAGAACAGAAAAACCACTGGCTTGGACCTCACTGAAACAATCCCAACACACATTTTGGTCTATGTCCACACAGCGTCCTGCATGTGGTCGTCAAGTGCTGTCAAATCGGCACCGATGTGTAGCAGACCCCACAGACAACAGAAGGAAACACTGCCGGCCCTGCCCCATCCTCACAATTGTTGTTAAGTCTGAGCCCATAGTTGCAGCCACTCTGTCAACCTCTCTCTTGCAGGGCCTTCCTCCTCTTCAATGCTACTCTACCATCATGATGCCCTTCTCCAGGGACTGGTCTATCTGAACAACATTTCTAAAGCACCGTCCTGGCCTCTCAGGAGCATTTGGCCTAACTTGTTCCAAGACAGATGTGTTGATTCTTTTGACGGTCCCTGGTGCTTTCAATATTTTTTGCCAGCATCATAATTCAAGCGCACCAATTCTTCTCTGGTCTTCCTTATTCAATATCCAACTTTCACATGCACACGAGGCAACTGAAAATACTAGAGCTTGAGTCAGGCGCACCTGAGTCCTCAAAGTGCCATCCTTGCTTTTCAACACTTTCAAGAGGTCTTGTGCAGATATCTGCAATGCAATGCATCTTGTGAGCTCCTGACTCACCACATATTTGTATGTATATTTTTATATGGGCCATACCATATACACAACTCCCCGTTTCTTCCCCCTCCACCACCTCCCCTCAAGTGTCTGGTAAGCATTTTCCGATACTACTGCATACATTTTCTTTAAAAATGTAACCTCTGAGAGGCTCCGTGAACTTTAGCATATCCAATTACTATGATTTGCTCAGATTTAACCATTCCCAAATGATGCATAAAAGGTGAACATTTCATCTCCTTTTGCATTATTTACTTAAGTTAAACCTTCCCCTTTCTTATCTGGAACTATGAACAGAAATCAGCAAATAATCTCCTTGGGAAACGTGAGAATAGGTATTCTGGCTATGAAACTGTGTCATGACAGAGCCTCCTGGCTCCCCAAGCCTTGGAGGGGCTCAGACAACAGAACAGGCAAGAAGACTATACACTCGCGGATCGCCTGCCGTTGCCCTTCCAGCCGCCTCGGTGTGGTCAGAGCAGCTGCAGTCCTTCAAGGGTCTGTGGTCTTGAAAACAAGGTGTTCCCTGGGATAAAAGGATGCTGAGGAGCCTAGGATCTTCGGAAGGACCACCTCTCTAACCAGTTAGGGAACATCTCCAAAGCCCCATCAGAAGGACACGGGGGAATTCCTAGCAGAAACCTCCAGTTTTCTTAGTTCAGTTTATTGCCCAGAAGGTGTCCTGGCTTCCCCATGGGGCTCTGGGGGGCTCAGGTTGTCTCCAGGTTGTAAAGAAGATGGAGCTCTTGTGTGGTGGGATGGGGCATGGTTATGAGGACCACCTGATAAGGCACTTACTTCCAGCTCAATTTCCTAGCTCTGGCAGATTTATTCCTGATGGGGTTCATTCTTAACATTCCTGTCCCGAGGCCCTGTAACGTAAGGCAGAGATCACAAGATGCTTTCTCAAGTGGAAATGAAATAGAGATGGTGAGCTCTCCCCAGTCTGACAGGAGCTATGGAACTCACAGAGACTGCAGTGGCTGCCGCACTTCGTTGATCAAGGGGTAGTCACCAGAAGGCACAGGAAGAGGTGCGAAGGCTACTTCCTGTGCTGAGCGTTTCCTTGGGAGCAGCGCCCAACCACCAGGCCAATCGTTTACCCTCCAGGCTGCCATCCTGGGCAGCTCCGTCTCTCAGCTTACAAATGTTTTATTTTTAGCTATCAATTCTTTCTAAATGATATTTTACTGTGTGCTTTGAATGAATGCTTACACATAAACTAGATTCCCGTTCAACAATTTATATACAAATGATGCAGAGACAGTTTTCAGAATGTCTAAACACGGTCTTTAATTATGTTGTTGTTGTTCCACTTCCCGGACTCTAGTTCCTGTCAAGGAGCTCTGGTGGGGTAGTGATTACACTTGCGATGCTCACCACAAGGTCGGCAGTTTGAAACCACCAGCCATTCCTCAGGAGAATAATGAGGCTTTCTATTCCCATAAACAGTTAGTCTTGGAAACCCCAGGGGGGCAGCTCAACCCTGTCCTAAAGAGTTGCTATGAGTCTGAACTGACTCAGTGCCAAGGAGTTCTCCTGTCACTTACTCTTCTCATCTTTGCTTTAAGGTAATCATTGATTTTTTTTGGGTCTCATATACAATCATTACCAATTCTAATGTATACTGTCTAAATCATCCCTTTAGAGTCAAGTTGCATTATAATTGCATTTAACACACACAAATGTAGATAAGTATTTAGGAGGTTACAAACAATGGTAACTATTCATATTAAACTATGCTCCAAACACTCCCCGTATTAGCATATTTGGGTGAGAAGACAGAGAGGTGGAGGAACTTGTCCATGGACACATGTAGGAAGTGATGAGATCAGGATTTGAACCCAGGCAGGCCAACCCCAATCCTTAACCAACCACAAGGCAATAGTGCTTAAAAGGATGCAGGCATTTTGGCAACAGTCCACTCACAAAGCAAAGG